>NW_027325398.1:0-743269 GCF_036924035.1 Leuresthes tenuis | reverse complement strand
CTCACATATAGGCTGCTGAATGCAATGAAGACCTGCTTATCAAGTAAAGTTCAATGTCAATGTGTAATATTCAATTAGGATTTGCAAAACAGTGAAGTTAAACAATGAATGGGTCCATAGTCGGTATGAGAAGACTACAGGAATATTGACCTGGGTGTACGTTCAAACAGAGATGAGAAAATTGCGATAAATAATTGTTTGTTTGTTTGTTAGTATGTATAGGAATGTTATGTGTATAAACTGTGTTGAGTTATAGTTACTCAGTAGTGTCTCAGTGAAACAACCGACGGGGGAAGCCTTGCGGTGACAACAAAAGCAGTGTTTTACTGATCAGTCAAGTTGCTCCAGTGTACTCCATACAAACTGGTTGGCTGCTGAAGGGATAGAAAATGGGGAATACTTGTTTTAAAGAAAACAAGGAATTAGATGGGAAAAATACACGTTTTAACGGGACCCAGACAATATTAAATACTCAGACAGATGGGAGAAGAAGTGTAGTTTTGTAGGAAATCACAAAATTATTACATAGAATTAGTGAAATCAATTGAAGAATGCCTTTCTGAAGAGCTGTTTACCACAGATGAGCAGCTTTGCGACCAAGCACATTGTAGATCGCTTTACTGCCAAAATTATCTAATTTAATGGATTGGTTTAGACATGCATAACAGCATTTTAAGAACAAAGAGAGAAACAAAAAGGGACAACGCTTCATGGTGGAAGGTGATGTATAAATAACTGTGTATATGATGAAGGGGGTGGCAACACCCATTCCGAAATTTCGCCATTCCGACATCCCGCTATTCCGACATCCCACCATTCCGACATACCACCATTCCGACATACCACCATTCCGACATACCACCATTCCGACATGCAAACGTCCCACCATTCCGACATCCCACCATTGCGACATCCCGCCATTCTGACGTTCAAATGTCCCACCATTCCGACAAGGCTTTCCGTATAAGGAAATGTGTGTTACTCAACAGGTGAGTCCCTTCTTTCTGTTCATGCAATTTATATGTTTAACACATGTTTATAGACAAGCGTTATTAAAAACACAAAGTCTCGGCAACTGGAGGAGGAGAAGCAGTCCGCGGTGGTTTTCAATCACACACTCCAATGCCACTTGTTTTAACTTCCGAAAATTTAATCCAGGAAAAAAAGGCTTACAAACATGGACCAAAACGGCTCCATAACACGCACAAGAATCCAAAAGAAACGAAAGTTAACTAAAAGAAAGCAAATAAACAGTATGAAGTGGTCAAAATTGGTTTTACGCATGCCTATGTGCGTCTGGCACATGCGTCTTCGGGCTCTCCCACGTTGGTTTGTGGATGAAAGCTATATGTTCAGCTGTAATGTCATGTAAAAAAAATCTCTACATGACATTTACTCCCAGGTGTGACCAGTTAGGTCCTTAAGATATCAACAGGCTGTATAAAGCTACAACCGTTGCGGCTGTGTGTTTGTGCCAAATGCGCAAAGCCCATCCGCGCTTCCCAAAATTGGAGTGAGTACTCATAAATCACGTGAATAACATGAATAAACGTTTTTACTGAATTTTGTTGTGTTTTATACGTTCTATGCTGTCATTTCTCTCTTCTCCTATTGGCAAGGCAAGGCAGAGTGCTCGCAACTGTGTCCTGTGCAGTAGCCGTGATATCTGTAATTGCAATATGATGACAGCGTGCAAAAGACGCATGGGCTCTGTGGAGAGCTCCGCTCCAGCTCGCTGCTGTGACAGCTCACTGACACTGTATTTCTGCTTAATCAGTTTCAGTCTCGCCAGAGTTACATTAATATCTGTATTTTTATATTTGAAATTCAGGGGATTTTGATAATAGATTATTAAAGTTTGTTTGCGAGGCTGTGGCCTCTGCATGTGCAAAGCTTGTGCGCCAAACTTTAGGGCGTATTTGCGCCGGCATATCATTAGTGCAAAATGTTTTGGGTAAAAAATAGGCTATTAAAAGGAACTGTCGGAATGGCGGTATGTTAAAAAAAACAAAAAACATACCGCCATTCCGACCATAGGAGGAAAAAAGTGTCGGAATGGTGGGACGTTTGATAAAAAATTAAGTGTCGCCATTCCGACAATTGGAGACCCATGTCGGAATGGCGAGATGTCGGAATGGCAGCATGTAACCATGATGAAGGAGAGACCATTTGAGCAGCACAGCCATTTCGCAGCACAGGGACAGCAGTCCAAGTTACAGGATCTCCCACCTGGTATCACCTGTCACATTGTGTCAAGGCATCAAAAGAAGAAAAAATCACCAAACTCAAGGACAAAAAGACAAAGACTCCGGTGAACGAAGACAGAGGACTGACAAACCAGAAATACAAAAGGATTCTCGATATCAAGATCCAGAAGAAGAGGCTAACAATGCCACGAACACTTACGATGCTGGGAATGATGCCAGCAATGAACAGAGAAGAAGATTCAGTGTCATCAATCTGCATTACTTGCCTCTAATGAGGGGGTGAATATAGAATCCTCAACGATTACAACGTCTCTGGGAACTGTGACAACAACAAGGTTTAAACCATTTTGATATATATTGTAACCTATTGTCTAAGGAATAGTGCCGAAAATGAGGTAAATCTAATCCACCACTGTCCTTGGTCTTCTGTAGGGTTTTTAAACTAATACGTGGTGGTTTGTTTTTCCACAGAAATTTGGAGATGCATGAATCTAGTGACTTAAACCAAGTAGCAGATGGTTTTATGGGGATCATTGAGAACAAATAGTTAACTTTTGGTAGAATCATCATTTTAATGGATGTAACTCTCACCATAAGTGATATAGGTAAGGACTTCCAACGAGAGATCGTCCTCTACTGTCTTTAATAATTGCACATAATTTAGCTTTGTTAGCTCTGAGAGCCTGGAGGAAATGTTTATGCCTAAATATCTAATATTTCCTGACTGTAAAGTGATCGCAGGTATATTATGGACCCTACAGTTAATGGGCAGAACTGTGGTCTTAGACCAGTTGATAGAGTAGTCAGAAAGTGCTGAGAATTTATTTATGAGTGTGATCGTGTGACTGAGAGACGTCTGTGAGTTCTGAAGGAAAAGTAATACATCATCAGCATAAAGACTTATTTTAGGCTCAATATTTTGGGATTAATTACTCACAAACGGGTAAGAAAAGGTAGTATTGCCAGACCATACATGATCAAAACAGGGAGCGGAGGTGGTTCAGCTGCAAGAAGGTGTGAATGTCCGACTAAAGTTCAAATATATTAACAAAAGCGGGAGGAGAGGTCTTCGGATGAGAGTGGTTGAGAATTTCCAACCATAATCTATAAAATGCGGTGAAAAAAAAGGTGTGATAGAACACTAAAAGGTGGAGCGGAAGTGTTCGGCTGCAAGAAGGTGTGAATGTCCGACTATATTTGGTGAAAAGCAGGTGAAGCAAGGTCTGAATGCCCAACCTTACATCATCAAAAGCGAGATCAGAGGTGTTTGGCTGCATGAAGGCCATAGTTTGCCAAAAGCGGGTAAGCTGCGAATGACCGACTAAATATCAACAAAAGGTCTTCGGATGCAAGTGGGTGTGAATATCCCACCATACAAGTATGGTGGAGAGGAAGCTGTGAACAGCCGACCATAGTTTGCAAAAAGCGGGTGAGACAAGGTGCGAATGTCCAACCATACATGATCAAAACAGGGAGCGGAGGTGTTTGGCTGTGACAAGGTGTGAATGTCCACACAAAATTAATGAAAAGCAGGCAACAAGTAGGTTTGAATGCCCAACCATACATCATCAAAAGCAGGAGTGGATGTGTTCGGCTACAAGGTTTGAATGTCCGAGCATAGTTTGTAAAAAGCGGGTAAGAAAAGGTTCGAATGCCCAAACATACACCATCAAAAGAGGGAGCGGAGGTGTTCCGCTGTAAGAAGGTGTGAATGTCCGACCATAGTTGGTAAAAAACGGGTAAGAAAAGGTTAAAATACCCGACTGTACACAATCAATAGCGGGAGCGGATGTGTTTGGCTACAAGAATGTGTGACAGTCCGACCATGGTTTGTAAAAAAACGGGTAAGAAAAGGTGCGAATGCCCAACAATGTATGATCAAAAGAGGGAGCGGAGGTTTTCGGCTACAAGAAGGTTTGAATGTCCGACCATAGTTGGTAAAAAGCGGGTAAGAAAAGGTTAAAATACCCGACTGTACACAATCAATAGCGGGAGCGGAGTTGTTCGGCTACAAGAAGGTGTGAAAGTCCAACCATGGTTTGTAAAAAGCTGGTAAGAAAAGGTTCGAATGCCCGAATATATACCATCAAAAGCGGAAGCGGAGGTGTTCGGCTGCAAGAAGGTGTGAACGTCCGACCAAAGTTTGTAAAAAGCAGTTAAGAAAAGGTTCGAATATCCAACCAAACATAATCAAAAGCGGGAGCAGAGCTGTTCGACTGCAAGTAGGTGTGAATGTCCAGCCATAATTACTCACAAACGGGTAAGAAAAGGTAGTATTGCCTGACCATACATGATCAAAACAGGGAGCTGAGGTGGTTCAGCACCAAGGTGTGAATGTCTGACTATAGTTTGTAAAAAGCGGGTAAGATAAGGTGCGAATGCCCGACAATGTATGATCAAAAGAGGGAGCAGAGGTTTTCAGCTGCAAGAAGGTCTGAATGTCCACCCAAAATTCCTGAGAAATGGGTAAAAAATAGGTGCGAATGCCAAACCATACATCATGAAAAGCAGGAGTGGATGTGTTCGGCTACAAGAAGATTTGAATGTCCATCAATAATTGCTTTAAAACATGAAAGAAAATTTTCGAATATCAAACCGCACATGATCATAAGCGGGAGAGGAGTTGTTCAGCTGCAAGAAGGTGTGAATGTCCACCCATAATTACTGAAAAATGGGTAAGAAAAGGTGAAAATGCCCAACCATACATCATCAAAAGCAGGAGTGGATGTGTTCGCCTACAAGAAGGTTTGAATGTCCGAGCATAGTTTGTAAAAAGCGGGTAAGAAAAGGTTCGAATGCCCAAACATACACCATCAAAAGAGGGAGAGGAGGTGTTCCGCTGTAAGAAGGTGTGAATGTCCGATCATAGTTGGTAAAAAACTGTTAAGAAAAGGTTAAAATACCCGACTGTACACAATCAATATCGGAGAGCGGATGTGTTTGGCTACAAGAATGTGTGACAGTCCGACCATGGTTTGTAAAAAACGGGTAAGAGAAGGTGCGAATGCCCGACAATGTATGATCAAAAGAGGGAGCGGAGGTTTTCGGCTACAAGAAGGTTTGAATGTCCGACCATAGTTTGTAAAAAGGCGGGTAAGAAAAGGTTCAAATGCCTGACTATACACCATCAAAAGCGGGAGCGGAGGTGTTCCGCTGTAAGACGGTGTGAACGACCGACCAAAGTTTGCAAAAAGCAGTTAAGAAAAGGTTCGAATGCCCGAATATATACCATCAAAAGCGGGAGCAGAGCTTTTTCGACTGCAAGTAGGTGTGAATGTCCAGCCATAATTACTCACAAACGGGTAAGGAAAGGTAGTATTGCCAGACCATACATGATCAAAACAGGGAGCTGAGGTGGTTCAGCTGCAAGGTGTGAATGTCTGACTATAGTTTGTAAAAAGCGGGTAAGACAAGGTGCGAATGCCCAACAATGTATGATCAAAAGAGGGAGTGGAGGTCTTCGGCTGCAAGGTCTGAATGTCCAACCATAATTTCTAAAAACCGGGTAAGAAAAGGCTCGAAAGCCCGACTATACACAATCAAAAGCGGGAGCGGGAGGTTTTCAGCTGCAAATCCTTCACTCAAACCAAGTGAAAACTGCTTTGTCCTTCATATTTATCAATGTCTAGATCGACTTCAACAAAGAACAACATTGTACTTTGCAGTAAAGAAAGAGCAAATCAAAAGTTTTAGGAATCCGAGAATAAGCTTATTTTCATGAGTTCTGCACGATTATTGATTTTACTATAAATGAATGCCTTCACTCAAACTATGTTAAAACTGCTTTGTCCTTCATATTTATCAATGTCTAGATTGACTTCAACAAAGAACAACACTGGATTTTGCAGTAGAAGAAAGAGCAACACTGAAGGATCAGTAATCCGAGAATAAGCTTATTTTCATACGTTCTGCATGATTTGGGATTTTATGTATAAAATGAATTCCTTCACTCAAACCAAGTTAAAACTGCTTTGTCCTTCATATTTATCAATGTCTAGATCGACTTCAACAAAGAACAACATTGTATTTTGCAGTAGAAGAAAAAGCAACACTGAAGGATCAGGAATCCGAGAATAAGCTTCTTTTCATACGTTCTGCATGATTTGGGATTTTATGTATAAAATGAATTCCTTCACTCAAACCAAGTGAAAACGTCTTTGTCCTTCATATTTATCAATGTCTAGATTTACTTCAACAAAGAACAACATTGTATTTTGCAGTAGAAGAAATAGCAACACTGAAGGATCAGGAATCCGAAAACAAGCTTATTTTCATACGTTCTGCTTGATTTGGGATTTTGCTATAAAATTAATTACTTCACTCAAACAAAGTGGAAACTGCTTTGTCCTTCATATTTATCAATGTCTATATCGATTTCAACAAAGAACAAGGCTGTATTTTGCTGTATAGGAAAGAGCAACACTGGAGGATCAGGAATCCGAGAATAAGCTTACTTTCATGAGTCCTGCACGATTTCGGATTTTCCTATAAAATGAATTGCTTTGCTCAAACCAAGTTAAAATTGCTTTGTCCTTCATAGTTATCCATGTCTAAAATGTATCAAGCATAAAGTTCCTCATATTACCCTGAATGAGAAAGAAGCATCCCTTTGGTTGAGCAATACGTTCCTTTTGCGGAGTTATGCATGATTTCGGATTTTGCTATAAAATTCATTCCTATTGATTGGTGTATAGTCAGGCATTTGAACCTTTTCTTACCCGCTTTTTACAAACTATGGTCGGACATTCAAACCTTCTTGTAGCCAAAAACCTCCGCTCCCTCTTTTGATCATACATTGTCGGGCATTCGCACCTTTTCTTACCCGTTTTTTACAAACCATGGTCGGACTTTCACACATTCTTGTAGCCAAACACATCCGCTCCCACTATTGATTGTGTACAGTCGGGTATTTTAACCTTTTCTTACCCACTTTTTACGAACTATGGTCGGACATTCACACCGTCTTACAGCGGAACATCTCAGCTCCCGCTTTTGATGGTGTATGGTCTGGCAATACTAGCTTTTCTTACCCGTTTGTGAGTAAGCATGGCTGGACATTCACACCTACTTGCAGTCGAACAGCTCTGCTCCCGCTTTTGATTATGTTTGGTTGGATATTCGAACCTTTTCTTAACTGCTTTTTACAAACTTTGGTCGGACGTTCACACCTTCTTGCAGCCGAACACCTCCGCTTCCGCTTTTGATGGTATATATTCGGGCATTCGAACCTTTTCTTAGCAGCTTTTTACGAACCATGGTTGGACTTTCACACCTTCTTGTAGCCGAACAACTCCGCTCCCGCTATTGATTGTGTACAGTCAGGTATTTTAACCTTTTCTTACCCGCTTTTTACCAACTATGGTCGGACATTCACACCGTCTTACAGCGGAACATCTCCGCTCCCGCTTTTGATGGTGTATAGTCAGGCATTTGAACCTTTTCTTACCCGCTTTTTACAAACTATGGTCGGACATTCAAACCTTCTTGTAGCCGAAAACCTCTGCTCCCTCTTTTGATTATACATTGTCGGGCATTCGCACCTTATCTTACCCGCTTTTTACAAACTATAGTCAGACATTCACACCTTGGTGCTGAACCACCTCAGCTCCCATTTTGATCATGTATGGTCTGGCAATACTAGCTTTTCTTACCCGTTTGTGAGTAATTATGGCTGGACATTCACACCTACTTGCAGTCGAACAGCTCTGCTCCCGCTTTTGATTATGTTTGGTTGGATATTCGAACCTTTTCTTAACTGCTTTTTACAAACTTTGGTCGGACGTTCACACCTTCTTGCAGCCGAACACCTCCGCTTCCGCTTTTGATGGTATATATTCGGGCATTTTAACCTTTTCTTACCAGCTTTTTAAAAACCATGGTTGGACTTTCACACCTTCTTGTAGCCGAACAACTCCGCTCCCGCTATTGATTGTGTACAGTCAGGTATTTTAACCTTTTCTTACCCGCTTTTTACCAACTATGGTCGGACATTCACACCGTCTTACAGCGGAACACCTCCACTCCCGCTTTTGATGGTGTATTGTCAGGCATTTGAACCTTTTCTTACCCGCTTTTTACAAACTATGCTCGGACATTCAAACCTTCTTGTAGCCAAAAACCTCCGCTCCCTCTTTTGATCATACATTGTCGGGCATTCGCACCTTTTCTTACCCGTTTTTTACAAACCATGGTCGGACTTTCACACATTCTTGTAGCCAAACACATCCGCTCCCACTATTGATTGTGTACAGTCGGGTATTTTAACCTTTTCTTACCCACTTGTTACGAACTATGGTCGGACATTCACACCGTCTTACAGCGGAACATCTCCGCTCCCGCTTTTGATGGTGTATAGTCAGGCATTTGAACCTTTTCTTACCCGCTTTTTACAAACTATGGTCGGACATTCAAACCTTCTTGTAGCCGAAAACCTCTGCTCCCTCTTTTGATTATACATTGTCGGGCATTCGCACCTTATCTTACCCGCTTTTTACAAACTATAGTCAGACATTCACACCTTGGTGCTGAACCACCTCAGCTCCCTGTTTTGATCATGTATGGTCTGGCAATACTAGCTTTTCTTACCCGTTTGTGAGTAAGCATGGCTGGACATTCACACCTACTTGCAGTCGAACAGCTCTGCTCCCGCTTTTGATTATGTTTGGTTGGATATTCGAACCTTTTCTTAACTGCTTTTTACAAACTTTGGTCGGACGTTCACACCTTCTTAAAGCCGAACACCTCCGCTTCCGCTTTTGATGGTATATATTCGGGCATTCGAACCTTTTCTTAGCAGCTTTTTACAAACCATGGTTGGACTTTCACACCTTCTTGTAGCCGAACAACTCCGCTCCCGCTATTGATTGTGTACAGTCAGGTATTTTAACCTTTTCTTACCCGCTTTTTACCAACTATGGTCGGACATTCACACCGTCTTACAGCGGAACACCTCCACTCCCGCTTTTGATGGTGTATTGTCAGGCATTTGAACCTTTTCTTACCCGCTTTTTACAAACTATGGTCGGACATTCAAACCTTCTTGTAGCCAAAAACCTCCGCTCCCTCTTTTGATCATACATTGTCGGGCATTCGCACCTTTTCTTACCCGTTTTTTACAAACCATGGTCGGACTTTCAAACCTTCTTGTAGCCCAACACATCCACTCCTGCTTTTGATGATGTATGTTTGGGCATTCGCACCTTTTCTTACCCATTTTTCAGTAATTATGGGTGGACATTCACACCTTCTTGCAGCTGAACACCTCCTCTCCCGCTTATGATGGTGTATGTTTGGGCTTTCAAGCCTTTTCTTACCCGGTTTTTACAAATTATAGTTGGACATTCAGACCTTCTTACAGCCGAAAACCTCCACTCCCTCTTTTGATCATACATTGTCGGGCATTAGCACCTTTTCTTACCCGCTTTTTACAAACCATAGTCGGACTTTCACATCTTTTAGTAGCCGAACAACTCCGCTCCCGCTATTGATTGTGTACAGTCGGGTATTTTAACCTTTTCTTACCCGCTTTTTACCAACTATGGTCGGACATTCACACCTTCTCACAGCGGAACACCTCCGCTCCCTCTTTTGATGGTGTATTTTCGGGCAGTCAAACCTTTTCTTACCTGCTTTTTACAAACTATGGTCAGACATTCAACCCTTCTTGGAGCCGAACACATCCACTCCTGCTTTTGATTATGTATAGTTGGGCATTTTCACCTTTTCTTACCCATTTTTCAGTAATTATGGGTGTACATTCACACCTTCTTGCAGCCGAACACCTCCGCTCCCTCTTTTGATCATACATTTTCGGGCATTCGCACCTTTTCTTACCCGCTTTTTACAAACCATGGTCGGACTTTCACACCTTTTAGTAGCCGAACAACTCCGCACCCGCTACTGATTGTGTACAGTTGGGTATTTTGACCTTTTCTTACCCGTTTTTTACCAACTACGGGCGGACATTAAAACCTTCTTACAGCGGAACACCTCCGCTCCCTCCTTTGATGGTGTATGTTCGGGCATTCGAACCTTTTCTTACCCGCTTTTTACAAACTATGGTCAGACGTTCAAACCTTCTTGTAGCCGAACATATCCACTCCTGCTTTTGATGATGTATGGTTGGGCATTCGAACCTACTTGTTGCCCGCTTTTCATTAATTATGGGTGGACATTCACACCTTGTCTCAGCCAAACACCTCCGCTCCCTGTTTTGATCATGTATGGTTTGACATTCGCACCTTTGCTTACCCTCTTTTTATACTGATTGCTCAAGATTAAGTTGTTCTTTCTCAAACTACAAAATTTTTTTAATTGTTGAAACTTGATTTGAAGTGGATAAATAAGGAAGACAAACAGTTTTAAGTCAGGCTGATAGCAATTAATTTTATAGCAAAATCTGTATTCCGTCATTTGTCGAGAGATGCTTATTGCTGAAGAAGTTCTTTCTCATTCTACAAAGTACAACGTTGTTTATCATTGAAACTTGATTAGACATGAATAAATATGAAGGACAAAGCAGTCTTAACTTGGTTTGAGTTAAGGAATTCGTTTTATAGGAGAATCCGAATTCGTGCATAACTCGTAAAATAGAGCTTATTTTCGGATTCCTGAAGAATGAGTCTGGTTCTTTCTCATAATACAAAGTTTGTGGTTTATTGTTGAAACTTCATCAGACCGTTAGATATAGTCGGACTCATCTCGACGCATGGCTTGGGATCTCGAACCAGTACTCTTGAGAGGGGTTGGACTCTCTTCCACTCTGGAGTTGCCCGTGGTGAGAGGCGCAGAGCAGGTGTGGGCATACTTATTGCCCCCCGGCTGTGTGCCAGTACATTGGGGTTTACCCCAGTGAACGAGAGGGTAGCCTCCCTCCGCCTTGGGTGGGGGGACGAGTCCTGACTGTTGTTTGTGCCTATGCGCCAAACAGCAGTTCAGAGTACCTACCCTTTTTGGAGTCTCTGGGGGAGGCACTGGAGAATGCTCCTACCGGAGACTCCCTCATTCTGCTGGGGGACTTCAATGCTCACGTGGGCAATGACAGTGAGACCTGGAGGGGTGTGATTGGGAGTAACGGCCCCCTCGATCTGAATCAGAGTGGTGTTATGTTGTTGGACTTCTGTGCCAGTCATAGACTGTCCATAACGAACACCATGTTTAGGCATAAGGGTGTCCATATGTGCACTTGGCACCAGGACACCCTTGGCCGCAGTTCGATGATCGACTTTGTGGTTGTATCATCGGACTTGCGGCCGTATGTCCTGGACACTCGGGTGAAGAGAGGGGCGGAGCTGTCAACTGATCACCACCTGGTGGTGAGGTGGCTCCGCTGGTGGGGGAGGATGCCGATCAGACCTGGCAGGCCCAAACGTATTGTGAGGGTCTGCTGGGAGCGTTTGTCAGAATCCCCCGTCAGAAGGAGCTTTAACTCCCACCTCCGGCAGAGCTTCAACCATATTTGAGGTGGGGGACATTGAATGGGTCATGTTCCGTGACTCCATTGCCGAGGCAGCTGGTCGGAGTTGTGGCCGTAAGGTGGTCGGTGCCTGTCGTTGCGGCAACCCTCGAACCTGCTGGTGGACACCAGTGGTGAGGGAAGCCGTCAAGCTGAAGAAGGAGTCCTATCGGGCCTTTTTGGCCAGTGGGACCCTGGAAGAAGCTGATAGGTACCAACGGGCCAGACGGGCCGCGGCTTCGGCGGTTGCTGAGGCAAAAACTCGGGCCTGGGAGGAGTTCGGTGAGACCATGGAGAACGATTTCCGGACGGCCTCGAAAAGATTCTGGTCCACCATCCGGCGTCTCAGGGGGGGGAAGCGGCTCACAGTCAACACTGTTTACAGTGGGGACGGGGCTTTGCTGACCTCAACTCGGGATGTTGTGAGTCGGTGGGGGGAGTACTTCGAGGAACTCCTCAATCCTACCAACACGTGCTCGGAAGAGGCAGAGTCGGAGAGCTCGGAGACGGGGCCTCCCATTTCTGGGGCTGAGGTTGCCGAGGTGGTTAAAAAGCTCCTCGGTGGCAAGGCAAGGGTGGATGAGGTCCGTCCTGAGTTTCTCAAGGCTCTGGATGTTGTAGGGCTGTCTTGGCTGACACGCCTCTGCAGTATCGCGTGGACATCGGGGACAGTGCCTCTGGACTGGCAGATTGGGGTGGTGGTCCCCCTCTTTAAAAAGGGGGACCGGAGGGTGTGTTCCAACTATAGGGGTATCACACTCCTCAGCCTCCCTGGTAAGGTCTATTCGGGGGTATTGGAGAGGAGGATCCGTCGGATAATCGAGCCTCGGATTCAGGAGATGCAGTGTGGCTTTCGTCCTGGCCGTGGAACAGTGGACCAGCTCTATACCCTCGGCAGGATCCTGGAGGGTGCATGGGAGTTCGCCCAACCAGTCTACATGTGTTTTGTGGACTTGGAGAAAGCGTTCGACCGTGTCCCTCGTGGAGTCCTGTGGGTGGTGCTCCGGGAATATGGAGTGCCGGACCCCTTGATAGGGGCCGTTCGGTCTCTGTATGACCGGTGCCAGAGTTTGGTCCGCATTGCCGGCAGTAAGTCGGATGCGTTTCCGGTGAGAGTTGGACTCCGTCAGGGCTGCCCTTTGTCACCGATTCTGTTCCTAACTTTTATGGACAGAATTTCTAGGCGGAGCCAGGGCGTTGAGGGTGTCCCATTTGGCGACATCAGAATCGGGTCTCTGCTTTTTGCAGATGATGTGGTTCTGTTAGCGTCGTCAGGCCGTGACCTTCAGCTCTCACTGGAGTGATTCGCAGCCGAGTGTGAAGCGGCTGGGATGAGAATCAGCACCTCCAAATCCGAGACTATGGTTCTCAGCCGGAAAAGGGTGGAATGCTCTCTCCGGGTCGGGAATGAGATCCTTCCCCAAGAGGAGGAGTTCAAGTATCTCGGGGTCTTGTTCACGAGTGACGGACGAATGGAGCGGGAGATTGACGGGCGGATCGGTGCGGCGCCTGCAGTTGTTGTCACAACCCGTCGTTGTGAAGAGGGAGCTGAGCCAGAAGGCGAAGCTCTCTACTTACTGGTCAATCTACGTTCCAATCCTCACCTATGGTCACGAGTTGTGGGTAGTGACCGAAAGAACAAGATCGCGAATACAAGCGGCCGAAATGGGTTTCCTCCGCAGGGTGTCTGGGCTCTCCCTTAGAGATAGGGTGAGAAGCTCAGTCATCCGGGAGGGGCTCGGAGTAGAACCGCTCCTCCTCCGCATTGAGAGGAGTCAGATGAGGTGGCTCGGGCATCTGGTTAGGATGCCCCCTGGGCGCCTCCCTGGGAAGGTGTTCCGGGCACGTCCCACTGGGAGGAGACCCCGGGGGAGACCCAGGACACGTTGGAGAGACTATGTCTCTTGGCTGGCCTGGGAACGCCTCGGGGTCCCCCCGGAAGAGCTGGAGGAAGTGGCCGGGGACAGAGACGTCTGGGTTTCTCTGCTCAAGCTGCTGCCCCCGCGACCCGACCCCCGGATAAGCGGCAGATGATGGATGGATGGATAGATATATCCTCCACCAACCAGACTTACAACCCCCGACTAGGGTAGCAGAATTTCTAAGCATCTGTACCCCAAAACTACTATCAAAAATATATAAATTATTGTCTAAAATATATGACACAATGTCTCTTCCATCCTCAAAATGGGAGGCAGATTTATCCATCAGTTCTGGTCATAGCTTCTAACCACAAATATGTTTCAACACCTTCATAAAGACTCGAAATCCTAATTTACAGCTCATACAATACAAAATCCTTCATAGAACACACTATACAGGACAAAGGATGTTCAGGATGGGTCTAACACACTCAAACATCTGCTCACATTGCACAGATAACACACCTGATGATTATGCACACGCTTTGTGGTTTTCTGCGCCTGTCCAGAAGTTCTGGCTTGAAGTCTGTGAGGACCTATCAACATGGCTAAAGTGTAGCATCCCTGCATGCCCCACACTGTGCATACTGGGTGACTTAGACAACATCAACATGGAAATTAACTCAAAACACATGGTTGTCACAGTGTTATGTATCGCAAAGAAAACTATTCTCATGAACTGGAAAGCGAAGAACAATCTGTGTATTAACCAGTTTAGAAATTTTCTTTTAGATTATATTAGCATGGAAACAATGTCTGCCTCCTCAAAACATCAATTGGCTGAATTTCATTCTCTCTGGTCCCCTCTGATTAGTTTTATCACATAGTGGTGGTGGTGGGTTGCTGGGTGATGGTGGGTCTCAGGCCCGGGCTGCTGCGACTGGTGTGACCGGGTGGTTTGTTTGTTTGTTTTTTGATGTTGTTTGTTTGTTTTTTGTAGAGGTCCTCCTGGGTGGGGTTGGGTTGAGTGGGGTGGGGCGGGATGGGATGGGTACCTTCTGGGGGTACAGTAGCTCCCGGAATATGGTCACTGCAGGCCCCGAGCCTGGTGGACATCAGGCCCTCCTGCCCATTGTTGGCTCCCAGGTAGCGGGGATGCCTATTGCAGCCAGTCCCTGGCTGCCCTCTCTGGGGGAGAGTAGCTCCCCCGTTATATATCCCCATACCCCTCTCCCTTCTGGCTCCTGTACACAGCACACACTCACACATGAAGGGTTTTGGGGGCGTGTGTGTTCGGTGGGGTGTAGTGGATGGGGCCACGTAGGTGGTCCCCTTTGGTTGCACTCTGCAGTTCCCTGCCCCTGTTTTAATTACACCTTAGACATTACTACTTATCAAACACACTCACACACACACATTAGGTCTTGGGGGGTGGTTACACTGAGTGGCATCTGGTGGGCGGGGCTCTTTGGGTATGTAGGCTGCCCAGACTGCCGCGCTCCCAGTTCTACAAGTTTGGCTGCCCCTCAATTTTAATTGCTCACTATTAGAAAATATTGAAGAGCCAGAAGGGTGAGGGGAGGGGTCTTCTTCGCACACCCCTGCTTCCTGGTGTCTGCTCGGGGCAGGAGGGGCCAGGAGGATTAATTAATTGTTCTGCTGGTTCGGGGTCTGTAGTGGCTGGGGGGTTGCTGGCCTCCTGGTGTGCCCGCTGCACTACACCCCAGCAGAGTCGAGGGAGGTAGGATGTGTGGATGTGTGGATGTATGGGACGTGAAAGTGTGTGTGGTAATGATTGGGCCTGGATCTGGGACTTGCTGTCGCCTGGCCTGCCTGTGTTTCTCCCGATGGGGCATCAGCGTTGCCTCTCCCCACTGCTCGCGACTTCACCCACCTGTGGGCACGTCTTGACTCCCAGGGCACTTGGCCAGGGGCGCTGGGGCAGGCGCTGACCCACTTTGTGGCTGTCTGGGGCGCTTGGCCCTCCTGGGTATTGGGTGGGGCCTCTGCCGGGGGGTTTGGGGGCGCTCGGGCTCCTGGGGCCCAGGTCCAGTGCACGGCCCATGTCTGGGCGGCTGGAGCCTGGCGGGGTCGGTGGGCTGTTGCCCCTGGTTCCCGGAGTGCCTCTGCCCTATGCTTATGGGGGCTCTTTCCGGGGGCTTCCTCTGCAGTCTTCTGGGTGGATGCGTGGTTGCCCCTGCGGTGGGCTGCCTGGGTTCTGTGCTCTGTGGGGGCTGCTGGTGGCCTGGGTCTTGTGGCCCTCTCTGCCTGCTTCTGATTGCTTGGGGGGGGGCTGTGGATTGTGGCCCTGTACGCTTATACACTCATAACTAAGCACGGTTATCATGTAGGTCCTGTGCCATGGGTGTTGCATGTTCTCACACACACACACACACATTCATTAGTCCAGTAGCATGGTCACTAAGCAGTTGATGTATTATCATGTCGTCTCAGGTCATCTATATCCACAGCTGTGTTGTATGCGATTGCCGCTTCTTGTGCTTGTTTTTGTTTGTTTGTGTGTTTGTTTTTTCTCTGCTTGTCTGCTTTCAGGTGCTCCTGGTGGCGCTAAGGCTGGATTCCCCTCATAGGCCATGGATTGTTGTCTGTTTTGTTTTTTACAGGTGTAGCAGCTGGTTGTCTGGTTTTTGTTTCTATTTTTGTTCTGTTTCCTCTTCTTTCCTCTTCTTCTTTCCTTGTCCCCCGGTCCGGTTCAGTTCAGTTCATGTCATATATTGTAAACAGAAATAAATAAATGGGCATCAAGGGGAGCTTTACATTTATAAAACTTCCCTTGGCAAAACAAATCTCTTTGGCATCAAAGGTATTCAGACTACAATTCTTCTGACATAATGCTGAACAGGACAAGGGGAAAAAAAAGTAAAGAAGACAGTTCTGCCGAAAGCCAGGGATAGACCTGTTCTAAGTTCTATACTTTTTAAAAGGGGCGTGTTTATCAACTATGGAATTAGAAGATTTACAAAAATGGTCAAGTGCTAGATCTTCATCTGGGATTTTAACAGTGTCATATAACTATTCAACAGATCAGTTAAAAAAAAGCCTGCTCATGGAGATGTTTCAGGATCTGGATACCAAGCGTGGACCTAATGTTTTCATTTTTGCAATTCTGATACAGGCTATTGAGCAGTGATAACTAACACCAAGTTCAGATACTGCGGATTTTCTACCTTTGATTTGTTAAGATTGAGCCAATCAGGGACAACCTTGAAGGATCTCTTTGGTTTTGTAGGATCAGTAATTACCTGAGAAAGGTTGATATTGGTACACACCTTTTTTAAATGATCAGAGTTCAACTTGTTTAAATTAAAATTGCCACACAGAGATTGGGTTTAGGCCACATGCACACAGAATGACATCAACAAATATAAGAAATATTAAACATTTACACATAGATTTTTGAATATATGTAGAGGAATGATACTTTGAAATGTGCTCATTGCGGAGTTATGATCAGTTGAGTAATGAAGGTTGAACTATTCTGGGAAAGAGGTTCTATTCCCAGCATCATGATGGACACTCCTGATATAGAAGGTTTCGCTAACGCATTGGAATTGTTTTACTATTTTCATATGCATGTGCAATGAAGAATTGCTTGCTGCTGATAAATGCAAAGAAGAACAGCTTACACATAGATGCTCACATATAGGCTGCTGAATGCAATGAAGACCTGCTTATCAAGTAAAGTTCAATGTCAATGTGTAATATTCAATTAGGATTTGCAAAACAGTGAAGTTAAACAATGAATGGGTCCATAGTCGGTATGAGAAGACTACAGGAATATTTACCTGGGTGTACGTTCAAACAGAGATGAGAAAATTGCGATAAATAATTGTTTGTTTGTTTGTTAGTATGTATATGAATGTTATGTGTATAAACTGTGTTGAGTTATAGTTACTCAGTAGTGTCTCAGTGAAACAACCGACGGGGGAAGCCTTGCGGTGACAACAAAAGCAGTGTTTTACTGATCAGTCAAGTTGCTCCAGTGTACTCCATACAAACTGGTTGGCTACTGAAGGGATAGAAAATGGGGAATACTTGTTTTAAAGCAAACAAGGAATTAGATGGGAAAAATACATGTTTTAACGGGACCCAGACAATATTAAATACTCAGACAGATGGGAGAAGAAGTGTAGTTTTGTAGGAAATCACAAAATTATTACATAGAATTAGTGAAATCAATTGAAGAATGCCTTTCTGAAGAGCTGTTTACCATAGATGAGCAGCTTTGCGACCAAGCACATTGTAGATCGCTTTACTGCCAAAATGATCTAATTTAATGGATTGGTTTAGACATGCATAACAGCATTTTAAGAACAAAGAGAGAAACAAAAAGGGACAACGCTTCATGGTGGAAGGTGATGTATAAATAACTGTGTATATGATGAAGGGGGTGGCAACACCCATTCCGAAATCCAGCCATTCCGACATCCCGCTATTCCGACATCCCACCATTCCGACATACCACCATTCCGACATACCACCATTCCGACATGCAAACGTCCCACCATTCCGACATCCCACCATTGCGACATCCCGCTATTCTGACGTTCAAATGTCCCACCATTCCGACAAGGCTTTCCGTATAAGGAAATGTGTGTTACTCAACAGGTGAGTCCCTTCTTTCTGTTCATGCAATTTATATGTTTAACACATGTTTATAGACAAGCGTTATTAAAAACACAAAGTCTCGGCAACTGGAGGAGGAGAAGCAGTCCGCGGTGGTTTTTAATCACACACTCCAATGCCACTTGTTTCAACTTCCGAAAATTTAATCCAGGAAAAAAAGGCTTACAAACATGGACCAAAACGGCTCCATAACACGCACAAGAATCCAAAAGAAACGAAAGTTAACTAAAAGAAAGCAAATAAACAGTATGAAGTGGTCAAAATTGGTTTTACGCATGCCTATGTGCGTCTGGCACATGCGTCTTCGGGCTCTCCCACGTTGGTTTGTGGATGAAAGCTATATGTTCAGCTGTAATGTCATGTAAAAACAATCTCTACATGACATTTACTCCCAGGTGTGACCAGTTAGGTCCTTAAGATATCAACAGGCTGTATAAAGCTACAACCGTTGCGGCTGTGTGTTTGTGCCAAATGCGCAAAACCCATCCGCGCTTCCCAAAATTGGAGTGAGTACTCATAAATCACGTGAATAACATGAATAAACGTTTTTACTGAATTTTGTTGTGTTTTATACGTTCTATGCTGTCATTTCTCTCTTCTCCTATTGGCAAGGCAAGGCAGAGTGCTCGCAACTGTGTCCTGTGCAGTAGCCGTGATATCTGTAATTGCAATTATTACTTTTGCATATGATGACAGCGTGCAAAAGACGCATGGGCTCTGTGGAGAGCTCCGCTCCAGCTGGCTGCTGTGACAGCTCACTGACACTGTATTTCTGCTTAATCAGTTTCAGTCTCGCCAGAGTTACATTAATATCTGTATTTTTATATTTGAAATTCAGGGGATTTTGATAATAGATTATTAAAGTTTGTTTGCGAGGCTGTGGCCTCTGCATGTGCAAAGCTTGTGCGCCAAACTTTAGGGCGTATTTGCGCCGGCATATCATTAGTGCAAAATGTTTTGGGTAAAAAATAGGCTATTAAAAGGAACTGTCGGAATGTTAAAAAAAAAAAAAAAACATACCGCCATTCCGACCATAGGAGGAAAAAAGTGTCGGAATGGTGGGACGTTTGATAAAAAATTAAGTGTCGCCATTCCGACAATTGGAGACCCATGTCGGAATGGCGAGATGTCGGAATGGCAGCATGTAACCATGATGAAGGAGAGACCATTTGAGCAGCACAGCCATTTCGCAGCACAGGGACAGCAATCCAAGTTACAGGATCTCCCACGTGGTATCACCTGTCACATTGTGTCAAGGCATCAAAAGAAGAAAAAATCACCAAACTCAAGGACAAAAAGACAAAGACTCCGGTGAACGAAGACAGAGGACTGACAAACCAGAAATACAAAAGGATTCTCGATATCAAGATCCAGAAGAAGAGGCTAACAATGCCACGAACACTTACGATGCTGGGAATGATGCCAGCAATGAACAGAGAAGAAGATTCAGTGTCATCAATCTGCATTACGTGCCTCTAATGAGGGGGTGAATATAGAATCCTCAACGATTACAACGTCTCTGGGAACTGTGACAACAACAAGGTTTAAACCATTTTGATATATATTGTAACCTATTGTCTAAGGAATAGTGCTGAAAATGAGGTAAATCTAATCCACCACTGTCCTTGGTCTTCTGTAGGGTTTTTAAACTAATACGTGGTGGTTTGTTTTTCCACAGAAATTTGGAGATGCATGAATCTAGTGACTTAAACCAAGTAGCAGATGGTTTTATGGGGATCATTGAGTCAAACCATCAAATGCGGGAGCGGAAGTGTTCGGCTGTGAGTAGGTGTGAATGTCCGACCATAATTGCTGAAAAATGTATTAGAAGAGACTAGAATGCCGGACAAGACATCATCAAATGCGGGAGCGGAGTTGTTCGGCTGTGAGTAGGTGTGAATCTCCGAGCATAGTTTGTAAAAAGGGGGTAAGAATAGGTTCGAATGCCCGAACATACACTATCAAAACAAGGAGCTGAGGTGGCTCAGCTGCAAGGTGTGAATGTCTGACTATAGTTTGTAAATAAGGTGCGAATGCCCAACAATGTATAATCAAAAGAGGGAGCGGATGTTTTCGGCTACAAGAAGGTTTGATTGTCCGACCATAGTTTGTAAAAAGCGGGTAAGAAAAGGTTCAAATGCCTGACTATACACCATCAAAAGCGGGAGCAGAGGTGTTCCGCTGTAAGACGGTGTGAATGTCCGACCATATTTGGTAAAAAGCGGGTAAGAAAAGGTTAAAATACCCGACTGTACACAATCAATAGCGGGAGAGGAGGTGTTCAGCTGCAAGAAGGTGTGAATGTCCACCCATAATTACTGAAAAATGGGTAAGAAAAGGTGCGAATGCCCAACCATACATTATCAAAAGCAGGTGTGAATGTCAGATCATAATTTGCAAAAAGCTGATGAGAAAGGGTGAGAATGCCCGACTATACACCATCAAATGCGGGAGCGGAGTTGTTCGGCTGTGAGTAAGTGTGAATCTCCGACCATAATTGCTGAAAAATGTGTTAGAAAAGGTAAGAATGCCGGTCCATACATCATCAAAAGCGGGAGAGGTGGTGTTCGGCTGCAAGTAGGTGTGAATGTCCAGCCATAATTACTAACAAACGGGTAAGAAAAGGTAGTATTGCAAGACCATACATGATCAAAACAGGGAGCGGAGGTGGTTCAGCTGCAAGAAGGTGTGAATGTCCGACTAAAGTTCAAATATATTAACAAAAGCGGGAGGAGAGGTCTTCGGATGAGAGTGGTTGAGAATTTCCAACCATAATCTATAAAATGCGGTGAAAAAAAAAGGTGTGATAGAACACTAAAAGGTGGAGCGGAAGTGTTCGGCTGCAAGAAGGTGTGAATGTCCTCCTATATTTGGTGAAAAGCAGGTGAATCAAGGTCTGAATGCCCAACCTTACATCATCAAAAGCGAGATAAGAGGTGTTTGGCTGCATGAAGGCCATAGTTTGCCAAAAGCGGGTAAGCTGCGAATGACCGACTAAATATCAACAAAAGGTCTTCGGATGCAAGTGGGTGTGAATATCCCACCATACAAGTATGGTGGAGAGGAAGCTGTGAACAGCCGACCATAGTTGGCAAAAAGCGGGTGAGAAAAGGTGCGAATGTCCAACCATACATGATCAAAACAGGGAGCGGAGGTGTTTGGCTGTGACAAGGTGTGAATGTCCACCCAAAATTAATGAAAAGCAGGCAACAAGTAGGTTTGAATGCCCAACCATACATCATCAAAAGCAGGAGTGGATATGTTCGGCTACAAGAAGGTTTGAATGTCCGAGCATAGTTTGTAAAAAGCGGGTAAGAAAAGGTTCGAATGCCCAAACATACACCATCAAAAGAGGGAGCGGAGGTGTTCCGCTGTAAGAAGGTGTGAATGTCCGACCATAGTTGGTAAAACACGGGTAAGAAAAGGTTAAAATACCCGACTGTACACAATCAATAGCGGGAGAGGAGGTGTTTGGCTACAAGAATGTGTGACAGTCCGACCATGGTTTGTAAAAAACGGGTAAGAAAAGGTGCGAATGCCCGACAATGTATGATCAAAAGAGGGAGCGGAGGTTTTCGGCTAGAAGAAGGTTTGAATGTCCGACCATAGTTGGTAAAACACGGGTAAGAAAAGGTTAAAATACCCGACTGTACACAATCAATAGCGGGAGAGGAGGTGTTTGGCTACAAGAATGTGTGACAGTCCGACCATGGTTTGTAAAAAACGGGTAAGAAAAGGTGCGAATGCCCGACAATGTATGATCAAAAGAGGGAGCGGAGGTTTTCGGCTAGAAGAAGGTTTGAATGTCCGACCATAGTTTGTAAAAAGCGGGTAAGAAAAGGTTCAAATGCCTGACTATACACCATCAAAAGCGGGAGCAGAGGTGTTCCGCTGTAAGATGGTGTGAATGTCCGACCATATTTGGTAAAAAGCGGGTAAGAAAAGGTTAAAATACCCGACTGTACACAATCAATAGCGGGAGAGGAGGTGTTCAGCTGCAAGAAGGTGTGAATGTCCACCCATAATTACTGAAAAATGGGTAAGAAAAGGTGCGAATGCCCAACCATACATTATCAAAAGCAGGTGTGAATGTCAGATCATAATTTGCAAAAAGCTGATGAGAAAGGGTGAGAATGCCCGACTATACACCATCAAATGCGGGAGCGGAGTTGTTCGGCTGTGAGTAAGTGTGAATCTCCGACCATAATTGCTGAAAAATGTGTTAGAAAAGGTAAGAATGCCGGTCCATACATCATCAAAAGCGGGAGAGGTGGTGTTCGGCTGCAAGTAGGTGTGAATGTCCAGCCATAATTACTAACAAACGGGTAAGAAAAGGTAGTATTGCAAGACCATACATGATCAAAACAGGGAGCGGAGGTGGTTCAGCTGCAAGAAGGTGTGAATGTCCGACTAAAGTTCAAATATATTAACAAAAGCGGGAGGAGAGGTCTTCGGATGAGAGTGGTTGAGAATTTCCAACCATAATCTATAAAATGCGGTGAAAAAAAAGGTGTGATAGAACACTAAAAGGTGGAGCGGAAGTGTTCGGCTGCAAGAAGGTGTGAATGTCCTCCTATATTTGGTGAAAAGCAGGTGAATCAAGGTCTGAATGCCCAACCTTACATCATCAAAAGCGAGATAAGAGGTGTTTGGCTGCATGAAGGCCATAGTTTGCCAAAAGCGGGTAAGCTGCGAATGACCGACTAAATATCAACAAAAGGTCTTCGGATGCAAGTGGGTGTGAATATCCCACCATACAAGTATGGTGGAGAGGAAGCTGTGATAAGCCGACCATAGTTGGCAAAAAGCGGGTGAGAAAAGGTGCGAATGTCCAACCATACATGATCAAAACAGGGAGCGGAGGTGTTTGGCTGGGACAAGGTGTGAATGTCCACCCAAAATTAATGAAAAGCAGGCAACAAGTAGGTTTGAATTCCCAACCATACATCATCAAAAGCAGGAGTGGATATGTTCGGCTACAAGAAGGTTTGAATGTCCGAGCATAGTTTGTAAAAAGCGGGTAAGAAAAGGTTCGAATGCCCAAACATACACCATCAAAAGAGGGAGCGGAGGTGTTCCGCTGTAAGAAGGTGTGAATGTCCGACCATAGTTGGTAAAACACGGGTAAGAAAAGGTTAAAATACCCGACTGTACACAATCAATAGCGGGAGAGGAGGTGTTCAGCTGCAAGAAGGTGTGAATGTCCGACCATAGTTGGTAAAAAACGGGTAAGAAAAGGTTAAAATACCCGACTGTACACAATCAATAGCGGGAGCGGATGTGTTTGGCTACAAGAATGTGTGACAGTCCGACCATGGTTTGTAAAAAAACGGGTAAGAAAAGGTGCGAATGCCCAACAATGTATGATCAAAAGAGGGAGCGGAGGTTTTCGGCTACAAGAAGGTTTGAATGTCCGACCATAGTTGGTAAAAAGCGGGTAAGAAAAGGTTAAAATACCCGACTGTACACAATCAATAGCGGGAGCGGAGTTGTTCGGCTACAAGAAGGTGTGAAAGTCCAACCATGGTTTGTAAAAAGCTGGTAAGAAAAGGTTCGAATGCCCGAATATATACCATCAAAAGCGGAAGCGGAGGTGTTCGGCTGCAAGAAGGTGTGAACGTCCGACCAAAGTTTGTAAAAAGCAGTTAAGAAAAGGTTCGAATATCCAACCAAACATAATCAAAAGCGGGAGCAGAGCTGTTCGACTGCAAGTAGGTGTGAATGTCCAGCCATAATTACTCACAAACGGGTAAGAAAAGGTAGTATTGCCTGACCATACATGATCAAAACAGGGAGCTGAGGTGGTTCAGCACCAAGGTGTGAATGTCTGACTATAGTTTGTAAAAAGCGGGTAAGATAAGGTGCGAATGCCCGACAATGTATGATCAAAAGAGGGAGCAGAGGTTTTCAGCTGCAAGAAGGTCTGAATGTCCACCCAAAATTCCTGAGAAATGGGTAAAAAATAGGTGCGAATGCCAAACCATACATCATGAAAAGCAGGAGTGGATGTGTTCGGCTACAAGAAGATTTGAATGTCCATCAATAATTGCTTTAAAACATGAAAGAAAATTTTCGAATATCAAACCGCACATGATCATAAGCGGGAGAGGAGTTGTTCAGCTGCAAGAAGGTGTGAATGTCCACCCATAATTACTGAAAAATGGGTAAGAAAAGGTGAAAATGCCCAACCATACATCATCAAAAGCAGGAGTGGATGTGTTCGCCTACAAGAAGGTTTGAATGTCCGAGCAGAGTTTGTAAAAAGCGGGTAAGAAAAGGTTCGAATGCCCAAACATACACCATCAAAAGAGGGAGAGGAGGTGTTCCGCTGTAAGAAGGTGTGAATGTCCGATCATAGTTGGTAAAAAACTGGTAAGAAAAGGTTAAAATACCCGACTGTACACAATCAATAGCGGGAGCGGATGTGTTTGGCTACAAGAATGTGTGACAGTCCGACCATGGTTTGTAAAAAACGGGTAAGAGAAGGTGCGAATGCCCGACAATGTATGATCAAAAGAGGGAGCGGAGGTTTTCGGCTACAAGAAGGTTTGAATGTCCGACCATAGTTTGTAAAAAGCGGGTAAGAAAAGGTTCAAATGCCTGACTATACACCATCAAAAGCGGGAGCGGAGGTGTTCCGCTGTAAGACGGTGTGAATGTCCAACCATAGTTGGTAAAAAGTGGGTAAGAAAAGGTTAAAATACCTGACTGTACATAATCAATAGCGGGAGCGGAGTTGTTCGGCTACAAGAAGGTGTGAAAGTTCAACCATGGTTTGTAAGAAGCTGCTAAGAAAAGGTTCGAATGCCCGAATATATACCATCAAAAGCGGAAGCGGAGGTGTTCGGCTGCAAGAAGGTGTGAACGACCGACCAAAGTTTGCAAAAAGCAGTTAAGAAAAGGTTCGAATGCCCGAATATATACCATCAAAAGCGGGAGCAGAGCTTTTTCGACTGCAAGTAGGTGTGAATGTCCAGCCATAATTACTCACAAACGGGTAAGGAAAGGTAGTATTGCCAGACCATACATGATCAAAACAGGGAGCTGAGGTGGTTCAGCTGCAAGGTGTGAATGTCTGACTATAGTTTGTAAAAAGCGGGTAAGACAAGGTGCGAATGCCCAACAATGTATGATCAAAAGAGGGAGTGGAGGTCTTCGGCTGCAAGGTCTGAATGTCCAACCATAATTTCTAAAAACCGGGTAAGAAAAGGCTCGAAAGCCCGACTATACACAATCAAAAGCGGGAGCGGGAGGTTTTCAGCTGCAAATCCTTCACTCAAACCAAGTGAAAACTGCTTTGTCCTTCATATTTATCAATGTCTAGATCGACTTCAACAAAGAACAACATTGTACTTTGCAGTAAAGAAAGAGCAAATCAAAAGTTTTAGGAATCCGAGAATAAGCTTATTTTCATGAGTTCTGCACGATTATTGATTTTACTATAAATGAATGCCTTCACTCAAACTATGTTAAAACTGCTTTGTCCTTCATATTTATCAATGTCTAGATTGACTTCAACAAAGAACAACACTGGATTTTGCAGTAGAAGAAAGAGCAACACTGAAGGATCAGTAATCCGAGAATAAGCTTATTTTCATACGTTCTGCATGATTTGGGATTTTATGTATAAAATGAATTCCTTCACTCAAACCAAGTTAAAACTGCTTTGTCCTTCATATTTATCAATGTCTAGATCGACTTCAACAAAGAACAACATTGTATTTTGCAGTAGAAGAAAAAGCAACACTGAAGGATCAGGAATCCGAGAATAAGCTTCTTTTCATACGTTCTGCATGATTTGGGATTTTATGTATAAAATGAATTCCTTCACTCAAACCAAGTGAAAACGTCTTTGTCCTTCATATTTATCAATGTCTAGATTTACTTCAACAAAGAACAACATTGTATTTTGCAGTAGAAGAAATAGCAACACTGAAGGATCAGGAATCCGAAAACAAGCTTATTTTCATACGTTCTGCTTGATTTGGGATTTTGCTATAAAATTAATTACTTCACTCAAACAAAGTGGAAACTGCTTTGTCCTTCATATTTATCAATGTCTATATCGATTTCAACAAAGAACAAGGCTGTATTTTGCTGTATAGGAAAGAGCAACACTGGAGGATCAGGAATCCGAGAATAAGCTTACTTTCATGAGTCCTGCACGATTTCGGATTTTCCTATAAAATGAATTGCTTTGCTCAAACCAAGTTAAAATTGCTTTGTCCTTCATAGTTATCCATGTCTAAAATGTATCAAGCATAAAGTTCCTCATATTACCCTGAATGAGAAAGAAGCATCCCTTTGGTTGAGCAATACGTTCCTTTTGCGGAGTTATGCATGATTTCGGATTTTGCTATAAAATTCATTCCTATTGATTGGTGTATAGTCAGGCATTTGAACCTTTTCTTACCCGCTTTTTACAAACTATGGTCGGACATTCAAACCTTCTTGTAGCCAAAAACCTCCGCTCCCTCTTTTGATCATACATTGTCGGGCATTCGCACCTTTTCTTACCCGTTTTTTACAAACCATGGTCGGACTTTCACACATTCTTGTAGCCAAACACATCCGCTCCCACTATTGATTGTGTACAGTCGGGTATTTTAACCTTTTCTTACCCACTTTTTACGAACTATGGTCGGACATTCACACCGTCTTACAGCGGAACATCTCAGCTCCCGCTTTTGATGGTGTATGGTCTGGCAATACTAGCTTTTCTTACCCGTTTGTGAGTAAGCATGGCTGGACATTCACACCTACTTGCAGTCGAACAGCTCTGCTCCCGCTTTTGATTATGTTTGGTTGGATATTCGAACCTTTTCTTAACTGCTTTTTACAAACTTTGGTCGGACGTTCACACCTTCTTGCAGCCGAACACCTCCGCTTCCGCTTTTGATGGTATATATTCGGGCATTCGAACCTTTTCTTAGCAGCTTTTTACAAACCATGGTTGGACTTTCACACCTTCTTGTAGCCGAACAACTCCGCTCCCGCTATTGATTGTGTACAGTCAGGTATTTTAACCTTTTCTTACCCGCTTTTTACCAACTATGGTCGGACATTCACACCGTCTTACAGCGGAACATCTCCGCTCCTGCTTTTGATGGTGTATAGTCAGGCATTTGAACCTTTTCTTACCCGCTTTTTACAAACTATGGTCGGACATTCAAACCTTCTTGTAGCCGAAAACCTCTGCTCCCTCTTTTGATTATACATTGTCGGGCATTCGCACCTTATCTTACCCGCTTTTTACAAACTATAGTCAGACATTCACACCTTGGTGCTGAACCACCTCAGCTCCCATTTTGATCATGTATGGTCTGGCAATAGTACCTTTTCTTACCCGTTTGTGAGTAATTATGGCTGGACATTCACACCTACTTGCAGTCGAACAGCTCTGCTCCCGCTTTTGATTATGTTTGGTTGGATATTCGAACCTTTTCTTAACTGCTTTTTACAAACTTTGGTCGGACGTTCACACCTTCTTGCAGCCGAACACCTCCGCTTCCGCTTTTGATGGTATATATTCGGGCATTTTAACCTTTTCTTACCAGCTTTTTACAAACCATGGTTGGACTTTCACACCTTCTTGTAGCCGAACAACTCCGCTCCCCCTATTGATTGTGTACAGTCGGGTATTTTAACCTTTTCTTACCCGCTTTTTACCAACTATGGTCGGACATTCACACCGTCTTACAGCGGAACACCTCCGCTCCCGCTTTTGATGGTGTATAGTCAGGCATTTGAACCTTTTCTTACCCGCTTTTTACAAACTATGGTCGGACATTCAAACCTTCTTGTAGCCAAAAACCTCCGCTCCCTCTTTTGATCATACATTGTCGGGCATTCGCACCTTTTCTTACCCGTTTTTTACAAACCATGGTCGGACTTTCACACATTCTTGTAGCCAAACACATCCGCTCCCACTATTGATTGTGTACAGTCGGGTATTTTAACCTTTTCTTACCCACTTGTTACGAACTATGGTCGGACATTCACACCGTCTTACAGCGGAACATCTCCGCTCCCGCTTTTGATGGTGTATAGTCAGGCATTTGAACCTTTTCTTACCCGCTTTTTACAAACTATGGTCGGACAATCAAACCTTCTTGTAGCCGAAAACCTCCGCTCCCTCTTTTGATTATACATTGTTGGGCATTCGCACCTTATTTACAAACTATAGTCAGACATTCACACCTTGGTGCTGAACCACCTCAGCTCCCTGTTTTGATCATGTATGGTCTGGCAATACTAGCTTTTCTTACCCGTTTGTGAGTAATTATGGCTGGACATTCACACCTACTTGCAGTCGAACAGCTCTGCTCCCGCTTTTGATTATGTTTGGTTGGATATTCGAACCTTTTCTTAACTGCTTTTTACAAACTTTGGTCGGACGTTCACACCTTCTTGCAGCCGAACACCTCCGCTTCCGCTTTTGATGGTATATATTCGGGCATTTTAACCTTTTCTTACCAGCTTTTTACAAACCATGGTTGGACTTTCACACCTTCTTGTAGCCGAACAACTCCGCTCCCGCTATTGATTGTGTACAGTCAGGTATTTTAACCTTTTCTTACCCGCTTTTTACCAACTATGGTCGGACATTCACACCGTCTTACAGCGGAACACCTCCACTCCCGCTTTTGATGGTGTATTGTCAGGCATTTGAACCTTTTCTTACCCGCTTTTTACAAACTATGCTCGGACATTCAAACCTTCTTGTAGCCAAAAACCTCCGCTCCCTCTTTTGATCATACATTGTCGGGCATTCGCACCTTTTCTTACCCGTTTTTTACAAACCATGGTCGGACTTTCACACATTCTTGTAGCCAAACACATCCGCTCCCACTATTGATTGTGTACAGTCGGGTATTTTAACCTTTTCTTACCCACTTGTTACGAACTATGGTCGGACA
This sequence comes from Leuresthes tenuis, assembly GCF_036924035.1. Lineage (NCBI taxonomy): Eukaryota > Metazoa > Chordata > Actinopteri > Atheriniformes > Atherinopsidae > Leuresthes > Leuresthes tenuis. Next base: position 714,180 of record NW_027325398.1, on the reverse strand, counting down.
TTCACACCGTCTTACAGCGGAACATCTCCGCTCCCGCTTTTGATGGTGTATAGTCAGGCATTTGAACCTTTTCTTACCCGCTTTTTACAAACTATGGTCGGACATTCAAACCTTCTTGTAGCCGAAAACCTCTGCTCCCTCTTTTGATTATACATTGTCGGGCATTCGCACCTTATCTTACCCGCTTTTTACAAACTATAGTCAGACATTCACACCTTGGTGCTGAACCACCTCAGCTCCCTGTTTTGATCATGTATGGTCTGGCAATACTAGCTTTTCTTACCCGTTTGTGAGTAAGCATGGCTGGACATTCACACCTACTTGCAGTCGAACAGCTCTGCTCCCGCTTTTGATTATGTTTGGTTGGATATTCGAACCTTTTCTTAACTGCTTTTTACAAACTTTGGTCGGACGTTCACACCTTCTTAAAGCCGAACACCTCCGCTTCCGCTTTTGATGGTATATATTCGGGCATTCGAACCTTTTCTTAGCAGCTTTTTACAAACCATGGTTGGACTTTCACACCTTCTTGTAGCCGAACAACTCCGCTCCCGCTATTGATTGTGTACAGTCAGGTATTTTAACCTTTTCTTACCCGCTTTTTACCAACTATGGTCGGACATTCACACCGTCTTACAGCGGAACACCTCCACTCCCGCTTTTGATGGTGTATTGTCAGGCATTTGAACCTTTTCTTACCCGCTTTTTACAAACTATGGTCGGACATTCAAACCTTCTTGTAGCCAAAAACCTCCGCTCCCTCTTTTGATCATACATTGTCGGGCATTCGCACCTTTTCTTACCCATTTTTTACAAACCATGGTCGGACTTTCAAACCTTCTTGTAGCCCAACACATCCACTCCTGCTTTTGATGATGTATGTTTGGGCATTCGCACCTTTTCTTACCCATTTTTCACTAATTATGGGTGGACATTCACACCTTCTTGCAGCTGAACACCTCCTCTCCCGCTTATGATGGTGTATGTTTGGGCTTTCAAGCCTTTTCTTACCCGGTTTTTACAAATTATAGTTGGACATTCAGACCTTCTTACAGCCGAAAACCTCCACTCCCTCTTTTGATCATACATTGTCGGGCATTAGCACCTTTTCTTACCCGCTTTTTACAAACCATAGTCGGACTTTCACATCTTTTAGTAGCCGAACAACTCCGCTCCCGCTATTGATTGTGTACAGTCGGGTATTTTAACCTTTTCTTACCCGCTTTTTACCAACTATGGTCGGACATTCACACCTTCTCACAGCGGAACACCTCCGCTCCCTCTTTTGATGGTGTATTTTCGGGCAGTCAAACCTTTTCTTACCTGCTTTTTACAAACTATGGTCAGACATTCAACCCTTCTTGGAGCCGAACACATCCACTCCTGCTTTTGATTATGTATAGTTGGGCATTTTCACCTTTTCTTACCCATTTTTCAGTAATTATGGGTGTACATTCACACCTTCTTGCAGCCGAACACCTCCGCTCCCTCTTTTGATCATACATTTTCGGGCATTCGCACCTTTTCTTACCCGCTTTTTACAAACCATGGTCGGACTTTCACACCTTTTAGTAGCCGAACAACTCCGCACCCGCTACTGATTGTGTACAGTTGGGTATTTTGACCTTTTCTTACCCGTTTTTTACCAACTACGGGCGGACATTCACACCTTCTTACAGCGGAACACCTCCGCTCCCTCCTTTGATGGTGTATGTTCGGGCATTCGAACCTTTTCTTACCCGCTTTTTACAAACTATGGTCAGACGTTCAAACCTTCTTGTAGCCGAACATATCCACTCCTGCTTTTGATGATGTATGGTTGGGCATTCGAACCTACTTGTTGCCCGCTTTTCATTAATTATGGGTGGACATTCACACCTTGTCTCAGCCAAACACCTCCGCTCCCTGTTTTGATCATGTATGGTTTGACATTCGCACCTTTGCTTACCCTCTTTTTATACTGATTGCTCAAGATTAAGTTGTTCTTTCTCAAACTACAAAATTTTTTTAATTGTTGAAACTTGATTTGAAGTGGATAAATAAGGAAGACAAACAGTTTTAAGTCAGGCTGATAGCAATTAATTTTATAGCAAAATCTGTATTTCGTCATTTGTCGAGAGATGCTTATTGCTGAAGAAGTTCTTTCTCATTCTACAAAGTACAACGTTGTTTATCATTGAAACTTGATTAGACATGAATAAATATGAAGGACAAAGCAGTCTTAACTTGGTTTGAGTTAAGGAATTCGTTTTATAGGAGAATCCGAATTCGTGCATAACTCGTAAAATAGAGCTTATTTTCGGATTCCTGAAGAATGAGTCTGGTTCTTTCTCATAATACAAAGTTTGTGGTTTATTGTTGAAACTTCATCAGACCGTTAGATATAGTCGGACTCATCTCGACGCATGGCTTGGGATCTCGAACCAGTACTCTTGAGAGGGGTTGGACTCTCTTCCACTCTGGAGTTGCCCGTGGTGAGAGGCGCAGAGCAGGTGTGGGCATACTTATTGCCCCCCGGCTGTGTGCCAGTACATTGGGGTTTACCCCAGTGAACGAGAGGGTAGCCTCCCTCCGCCTTGGGTGGGGGGACGAGTCCTGACTGTTGTTTGTGCCTATGCGCCAAACAGCAGTTCAGAGTACCTACCCTTTTTGGAGTCTCTGGGGGAGGCACTGGAGAATGCTCCTACCGGAGACTCCCTCATTCTGCTGGGGGACTTCAATGCTCACGTGGGCAATGACAGTGAGACCTGGAGGGGTGTGATTGGGAGGAACGGCCCCCCCGATCTGAATCAGAGTGGTGTTATGTTGTTGGACTTCTGTGCCAGTCATAGACTGTCCATAACGAACACCATGTTTAGGCATAAGGGTGTCCATATGTGCACTTGGCACCAGGACACCCTTGGCCGCAGTTCGATGATCGACTTTGTGGTTGTATCATCGGACTTGCGGCCGTATGTCCTGGACACTCGGGTGAAGAGAGGGGCGGAGCTGTCAACTGATCACCACCTGGTGGTGAGGTGGCTCCGCTGGTGGGGGAGGATGCCGATCAGACCTGGCAGGCCCAAACGTATTGTGAGGGTCTGCTGGGAGCGTTTGTCAGAATCCCCCGTCAGAAGGAGCTTTAACTCCCACCTCCGGCAGAGCTTCAACCATATTTGAGGTGGGGGACATTGAATGGGTCATGTTCCGTGACTCCATTGCCGAGGCAGCTGGTCGGAGTTGTGGCCGTAAGGTGGTCGGTGCCTGTCGTGGCGGCAACCCTCGAACCTGCTGGTGGACACCAGTGGTGAGGGAAGCCGTCAAGCTGAAGAAGGAGTCCTATCGGGCCTCTTTGGCCAGTGGGACCCTGGAAGAAGCTGATAGGTACCAACGGGCCAGACGGGCCGCGGCTTCGGCGGTTGCTGAGGCAAAAACTCGGGCCTGGGAGGAGTTCGGTGAGACCATGGAGAACGATTTCCGGACGGCCTCGAAAAGATTCTGGTCCACCATCCGGCGTCTCAGGGGGGGGAAGCGGCTCACAGTCAACACTGTTTACAGTGGGGACGGGGCTTTGCTGACCTCAACTCGGGATGTTGTGAGTCGGTGGGGGGAGTACTTCGAGGAACTCCTCAATCCTACCAACACGTGCTCGGAAGAGGCAGAGTCGGAGAGCTCGGAGACGGGGCCTCCCATTTCTGGGGCTGAGGTTGCCGAGGTGGTTAAAAAGCTCCTCGGTGGCAAGGCAAGGGTGGATGAGGTCCGTCCTGAGTTTCTCAAGGCTCTGGATGTTGTAGGGCTGTCTTGGCTGACACGCCTCTGCAGTATCGCGTGGACATCGGGGACAGTGCCTCTGGACTGGCAGATTGGGGTGGTGGTCCCCCTCTTTAAAAAGGGGGACCGGAGGGTGTGTTCCAACTATAGGGGTATCACACTCCTCAGCCTCCCTGGTAAGGTCTATTCGGGGGTATTGGAGAGGAGGATCCGTCGGATAATCGAGCCTCGGATTCAGGAGATGCAGTGTGGCTTTCGTCCTGGCCGTGGAACAGTGGACCAGCTCTATACCCTCGGCAGGATCCTGGAGGGTGCATGGGAGTTCGCCCAACCAGTCTACATGTGTTTTGTGGACTTGGAGAAAGCGTTCGACCGTGTCCCTCGTGGAGTCCTGTGGGTGGTGCTCCGGGAATATGGAGTGCCGGACCCCTTGATAGGGGCCGTTCGGTCTCTGTATGACCGGTGCCAGAGTTTGGTCCGCATTGCCGGCAGTAAGTCGGATGCGTTTCCGGTGAGAGTTGGACTCCGTCAGGGCTGCCCTTTGTCACCGATTCTGTTCCTAACTTTTATGGACAGAATTTCTGCTGTGACAGCTCACTGACACTGTATTTCTGCTTAATCAGTTTCAGTCTCGCCAGAGTTACATTAATATCTGTATTTTTATATTTGAAATTCAGGGGATTTTGATAATAGATTATTAAAGTTTGTTTGCGAGGCTGTGGCCTCTGCATGTGCAAAGCTTGTGCGCCAAACTTTAGGGCGTATTTGCGCCGGCATATCATTAGTGCAAAATGTTTTGGGTAAAAAATAGGCTATTAAAAGGAACTGTCGGAATGTTAAAAAAAAAAAAAAAACATACCGCCATTCCGACCATAGGAGGAAAAAAGTGTCGGAATGGTGGGACGTTTGATAAAAAATTAAGTGTCGCCATTCCGACAATTGGAGACCCATGTCGGAATGGCGAGATGTCGGAATGGCAGCATGTAACCATGATGAAGGAGAGACCATTTGAGCAGCACAGCCATTTCGCAGCACAGGGACAGCAATCCAAGTTACAGGATCTCCCACGTGGTATCACCTGTCACATTGTGTCAAGGCATCAAAAGAAGAAAAAATCACCAAACTCAAGGACAAAAAGACAAAGACTCCGGTGAACGAAGACAGAGGACTGACAAACCAGAAATACAAAAGGATTCTCGATATCAAGATCCAGAAGAAGAGGCTAACAATGCCACGAACACTTACGATGCTGGGAATGATGCCAGCAATGAACAGAGAAGAAGATTCAGTGTCATCAATCTGCATTACGTGCCTCTAATGAGGGGGTGAATATAGAATCCTCAACGATTACAACGTCTCTGGGAACTGTGACAACAACAAGGTTTAAACCATTTTGATATATATTGTAACCTATTGTCTAAGGAATAGTGCTGAAAATGAGGTAAATCTAATCCACCACTGTCCTTGGTCTTCTGTAGGGTTTTTAAACTAATACGTGGTGGTTTGTTTTTCCACAGAAATTTGGAGATGCATGAATCTAGTGACTTAAACCAAGTAGCAGATGGTTTTATGGGGATCATTGAGTCAAACCATCAAATGCGGGAGCGGAAGTGTTCGGCTGTGAGTAGGTGTGAATGTCCGACCATAATTGCTGAAAAATGTATTAGAAGAGACTAGAATGCCGGACAAGACATCATCAAATGCGGGAGCGGAGTTGTTCGGCTGTGAGTAGGTGTGAATCTCCGAGCATAGTTTGTAAAAAGGGGGTAAGAATAGGTTCGAATGCCCGAACATACACTATCAAAACAAGGAGCTGAGGTGGCTCAGCTGCAAGGTGTGAATGTCTGACTATAGTTTGTAAATAAGGTGCGAATGCCCAACAATGTATAATCAAAAGAGGGAGCGGAGGTTTTCGGCTACAAGAAGGTTTGATTGTCCGACCATAGTTTGTAAAAAGCGGGTAAGAAAAGGTTCAAATGCCTGACTATACACCATCAAAAGCGGGAGCAGAGGTGTTCCGCTGTAAGACGGTGTGAATGTCCGACCATATTTGGTAAAAAGCGGGTAAGAAAAGGTTAAAATACCCGACTGTACACAATCAATAGCGGGAGAGGAGGTGTTCAGCTGCAAGAAGGTGTGAATGTCCACCCATAATTACTGAAAAATGGGTAAGAAAAGGTGCGAATGCCCAACCATACATTATCAAAAGCAGGTGTGAATGTCAGATCATAATTTGCAAAAAGCTGATGAGAAAGGGTGAGAATGCCCGACTATACACCATCAAATGCGGGAGCGGAGTTGTTCGGCTGTGAGTAAGTGTGAATCTCCGACCATAATTGCTGAAAAATGTGTTAGAAAAGGTAAGAATGCCGGTCCATACATCATCAAAAGCGGGAGAGGTGGTGTTCGGCTGCAAGTAGGTGTGAATGTCCAGCCATAATTACTAACAAACGGGTAAGAAAAGGTAGTATTGCAAGACCATACATGATCAAAACAGGGAGCGGAGGTGGTTCAGCTGCAAGAAGGTGTGAATGTCCGACTAAAGTTCAAATATATTAACAAAAGCGGGAGGAGAGGTCTTCGGATGAGAGTGGTTGAGAATTTCCAACCATAATCTATAAAATGCGGTGAAAAAAAAGGTGTGATAGAACACTAAAAGGTGGAGCGGAAGTGTTCGGCTGCAAGAAGGTGTGAATGTCCTCCTATATTTGGTGAAAAGCAGGTGAATCAAGGTCTGAATGCCCAACCTTACATCATCAAAAGCGAGATAAGAGGTGTTTGGCTGCATGAAGGCCATAGTTTGCCAAAAGCGGGTAAGCTGCGAATGACCGACTAAATATCAACAAAAGGTCTTCGGATGCAAGTGGGTGTGAATATCCCACCATACAAGTATGGTGGAGAGGAAGCTGTGAACAGCCGACCATAGTTGGCAAAAAGCGGGTGAGAAAAGGTGCGAATGTCCAACCATACATGATCAAAACAGGGAGCGGAGGTGTTTGGCTGTGACAAGGTGTGAATGTCCACCCAAAATTAATGAAAAGCAGGCAACAAGTAGGTTTGAATGCCCAACCATACATCATCAAAAGCAGGAGTGGATATGTTCGGCTACAAGAAGGTTTGAATGTCCGAGCATAGTTTGTAAAAAGCGGGTAAGAAAAGGTTCGAATGCCCAAACATACACCATCAAAAGAGGGAGCGGAGGTGTTCCGCTGTAAGAAGGTGTGAATGTCCGACCATAGTTGGTAAAACACGGGTAAGAAAAGGTTAAAATACCCGACTGTACACAATCAATAGCGGGAGAGGAGGTGTTTGGCTACAAGAATGTGTGACAGTCCGACCATGGTTTGTAAAAAACGGGTAAGAAAAGGTGCGAATGCCCGACAATGTATGATCAAAAGAGGGAGCGGAGGTTTTCGGCTAGAAGAAGGTTTGAATGTCCGACCATAGTTGGTAAAACACGGGTAAGAAAAGGTTAAAATACCCGACTGTACACAATCAATAGCGGGAGAGGAGGTGTTTGGCTACAAGAATGTGTGACAGTCCGACCATGGTTTGTAAAAAACGGGTAAGAAAAGGTGCGAATGCCCGACAATGTATGATCAAAAGAGGGAGCGGAGGTTTTCGGCTAGAAGAAGGTTTGAATGTCCGACCATAGTTTGTAAAAAGCGGGTAAGAAAAGGTTCAAATGCCTGACTATACACCATCAAAAGCGGGAGCAGAGGTGTTCCGCTGTAAGATGGTGTGAATGTCCGACCATATTTGGTAAAAAGCGGGTAAGAAAAGGTTAAAATACCCGACTGTACACAATCAATAGCGGGAGAGGAGGTGTTCAGCTGCAAGAAGGTGTGAATGTCCACCCATAATTACTGAAAAATGGGTAAGAAAAGGTGCGAATGCCCAACCATACATTATCAAAAGCAGGTGTGAATGTCAGATCATAATTTGCAAAAAGCTGATGAGAAAGGGTGAGAATGCCCGACTATACACCATCAAATGCGGGAGCGGAGTTGTTCGGCTGTGAGTAAGTGTGAATCTCCGACCATAATTGCTGAAAAATGTGTTAGAAAAGGTAAGAATGCCGGTCCATACATCATCAAAAGCGGGAGAGGTGGTGTTCGGCTGCAAGTAGGTGTGAATGTCCAGCCATAATTACTAACAAACGGGTAAGAAAAGGTAGTATTGCAAGACCATACATGATCAAAACAGGGAGCGGAGGTGGTTCAGCTGCAAGAAGGTGTGAATGTCCGACTAAAGTTCAAATATATTAACAAAAGCGGGAGGAGAGGTCTTCGGATGAGAGTGGTTGAGAATTTCCAACCATAATCTATAAAATGCGGTGAAAAAAAAGGTGTGATAGAACACTAAAAGGTGGAGCGGAAGTGTTCGGCTGCAAGAAGGTGTGAATGTCCTCCTATATTTGGTGAAAAGCAGGTGAATCAAGGTCTGAATGCCCAACCTTAAATCATCAAAAGCGAGATAAGAGGTGTTTGGCTGCATGAAGGCCATAGTTTGCCAAAAGCGGGTAAGCTGCGAATGACCGACTAAATATCAACAAAAGGTCTTCGGATGCAAGTGGGTGTGAATATCCCACCATACAAGTATGGTGGAGAGGAAGCTGTGATAAGCCGACCATAGTTGGCAAAAAGCGGGTGAGAAAAGGTGCGAATGTCCAACCATACATGATCAAAACAGGGAGCGGAGGTGTTTGGCTGGGACAAGGTGTGAATGTCCACCCAAAATTAATGAAAAGCAGGCAACAAGTAGGTTTGAATGCCCAACCATACATCATCAAAAGCAGGAGTGGATATGTTCGGCTACAAGAAGGTTTGAATGTCCGAGCATAGTTTGTAAAAAGCGGGTAAGAAAAGGTTCGAATGCCCAAACATACACCATCAAAAGAGGGAGCGGAGGTGTTCCGCTGTAAGAAGGTGTGAATGTCCGACCATAGTTGGTAAAACACGGGTAAGAAAAGGTTAAAATACCCGACTGTACACAATCAATAGCGGGAGAGGAGGTGTTTGGCTACAAGAATGTGTGACAGTCCGACCATGGTTTGTAAAAAACGGGTAAGAAAAGGTGCGAATGCCCGACAATGTATGATCAAAAGAGGGAGCGGAGGTTTTCGGCTAGAAGAAGGTTTGAATGTCCGACCATAGTTGGTATAACACGGGTAAGAAAAGGTTAAAATACCCGACTGTACACAATCAATAGCGGGAGAGGAGGTGTTTGGCTACAAGAATGTGTGACAGTCCGACCATGGTTTGTAAAAAACGGGTAAGAAAAGGTGCGAATGCCCAACAATGTATGATCAAAAGAGGGAGCGCAGGTTTTCGGCTAGAAGAAGGTTTGAATGTCCGACCATAGTTTGTAAAAAGCGGGTAAGAAAAGGTTCAAATGCCTGACTATACACCATCAAAAGCGGGAGCGGAGGTGTTTGGCTACAAGAAGGTGTGAAAGTTCAACCATGGTTTGTAAAAAGCTGCTAAGAAAAGGTTCGAATGCCCGAATATATACCATCAAAAGCGGAAGCGGAGGTGTTCAGCTGCAAGAAGGTGTGAACGTCCGACCAAAGTTTGTAAAAAGCAGTTAAGAAAAGGTTCGAATGCCCGAATATATACCATCAAAAGCGGGAGCAGAGCTGTTCGACTGCAAGTAGGTGTGAATGTCCAGCCATATTTACTCACAAACGGGTAGAAAAGGTAGTATTGCCAGACCATACATGATCAAAACAGGGAGCTGAGGTGGTTCAGCTGCAAGGTGTGAATGTCTGACTATAGTTTGTAAAAAGCGGGTAAGACAAGGTGCGAATGCCCGACAATGTATGATCAAAAGAGGGAGTGGAGGTCTTCGGCTGCAAGGTCTGAATGTCCAACCATAATTTCTAAAAACCGGGTAAGAAAAGGCTCGAAAGCCCGACTATACACAATCAAAAGCGGGAGCGGGAGGTTTTCAGCTGCAAATCCTTCACTCAAACCAAGTGAAAACTGCTTTGTCCTTCATATTTATCAATGTCTAGATCGACTTCAACAAAGAACAACATTGTACTTTGCAGTAAAGAAAGAGCAAATCAAAAGTTTTAGGAATCCGAGAATAAGCTTATTTTCATGAGTTCTGCACGATTATTGATTTTACTATAAATGAATGCCTTCACTCAAACTATGTTAAAACTGCTTTGTCCTTCATATTTATCAATGTCTAGATTGACTTGAACAAAGAACAACACTGGATTTTGCTGTAGAAGAAAGAGCAACACTGAAGGATCAGTAATCCGAGAATAAGCTTATTTTCATACGTTCTGCATGATTTGGGATTTTATGTATAAAATGAATTCCTTTACTCAAACTATGTTAAAACTGCTTTGTCCCTCATATTTATCAATGTCTAGATTGACTTCAACATAGAGCAACATTGTATTTTGTAGTAGAAGAAATAGCAACACTGAAGGATCAGGAATCCGAAAACAAGCTTATTTTCATACGTTCTGCATGATTTGGGATTTTGCTATAGAATTAATTCCTTCACTCAAACAAAGTGGAAACTGCTTTGTCCTTCATATTTATCAATGTCTATATCGATTTCAACAAATAACAAGGCTGTATTTTGCAGTATAGGAAAGAGCAACACTGGAGGATCAGGAATCCGAGAATAAGCTTACTTTCATGAGTCCTGCACGATTTCGGATTTTCCTATAAAATGAATTGCTTTGCTCAAACCAAGTTAAAATTGCTTTGTCCTTCATAGTTATCCATGTCTAAAATGTATCAAGCATAAAGTTCCTCATATTACCCTGAATGAGAAAGAAGCATCCCTTTGGTTGAGCAATACGTTCCTTTTGCGGAGTTATGCATGATTACGGATTTTGCTATAAAATTCATTCCTTCACACCTTTTTTTTTCACCGCATTTTATAGATTATGGTTGGAAATTTCAACCACTCTAATCCGAAGACCTCTCCTCCCGCTTTTGTTAATATATTTGAACTTTAGTTGGACATTCACCCCTTTTTGCAGCTAAACCACCTCCGCTCCCTGTTTTGATCATGTATGGTCTGGCAATACTACATTTTCTTACCCGTTTGTGAGTAATTATGGCTGGATATTCACACCTACTTGCAGCTGAACACAATCTCTCTCGCTTTTAATTATGTTTGGATATTCGAACCTTTTCTTTACTGCTTTTTGCCAACTTTGGTCGGACGTTCACACCTTCTTGCAGCCGAACACCTCCGCTTCCGCTTTTGATGGTATATAGTCAGGCATTTGAACCTTTTCTTACCCGCTTTTTACAAACTATGGTCGGACATTCAAACCTTCTTGTAGCAAAAAACCTCTGCTCCCTCTTTTGATTATACATTGTCGGGCATTCGCACCTTATCTTACCCGCTTTTTACAAACTATAGTCAGACATTCACACCTTGGTGCTGAACCACCTCAGCTCCCTGTTTTGATCATGTATGGTCTGGAAATACTACCTTTTCTTACCCGTTTGTGAGTAATTATGGCTGGACATTCACACCTACTTGCAGTCGAACAGCTCTGCTCCCGCTTTTGATTATGTTTGGTTGGATATTCGAACCTTTTCTTAACTGCTTTTTACAAACTTTGGTCGGACGTTCACACCTTCTTGCAGCCGAACACCTCCACTTCCGCTTTTGATGGTATATATTCGGGCATTCGAACCTTTTCTTACCAGCTTTTTACAAACCATGGTTGGACTTTCACACCTTCTTGTAGCCGAACAACTCCGCTCCCCCTATTGATTGTGTACAGTCGGGTATTTTAACCTTTTCTTACCCGTTTTTTACCAACTATGGTCGGACATTCACACCTTCTTACAGCGGAACACCTCCGCTCCCTCTTTTGATGGTGTATGTTTGGGCATTCGAACCTTTTCTTACCCGCTTTTTACAAACTATGCTCGGACATTCAAACCTTCTTGTAGCCGAACACATCCACTCCTGCTTTTGATGATGTATGGTTGGGCATTCAAACCTACTTGTTGCCCACTTTTCATTAATTTTGGGTGGACATTCACACCTTGTCACAGCCAAACACCTCCGCTCCCTGTTTTGATCGTGTATGGTTGGACATTCGCACCTTTTCTCACCCGCTTTTTGCCAACTATGGTCGGCTGTTCACAGCTTCCTCTCCACCATACTTGTATGGTGGGATATTCACACCCACTTGCATCCGAAGACCTTTTGTTGATATTTAGTCGGTCATTCGCAGCTTACCCGCTTTTGGCAAACTATGGCCTTCATGCAGCCAAACACCTCTGATCTCGCTTTTGATGATGTAAGGTTGGGCATTCAGACCTTGCTTCACCTGCTTTTCACCAAATATAGGAGGACATTCACACCTTCTTGCAGCCGAACACTTCCGCTCCACCTTTTAGTGTTCTATCACACCTTTTTTTCACCGCATTTTATAGATTATGGTTGGAAATTCTCAACCACTCTCATCCGAAGACCTCTCCTCCCGCTTTTGTTAATATATTTGAACTTTAGTCGGACATTCACACCTTCTTGCAGCTGAACCACCTCCGCTCCCTGTTTTGATCATATATGGTATGGCAATACTACCTTTTCTTACCCGTTTGTTAGTAATTATGGCTGGACATTCACACCTACTTGCAGCCGAACACCACCTCTCCCGCTTTTGATGATGTATGGACCAGCATTCTTACCTTTTCTAACACATTTTTCAGCAATTATGGTCGGAGATTCACACTTACTCACAGCCGAACAACTCCGCTCCCGCATTTGATGGTGTATAGTCGGGCATTCTCACCCTTTCTCATCAGCTTTTTGCAAATTATGATCTGACATTCACACCTGCTTTTGATAATGTATGGTTGGGCATTCACACCTTTTCTTACCCATTTTTCAGTAATTATGGGTGGACATTCACACCTTCTTGCAGCTGAACACCTCCTCTCCCGCTATTGATTGTGTACAATCGGGTATTTTAACCTTTTCTTACCCGCTTTTTACCAAATATGGTCGGACATTCACACCGTCTTACAGCGGAACACCTCAGCTCCCTGTTTTGATAGTGTATGTTCGGGCATTCGAACCTATTCTTACCCCCTTTTTACAAACTATGGTCGGAGATTCACACCTACTCACAGCCGAACAACTCCGCTCCCGCATTTGATGATGTCTTGTCCGGCATTCTAGTCTCTTCTAACACATTTTTCAGTAATTATGGTTGGACATTCACACCTACTCACAGCCGAACACTTCCGCTCCCGCATTTGATGGTGTATAGCCGGGCATTCTCACCCTTTCTCATCAGCTTTTTGCAAATTATGATCTGACATTCACACCTACTTGCAGTCGAACAGCTCTGCTCCCGCTTTTGATTATGTTTGGTTGGATATTCGAACCTTTTCTTAACTGCTTTTTACAAACTATGGTCGGACGTTCACACCTTCTTGCAGCCGAACACCTCCGCTTCCGCTTTTGATGGTATATATTCGGGCATTCAAACCTTTTCTTACCAGCTTTTTACAAACCATGGTCGGACATTCAAACCTTCTTGTAGCCGAAAACCTCCGCTCCCTCTTTTGATTATACATTGTTGGGCATTCGCACCTTATTTACAAACTATAGTCACACATTCACACCTTGCAGCTGAGCCACCTCAGCTCCCTGTTTTGATAGTGTATGTTCGGGCATTCGAACCTATTCTTACCCCCTTTTTACAAACTATGGTCGGAGATTCACACCTACTCACAGCCGAACAACTCCGCTCCCGCATTTGATGATGTCTTGTCCGGCATTCTAGTCTCTTCTAACACATTTTTCAGTAATTATGGTTGGACATTCACACCTACTCACAGCCGAACACTTCCGCTCCCGCATTTGATGGTGTATAGCCGGGCATTCTCACCCTTTCTCATCAGCTTTTTGCAAATTATGATCTGACATTCACACCTACTTGCAGTCGAACAGCTCTGCTCCCGCTTTTGATTATGTTTGGTTGGATATTCGAACCTTTTCTTAACTGCTTTTTACAAACTATGGTCGGACGTTCACACCTTCTTGCAGCCGAACACCTCCGCTTCCGCTTTTGATGGTATATATTCGGGCATTCGAACCTTTTCTTACCAGCTTTTTACAAACCATGGTTGGACTTTCACACCTTCTTGTAGCCGAACAACTCCGCTCCCCCTATTGATTGTGTACAGTCGGGTATTTTAACCTTTTCTTACCCGCTTTTTACCAACTATGGTCGGACATTCACACCGTCTTACAGCGGAACACCTCCGCTCCCGCTTTTGATGGTGTATAGTCAGGCATTTGAACCTTTTCTTACCCGCTTTTTACAAACTATGGTCGGACATTCAAACCTTCTTGTAGCCAAAAACCTCCGCTCCCTCTTTTGATCATACATTGTCGGGCATTCGCACCTTATCTTACCCGCTTTTTACAAACTATAGTCAGACATTCACACCTTGGTGCTGAACCACCTCAGCTCCCTGTTTTGATCATGTATGGTCTGGCAATACTACCTTTTCTTACCCGTTTGTGAGTAATTATGGCTGGACATTCACACCTACTTGCAGTCGAACAGCTCTGCTCCCGCTTTTGATTATGTTTGGTTGGATATTCGAACCTTTTCTTAACTGCTTTTTACAAACTTTGGTCGGACGTTCACACCTTCTTGCAGCCGAACACCTCCGCTTCCGCTTTTGATGGTATATATTCGGGCATTTGAACCTTTTCTTAGCAGCTTTTTACAAACCATGGTTGGACTTTCACACCTTCTTGTAGCCGAACAACTCCGCTCCCGCTATTGATTGTGTACAGTCAGGTATTTTAACCTTTTCTTACCCGCTTTTTACCAACTATGGTCGGACATTCACACCGTCTTACAGCGGAACACCTCCGCTCCCGCTTTTGATGGTGTATTGTCAGGCAGTTGAACCTTTTCTTACCCGCTTTTTACAAACTATGGTCGGACATTCAAACCTTCTTGTAGCCAAAAATCTCCGCTCCCTCTTTTGATCATACATTGTCGGGCATTCGCACCTTTTCTTACCCGTTTTTTACAAACCATGGTCGGACTTTCAAACCTTCTTGTAGCCCAACACATCCACTCCTTCTTTTGATGATGTATGTTTGGGCATTCGCACCTTTTCTTACCCATTTTTCAGTAATTATGGGTGGACATTCACACCTTCTTGCAGCTGAACACCTCCTCTCCCGCTTATGATGGTGTATAGTCGGGCTTTCAAGCCTTTTCTTACCCGGTTTTTACAAATTATAGTTGGACATTCAGACCTTCTTACAGCCGAAAACCTCCACTCCCTCTTTTGATCATACATTGTCGGGCATTAACACGTTTTCTTACCCGCTTTTTACAAACCATAGTCGGACTTTCACATCTTTCAGTAGCCGAACAACTCCGCTCCCGCTATTGATTGTGTACAGTCGGGTATTTTAACCTTTTCTTACCCGCTTTTTACCAACTATGGTCGGACATTCACACAGTCTTACAGCGGAACATCTCCGCTCCCGCTTTTGATGGTGTATAGTCAGGCATTTGAACCTTTTCTTACCCGCTTTTTACAAACTATGCTCGGACATTCAAACCTTCTTGTAGCAAAAAATCTCTGCTCCCTCTTTTGATTATACATTGTCGGGCATTCGCACCTTATCTTACCCGCTTTTTACAAACTATAGTCAGACATTCACACCTTGGTGCTGAACCACCTCAGCTCCCTGTTTTGATCATGTATGGTCTGGCAATACTACCTTTTCTTACCCGTTTGTGAGTAATTATGGCAGGACATTCACACCTACTTGCAGTCGAACAGCTCTGCTCCCGCTTTTGATTATGTTTGGTTGGATATTCGAACCTTTTCTTAACTGCTTTTTACAAACTTTGGTCGGACGTTCACACCTTCTTGCAGCCGAACACCTCCACTTCCGCTTTTGATGGTATATATTTCGGCATTCGAACCTTTTCTTACCAGCTTTTTACAAACCATGGTTGGACTTTCACACCTTCTTGTGGCCGAACAACTCCGCTCCCCCTATTGATTGTGTACAGTCGGGTATTTTAACCTTTTCTTACCCGTTTTTTACGAACTATGGTCGGACATTCACACCTTCTTACAGCGGAACACCTCCGCTCCCTCTTTTGATGGTGTATGTTTGGGCATTCGCACCTTTTCTTACCCGCTTTTTACAAACTATGCTCGGACATTCAAACCTTCTTGTAGCCGAACACATCCACTCCTGCTTTTGATGATGTATGGTTGGGCATTCAAACCTACTTGTTGCCCACTTTTCATTAATTTTGGGTGGACATTCACACCTTGTCACAGCCAAACACCTCCGCTCCCTGTTTTGATCGTGTATGGTTGGACATTCGCACCTTTTCTCACCCGCTTTTTGCCAACTATGGTCGGCTGTTCACAGCTTCCTCTCCACCATACTTGTATGGTGGGATATTCACACCCACTTGCATCCGAAGACCTTTTGTTGATATTTAGTCGGTCATTCGCAGCTTACCCGCTTTTGGCAAACTATGGCCTTCATGCAGCCAAACACCTCTGATCTCGCTTTTGATGATGTAAGGTTGGGCATTCAGACCTTGCTTCACCTGCTTTTCACCAAATATAGGAGGACATTCACACCTTCTTGCAGCCGAACACTTCCGCTCCACCTTTTAGTGTTCTATCACACCTTTTTTTCACCGCATTTTATAGATTATGGTTGGAAATTCTCAACCACTCTCATCCGAAGACCTCTCCTCCCGCTTTTGTTAATATATTTGAACTTTAGTCGGACATTCACACCTTCTTGCAGCTGAACCACCTCCGCTCCCTGTTTTGATCATATATGGTATGGCAATACTACCTTTTCTTACCCGTTTGTTAGTAATTATGGCTGGACATTCACACCTACTTGCAGCCGAACACCACCTCTCCCGCTTTTGATGATGTATGGACCGGCATTCTTACCTTTTCTAACACATTTTTCAGCAATTATGGTCGGAGATTCACACTTACTCACAGCCGAACAACTCCGCTCCCGCATTTGATGGTGTATAGTCGGGCATTCTCACCCTTTCTCATCAGCTTTTTGCAAATTATGATCTGACATTCACACCTGCTTTTGATAATGTATGGTTGGGCATTCACACCTTTTCTTACCCATTTTTCAGTAATTATGGGTGGACATTCACAACTTCTTGCAGCTGAACACCTCTTCTCCCGCTATTGATTGTGTACAGTCGGGTATTTTAACCTTTTCTTACCCGCTTTTTACCAAATATGGTCGGACATTCACACCGTCTTACAGCGGAACACCTCTGCTCCCGCTTTTGATGGTGTATAGTCAGGCGCTTGAACCTTTTCTTACCCGCATTTTACAAACTATGGTCGGACATTCAAACCTTCTTGTAGCCGAAAACCTCCGCTCCCTCTTTTGATTATACATTGTTGGGCATTCGCACCTTATTTACAAACTATAGTCACACATTCACACCTTGCAGCTGAGCCACCTCAGCTCCCTGTTTTGATAGTGTATGTTCGGGCATTCGAACCTATTCTTACCCCCTTTTTACAAACTATGGTCGGAGATTCACACCTACTCACAGCCGAACAACTCCGCTCCCGCATTTGATGATGTCTTGTCCGGCATTCTAGTCTCTTCTAACACATTTTTCAGTAATTATGGTTGGACATTCACACCTACTCACAGCCGAACACTTCCGCTCCCGCATTTGATGGTGTATAGCCGGGCATTCTCACCCTTTCTCATCAGCTTTTTGCAAATTATGATCTGACATTCACACCTACTTGCAGTCGAACAGCTCTGCTCCCGCTTTTGATTATGTTTGGTTGGATATTCGAACCTTTTCTTAACTGCTTTTTACAAACTTTGGTCGGACGTTCACACCTTCTTGCAGCCGAACACCTCCGCTTCCGCTTTTGATGGTATATATTCGGGCATTCGAACCTTTTCTTACCAGCTTTTTACAAACCATGGTTGGACTTTCACACCTTCTTGTAGCCGAACAACTCCGCTCCCCCTATTGATTGTGTACAGTCGGGTATTTTAACCTTTTCTTACCCGCTTTTTACCAACTATGGTCGGACAATCACACCGTCTTACAGCGGAACACCTCCGCTCCCGCTTTTGATGGTGTATAGTCAGGCATTTGAACCTTTTCTTACCCGCTTTTTACAAACTATGGTCGGACATTCAAACCTTCTTGTAGCCAAAAACCTCCGCTCCCTCTTTTGATCATATATTGTCGGGCATTCGCACCTTATCTTACCCGCTTTTTACAAACTATAGTCAGACATTCACACCTTGGTGCTGAACCACCTCAGCTCCCTGTTTTGATCATGTATGGTCTGGCAATACTACCTTTTCTTACCCGTTTGTGAGTAATTATGGCTGGACATTCACACCTACTTGCAGTCGAACAGCTCTGCTCCCGCTTTTGATTATGTTTGGTTGGGTATTCGAACCTTTTCTTAACTGCTTTTTACAAACTTTGGTCGGACGTTCACACCTTCTTGCAGCCGAACACCTCCGCTTCCGCTTTTGATGGTATATATTCGGGCATTCGAACCTTTTCTTAGCAGCTTTTTACAAACCATGGTTGGACTTTCACACCTTCTGGTAGCCGAACAACTCCGCTCCCGCTATTGATTGTGTACAGTCAGGTATTTTAACCTTTTCTTACCCGCTTTTTACCAACTATGGTCGGACATTCACACCGTCTTACAGCGGAACACCTCCGCTCCCGCTTTTGATCATACATTGTCGGGCATTCGCACCTTTTCTTACCCGTTTTTTACAAACCATGGTCGGACTTTCAAACCTTCTTGTAGCCCAACACATCCACTCCTTCTTTTGATGATGTATGTTTGGGCATTCGCACCTTTTCTTACCCATTTTTCAGTAATTATGGGTGGACATTCACACCTTCTTACAGCCGAAAACCTCCACTCCCTCTTTTGATCATACATTGTCGGGCATTAGCACCTTTTCTTACCCGCTTTTTACAAACAATAGTCTGACTTTCACATCTTTTAGTAGCCGGACAACTCCGCTCCCTTTATTGATTGTGTACAGTCGGGTATTTTAACCTTTTCTTACCCGCTTTTTACCAACTATGGTCGGACATTCACACCTTCTCACAGCGGAACACCTCCGCTCCCTCTTTTGATGGTGTATGTTCGGGCAGTCAAACCTTTTCTTACCTGCTTTTTACCAACTATGGTCGGACATTTACACCTTCTTACAGCGGAATACCTCCGGTCCCTCTTTTGATGGTCTATGTTCGGGCATTCGAACCTTTTCTTACCCGCTTTTTACAAACTATGGTCGGACATTCAAACCTTCTTGGAGCCGAACACATCCACTCCTGCTTTTGATGATGTATGGTTGGGCATTCGCACCTTTTCTTTCCCATTTTTCAGTAATTATGGGTGTACATTCACACCTTCTTGCAGCCGAACACCTCCGCTCCCTCTTTTGATCATACATTTTCGGGCATTCGCACCTTTTCTTACCCGCTTTTTACAAACCATGGTCGGACTTTCACACCTTTTAGTAGCCGAACAACTCCGCACCCGCTACTGATTGTGTACAGTCGGGTATTTTAACCTTTTCTTACCCGTTTTTTACCAACTACGGGCGGACATTCACACCTTCTTACAGCGGAACACCTCCGCTCCCTCCTTTGATGGTGTATGTTCGGGCATTCGAACCTTTTCTTACCCGCTTTTTACAAACTATGGTCAGACGTTCAAACCTTCTTGTAGCCGAACATATCCACTCCTGCTTTTGATGATGTATGGTTGGGCATTCGAACCTACTTGTTGCCCGCTTTTCATTAATTATGGGTGGACATTCACACCATGTCTCAGCCAAACACCTCCGCTCCCTGTTTTGATCATGTATGGTTTGACATTCGCACCTTTGCTTACCCTCTTTTTATACTGATTGCTCAAGATTAAGTTGTTCTTTCTCAAACTACAAAATTTTTTTAATTGTTGAAACTTGATTTGAAGTGGATAAATAAGGAAGACAAACAGTTTTAAGTCAGGCTGATAGCAATTAATTTTATAGCAAAATCTGTATTTCGTCATTTGTCGAGAGATGCTTATTGCTGAAGAAGTTCTTTCTCATTCTACAAAGTACAACGTTGTTTATCATTGAAACTTGATTAGACATGAATAAATATGAAGGACAAAGCAGTCTTAACTTGGTTTGAGTTAAGGAATTCGTTTTATAGGAGAATCCGAATTCGTGCATAACTCGTAAGATAGAGCTTATTTTCGGATTCCTGAAGAATGAGTCTGGTTCTTTCTCATAATACAAAGTTTGTGGTTTATTGTTGAAACTTCGTCAGACCGTTAGATATAGTCGGACTCATCTCGACGCACGGCTTGGGATCTGGAACCAGTACTCTTGAGAGGGGTTGGACTCTCTTCCACTCTGGAGTTGCCCGTGGTGAGAGGCGCAGAGCAGGTGTGGGCATACTTATTGCCTCCCGGCTGTGTGCCAGTACATTGGGGTTTACCCCAGTGAACGAGAGGGTAGCCTCCCTCCGCCTTGGGTGGGGGGACGAGTCCTGACTGTTGTTTGTGCCTATGCGCCAAACAGCAGTTCAGAGTACCTACCCTTTTTGGAGTCTCTGGGGGAGGCACTGGAGAATGCTCCTACCGGAGACTCCCTCATTCTGCTGGGGGACTTCAATGCTCACGTGGGCAATGACAGTGAGACCTGGAGGGGTGTGATTGGGAGGAACGGCCCCCCCGATCTGAATCAGAGTGGTGTTATGTTGTTGGACTTCTGTGCCAGTCATAGACTGTCCATAACGAACACCAAGTTCAGGCATAAGGGTGTCCATATGTGCACTTGGCACCAGGACACCCTTGGCCGCAGTTCGATGATCGACTTTGTGGTTGTATCATCGGACTTGCGGCCGTATGTCCTGGACACTCGGGTGAAGAGAGGGGCGGAGCTGTCAACTGATCACCACCTGGTGGTGAGTTGGCTCCGCTGGTGGGGGAGGATGCCGATCAGACCTGGCAGGCCCAAACGTATTGTGAGGGTCTGCTGGGAGCGTTTGTCAGAATCCCCCGTCAGAAGGAGCTTTAACTCCCACCTCCGGCAGAGCTTCAACCATATTTGAGGTGGGGGACATTGAATGGGCCATGTTCCGTGACTCCATTGCCGAGGCAGCTGGTCGGAGTTGTGGCCGTAAGGTGGTCGGTGCCTGTCGTGGCGGCAACCCTCGAACCTGCTGGTGGACACCAGTGGTGAGGGAAGCCGTCAAGCTGAAGAAGGAGTCCTATCGGGCCTTTTTGGTCAGTGGGACCCTGGAAGAAGCTGATAGGTACCGACGGGCCAGACGGGCCGCGGCTTCGGCGGTTGCTGAGGCAAAAACTCGGGCCTGGGAGGAGTTCAGTGAGACCATGGAGAACGATTTCCGGACGGCCTCGAAAAGATTCTGGTCCACCATCCGGCGTCTCAGGGGGGGGAAGCGGCTCACAGTCAACACTGTTTACAGTGGGGACGGGGCTTTGCTGACCTCAACTAGGGATGTTGTGAGTCGGTGGGGGGAGTACTTCGAGGAACTCCTCAATCCTACCAACACGTGCTCGGAAGAGGCAGAGTCGGAGAGCTCGGAGACGGGGCCTCCCATTTCTGGGGCTGAGGTTGCCGAGGTGGTCAAAAAGCTCCTCGGTAGCAAGGCCCCGGGGGTGGATGAGGTCCGTCCTGAGTTTCTCAAGGCTCTGGATGTTGTAGGGCTGTCTTGGCTGACACGCCTCTGCAGCATCGCGTGGACATCGGGGACAGTGCCTCTGGACTGACAGATTGGGGTGGTGGTCCCCCTCTTTAAAAAGGGGGACCGGAGGGTGTGTTCCAACTATAGGGGTATCACACTCCTCAGCCTCCCTGGTAAGGTCTATTCGGGGGTATTGGAGAGGAGGATCCGTCGGATAATCGAGCCTCGGATTCAGGAGATGCAGTGTGGCTTTCGTCCTGGCCGTGGAACAGTGGACCAGCTCTATACCCTCGGCAGGATCCTGGAGGGTGCATGGGAGTTCGCCCAACCAGTCTACATGTGTTTTGTGGACTTGGAGAAAGCGTTCGACCGTGTCCCTCGTGGAGTCCTGTGGGGGGTGCTCCGGGAATATGGAGTGCCGGACCCCTTGATAGGGGCCGTTCGGTCTCTGTATGACCGGTGCCAGAGTTTGGTCCGCATTGCCGACAGTAAGTCGGATACGTTTCCGGTGAGAGTTGGACTCCGTCAGGGCTGCCCTTTGTCACCGATTCTGTTCCTAACTTTTATGGACAGAATTTCTAGGCGGAGCCAGGGCGTTGAGGGTGTCCCATTTGGCGACCTCAGAATCGGGTCTCTGCTTTTTGCAGATGATGTGGTTCTGTTAGCGTCGTCAGGCCGTGACCTTCAGCTCTCACTGGAGTGATTTGCAGCCGAGTGTGAAGCGGCTGGGATGAGAATCAGCACCTCCAAATCCGAGACTATGGTTCTCAGCCGGAAAAGGGTGGAATGCTCTCTCCGGGTCGGGAATGAGATCCTTCCCCAAGAGGAGGAGTTCAAGTATCTCGGGGTCTTGTTCACGAGTGACGAACGAATGGAGCGGGAGATTGACGGACGGGTCGGTGCAGAGCCTGCAACACTGCTGTGAAGAGGGAGCTGAGCCAGAAGGCGAAGCTCTCTACTTACTGGTCAATCTACGTTCCCATCCTCACCTATGGTCACGAGTTGTGGGTAGTGACCGAAAGAACAAGATCGCGAATACAAGCGGCCGAAATGGGTTTCCTCCGCAGGGTGTCTGGGCTCTCCCTTAGAGATAGGGTGAGAAGCTCAGTCATCCGGGAGGGGCTCGGAGTAGAACCGCTGCTCCTCCGCATTGAGAGGAGTCAGATGAGGTGGCTCGGGCATCTGGTTAGGATGCCCCCTGGGCGCCTCCCTGGGGAGGTGTTCCGGGCACGTCCCACTGGGAGGAGACCCCGGGGGAGACCCAGGACACGTTGGAGAGACTATGTCTCTCGGCTGGCCTGGGAACGCCTCGGGGTCCCCCCGGAAGAGCTGGAGGAAGTGGCCGGGGACAGAGACGTCTGGGTTTCTCTGCTCAAGCTGCTGCCCCCGCGACCCGACCCCCGGATAAGCGGCAGATGATGGATGGATGGATGGATATATCCTCCACCAACCAGACTTACAACCCCCGACTAGGGTAGCAGAATTTCTAAGCATCTGTACCCCAAAACTACTATCAAAAATATATAAATTATTGTCTAAGATAGATGACGTGATGTAGTGGATGGGGCCACGTAGGTGGTCCCCTTTGGTTGCACTCTGCAGTTCCCTGCCCCTGTTTTAATTACACCTTAGACATTACTACTTATCAAACACACTCACACACACACATTAGGTCTTGGGGGGTGGTTACACTGAGTGGCATCTGGTGGGCGGGGCTCTTTGGGTATGTAGGCTGCCCAGAGTGCCGCGCTCCCAGTTCTACAAGTTTGGCTGCCCCTCAATTTTAATTGCTCACTATTAGAAAATATTGAAGAGCCAGAAGGGTGTGGGGAGGGGTCTTCTTCGCACACCCCTGCTTCCTGGTGTCTGCTCGGGGCAGGAGGGGCCAGGAGGATTAATTAATTTTTCTGCTGGTTCGGGGTCTGTGGTGGCTGGGGGGTTGCTGGCCTCCTGGTGTGCCCACTGCACTACACCCCAGCAGAGTCCAGGGAGGTAGGATGTGTGGATGTGTGGATGTATGGGACGTGAAAGTGTGTGTGGTAATGATTGGGCCTGGATCTGGGACTTGCTGTCGCCTGGCCTGCCTGTGTTTCTCCCGATGGGGCATCAGCGTTGCCTCTCCCCACTGCTCGCGACTTCACCCACCTGTGGGCACGTCTTGACTCCCAGGGCACTTGGCCAGGGGCGCTGGGGCAGGCGCTGACCCACTTTGTGGCTGTCTGGGGCGCTTGGCCCTCCTGGGTATTGGGTGGGGCCTCTGCCGGGGGGTTTGGGGGCGCTCGGGCTCCTGGGGCCCAGGTCCCGGAGTGCCTCTGCCCTATGCTTATGGGGGCTCTTTCCGGGGGCTTCCTCTGCAGTCTTCTGGGTGGATGCGTGGTTGCCCCTGCGGTGGGCTGCCTGGGTCCTGTGCTCTGTGGGGGCTGCTGGTGGCCTGGGTCTTGTGGCCCTCTCTGCCTGCTTCTGATTGCTTGGGGGGGGGCTGTGGATTGTGGCCCTGTACGCTTATACACTCATAACTAAGCACGGTTATCATGTAGGTCCTGTGCCATGGGTGTTGCATGTTCTCACACACACACACACACACACATTCATTAGTCCAGTAGCATGGTCACTAAGCAGTTGATGTATTATCATGTCGTCTCAGGTCATCTATATCCACAGCTGTGTTGTATGCGATTGCCGCTTCTTGTGCTTGTTTTTGTTTGTCTGTTTGTTTTTTCTCTGCTTGTCTGCTTTCAGGTGCTCCTGGTGGCGCTAAGGCTGGATTCCCCTCATAGGCCATGGATTGTTGTCTGTTTTGTTTTTTACAGGTGTAGCAGCTGGTTGTCTGGTTTTTGTTTCTATTTTTGTTCTGTTTCCTCTTCTTTCCTCTTCTTCTTTCCTTGTCCCCCGGTCCGGTTCAGTTCAGTTCATGTCATATATTGTAAACAGAAATAAATAAATGGGCATCAAGGGGAGCTTTACATTTATAAAACTTCCCTTGGCAAAACAAATCTGTTTGGCATCAAAGGTATTCAGACTACAATTCTTCTGACATAATGCTGAACAGGACAAGGGGAAAAAAAAGTAAAGAAGACAGTTCTGCCGAAAGCCAGGGATAGACCTGTTCTAAGTTCTATACTTTTTAAAAGGGGCGTGTTTATCAACTATGGAATTAGAAGATTTACAAAAATGGTCAAGTGCTAGATCTTCATCTGGGATTTTAACAGTGTCATATAACTATTCAACAGATCAGTTAAAAAAAAGCCTGCTCATGGAGATGTTTCAGGATCTGGATACCAAGCGTGGACCTAATGTTTTCATTTTTGCAATTCTGATACAGGCTATTGAGCAGTGATAACTAACACCAAGTTCAGATACTGCGGATTTTCTACCTTTGATATGTTAAGATTGAGCCAATCAGGGACAACCTTGAAGGATCTCTTTGGTTTTGTAGGATCAGTAATTACCTGAGAAAGGTTGATATTGGTACACACTTTTTTTAAATGATCAGAGGCAGAGTTCAACTTGTTTAAATTAAAATTGCCATGGGTTTAGGCCACATGCACACAGAATGACATCAACAAATATAAGAAATATTAAACATTTACACATAGATTTTTGAATATATGTAGAGGAATGATACTTTGAAATGTGCTCATTGCGGAGTTATGATCAGTTGAGTAATGAAGGTTGAACTATTCTGGGAAAGAGGTTCTATTCCCAGCATCATGATGGACACTCCTGATATAGAAGGTTTCGCTAACGCATTGGAATTGTTTTACTATTTTCATATGCATGTGCAATGAAGAATTGCTTGCTGCTGATAAATGCAAATAAGAACAGCTTACACATAGATGCTCACATATAGGCTGCTGAATGCAATGAAGACCTGCTTATCAACTAAAGTTCAATGTCAATGTGTAATATTCAATTAGGATTTGCAAAACAGTGAAGTTAAACAATGAATGGGTCCATAGTCGGTATGAGAAGACTACAGGAATATTTACCTGGGTGTACGTTCAAACAGAGATGAGAAAATTGCGATAAATAATTGTTTGTTTGTTTGTTAGTATGTATATGAATGTTATGTGTATAAACTGTGTTGAGTTATAGTTACTCAGTAGTGTCTCAGTGAAACAACCGACGGGGGAAGCCTTGCGGTGACAACAAAAGCAGTGTTTTACTGATCAGTCAAGTTGCTCCAGTGTACTCCATACAAACTGGTTGGCTACTGAAGGGATAGAAAATGGGGAATACTTGTTTTAAAGCAAACAAGGAATTAGATGGGAAAGATACATGTTTTAACGGGACCCAGACAATATTAAATACTCAGACAGATGGGAGAAGAAGTGTAGTTTTGTAGGAAATCACAAAATTATTACATAGAATTAGTGAAATCAATTGAAGAATGCCTTTCTGAAGAGCTGTTTACCATAGATGAGCAGCTTTGCGACCAAGCACATTGTAGATCGCTTTACTGCCAAAATGATCTAATTTAATGGATTGGTTTAGACATGCATAACAGCATTTTAAGAACAAAGAGAGAAACAAAAAGGGACAACGCTTCATGGTGGAAGGTGATGTATAAATAACTGTGTATATGATGAAGGGGGTGGCAACACCCATTCCGAAATCCAGCCATTCCGACATCCCGCTATTCCGACATCCCACCATTCCGACATACCACCATTCCGACATGCAAACGTCCCACCATTCCGACATCCCACCATTGCGACATCCCGCTATTCTGACGTTCAAATGTCCCACATTTCCGACAAGGCTTTCCGTATAAGGAAATGTGTGTTACTCAACAGGTGAGTCCCTTCTTTCTGTTCATGCAATTTATATGTTTAACACATGTTTATAGACAAGCGTTATTAAAAACACAAAGTCTCGGCAACTGGAGGAGGAGAAGCAGTCCGCGGTGGTTTTTAATCACACACTCCAATGCCACTTGTTTCAACTTCCGAAAATTTAATCCAGGAAAAAAAGGCTTACAAACATGGACCAAAACGGCTCCATAACACGCACAAGAATCCAAAAGAAACGAAAGTTAACTAAAAGAAAGCAAATAAACAGTATGAAGTGGTCAAAATTGGTTTTACGCATGCCTATGTGCGTCTGGCACATGCGTCTTCGGGCTCTCCCACGTTGGTTTGTGGATGAAAGCTATATGTTCAGCTGTAATGTCATGTAAAAACAATCTCTACATGACATTTACTCCCAGGTGTGACCAGTTAGGTCCTTAAGATATCAACAGGCTGTATAAAGCTACAACCGTTGCGGCTGTGTGTTTGTGCCAAATGCGCAAAACCCATCCGCGCTTCCCAAAATTGGAGTGAGTACTCATAAATCACGTGAATAACATGAATAAACGTTTTTACTGCATTTTGTTGTGTTTTATACGTTCTATGCTGTCATTTCTCTATTCTCCTATTGGCAAGGCAAGGCAGAGTGCTCGCAACTGTGTCCTGTGCAGTAGCCGTGATATCTGTAATTGCAATTATTACTTTTGCATATGATGACAGCGTGCAAAAGACGCATGGGCTCTGTGGAGAGCTCCGCTCCAGCTGGCTGCTGTGACAGCTCACTGACACTGTATTTCTGCTTAATCAGTTTCAGTCTCGCCAGAGTTACATTAATATCTGTATTTTTATATTTGAAATTCAGGGGATTTTGATAATAGATTATTAAAGTTTGTTTGCGAGGATGTGGCCTCTGCATGTGCAAAGCTTGTGCGCCAAACTTTAGGGCGTATTTGCGCCGGCATATCATTAGTGCAAAATGTTTTGGGTAAAAAATAGGCTATTAAAAGGAACTGTCGGAATGTTAAAAAAAAACAAAAAACATACCGCCATTCCGACCATAGGAGGAAAAAAGTGTCGGAATGGTGGGACGTTTGATAAAAAATTAAGTGTCGCCATTCCGACAATTGGAGACCCATGTCGGAATGGCGAGATGTCGGAATGGCAGCATGTAACCATGATGAAGGAGAGACCATTTGAGCAGCACAGCCATTTCGCAGCACAGGGACAGCAATCCAAGTTACAGGATCTCCCACGTGGTATCACCTGTCACATTGTGTCAAGGCATCAAAAGAAGAAAAAATCACCAAACTCAAGGACAAAAAGACAAAGACTCCGGTGAACGAAGACAGATGACTGACAAACCAGAAATACAAAAGGATTCTCGATATCAAGATCCAGAAGAAGAGGCTAACAATGCCACGAACACTTACGATGCTGGGAATGATGCCAGCAATGAACAGAGAAGAAGATTCAGTGTCATCAATCTGCATTACGTGCCTCTAATGAGGGGGTGAATATAGAATCCTCAACGATTACAACGTCTCTGGGAACTGTGACAACAACAAGGTTTAAACCATTTTGATATATATTGTAACCTATTGTCTAAGGAATAGTGCTGAAAATGAGGTAAATCTAATCCACCACTGTCCTTGGTCTTCTGTAGGGTTTTTAAACTAATTTGTTTGTGGTTTGTTTTTTCCACAGAAATTTGGAGATGCATGAATCTAGTGACTTCAACCAAGTAGCAGATGGTTTTATGGGGATCATTGAGAACAAATAGTTAACTTTTGGTAGTATCATCATTTTAATGGATGTAACTCTCCCCATAAGTAATATAGGTAAGGACTTCCAACGAGAGATCGTCCTCTACTGTCTTTAATAATTGCACATAATTTAGCTTTGTTAGCTCTGAGAGCCTGGAGGAAATGTTTATGCCTAAATATCTAATATTTCCTGACTGTAAAGTGATCGCAGGTATATTATGGACCCTACAGTTAATGGGCAGAACTGTGGTCTTAGACCAGTTGATAGAGTAGTCAGAAAGTGCTGAGAATTTATTTATGAGTGTGATCGTGTGACTGAGAGACGTCTGTGAGTTCTGAAGGAAAAGTAATACATCATCAGCATAAAGACTTATTTTATGCTCAATATTTTGGGATTAATTACTCACAAACGGGTAAGAAAAGGTAGTATTGCCAGACCATACATGATCAAAACAGGGAGCGGAGGTGGTTCAGCTGCAAGGTGTGAATGTCTGACTATAGTTTGTAAAAAGCGGGTAAGATAAGGTGCGAATGCCCGACAATGTATGATCAAAAGAGGAAGCGGAGGTTTTCGGCTGCAAGAAGGTCTGAATGTCCACCCAAAATTCCTGAAAAATGGGTAAAAAAAGGGTGCGAATGCCAAACCATACATCATCAAAAGCAGGAGTGGATGTGTTCGGCTACAAGAAGATTTGAATGTCCATCAATAATTGCTTTAAAACATGAAAGAAAATTTTCGAATATCAAACCGCACATGATCATAAGCGGGAGGGGAGTTGTTCAGCTGCAAGAAGGTGTGAATGTCCACCCATAATTACTGAAAAATGGGTAAGAAAAGGTGAAAATGCCCAACCATACATCATCAAAAGCAGGAGTGGATGTGTTCGGCTACAAGAAGGTTTGAATGTCCGACCATAGTTTGTAAAAAGCGGGTAAGAAAAGGTTCGAATGCCCG
The DNA here is from genome assembly GCF_036924035.1 of Leuresthes tenuis. Lineage (NCBI taxonomy): Eukaryota > Metazoa > Chordata > Actinopteri > Atheriniformes > Atherinopsidae > Leuresthes > Leuresthes tenuis. The sequence continues at coordinate 685,155 of NW_027325398.1, read as the reverse complement.
AACATAGACCATCAAAAGAGGGAGCGGAGGTGTTCCGCTGTAAGAAGGTGTAAATGTCCGACCATAGTTGGTAAAAAGCGGGTAAGAAAAGGTTAAAATACCCGACTGTACACAATCAATAGCGGGAGCGGAGTTGTTTGGCTACAAGAAGGTGTGAAAGTCCGACCAAAGTTTGTAAAAAGCAGTTAAGAAAAGGTTCGAATATCCAACCAAACATAATCAAAAGCGGGAGCAGAGCTGTTCGACTGCAAGTAGGTTTGAATGTCAGATCATAATTTGCAAAAAGCTGATGAGAAAGGGTGAGAATGCCCGGCTATACACCATCAAATGCGGGAGCGGAAGTGTTCGGCTGTGAGTAGTTGTGAATGTCCGACCATAATTGCTGAAAAATGTGTTAGAAGAGACTAGAATGCCGGACAAGACATCATCAAATGCGGGAGCAGAGTTGTTCGGCTGTGAGTAGGTGTGAATCTCCGAGCATAGTTTGTAAAAAGGGGGTAAGAATAGGTTCGAATGCCCGAACATACACTATCAAAACAGGGAGCTGAGGTGGCTCAGCTGCAAGGTGTGAATGTCTGACTATAGTTTGTAAATAAGGTGCGAATGCCCAACAATGTATAATCAAAGGAGGAAGCGGAGGTTTTCGGCTACAAGAAGGTTTGATTGTCCGACCATAGTTTGTAAAAAGCGGGTAAGAAAAGGTTCAAATGCCTGACTATACACCATCAAAAGCGGGAGCAGAGGTGTTCCGCTGTAAGACGGTGTGAATGTCCGACCATATTTGGTAAAAAGCGGGTAAGAAAAGGTTAAAATACCCGACTGTACACAATCAATAGCGGGAGAGGAGGTGTTCAGCTGCAAGAAGGTGTGAATGTCCACCCATAATTACTGAAAAATGGGTAAGAAAAGGTGCGAATGCCCAACCATACATTATCAAAAGCAGATGTGAATGTCAGATCATAATTTGCAAAAAGCTGATGAGAAAGGGTGAGAATGCCCGACTATACACCATCAAATGCGGGAGCGGAGTTGTTCGGCTGTGAGTAAGTGTGAATCTCCGACCATAATTGCTGAAAAATGTGTTAGAAAAGGTAAGAATGCCGGTCCATACATCATCAAAAGCAGGAGAGGTGGTGTTCGGCTGCAAGTAGGTGTGAATGTCCAGCCATAATTACTAACAAACGGGTAAGAAAAGGTAGTATTGCCAGACCATACATGATCAAAACAGGGAGCGGAGGTGGTTCAGCTGCAAGAAGGTGTGAATGTCCGACTAAAGTTCAAATATATTAACAAAAGCGGGAGGAGAGGTCTTCGGATGAGAGTGGTTGAGAATTTCCAACCATAATCTATAAAATGCGGTGAAAAAAAAGGTGTGATAGAACACTAAAAGGTGGAGCGGAAGTGTTCGGCTGCAAGAAGGTGTGAATGTCCGACTATATTTGGTGAAAAGCAGGTTAAGCAAGGTCTGAACGCCCAACCTTACATCATCAAAAGCGAGATCAGAGGTGTTTGGCTGCATGAAGGCCATAGTTTGCCAAAAGCGGGTAAGCTGCGAATGACCGACTAAATATCAACAAAAGGTCTTCGGATACAAGTGGGTGTGAATATCCCACCATACAAGTATGGTGGAGAGGAAGCTGTGAACAGCCGACCATAGTTGGCAAAAAGCGGGTGAGAAAAGGTGCGAATGTCCAACCATACATGATCAAAACAGGGAGCGGAGGTGTTTGGCTGTGACAAGGAGTGAATGTCCACCCAAAATTAATGAAAAGCAGGCAACAAGTAGGTTTGAATGCCCAACCATACATCATCAAAAGCAGGAGTGGATGTGTTCGGCTACAAGAAGGTTTGAATGTCCGAGCATAGTTTGTAAAAAGCGGGTAAGAAAAGGTTCGAATGCCCAAACATACACCATCAAAAGAGGGAGCGGAGGTGTTCCGCTGTAAGAAGGTGTGAATGTCCGACCATAGTTGGTAAAACACGGGTAAGAAAATGTTAAAATACCCGACGTACACAATCAATAGCGGGAGAGGAGGTGTTTGGCTACAAGAATGTGTGACAGTCCGACCATGGTTTGTAAAAAACGGGTAAGAAAAGGTGCGAATGCCCGACAATGTATGATCAAAAGAGGGAGCGGAGGTTTTCGGCTACAAGAAGGTTTGAATGTCCGACCATAGTTTGTAAAAAGCGGGTAAGAAAAGTTTCAAATGCCTGACTATACACCATCAAAAGCGGGAGCGGAGGTGTTCAGCTGCAAGAAGGTGTGAAAGTTCAACCATGGTTTGTAAAAAGCTGCTAAGAAAAGGTTCGAATGCCCGAATATATACCATCAAAAGCGGGAGCAGAGCTGTTCGACTGCAAGTAGGTGTAAATGTCCAGCCATATTTACTCACAAACGGGTAAGAAAAGGTAGTATTGCCAGACCATACATGATCAAAACAGGGAGCTGAGGTGGTTCAGCTGCAAGGTGTGAATGTCTGACTATAGTTTGTAAAAAGCAGGTAAGACAAGGTGCGAATGCCCGACAATGTATGATCAAAAGAGGGAGTGGAGGTATTCGGCTGCAAGGTCTGAATGTCCAACCATAATTTCTAAAAACCGGGGAAGAAAAGGCTCGAAAGCCCGACTATACACAATCAAAAGCGGGAGCGGGAGGTTTTCAGCTGCAAATCCTTCACTCAAACCAAGTGAAAACTGCTTTGTCCTTCATATTTATCAATGTCTAGATCGACTTCAACAAAGAACAACATTGTACTTTGCAGTAAAGAAAGAGCAAATCAAACGTTTTAGGAATCCGAGAATAAGCTTATTTTCATGAGTTCTGCACGATTATTGATTTTACTATAAATGAATGCCTTCACTCAAACTATGTTAAAACTGCTTTGTCCTTCATATTTATCAATGTCTAGATTGACTTCAACAAAGAACAACACTGGATTTTGCAGTAGAAGAAAGAGCAACACTGAAGGATCAGTAATCCGAGAATAAGCTTATTTTCATACGTTCTGCATGATTTGGGATTTTATGTATAAAATGAATTCCTTCACTCAAACCAAGTTAAAACTGCTTTGTCCTTCATATTTATCAATGTCTAGATCGACTTCAACAAAGAACAACATTGTATTTTGCAGTAGAAGAAAAAACAACACTGAAGGATCAGGAATCCGAGAATAAGCTTCTTTTCATACGTTCTGCATGATTTGGGATTTTATGTATAAAATTAATTCCTTCACTCAAACCAAGTGAAAACTGCTTTGTCCTTCATATTTATCAATGTCTAGATTTACTTCAACAAAGAACAACATTGTATTTTGCAGTAGTAGAAAGAGCAACACTGAAGGATCAGGAATTCGAGAATAAGCTTATTTTCATACGTTCTGCATGATTTGGGATTTTATGTATAAAATGAATTCCTTTACTCAAACTATGTTAAAACTGCTTTGTCCTTCATATTTATCAATGTCTAGATTGACTTCAACAAAGAACAACATTGTATTTTGTAGTAGAAGAAATAGCAACACTGAAGGATCAGGAATCCGAAAACAAGCTTATTTTCATACGTTCTGCATGATTTGGGATTTTGCTATAAAATTAATTCCTTCACTCAAACAAAGTGGAAACTGCTTTGTCCTTCATATTTATCAATGTCTATATCGATTTCAACAAAGAACAAGGCTGTATTTTGCAGTATAGGAAAGAGCAACACTGGAGGATCAGGAATCCGAGAATAAGCTTACTTTCATGAGTCCTGCACGTTTTCGGATTTTCCTATAAAATGAATTGCTTTGCTCAAACCAAGTTAAAATTGCTTTGTCCTTCATAGTTATCCATGTCTAAAATGTATCAAGCATAAAGTTCCTCATATTACCCTGAATGAGAAAGAAGCATCCCTTTGGTTGAGCAATACGTTCCTTTTGCGGAGTTATGCATGATTTCGGATTTTGCTATAAAATTCATTCCTTCACACCTTTTTTTTCACCGCATTTTATAGATTATGGTTGGAAATTTCAACCACTCTAATCCGAAGACCTCTCCTCCCGCTTTTGTTAATATATTTGAACTTTAGTTGGACATTCACCCCTTTTTGCAGCTAAACCACCTCCGCTCCCTGTTTTGATCATGTATGGTCTGGCAATATTACATTTTCTTACCCGTTTGTGAGTAATTATGGCTGGATATTCACACCTACTTGCAGCTGAACACAATCTCTCTCGCTTTTAATTATGTTTGGAAATTCGAACCTTTTCTTTACTGCTTTTTGACAACTTTGGTCGGACGTTCACACCTTCTTGCAGCCGAACACCTCCGCTTCCGCTTTTGATGGTATATATTCGGGCATTCGAACCTTTTCTTACCAGCTTTTTACAAACGATGGTTGGACTTTCACACCTTCTTGTAGCCGAACAACTCCGCTCCCGCTATTGATTGTGTACAGTCGGGTATTTTAACCTTTTCTTACCCGCTTTTTACCAACTATGGTCGGACATTCACACCGTCTTACAGCGGAACATCTCCGCTCCCGCTTTTGATGGTGTATAGTCAGGCATTTGAACCTTTTCTTACCCGCTTTTTACAAACTATGGTCGGACATTCAAACCTTCTTGTAGCTGAAAACCTCTGCTCCCTCTTTTGATTATACATTGTCGGGCATTCGCACCTTATCTTACCCGCTTTTTACAAACTATAGTCAGACATTCACACCTTGGTGCTGAACCACCTCAGCTCCCTGTTTTGATCATGTATGGTCTGACAATACTACCTTTTCTTACCCGTTTGTGAGTAATTATGGCTGGACATTCACACCTACTTGCAGTCGAACAGCTCTGCTCCCGCTTTTGATTATGTTTGGTTGGATATTCGAACCTTTTCTTAACTGCTTTTTACAAACTTTGGTCGGACGTTCACACCTTCTTGCAGCCGAACACCTCCACTTCCGCTTTTGATGGTATATATTCGGGCATTCGAACCTTTTCTTATCAGCTTTTTACAAACCATGGTTGGACTTTCACACCTTCTTGTAGCCGAACAACTCCGCTCCCCCTATTGATTGTGTACAGTCGGGTATTTTAACCTTTTCTTACCCACTTTTTACCAACTATGGTCGGACATTCACACCTTCTTACAGCGGAACACCTCCGCTCCCTCTTTTGATGGTGTATGTTTGGGCATTCGAACCTTTTCTTACCCGCTTTTTACAAACTATGCTCGGACATTCAAACCTTCTTGTATCCGAACACATCCACTCCCGCTATTGATTGTGTACAGTCGGGTATTTTAACCTTTTCTTACCCACTTTTTACCAACTATGGTCGGACATTCACACCTTCTTACAGCGGAACACCTCCGCTCCCTCTTTTGATGGTGTATGTTTGGGCATTCGAACCTTTTCTTACCCGCTTTTTACAAACTATGGTCGGACATTCAAACCTTCTTGTAGCCGAACACATCCACTCCTTCTTTTGATGATGTATGCTTGGGCATTCAAACCTACTTTTTGCCCGATTTTCATTAATTTTGGGTGGACATTCACACTTTGTCACAGCCAAACACCTCCGCTCCCTGTTTTGATCATGTATGGTTGGACATTCGCACCTTGTCTCACCCGCTTTTTGCAAACTAGGTCGGCTGTTCACAGCTTCCTCTCCACCATACTTGTATGGTGAGATATTCACACCCACTTGCATCCGAAGACCTTTTGTTGATATTTAGTCGGTCATTCGCAGCTTACCCGCTTTTGGCAAACTATGGCCTTCATGCAGCCAAACACCTCTGATCTCGCTTTTGATGATGTAAGGTTGGGCATTCAGACCTTGCTTCACCTGCTTTTCACCAAATATAGTCGGACATTCACACCTTCTTGCAGCCGAACACTTCCGCTCCACCTTTTAGTGTTCTATCACACCTTTTTTTTCACCGCATTTTATAGATTATGGTCGGAAATTCTCAACCACTCTCATCCGAAGACCTCTCCTCCCGCTTTTGTTAATATATTTGAACTTTAGTCGGACATTCACACCTTCTTGCAGCTGAACCACCTCCGCTCCCTGTTTTGATCATGTATGGTCTGGCAATCCTACCTTTTCTTACCCGTTTGTTAGTAATTATGGCTGGACATTCACACCTACTTGCAGCCGAACACCACCTCTCCCGCTTTAGATGATGTATGGACCGGCATTCTTACCTTTTCTAACACATTTTTCATCAATTATGGTCGGAGATTCACACTTACTCACAGCCGAACAACTCCGCTCCCGCATTTGATGGTGTATAGTCGGGCATTCTCACCCTTTCTCATCAGCTTTTTGCAAATTATGATCTGACATTCACATCTGCTTTTGATAATGTATGGTTGGGCATTCGCACCTTTTCTTACCCATTTTTCAGTAATTATGGGTGGACATTCACACCTTCTTGCAGCTGAACACCTCCTCTCCCGCTATTGATTGTGTACAGTCGGGTATTTTAACCTTTTCTTACCCGCTTTTTACAAACTATGGTCGGACATTCAAACCTTCTTGTAGCCGAAAACCTCCGCTCCCTCTTTTGATTATACATTGTTGGGCATTCGCACCTTATTTACAAACTATAGTCAGACATTCACACCTTGCAGCTGAGCCACCTCAGCTCCCTGTTTTGATAGTGTATGTTCGGGCATTCGAACCTATTCTTACCCCCTTTTTACAAACTATGCTCGGAGATTCACACCTACTCACAGCCGAACAACTCCGCTCCCCGCATTTGATTATGTATTGTCCGGCATTCTAGTCTCTTCTAAAACATTTTTCAGCAATTATGGTCGGACATTCACACCTACTCACAGCCGAACACTTCCGCTCCCGCATTTGATGGTGTATAGCTGGGCATTCTCACCCTTTCTCATCAGCTTTTTGCAAATTATGATCTGACATTCACACCTACTTGCAGTCGAACAGCTCTGCTCCCGCTTTTGATTATGTTTGGTTGGATATTCGAACCTTTTCTTAACTGCTTTTTACAAACTTTGGTCGGACGTTCACACCTTCTTGCAGCCGAACACATCCACTTCCGCTTTTGATGGTATATATTCGGGCATTCGAACCTTTTCTTACCCGCTTTTTACAAACCGTGGTCGGACTTTCACACCTTCTTGTAGCCAAACAACTCCGCTCCCGCTATTGATTGTGTACAGTCGGGTATTTTAACCTTTTGTTACCCGCTTTTTACCAACTATGGTCGGACATTTACACCTTCTTACAGCGGAACACCTCCGCTCCCTCTTTTGATGGTCTATGTTCGGGCATTCGAACCTTTTCTTACCCGCTTTTTACAAACTATGGTCGGACATTCAAACCTTCTTGTAGCCGAACACATCCACTCCTGCTTTTGATGATGTATGGTTTGGCATTCGCACCCTTTTTTTACCCATTTTTCAGGAATTTTGGGTGGACATTCAGACCTTCTTGCAGCCGAAAACCTCCGCTTCCTCTTTTGATCATACATTGTCGGGCATTCGCACCTTATCTTACCCGCTTTTTACAAACTATAGTCAGACATTCACACCTTGCAGCTGAACCACCTCCGCTCCCTGTTTTGATCATGTATGGTCTGGCAATACTACCTTTTCTTACCCGTTTGTGAGTAATTAATCCCAAAATATTGAGCATAAAATAAGTCTTTATGCTGATGATGTATTACTTTTCCTTCAGAACTCACAGACGTCTCTCAGTCACACGATCACACTCATAAATAAATTCTCAGCACTTTCTGACTACTCTATCAACTGGTCTAAGACCACAGTTCTGCCCATTAACTGTAGGGTCCATAATATACCTGCGATCACTTTACAGTCAGGAAATATTAGATATTTAGGCATAAACATTTCCTCCAGGCTCTCAGAGCTAACAAAGCTAAATTATGTGCAATTATTAAAGACAGTAGAGGACGATCTCTCGTTGGAAGTCCTTACCTATATCACTTATGGGGAGAGTTACATCCATTAAAATGATGATACTACCAAAAGTTAAATATTTGTTCTCAATGATCCCCATAAAACCATCTGCTACTTGGTTTAAGTCACTAGATTCATGCATCTCCAAATTTCTGTGGAAAAACAAACCACCACGTATTAGTTTAATAACCCTACAGAAGACCAAGGACAGTGGTGGATTAGATTTACCTCATTTTCAGCACTATTCCTTAGACAATAGGTTACAATATATATCAAAATGGTTTAAACCTTGTTGTTGTCACAGTTCCCAGAGACGTTGTAATCGTTGAGGATTCTATATTCACCCCCTCATTAGAGGCACGTAATGCAGATTGATGACACTGAATCTTCTTCTCTGTTCATTGCTGGCATCATTCCCAGCATCGTAAGTGTTCGTGGCATTGTTAGCCTCTTCTTCTGGATCTTGATATCGAGAATCCTTTTGTATTTCTGGTTTGTCAGTCCTCTGTCTTCGTTCACCGGAGTCTTTGTCTTTTTGTCCTTGAGTTTGGTGATTTTTTCTTCTTTTGATGCCTTGACACAATGTGACAGGTGATACCACGTGGGAGATCCTGTAACTTGGATTGCTGTCCCTGTGCTGCGAAATGGCTGTGCTGCTCAAATGGTCTCTCCTTCATCATGGTTACATGCTGCCATTCCGACATCTCGCCATTCCGACATGGGTCTCCAATTGTCGGAATGGCGACACTTAATTTTTTATCAAACGGGGTGTAGTGCAGCAACCCCCCAGCCACCACAGACCCCGAACCAGCAGAACAATTAATTAATCCTCCTGGCCCCTCCTGCCCCGAGCAGACACCAGGAAGCAGGGGTGTGCGAAGAAGACCCCTCCCCTCACCCTTCTGGCTCTTCAATATTTTCTAATAGTGAGCAATTAAAATTGAGGGGCAGCCAAACTTGTAGAACTGGGAGCGCGGCACTCTGGGCAGCCTACATACCCAAAGAGCCCCGCCCACCAGATGCCACTCAGTGTAACCACCCCCCAAGACCTAATGTGTGTGTGTGAGTGTGTTTGATAAGTAGTAATGTCTAAGGTGTAATTAAAACAGGGGCAGGGAACTGCAGAGTGCAACCAAAGGGGACCACCTACGTGGCCCCATCCACTACACCCCACCGAACACACACGCCCCCAAAACCCTTCATGTGTGAGTGTGTGCTGTGTACAGGAGCCAGAAGGGAGAGGGGTATGGGGATATATACCGGGGGAGCTACTCTCCCCCAGAGAGGGCAGCCAGGGACTGGCTGCAATAGGCATCCCCGCTACCTGGGAGCCAACAATGGGCAGGAGGGCCTGATGTCCACCAGGCTCGGGGCCTGCAGCGACCATATTCCGGGAGCTACTGTACCCCCAGAAGGTACCCATCCCGCCCCACCCCACTCAACCCAACCCCACCCAGGAGGACCACTACAAAAAACAAACAAACAACATCAAAAAACAAACAAACAAACAACCCGGTCACACCAGTCGCAGCAGCCCGGGCCTGAGACCCACCATCACCCAGCAACCCACCACCACCACTATGTGATAAAACTAATCAGAGGGGACCAGAGAGAATGAAATTCAGCCAATTGATGTTTTGAGGAGGCAGACATTGTTTCCATGCTAATATAATCTAAAAGAAAATTTCTAAACTGGTTAATACACAGATTGTTCTTCGCTTTCCAGTTCATGAGAATAGTTTTCTTTGCGATACATAACACTGTGACAACCATGTGTGCTGAGTTAATTTCCATGTTGATGTTGTCTAAGTCACCCAGTATGCACAGTGTGGGGCATGCAGGGATGCTACACTTTAGCCATGTTGATAGGTCCTCACAGACTTCAAGCCAGAACTTCTGGACAGGCGCAGAAAACCACAAAGCGTGTGCATAATCATCAGGTGTGTTATCTGTGCAATGTGAGCAGATGTTTGAGTGTGTTAGACCCATCCTGAACATCCTTTGTCCTGTATAGTGTGTTCTATGAAGGATTTTGTATTGTATGTGCTGTAAATTAGGATTTCAAGTCTTTATGAAGGTGTTCAAACATATTTGTGGTTAGAAGCTATGACCAGAACTGATGGATAAATCTGCCTCCCATTTTGAGGATGGAAGAGACATTGTGTCATCTATCTTAGACAATAATTTATATATTTTTGATAGTAGTTTTGGGGTACAGATGCTTAGAAATTCTGCTACCCTAGTCGGGGGTTGTAAGTCTGGTTGGTGGAGGATATATCCATCCATCCATCCATCATCTGCCGCTTATCCGGGGGTCGGGTCGCGGGGGCAGCAGCTTGAGCAGAGAAACCCAGACGTCTCTGTCCCCAGCCACTTCCTCCAGCTCTTCCGGGGGGACCCCGGGGCGTTCCCAGAACAGCCGAGAGACATAGTCTCTCCAACGTGTCCTGGGTCTCCCCCGGGGTCTCCTCCCAGTGCGACGTGCCCGGAACACCTCCCCAGGGAGGCGCCCAGGGGGCATCCTAACCAGATGCCCGAGCCACCTCATCTGACTCCTCTCAATGCGGAGGAGCAGCGGTTCTACTCCGAGCCCCTCCCGGATGACTGAGCTTCTCACCCTATCTCTAAGGGAGAGCCCAGACACCCTGCGGAGGAAACCCATTTCGGCCGCTTGTATTCGCGATCTTGTTCTTTCGGTCACTACCCACAACTCGTGACCATAGGTGAGGATGGGAACGTAGATTGACCAGTAAGTAGAGAGCTTCGCCTTCTGGCTCAGCTCCCTCTTCACAACGACGGGTCGGTGCAGAGCCTGCAACACTGCAGGCGCCGCACCGATCCGCCCGTCAATCTCCCGCTCCATTCGTCCGTCACTCGTGAACAAGACCCCGAGATACTGGAACTCCTCCTCTTGGGGAAGGATCTCATTCCCGACCCGGAGAGAGCATTCCACCCTTTTCCGGCTGAGAACCATAGTCTCGGATTTGGAGGTGCTGATTCTCATCCCAGCCGCTTCACACTCGGCTGCGAATCACTCCAGTGAGAGCTGAAGGTCACGGCCTGACGACGCTAACAGAACCACATCATCTGCAAAAAGCAGAGACCCGATTCTGAGGTCGCCAAATGGGACACTCTCAACGCCCTGGCTCCGCCTAGAAATTCTGTCCATAAAAGTTAGGAACAGAATCGGTGACAAAGGGCAGCCCTGACGGAGTCCAACTCTCACCGGAAACGTATCCGACTTACTGCCGGCAATGCGGACCAAACTCTGGCACCGGTCATACAGAGACCGAACGGCCCCTATCAAGGGGTCCGGCACTCCATATTCCCGGAGCACCCCCCACAGGACTCCACGAGGGACACGGTCGAACGCTTTTTCCAAGTCCACAAAACACATGTAGACTGGTTGGGCGAACTCCCATGCACCCTCCAGGATCCTGCCGAGGGTATAGAGCTGGTCCACTGTTCCACGGCCAGGACGAAAGCCACACTGCATCTCCTGAATCCGAGGCTCGATTATCCGACGGATCCTCCTCTCCAATACCCCCGAATAGACCTTACCAGGGAGGCTGAGGAGTGTGATACCCCTATAGTTGGAACACACCCTCCGGTCCCCCTTTTTAAAGAGGGGGACCACCACCCCAATCTGCCAGTCCAGAGGCACTGTCCCCGATGTCCACGCGATACTGCAGAGGCGTGTCAGCCAAGACAGCCCTACAACATCCAGAGCCTTGAGAAACTCAGGACGGACCTCATCCACCCCCGGGGCCTTGCCACCGAGGAGCTTTTTAACCACCTCGGCAACCTCAGCCCCAGAAATGGGAGGCCCCGTCTCCGAGCTCTCCGACTCTGCCTCTTCCGAGCACGTGTTGGTAGGATTGTGGAGTTCCTCGAAGTACTCCCCCCACCGACTCACAACATCCCTAGTTGAGGTCAGCAAAGCCCTGTCCCCACTGTAAACAGTGTTGACTGTGAGCCGCTTCCCCCCCCTGAGACGCCGGATGGTGGACCAGAATCTTTTCGAGGCCGTCCGGAAATCGTTCTCCATGGTCTCACCGAACTCCTCCCAGGCCCGAGTTTTTGCCTCAGCAACCGCCGAAGCCGTGGCCCGTCTGGCCCGTCGGTACCTATCAGCTTCTTCCAGGGTCCCACTGGCCAAAAAGGCCCGATAGGACTCCTTCTTCAGCTTGACGGCTTCCCTCACCACTGGTGTCCACCAGCAGGTTCGAGGGTTGCCGCCACGACAGGCACCGACCACCTTACGGCCACAACTCCGACCAGCTGCCTCGGCAATGGAGTCACGGAACATGGCCCATTCGGACTCAATGTCCCCCACCTCAAATATGGTTGAAGCTCTGCCGGAGGTGGGAGTTAAAGCTCCTTCTGACGGGGGATTCTGACAAACGCTCCCAGCAGACCCTCACAATACGTTTGGGCCTGCCAGGTCTGATCGGCATCCTCCCCCACCAGCGGAGCCAACTCACCACCAGGTGGTGATCAGTTGACAGCTCCGCCCCTCTCTTCACCCGAGTGTCCAGGACATACGGCCGCAAGTCCGATGATACAACCACAAAGTCGATCATCGAACTGCGGCCAAGGGTGTCCTGGTGCCAAGTGCACATATGGACACCCTTATGCCTGAACATGGTGTTCGTTATGGACAGTCTATGACTGGCACAGAAGTCCAACAACATAACACCACTCTGATTCAGATCGGGGGGGCCGTTCCTCCCAATCACACCCCTCCAGGTCTCACTCTCATTGCCCACGTGAGCATTGAAGTCCCCCAGCAGAATGAGGGAGTCTCCGGTAGGAGCATTCTCCAGTGCCTCCCCCAGAGACTCCAAAAAGGGTAGGTACTCTGAACTGCTGTTTGGCGCATAGGCACAAACAACAGTCAGGACTCGTCCCCCCACCCAAAGGCGGAGGGAGGCTACCCTCTCGTTCACTGGGGTAAACCCCAATGTACTGGCACACAGCCGGGGGGCAATAAGTATGCCCACACCTGCTCTGCGCCTCTCACCACGGGCAACTCCAGAGTGGAAGAGAGTCCAACCCCTCTCAAGAGTACTGGTTCCAGATCCCAAGCCGTGCGTCGAGGTGAGTCCGACTATATCTAACGGTCTGATGAAGTTTCAACAATAAACAACAAACTTTGTATTATGAGAAAGAACCAGACTCATTCTTTAGAATTCCGAAAATAAGCTCTATTTTACGAGTTATGCACGAATTCGGATTCTCCTATAAAACGAATTCCTTAACTCAAACCAAGTTAAGACTGCTTTGTCCTTCATATTTATTCATGTCTAATCAAGTTTCAATGATAAACAAAGTTGTACTTTTTAGAATGAGAAAGAACTTCTTCAGCAATAAGCATCTCTCGACAAATAACGAAATACAGATTTTGCTATAAAATTAATTGCTATCAGCCTGACTTAAAACTGTTTGTCTTCCTTATTTATCCACTTCAAATCAAGTTTCAACAATTAAAAAAATTTTGTAGTTTGAGAAAGAACAACTTAATCTTGAGCAATCAGTATAAAAAGAAGGTAAGCAAAGGTGCGAATGTCAAACCATACATGATCAAAACAGGGAGCGGAGGTGTTTGGCTGGGACAAGGTGTGAATGTCCACCCATAATTAATGAAAAGCGGGCAACAAGTAGGTTCGAATGCCCAACCATACATCATCAAAAGCAGGAGTGGATATGTTCGGCTACAAGAAGGTTTGAACGTCTGACCATAGTTTGTAAAAAGTGGGTAAGAAAAGGTTCGAATGCCCGAACATACACCATCAAAGGAGGGAGCGGAGGTGTTCCGCTGTAAGAAGGTGTTAATGTCCGACCATAGTTGGTAAAAAACGGGTAAGAAAAGGTTAAAATACCCGACTGTACACAATCAGTAGCGGGTGCGGAGTTGTTCGGCTACTAAAAGGTGTGAAAGTCCGACCATGGTTTGTAAAAAGCGGGTAAGAAAAGGTGCGAATGCCTGAAAATGTATGATCAAAAGAGGGAGCGGAGGTGTTCGGCTGCAAGAAGGTGTGAATGTACACCCATAATTACTGAAAAATGGGTAAGAAAAGGTGCGAATGCCCAACTATACATAATCAAAAGCAGGAGTGGATGTGTTCGGCTCCAAGAAGGGTTGAATGTCTGACCATAGTTTGTAAAAAGCAGGTAAGAAAAGGTTTGACTGCCCAAACATACACCATCAAAAGAGGGAGCGGAGGTGTTCCGCTGTAAGAAGGTGTGAATGTCCGACCATAGTTGGTAAAAAGCGGGTAAGAAAAGGTTAAAATACCCGACTGTACACAATCAAAAGCGGGAGCGGAGTTGTTCGGCTACTAAAAGATGTGAAAGTCCGACTATGGTTTGTAAAACGCGGGTAAGAAAAGGTGCTAATGCCCGACAATGTATGATCAAAAGAGGGAGTGGAGGTTTTCGGCTGTAAGAAGGTCTGAATGTCCAACTATATTTTGTAAAAACCGGGTAAGAAAAGGCTTGAAAGCCCGACTATACACCATCATAAGCGGGAGAGGAGGTGTTCAGCTGCAAGAAGGTGTGAATGTCCACCCATAATTACTGAAAAATGGGTATGAAAAGGTGCGAATGCCCAAACATACATCATCAAAAGCAGGAGTGGATGTGTTGGGCTACAAGAAGGTTTGAAAGTCCCACCATGGTTTGTAAAAAACGGGTAAGAAAAGGTTCAAATGCCTGACAATACACCATCAAAAGCGGGAGCGGAGTTGTTCCGCTGTAAGACGGTGTGAATGTCCGACCATAGTTGGTAAAAAGCGGGTAAGAAAAGGTTCAAATGCCTGACAATACACCATCAAAAGCGGGAGCGGAGATGTTCCGCTGTAAGACGGTGTGAATGTCCGACCATAGTTGGTAAAAAGCGGATAAGAAAAGGTTAAAATACCCGACTGTACACAATCAATAGGGGGAGCGGAGTTGTTCGGCTACAAGAAGGTGTGAAAGTCCAACCATGGTTTGTAAAAAGCTGCTAAGAAAAGCTTCGAATGCCCGAATATATACCATCAAAAGCGGAAGCGGAGGTGTTCGGCTGCAAGAAGGTGTGAACGTCCGACCAAAGTTTGTAAAAAGCAGTTAAGAAAAGGTTCGAATATCCAACCAAACATAATCAAAAGCGGGAGCAGAGCTGTTCGACTGCAAGTAGGTGTGAATGTCCAGCCATAATTACTCACAAACGGGTAAGAAAAGGTAGTATTGCCAGACCATACATGATCAAAACAGGGAGCTGAGGTGGTTCAGCACCAAGGTGTGAATGTCTGACTATAGTTTGTAAAAAGCGGGTAAGCTGCGAATGACCGACTTAATATCAACAAAAGGTCTTCGGATGCAAGTGGTTGTGAATATCCCACCATACAATTATGGTGGAGAGGAAGCTGTGAACAGCCGACCATAGTTTGCAAAAAGCGGGTGAGACAAGGTGCGAATGTCCAACCATACATGATCAAAACAGGGAGCGGAGGTGTGAATGTCCACCCAAAATTAATGAATAGCGGGCAAAAAGTAGGTTTGAATGCCCAAGCATACATCATCAAAAGAAGGAGTGGATGTGTTCGGCTACAAGAAGGTTTGAATGTCCGAGCATAGTTTGTAAAAAGCGGGTAAGAAAAGGTTAAAATACCCGACTGTACACAATCAATAGCGGGAGCGGAGTTGTTCGGCTACAAGAAGGTGTGAAAGTCCAACCATCGTTTGTAAAAAGCTGGTAAGAAAAGGTTCGAATGCCCGAATATATACCATCAAAAGCGGAAGCGGAGGTGTTCGGCTGCAAGAAGGTGTGAACGTCCGACCAAAGTTGGCAAAAAGCAGTAAAGAAAAGGTTCGAATATCCAAACATAATCAAAAGCGAGAGAGATTGTGTTCAGCTGCAAGTAGGTGTGAATATCCAGCCATAATTACTCACAAACGGGTAAGAAAATGTAGTATTGCCAGACCATACATGATCAAAACAGGGAGCGGAGGTGGTTTAGCTGCAAAAAGGGGTGAATGTCCAACTAAAGTTCAAATATATTAACAAAAGCGGGAGGAGAGGTCTTCGGATTAGAGTGGTTGAAATTTCCAACCATAATCTATAAAATGTGGTGAAAAAAAAAGGTGTGAAGGAATTAATTTTATAGCAAAATCCGAAATCATGCATAACTCCGCAAAAGGAACGTATTGCTCGACCAAAGGGATGCTTCTTTCTCATTCAGGGTAATATGAGGAACTTTATGCTTGATACATTTTAGACATGGATAACTATGAAGGACAAAGCAATTTTAACTTGGTTTGAGCAAAGCAATTCATTTTATAGGAAAATCCGAAATCGTGCAGGACTCATGAAAGTAAGCTTATTCTCGGATTCCTGATCCTCCAGTGTTGCTCTTTCCTATACTGCAAAATACAGCCTTGTTCTTTGTTGAAATCGATATAGACATTGATAAATATGAAGGACAAAGCAGTTTCCACTTTGTTTGAGTGAAGGAATTAATTTTATAGCAAAATCCCAAATCAAGCAGAACGTATGAAAATAAGCGTGTTTTCGGATTCCTGATCCTTCAGTGTTGCTATTTCTTCTACTGCAAAATACAATGTTGTTCTTTGTTGAAGTCAATCTAGACATTGATAAATATGAAGGACAAAGCAGTTTTAACATAGTTTGAGTAAAGGAATTCATTTTATACATAAAATCCCAAATCATGCAGAACGTATGAAAAGAAGCTTATTCTCGGATTCCTGATCCTTCAGTGTTGCTTTTTCTTCTACTGCAAAATACAATGTTGTTCTTTGTTGAAGTCGATCTAGACATTGATAAATATGAAGGACAAAGCAGTTTTAACTTGGTTTGAGTGAAGGAATTCATTTTATACATAAAATCCCAAATCATGCAGAACGTATGAAAATAAGCTTATTCTCGGATTACTGATCCTTCAGTGTTGTTTTTTCTTCTACTGCAAAATACAATGTTGTTCTTTGTTGAAGTCGATCTAGACATTGATAAATATGAAGGACAAAGCAGTTTTAACTTGGTTTGAGTGAAGGAATTCATTTTATACATAAAATCCCAAATCATGCAGAACGTATGAAAATAAGCTTATTCTCGGATTACTGATCCTTCAGTGTTGCTCTTTCTTCTACTGCAAAATCCAGTGTTGTTCTTTGTTGAAGTCAATCTAGACATTGATAAATATGAAGGACAAAGCAGTTTTAACATAGTTTGAGTGAAGGCATTCATTTATAGTAAAATCAATAATCGTGCAGAACTCATGAAAATAAGCTTATTCTCGGATTCCTAAAACGTTTGATTTGCTCTTTCTTTACTGCAAAGTACAATGTTGTTCTTTGTTGAAGTCGATCTAGACATTGATAAATATGAAGGACAAAGCAGTTTTAACTTGGTTTGAGTGAAGGATTTGCAGCTGAAAACCTCCCGCTCCCGCTTTTGATTGTGTATAGTCGGGCTTTCGAGCCTTTTCTTACCCGGTTTTTAGAAATTATGGTTGGACATTCAGACCTTGCAGCTGAACCACCTCAGCTCCCTGTTTTGATCATGTATGGTCTGGCAATACTACCTTTTCTTACCCGTTTGTGAGTAATTATGGCTGGACATTCACACCTACTTGCAGTCGAACAGCTCTGCTCCCGCTTTTGATGGTATATATTCGGGCATTCGAACCTTTTCTTAACTGCTTTTTGCAAACTTTGGTCGGACGTTCACACCTTCTTGCAGCCGAACACATCCACTCCTGCTTTTGATGGTGTATGGTTGGGCATTCAAACCTACTTGTTGCCCGCTTTTCATTAATTTTGGGTGGACATTCACACCTTGTCACAGCCAAACACCTCCGCTCCTTGTTTTGATCATGTATGGTTGGACATTCGCACCTTTTCTCACCCGCTTTTTGCCAACTATGGTCGGCTGTTCACAGCTTCCTCTCCACCATACTTGTATGGTGGGATATTCACACCCACTTGCATCCGAAGACCTTTTGTTGATATTTAGTTGGTCATTCGCAGCTTACCCGCTTTTGGCAAACTATGGCCTTCATGCAGCCAAACACCTCTGATCTCGCTTTTGATGATGTAAGGTTGGGCATTCAGACCTTGCTTCACCTGCTTTTCACCAAATATAGTCGGACATTCACACCTTCTTGCAGCCGAACACTTCCGCTCCACCTTTTAGTGTTCTATCACACCTTTTTTTTTACCGCATTTTATAGATTATGGTTGGAAATTCTCAACCACTCTCATCCGAAGACCTCTCCTCCCGCTTTTGTTAATATATTTGAACTTTAGTCGGACATTCACACCTTCTTGCAGCTGAACCACCTCCGCTCCCTGTTTTGATCATGTATGGTCTGGCAATACTACCTTTTCTTACCCGTTTGTTAGTAATTATGGCTGGACATTCACACCTACTTGCAGCCGAACACCACCTCTCCCGCTTTTGATGATGTATGGACCGGCATTCTTACCTTTTCTAACACATTTTTCAGCAATTATGGTCGGAGATTCACACTTACTCACAGCCGAACAACTCCGCTCCCGCATTTGATGGTGTATAGTCGGGCATTCTCACCCTTTCTCATCAGCTTTTTGCAAATTATGATCTGACATTCACACCTGCTTTTGATAATGTATGGTTTGGCATTCGCACCTTTTCTTACCCATTTTTCAGTAATTATGGGTGGACATTCACACCTTCTTGCAGCTGAACACTCTCCCGCTATTGATTGTGTACAGTCGGGTATTTTAACCTTTTCTTACCCGCTTTTTACCAAATATGGTCGGACATTCACACCGTCTTACAGCGGAACACCTCTGCTCCCGCTTTTTTTGATCATGTATGGTTGGACATTCGCACCTTGTCTCACCCGCTTTTTGCAAACTATGGTCGGCTGTTCACAGCTTCCTCTCCACCATACTTGTATGGTGGGATGTTCACACCCAGTTGCATCCGAAGACCTCCGCCCCCACTTTTGTTGATATTTAGTTGGTCATTCGCAGCTTACCCGCTTTTGGCAAACTATGGCCTTCTTGCAGCCAAACACCTCTGATCTCGCTTTTGATAATGTAAGGTTGGGCATTCAGACCTTGCTTCACCTGCTTTTCACCAAATATAGTCGGACATTCACACCTTCTTGCAGCCGAACACTTCCGCTCCACCTTTTAGTGTTCTATCACACCTTTTTTTCACCGAATTTTATAGATTATGGTTGGAAATTCTCAACCACGACGGTGCCTGTCGTAGGCATTCGAACCTACTTGTTGCCCGCTTTTCATTAATTATGGGTGGACATTCACACCTTGTCTCAGCCAAACACCTCCGCTCCCTGTTTTGATCATGTATGGTTTGACATTCGCACCTTTGCTTACCCTCTTTTTATACTGTTTGCTCAAGATTAAGCTGTTCTTTCTCAAACTACAAAATTTTTTTAATTGTTGAAACTTGATTTGAAGTGGATAAATAAGGAAGACAAACAGTTTTAAGTCAGGCTGATAGCAATTAATTTTATAGCAAAATCTGTATTTCGTCATTTGTCGAGAGATGCTTATTGCTGAAGAAGTTCTTTCTCATTCTACAAAGTACAACGTTGTTTATCATTGAAACTTGATTAGACATGAATAAATATGAAGGACAAAGCAGTCTTAACTTGGTTTGAGTTTAGGAATTCGTTTTATAGGAGAATCCGAATTCGTGCATAACTCGTAAAATAGAGCTTATTTTCGGATTCCTGAAGAATGAGTCTGGTTCTTTCTCATAATACAAAGTTTGTTGTTTATTGTTGAAACTTCATCAGACCGTTAGATATGGTCGGACTCACCTCGACGCACGGCTTGGGATCTGGAACCAGTACTCTTGAGAGGGGTTGGACTCTCTTCCACTCTGGAGTTGCCCGTGGTGAGAGGCGCAGAGCAGGTGTGGGCATACTTATTGCCCCCCGGCTGTGTGCCAGTACATTGGGGTTTACCCCAGTACCCTTTTTGGAGTCTCTGGGGGAGGCACTGGAGAATGCTCCTACCGGAGACTCCCTCATTCTGCTGGGGGACTTCAATGCTCACGTGGGCAATGACAGTGAGACCTGGAGGGGTGTGATTGGGAGGAACGGCCCCCCCGATCTGAATCAGAGTGGTGTTATGTTGTTGGACTTCTGTGCCAGTCATAGACTGTCCATAACGAACACCATGTTCAGGCATAAGGGTGTCCATATGTGCACTTGGCACCAGGACACCCTTGGCCGCAGTTCGATGATCGACTTTGTGGTTGTATCATCGGACTTGCGGCCGTATGTCCTGGACACTCGGGTGAAGAGAGGGGCGGAGCTGTCAACTGATCACCACCTGGTGGTGAGTTGGCTCCGCTGGTGGGGGAGGATGCCGATCAGACCTGGCAGGCCCAAACGTATTGTGAGGGTCTGCTGGGCGCGTTTGTCAGAATCCCCCGTCAGAAGGAGCTTTAACTTCCACCTCCGGCAGAGCTTCAACCATATTTGAGGTGGGGGACATTGAGTCCGAATGGGCCATGTTCCGTGACTCCATTGCCGAGGCAGCTGGTCGGAGTTGTGGCCGTAAGGTGGTCGGTGCCTGTCGTGGCGGCAACCCTCGAACCTGCTGGTGGACACCAGTGGTGAGGGAAGCCGTCAAGCTGAAGAAGGAGTCCTATCGGGCCTTTTTGGCCAGTGGGACCCTGGAAGAAGCTGATAGGTACCGACGGGCCAGATGGGCCACGGCTTCGGCGGTTGCTGAGGCAAAAACTCGGGCCTGGGAGGAGTTCGGTGAGACCATGGAGAACGATTTCCGGACGGCCTCGAAAAGATTCTGGTCCACCATCCGGCGTCTCAGGGGGGGGGGGGGGGGTGGCTCACAGTCAACACTGTTTACAGTGGGGACGGGGCTTTGCTGACCTCAACTAGGGATGTTGTGAGTTTCGGTGGGGGGAGTACTTCGAGGAACTCCTCAATCCTACCAACACGTGCTCGGAAGAGGCAGAGTCGGAGAGCTCGGAGACGGGGCCTCCCATTTCTGGGGCTGAGGTTGCCGAGGTGGTTAAAAAGCTCCTCGGTGGCAAGGCCCCGGGGGTGGATGAGGTCCGTCCTGAGTTTCTCAAGGCTCTGGATGTTGTAGGGCTGTCTTGGCTGACACGCCTCTGCAGTATCGCGTGGACATCGGGGACAGTGCCTCTGGACAGGCAGATTGGGGTGGTGGTCCCCCTCTTTAAAAAGGGGGACCGGAGGGTGTGTTCCAACTATAGGGGTATCACACTCCTCAGCCTCCCTGGTAAGGTCTATTCGGGGGTATTGGAGAGGAGGATCCGTCGGATAATCGAGCCTCGGATTCAGGAGATGCAGTGTGGCTTTCGTCCTGGCCGTGGAACAGTGGACCAGCTCTATACCCTCGGCAGGATCCTGGAGGGTGCATGGGAGTTCGCCCAACCAGTCTACATGTGTTTTGTGGACTTGGAGAAAGCGTTCGACCGTGTCCCTCGTGGAGTCCTGTGGGGGGTGCTCCGGGAATATGGAGTGCCGGACCCCTTGATAGGGGCCGTTCGGTCTCTGTATGACCGGTGCCAGAGTTTGGTCCGCATTGCCGGCAGTAAGTCGGATACGTTTCCGGTGAGAGTTGGACTCCGTCAGGGCTGCCCTTTGTCACCGATTCTGTTCCTAACTTTTATGGACAGAATTTCTAGGCGGAGCCAGGGCGTTGAGGGTGTCCCATTTGGCGACCTCAGAATCGGGTCTCTGCTTTTTGCAGATGATGTGGTTCTGTTAGCGTCGTCAGGCCGTGACCTTCAGCTCTCACTGGAGTGATTCGCAGCCGAGTGTGAAGCGGCTGGGATGAGAATCAGCACCTCCAAATCCGAGACTATGGTTCTCAGCCGGAAAAGGGTGGAATGCTCTCTCCGGGTCGGGAATGAGATCCTTCCCCAAGAGGAGGAGTTCAAGTATCTCGGGGTCTTGTTCACGAGTGACGGACGAATGGAGCGGGAGATTGACGGGCGGATCGGTGCGGCGCCTGCAGTGTTGCAGGCTCTGCACCGACCCGTCGTTGTGAAGAGGGAGCTGAGCCAGAAGGCGAAGCTCTCTACTTACTGGTCAATCTACGTTCCAATCCTCACCTATGGTCACGAGTTGTGGGTAGTGACCGAAAGAACAAGATCGCGAATACAAGCGGCCGAAATGGGTTTCCTCCGCAGGGTGTCTGGGCTCTCCCTTAGAGATAGGGTGAGAAGCTCAGTCATCCGGGAGGGGCTCGGAGTAGAACCGCTGCTCCTCCGCATTGAGAGGAGTCAGATGAGGTGGCTCGGGCATCTGGTTAGGATGCCCCCTGGGCGCCTCCCTGGGGAGGTGTTCCGGGCACGTCGCACTGGGAGGAGACCCCGGGGGAGACCCAGGACACGTTGGAGAGACTATGTCTCTCGGCTGGCCTGGGAACGCCTCGGGGTCCCCCCGGAAGAGCTGGAGGAAGTGGCCGGGGACAGAGACGTCTGGGTTTCTCTGCTCAAGCTGCTGCCCCCGCGACCCGACCCCCGGATAAGCGGCAGATGATGGATGGATGGATGGATATATCCTCCACCAACCAGACTTACAACCCCCGACTAGGGTAGCAGAATTTCTAAGCATCTGTACCCCAAAACTACTATCAAAAATATATAAATTATTGTCTAAGATAGATGACACAATGTCTCTTCCATCCTCAAAATGGGAGGCAGATTTATCCATCAGTTCTGGTCATAGCTTCTAACCACAAATATGTTTGAACACCTTCATAAAGACTCGAAATCCTAATTTACAGCTCATACAATACAAAATCCTTCATAGAACACACTATACAGGACAAAGGATGTTCAGGATGGGTCTAACACACTCAAACATCTGCTCACATTGCACAGATAACACACCTGATGATTATGCACACGCTTTGTGGTTTTCTGCGCCTGTCCAGAAGTTCTGGCTTGAAGTCTGTGAGGACCTATCAACATGGCTAAAGTGTAGCATCCCTGCATGCCCCACACTGTGCATACTGGGTGACTTAGACAACATCAACATGGAAATTAACTCAGCACACATGGTTGTCACAGTGTTATGTATCGCAAAGAAAACTATTCTCATGAACTGGAAAGCGAAGAACAATCTATGTATTAACCAGTTTAGAAATTTTCTTTTAGATTATATTAGCATGGAAACAATGTCTGCCTCCTCAAAACATCAATTGGCTGAATTTCATTCTCTCTGGTCCCCTCTGATTAGTTTTATCACATAGTGGTGGTGGTGGGTTGCTGGGTGATGGTGGGTCTCAGGCCCGGGCTGCTGCGACTGGTGTGACCAGGTGGTTTGTTTGTTTGTTTTTTGATGTTGTTTGTTTGTTTTTTGTAGAGGTCCTCCTGGGTGGGGTTGGGTTGAGTGGGGTGGGGCGGGATGGGTACCTTCTGGGGGTACAGTAGCTCCCGGAATATGGTCGCTGCAGGCCCCGAGCCTGGTGGACATCAGGCCCTCCTGCCCATTGTTGGCTCCCAGTCCCTGGCTGCCCTCTCTGGGGGAGAGTAGCTCCCCCGGTATATATCCCCATACCCCTCTCCCTTCTGGCTCCTGTACACAGCACACACTCACACATGAAGGGTTTTGGGGGCGTGTGTGTTCGGTGGGGTGTAGTGGATGGGGCCACGTAGGTGGTCCCCTTTGGTTGCACTCTGCAGTTCCCTGCCCCTGTTTTAATTACACCTTAGACATTACTACTTATCAAACACACTCACACACACACATTAGGTCTTGGGGGGTGGTTACACTGAGTGGCATCTGGTGGGCGGGGCTCTTTGGGTATGTAGGCTGCCCAGAGTGCCGCGCTCCCAGTTCTACAAGTTTGGCTGCCCCTCAATTTTAATTGCTCACTATTAGAAAATATTGTAGAGCCAGAAGGGTGAGGGGAGGGGTCTTCTTCGCACACCCCTGCTTCCTGGTGTCTGCTCGGGGCAGGAGGGGCCAGGAGGATTAATTAATTGTTCTGCTGGTTCGGGGTCTGTGGTGGCTTGGGGGTTGCTGGCCTCCTGGTGTGCCCGCTGCACTACACCCCAGCAGAGTCGAGGGAGGTAGGATGTGTGGATGTGTGGATGTATGGGACGTGAAAGTGTGTGTGGTAATGATTGGGCCTGGATCTGGGACTTGCTGTCGCCTGGCCTGCCTGTGTTTCTCCCGATGGGGCATCAGCGTTGCCTCTCCCCACTGCTCGCGACTTCACCCACCTGTGGGCACGTCTTGACTCCCAGGGCACTTGGCCAGGGGCGCTGGGGCAGGCGCTGACCCACTTTGTGGCTGTCTGGGGCGCTTGGCCCTCCTGGGTATTGGGTGGGGCCTCTGCCGGGGGGGTTTGGGGGCGCTCGGGCTCCTGGGGCCCAGGTCCAGTGCACGGCCCATGTCTGGGCGGCTGGGGCCTGGCGGGGTCGGTGGGCTGTTACCCCTGGTTCCCGGAGTGCCTCTGCCCTATGCTTATGGGGGCTCTTTCCGGGGGCTTCCTCTGCAGTCTTCTGGGTGGATGCGTGGTTGCCCCTGCAGTGGGCTGCCTGGGTTCTGTGCTCTGTGGGGGCTGCTGGTGGCCTGGGTCTTGTGGCCCTCTCTGCCTGCTTCTGATTGCTTGGGGGGGGGGCTGTGGATTGTGGCCCTGTACGCTTATACACTCATAACTAAGCACGGTTATCATGTAGGTCCTGTGCCATGGGTGTTGCATGTTCTCACACACACACACACACATTCATTAGTCCAGTAGCATGGTCACTAAGCAGTTGATGTATTATCATGTCGTCTCAGGTCATCTATATCCACAGCTGTGTTGTATGCGATTGCCGCTTCTTGTGCTTGTTTTTGTTTGTTTGTCTGTTTGTTTTTTCTCTGCTTGTCTGCTTTCAGGTGCTCCTGGTGGCGCTAAGGCTGGATTCCCCTCATAGGCCATGGATTGTTGTCTGTTTTGTTTTTTACAGGTGTAGCAGCTGGTTGTCTGGTTTTTGTTTCTATTTTTGTTCTGTTTCCTCTTCTTTCCTCTTCTTCTTTCCTTGTCCCCCGGTCCGGTTCAGTTCAGTTCATGTCATATATTGTAAACAGAAATTAATAAATGGGCATCAAGGGGAGCTTTACATTTATAAAACTTCCCTTGGCAAAACCAATCTGTTTGGCATCAAAGGTATTCAGACTACAATTCTTCTGACATAATGCTGAACAGGACAAGGGGAAAAAAAAGTAAAGAAGACAGTTCTGCCGAAAGCCAGGGATAGACCTGTTCTAAGTTCTATACTTTTTAAATGGGGCGTGTTTATCAACTATGGAATTAGTAGATTTACAAAAATGGTCAAGTGCTAGATCTTCATCTGGGATTTTAACAGTGTCATATAACTATTCAACAGATCAGTTAAAAAAAAGCCTGCTCATGGAGATGTTTCAGGATCTGGATACCAAGCGTGGACCTAATGTTTTCATTTTTGCAATTCTGATACAGGCTATTGAGCAGTGATAACTAACACCAAGTTCAGATACTGCGGATTTTCTACCTTTGATATGTCAAGATTGAGCCAATCAGGGACAACCTTGAAGGATCTCTTTGGTTTTGTAGGATCAGTAATTACCTGAGAAAGGTTGATATTGGTACACACCTTTTTTAAATGATCAGAGGCAGAGTTCAACTTGTTTAAATTAAAATTGCCACACAGAGATTGGGTTTAGGCCACATGCACACAGAATGACATCAACAAATATAAGAAATATTAAACATTTACACATAGATTTTTTAATACATGTAGAGGAATGATACTTTGAAATGTGCTCATTGCAGAGTTATGATCAGTTGAGTAATGAAGGTTGAACTATTCTAGGAAAGAGGTTCTATTCCCAGCATCATGATGGACACTCCTGATATAGAAGGTTTCGCTAACGCATTGGAATTGTTTTACTATTTTCATATGCATGTGCAATGAAGAATTGCTTGCTGCTGATAAATGCAAAGAAGAACAGCTTACACATAGATGCTCACATATAGGCTGCTGAATGCAATGAAGACCTGCTTATCAAGTAAAGTTCAATGTCAATGTGTAATATTCAATTAGGATTTGCAAAACAGTGAAGTTAAACAATGAATGGGTCCATAGTCGGTATGAGAAGACTACAGGAATATTTACCTGGGTGTACGTTCAAACAGAGATGAGAAAATTGCGATAAATAATTGTTTGTTTGTTTGTTAGTATGTATGGGAATGTTATGTGTATAAACTGTGTTGAGTTATAGTTACTCAGTAGTGTCTCAGTGAAACAACCGACGGGGGAAGCCTTGCGGTGACAACAAAAGCAGTGTTTTACTGATCAGTCAAGTTGCTCCAGTGTACTCCATACAAACTGGTTGGCTACTGAAGGGATAGAAAATGGGGAATACTTGTTTTAAAGCAAACAAGGAATTAGATGGGAAAAATACATGTTTTAACGGGACCCAGACAATATTAAATACTCAGACAGATGGGAGAAGAAGTGTAGTTTTGTAGGAAATCACAAAATTATTACATAGAATTAGTGAAATCAATTGAAGAATGCCTTTCTGAAGAGCTGTTTACCACAGATGAGCAGCTTTGCGACCAAGCACATTGTAGATCGCTTTACTGCCAAAATGATCTAATTTAATGGATTGGTTTAGACATGCATAACAGCATTTTAAGAACAAAGAGAGAAACAAAAAGGGACAACGCTTCATGGTGGAAGGGGATGTATAAATAACTGTGTATATGATGAAGGGGGTGGCAACACCCATTCCGAAATCCCGCCATTCCGACATCCCGCTATTCCGACATCCCACCATTCCGACATACCACCATTCCGACATACCACCATTCCGACATGCAAACGTCCCACCATTCCGACATCCCACCATTGCGACATCCCGCTATTCTGACGTTCAAATGTCCCACCATTCCGACAAGGCTTTCCGTATAAGGAAATGTGTGTTACTCAACAGGTGAGTCCCTTCTTTCTGTTCATGCAATTTATATGTTTAACACATGTTTATAGACAAGCGTTATTAAAAACACAAAGTCTCGGCAACTGGAGGAGGAGAAGCAGTCCGCGGTGGTTTTCAATCACACACTCCAATGCCACTTGTTTCAACTTCCGAAAATTTAATCCAGGAAAAAAAGGCTTACAAACATGGACCAAAACGGCTCCATAACACGCACAAGAATCCAAAAGAAACGAAAGTTAACTAAAAGAAAGCAAATAAACAGTATGAAGTGGTCAAAATTGGTTTTACGCATGCCTATGTGGGTCTGGCACATGCGTCTTCGGGCTCTCCCACGTTGGTTTGTGGATGAAAGCTATATGTTCAGCTGTAATGTCATGTAAAAACAATCTCTACATGACATTTACTCCCAGGTGTGACCAGTTAGGTCCTTAAGATATCAACAGGCTGTATAAAGCTACAACCGTTGCGGCTGTGTGTTTGTGCCAAATGCGCAAAGCCCATCCGCGCTTCCCAAAATTGGAGTGAGTACTCATAAATCACGTGAATAACATGAATAAACGTTTTTACTGAATTTTGTTGTGTTTTATACGTTCTATGCTGTCATTTCTCTCTTCTCCTATTGGCAAGGCAAGGCAGAGTGCTCGCAACTGTGTCCTGTGCAGTAGCCGTGATATCTGTAATTGCAATTATTACTTTTGCATATGATGACAGCGTGCAAAAGACGCATGGGCTCTGTGGAGAGCTCCGCTCCAGCTGGCTGCTGTGACAGCTCACTGACACTGTATTTCTGCTTAATCAGTTTCAGTCTCGCCAGAGTTACATTAATATCTGTATTTTTATATTTGAAATTCAGGGGATTTTGATCATAGATTATTAAAGTTTGTTTGCGAGGCTGTGGCCTCTGCATGTGCAAAGCTTGTGCGCCAAACTTTAGGGCGTATTTGCGCCGGCATATCATTAGTGCAAAATGTTTTGGGTAAAAAATAGGCTATTAAAAGGAACTGTCGGAATGTTAAAAAAAAACAAAAAACATACCGCCATTCCGACCATAGGAGGAAAAAAGTGTCGGAATGGTGGGACGTTTGATAAAAAATTAAGTGTCGCCATTCCGACAATTGGAGACCCATGTCGGAATGGCGAGATGTCGGAATGGCAGCATGTAACCATGATGAAGGAGAGACCATTTGAGCAGCACAGCCATTTCGCAGCACAGGGACAGCAATCCAAGTTACAGGATCTCCCACGTGGTATCACCTGTCACATTGTGTCAAGGCATCAAAAGAAGAAAAAATCACCAAACTCAAGGACAAAAAGACAAAGACTCCGGTGAACGAAGACAGAGGACTGACAAACCAGAAATACAAAAGGATTCTCGATATCAAGATCCAGAAGAAGAGGCTAACAATGCCACGAACACTTACGATGCTGGGAATGATGCCAGCAATGAACAGAGAAGAAGATTCAGTGTCATCAATCTGCATTACGTGCCTCTAATGAGGGGGTGAATATAGAATCCTCAACGATTACAACGTCTCTGGGAACTGTGACAACAACAAGGTTTAAACCATTTTGATATATATTGTAACCTATTGTCTAAGGAATAGTGCCGAAAATGAGGTAAATCTAATCCACCACTGTCCTTGGTCTTCTGTAGGGTTTTTAAACTAAGACGTGGTGGTTTGTTTTTCCACAGAAATTTGGAGATGCATGAATCTAGTGACTTAAACCAAGTAGCAGATGGTTTTATGGGGATCATTGAGAACAAATAGTTAACTTTTGGTAGTATCATCATTTTAATGGATGTAACTCTCCCCATAAGTGATATAGGTAAGGACTTCCAACGAGAGATCGTCCTCTACTGTCTTTAATAATTGCACATAATTTAGCTTTGTTAGCTCTGAGAGCCTGGAGGAAATGTTTATGCCTAAATATCTAATATTTCCTGACTGTAAAGTGATCGCAGGTATATTATGGACCCTACAGTTAATGGGCAGAACTGTGGTCTTAGACCAGTTGATAGAGTAGTCAGAAAGTGCTGAGAATTTATTTATGAGTGTGATCGTGTGACTGAGAGACGTCTGTGAGTTCTGAAGGAAAAGTAATACATCATCAGCATAAAGACTTATTTTATGCTCAATATTTTGGGATTAATTACTCACAAACGGGTAAGAAAAGGTAGTATTGCCAGACCACACATCAAAAGAGGGAGCGGAGGTTTTCGGCTGCAAGAAGGTCTGAATGTCCACCCAAAATTCCTGAAAAATGGGTAAAAAAAGGGTGCGAATGCCAAACCATACATCATCAAAAGCAGGAGTGGATGTGTTCGGCTACAAGAAGATTTGAATGTCCATCAATAATTGCTTTAAAACATGAAAGAAAATTTTCGAATATCAAACCGCACATGATCATAAGCGGGAGGGGAGTTGTTCAGCTGCAAGAAGGTGTGAATGTCCACCCATAATTACTGAAAAATGGGTAAGAAAAGGTGAAAATGCCCAACCATACATCATCAAAAGCAGGAGTGGATGTGTTCGGCTACAAGAAGGTTTGAATGTCCGACCATAGTTTGTAAAAAGCGGGTAAGAAAAGGTTCGAATGCCCAAACATAGACCATCAAAAGAGGGAGCGGAGGTGTTCCGCTGTAAGAAGGTGTAAATGTCCGACCATAGTTGGTAAAAAGCGGGTAAGAAAAGGTTAAAATACCCGACTGTACACAATCAATAGCGGGAGCGGAGTTGTTTGGCTACAAGAAGGTGTGAAAGTCCGACCACGGTTTGTAAAAAGCGGGTAAGAAAAGGTTCGAATGCCCGAATATATACCATCAAAAGTGGAAGTGGATGTGTTCGGCTGCAAGAAGGTGTGAACGTCCGACCAAAGTTTGTAAAAAGCAGTTAAGAAAAGGTTCGAATATCCAACCAAACATAATCAAAAGCGGGAGCAGAGCTGTTCGACTGCAAGTAGGTGTGAATGTCAGATCATAATTTGCAAAAAGCTGATGAGAAAGGGTGAGAATGCCCAGCTATACACCATCAAATGCGGGAGCGGAAGTGTTCGGCTGTGAGTAGGTGTGAATGTCCGACCATAATACTGAAAAATGTGTTAGAAGAGACTAGAATGCCGGACAATACATAATCAAATGCGGGAGCGGAGTTGTTCGGCTGTGAGTAGGTGTGAATCTCCGAGCATAGTTTGTAAAAAGGGGGTAAGAATAGGTTCGAATGCCCGAACATACACTATCAAAACAGGGAGCTGAGGTGGCTCAGCTGCAAGGTGTGAATGTCTGACTATAGTTTGTAAATAAGGTGCGAATGCCCAACAATGTATAATCAAAAGAGGGAGCGGAGGTTTTCGGCTACAAGAAGGTTTGAATGTCCGACCATAGTTTGTAAAAAGAGGGTAAGAAAAGGTTCAAATGCCTGACTATACACCATCAAAAGCGGGAGCAGAGGTGTTCCGCTGTAAGACGGTGTGAATGTCCGACCATATTTGGTAAAAAGCGGGTAAGAAAAGGTTAAAATACCCGACTGTACACAATCAATAGCGGGAGAGGAGGTGTTCAGCTGCAAGAAGGTGTGAATGTCCACCCATAATTACTGAAAAATGGGTAAGAAAAGGTGCGAATGCCCAACCATACATTATCAAAAGCAGGTGTGAATGTCAGATCATAATTTGCAAAAAGCTGATGAGAAAGGGTGAGAATGCCCGACTATACACCATCAAATGCGGGAGCGGAGTTGTTCGGCTGTGAGTAAGTGTGAATCTCCGACCATAATTGCTGAAAAATGTGTTAGAAAAGGTAAGAATGCCGGTCCATACATCATCTAAAGCGGGAGAGGTGGTGTTCGGCTGCAAGTAGGTGTGAATGTCCAGCCATAATTACTAACAAACGGGTAAGAAAAGGTAGGATTGCCAGACCATACATGATCAAAACAGGGAGCGGAGGTGGTTCAGCTGCAAGAAGGTGTGAATGTCCGACTAAAGTTCAAATATATTAACAAAAGCGGGAGGAGAGGTCTTCGGATGAGAGTGGTTGAGAATTTCCGACCATAATCTATAAAATGCGGTGAAAAAAAAGGTGTGATAGAACACTAAAAGGTGGAGCGGAAGTGTTCGGCTGCAAGAAGGTGTGAATGTCCGACTATATTTGGTGAAAAGCAGGTGAAGCAAGGTCTGAATGCCCAACCTTACATCATCAAAAGCGAGATCAGAGGTGTTTGGCTGCATGAAGGCCATAGTTTGCCAAAAGCGGGTAAGCTGCGAATGACCGACTAAATATCAACAAAAGGTCTTCGGATGCAAGTGGGTGTGAATATCTCACCATACAAGTATGGTGGAGAGGAAGCTGTGAACAGCCGACCATAGTTTGCAAAAAGCGGGTGAGACAAGGTGCGAATGTCCAACCATACATGATCAAAACAGGGAGCGGAGGTGTTTGGCTGTGACAAGGTGTGAATGTCCACCCAAAATTAATGAAAATCGGGCAAAAAGTAGGTTTGAATGCCCAAGCATACATCATCAAAAGAAGGAGTGGATGTGTTCGGCTACAAGAAGGTTTGAATGTCCGACCATAGTTTGTAAAAAGCGGGTAAGAAAAGGTTCGAATGCCCAAACATACACCATCAAAAGAGGGAGCGGAGGTGTTCCGCTGTAAGAAGGTGTGAATGTCCGACCATAGTTGGTAAAAAGTGGGTAAGAAAAGGTTAAAATACCCGACTGTACACAATCAATAGCGGGAGTGGATGTGTTCGGATACAAGAAGGTTTGAATGTCCGAGCATAGTTTGTAAAAAGCGGGTAAGAAAAGGTTCGAATGCCCAAACATACACCATCAAAAGAGGGAGCGGAGGTGTTCCGCTGTAAGAAGGTGTGAATGTCCGACCATAGTTGGTAAAAAGTGGGTAAGAAAAGGTTAAAATACCCGACTATACACAATCAATAGGGGGAGCGGAGTTGTTCGGCTACAAGAAGGTGTGAAAGTCCAACCATGGTTTGTAAAAAGCTGGTAAGAAAAGGTTCGAATGCCCGAATATATACCATCAAAAGCGGAAGTGGAGGTGTTTTGCTGCAAGAAGGTGTGAACGTCCGACCAAAGTTTGTAAAAAGCAGTTAAGAAAAGGTTCGAATATCCAACCAAACATAATCAAAAGCGGGAGCAGAGCTGTTCGACTGCAAGTAGGTGTGAATGTCCAGCCATAATTACTCACAAACGGGTAAGAAAAGGTAGTATTGCCAGACCATACATGATCAAAACAGGGAGCTGAGGTGGTTCAGCACCAAGGTGTGAATGTCTGACTATAGTTTGTAAAAAGCGGGTAAGATAAGGTGCGAATGCCCGACAATGTATAATCAAAAGAGGGAGCAGAGGTTTTCGGCTACAAGAAGGTTTGAATGTCCGACCATAGTTTGTAAAAAGCGGGTAAGAAAAGGTTCAAATGCCTGACTATACACCATCAAAAGCGGGAGCGGAGACTCTAATCCGAAGACCTCTCCTCCCGCTTTTGTTAATATATTTGAACTTTAGTTGGACATTCACCCCTTTTTGCAGCTAAACCACCTCCGCTCCCTGTTTTGATCATGTATGGTCTGGCAATACTACATTTTCTTACCCGTTTGTGAGTAATTATGGCTGGATATTCACACCTACTTGCAGCTGAACACAATCTCTCTTGCTTTTAATTATGTTTGGATATTCGAACCTTTTCTTTACTGCTTTTTGACAACTTTGGTCGGACGTTCACACCTTCTTGCAGCCGAACACCTCCGCTTCCGCTTTTGATGGTATATATTCGGGCATTCGAACCTTTTCTTACCAGCTTTTTACAAACCATGGTTGAACTTTCACACCTTCTTGTAGCTGAACACCTCCGCTCCCGCTTTTGATGGTGTATAGTCAGGCATTTGAACCTTTTCTTACCCGCTTTTTACAAACTATGGTCGGACATTCAAACCTTCTTGTAGCCGAAAACCTCCGCTCCCTCTTTTGATCATACATTGTCGGGCATTCGCACCTTTTCTTACCCGTTTTTTACAAACCATGGTCGGACTGTCACACATTCTTGTAGCCAAACACCTCCTCTCCCGCTATTGATTGTGTACAGTCGGGTATTTTAACATTTTCTTACCCGTGTTTTACCAACTATGGTCGGACATTCACACCTTCTTACAGCGGAACAACTCCGCTCCCTCTTTTGATGGTGTATGTTTGGGCATTCAAACCTTTTCTTACCCGCTTTTTACAAACTATGCTCGGACATTCAAACCTTCTTGTAGCCGAACACATCCGCTCCTGCTTTTGATGATGTATGGTTGGGCATTCGCACCTTTTCTCACACGCTTTTTGCCAACTATGGTCGGCTTTTCACAGCTTCCTCTCCACCATACTTGTATGGTGGGATATTCACACCCACTTGTATCCGAAGACCTTTTGTTGATATTTAGTCGGTCATTCGCAGCTTACCCGCTTTTGGCAAACTATGGCCTTCATGCAGCCAAACACCTCTGATCTCGCTTTTGATGATGTAAGGTTGGGCGTTCAGACCTTGCTTCACCTGCTTTTCACCAAATATAGTCGGACATTCACACTTTCTTGCAGCCGAACACTTCCGCTCCACCTTTTAGTGTTCTATCACACCTTTTTTTTCACCGCATTTTATAGATTATGGTTGGAAATTCTCAACCACTCTCATCCGAAGACCTCTCCTCCCGCTTTTGTTAATATATTTGAACTTTAGTCGGACATTCACACCTTCTTGCAGCTGAACCACCTCCGCTCCCTGTTTTGATCATGTATGGTCTGGCAATCCTACCTTTTCTTACCCGTTTGTTAGTAATTATGGCTGGACATTCACACCTACTTGCAGCCGAACACCACCTCTCCTGCTTTTGATGATGTATGGACCGGCATTCTTACCTTTTCTAACACATTTTTCAGCAATTATGGTCGGAGATTCACACTTACTCACAGCCGAACAACTCCGCTCCCGCATTTGATGGTGTATAGTCGGGCATTCTCACCCTTTCTCATCAGCTTTTTGCAAATTATGATCTGACATTCACATCTGCTTTTGATAATGTATGGTTGGGCATTCGCACCTTTTCTTACCCATTTTTCAGTAATTATGGGTGGACATTCACACCTTCTTGCAGCTGAACACCTCCTCTCCCGCTATTGATTGTGTACAGTCGGGTATTTTAACCTTTTCTTACCCGCTTTTTACCAAATATGGTCGGACATTCACACCGTCTTACAGCGGAACACCTCTGCTCCCGCTTTTGATGGTGTATAGTCAGGCATTTGAACCTTTTCTTACCCGCTTTTTACAAACTATGGTCGGACAATCAAACCTTCTTGTAGCCGAAAACCTCCGCTTCCTCCTTTGATTATACATTGTTGGGCATTCGCACCTTATTTACAAACTATAGTCAGACATTCACACCTTGCAGCTGAGCCACCTCAGCTCCCTGTTTTGATAGTGTATGTTCGGGCATTCGAACCTATTCTTACCCCCTTTTTACAAACTATGCTCGGAGATTCACACCTACTCACAGCCGAACAACTCCGCTCCCGCATTTGATGATGTCTTGTCCGGCATTCTAGTCTCTTCTAACACATTTTTCAGCAATTATGGTCGGACATTCACAACTACTCACAGCCGAACACTTCCGCTCCCGCATTTGATGGTGTATAGCCGGGCATTCTCACCCTTTCTCATCAGCTTTTTGCAAATTATGATCTGACATTCAAACCTACTTGCAGTCGAACAGCTCTGCTCCCGCTTTTGATTATGTTTGGTTGGATATTCGAACCTTTTCTTAACTGCTTTTTACAAACTTTGGTCGGACTTTCACACCTTCTTGTAGCCAAACAACTCCGCTCCCGCTATTGATTGTGTACAGTCGGGTATTTTAACCTTTTCTTACCCGCTTTTTACCAACTATGGTCGGACATTTACACCTTCTTACAGCGGAACACCTCCGCTCCCTCTTTTGATGGTCTATGTTCGGGCATTCGAACCTTTTCTTACCCGCTTTTTACAAACTATGGTCGGACATTCAAACCTTCTTGTAGCCGAACAGATCCACTCCCGCTTTTGATGATGTATGGTTGGGCATTTTCACCTTTTCTTACCCATTTTTCAGTAATTATGGGTGGACATTCACACCTTCTTGCAGCTGAACAACTTCTCTCCCGCTTATGATCATGTGCGGTTTGATATTCGAAAATTTTCTTTCATGTTTTAAAGCAATTATTGATGGACATTCAAATCTTCTTGTAGCCGAACACATCCACTCCTGCTTTTGATGATGTATGGTTTGGCATTCGCACCCTTTTTTTACCCATTTTTCAGGAATTTTGGGTGGACATTCAGACCTTCTTGCAGCCGAAAACCTCCGCTCCCTCTTTTGATAATACATTGTCGGGCATTCGCACCTTATCTTACCCGCTTTTTACAAACTATAGTCAGACATTCACACCTTGGTGCTGAACCACCTCAGCTCCCTGTTTTGATCATGTATGGTCTGGCAATACTACCTTTTCTTACCCGTTTGTGAGTAATTAATCCCAAAATATTGAGCATAAAATAAGTCTTTATGCTGATGATGTATTACTTTTCCTTCAGAACTCACAGACGTCTCTCAGTCACACGATCACACTCATAAATAAATTCTCAGCACTTTCTGACTACTCTATCAACTGGTCTAAGACCACAGTTCTGCCCATTAACTGTAGGGTCCATAATATACCTGCGATCACTTTACAGTCAGGAAATATTAGATATTTAGGCATAAACATTTCCTCCAGGCTCTCAGAGCTAACAAAGCTAAATTATGTGCAATTATTAAAGACAGTAGAGGACGATCTCTCGTTGGAAGTCCTTACCTATTTCACTTATGGGGAGAGTTACATCCATTAAAATGATGATACTACCAAAAGTTAACTATTTGTTCTCAATGATCCCCATAAAACCATCTGCTACTTGGTTGAAGTCACTAGATTCATGCATCTCCAAATTTCTGTGGAAAAACAAACCACCACGTATTAGTTTAAAAACCCTACAGAAGACCAAGGACAGTGGTGGATTAGATTTACCTCATTTTCAGCACTATTCCTTAGACAATAGGTTACAATATATATCAAAATGGTTTAAACCTTGTTGTTGTCACAGTTCCCAGAGACGTTGTAATCGTTGAGGATTCTATATTCACCCCCTCATTAGAGGCACGTAATGCAGATTGATGACACTGAATCTTCTTCTCTGTTCATTGCTGGCATCATTCCCAGCATCGTAAGTGTTCGTGGCATTGTTAGCCTCTTCTTCTGGATCTTGATATCGAGAATCCTTTTGTATTTCTGGTTTGTCAGTCATCTGTCTTCGTTCACCGGAGTCTTTGTCTTTTTGTCCTTGAGTTTGGTGATTTTTTCTTCTTTTGATGCCTTGACACAATGTGACAGGTGATACCACGTGGGAGATCCTGTAACTTGGATTGCTGTCCCTGTGCTGCGAAATGGCTGTGCTGCTCAAATGGTCTCTCCTTCATCATGGTTACATGCTGCCATTCCGACATCTCGCCATTCCGACATGGGTCTCCAATTGTCGGAATGGCGACACTTAATTTTTTATCAAACGTCCCACCATTCCGACACTTTTTTCCTCCTATGGTCGGAATGGCGGTATGTTTTTTGTTTTTTTTTAACATTCCGACAGTTCCTTTTAATAGCCTATTTTTTACCCAAAACATTTTGCACTAATGATATGCCGGCGCAAATACGCCCTAAAGTTTGGCGCACAAGCTTTGCACATGCAGAGGCCACATCCTCGCAAACAAACTTTAATAATCTATTATCAAAATCCCCTGAATTTCAAATATAAAAATACAGATATTAATGTAACTCTGGCGAGACTGAAACTGATTAAGCAGAAATACAGTGTCAGTGAGCTGTCACAGCAGCCAGCTGGAGCGGAGCTCTCCACAGAGCCCATGCGTCTTTTGCACGCTGTCATCATATGCAAAAGTAATAATTGCAATTACAGATATCACGGCTACTGCACAGGACACAGTTGCGAGCACTCTGCCTTGCCTTGCCAATAGGAGAAGAGAGAAATGACAGCATAGAACGTATAAAACACAACAAAATGCAGTAAAAACGTTTATTCATGTTATTCACGTGATTTATGAGTACTCACTCCAATTTTGGGTAGCGCGGATGGGTTTTGCGCATTTGGCACAAACACACAGCCGCAACGGTTGTAGCTTTATACAGCCTGTTGATATCTTAAGGACCTAACTGGTCACACCTGGGAGTAAATGTCATGTAGAGATTGTTTTTACATGACATTACAGCTGAACATATAGCTTTCATCCACAAACCAACGTGGGAGAGCCCGAAGACGCATGTGCCAGACGCACATAGGCATGCGTAAAACCAATTTTGACCACTTCATACTGTTTATTTGCTTTCTTTTAGTTAACTTTCGTTTCTTTTGGATTCTTGTGCGTGTTATGGAGCCGTTTTGGTCCATGTTTGTAAGCCTTTTTTTCCTGGATTAAATTTTCGGAAGTTGAAACAAGTGGCATTGGAGTGTGTGATTAAAAACCACCGCGGACTGCTTCTCCTCCTCCAGTTGCCGAGACTTTGTGTTTTTAATAACGCTTGTCTATAAACATGTGTTAAACATATAAATTGCATGAACAGAAAGAAGGGACTCACCTGTTGAGTAACACACATTTCCTTATACGGAAAGCCTTGTCGGAAATGTGGGACATTTGAACGTCAGAATAGCGGGATGTCGCAATGGTGGGATGTCGGAATGGTGGGACGTTTGCATGTCGGAATGGTGGTATGTCGGAATGGTGGTATGTCGGAATGGTGGGATGTCGGAATAGCGGGATGTCGGAATGGCTGGATTTTGGAATGGGTGTTGCCACACCCTTCATCATATACACAGTTATTTATACATCACCTTCCACCATGAAGCGTTGTCCCTTTTTGTTTCTCTCTTTGTTCTTAAAATGCTGTTATGCATGTCTAAACCAATCCATTAAATTAGATCATTTTGGCAGTAAAGCGATCTACAATGTGCTTGGTCGCAAAGCTGCTCATCTATGGTAAACAGCTCTTCAGAAAGGCATTCTTCAATTGATTTCACTAATTCTATGTAATAATTTTGTGATTTCCTACAAAACTACACTTCTTCTCCCATCTGTCTGAGTATTTAATATTGTCTGGGTCCCGTTAAAACATGTATTTTTCCCATCTAATTCCTTGTTTGCTTTAAAACAAGTATTCCCCATTTTCTATCCCTTCAGTAGCCAACCAGTTTGTATGGAGTACACTGGAGCAACTTGACTGATCAGTAAAACACTGCTTTTGTTGTCACCGCAAGGCTTCCCCCGTCGGTTGTTTCACTGAGACACTACTGAGTAACTATAACTCAACACAGTTTATACACATAACATTCATATACATACTAACAAACAAACAAACAATTATTTATCGCAATTTTCTCATCTCTGTTTGAACGTACACCCAGGTAAATATTCCTGTAGTCTTCTCATACCGACTATGGACCCATTCATTGTTTAACTTCACTGTTTTGCAAATCCTAATTGAATATTACACATTGACATTGAACTTTACTTGATAAGCAGGTCTTCATTGCATTCAGCAGCCTATATGTGAGCATCTATGTGTAAGCTGTTCTTCTTTGCATTTATCAGCAGCAAGCAATTCTTCATTGCACATGCATATGAAAATAGTAAAACAATTCCAATGCGTTAGCGAAACCTTCTATATCAGGAGTGTCCATCATGATGCTGGGAATAGAACCTCTTTCCCAGAATAGTTCAACCTTCATTACTCAACTGATCATAACTCCGCAATGAGCACATTTCAAAGTATCATTCCTCTACATATATTCAAAAATCTATGTGTAAATGTTTAATATTTCTTATATTTGTTGATGTCATTCTGTGTGCATGTGGCCTAAACCCAATCTCTGTGTGGCAATTTTAATTTAAACAAGTTGAACTCTGCCTCTGATCATTTAAAAAAGGTGTGTACCAATATCAACCTTTCTCAGGTAATTACTGATCCTACAAAACCAAAGAGATCCTTCAAGGTTGTCCCTGATTGGCTCAATCTTAACATATCAAAGGTAGAAAATCCGCAGTATCTGAACTTGGTGTTAGTTATCACTGCTCAATAGCCTGTATCAGAATTGCAAAAATGAAAACATTAGGTCCACGCTTGGTATCCAGATCCTGAAACATCTCCATGAGCAGGCTTTTTTTTAACTGATCTGTTGAATAGTTATATGACACTGTTAAAATCCCAGATGAAGATCTAGCACTTGACCATTTTTGTAAATCTTCTAATTCCATAGTTGATAAACACGCCCCTTTTAAAAAGTATAGGACTTAGAACAGGTCTATCCCTGGCTTTCGGCAGAACTGTCTTCTTTACTTTTTTTTCCCCTTGTCCTGTTCAGCATTATGTCAGAAGAATTGTAGTCTGAATACCTTTGATGCCAAACAGATTTGTTTTGCCAAGGGAAGTTTTATAAATGTAAAGCTCCCCTTGATGCCCATTTATTTATTTCTGTTTACAATATATGACATGAACTGAACTGAACCGGACCGGGGGACAAGGAAAGAAGAAGAGGAAAGAAGAGGAAACAGAACAAAAATAGAAACAAAAACCAGACAACCAGCTGCTACACCTGTAAAAAACAAAACAGACAACAATCCATGGCCTATGAGGGGAATCCAGCCTTAGCGCCACCAGGAGCACCTGAAAGCAGACAAGCAGAGAAAAAACAAACAGACAAACAAAAACAAGCACAAGAAGCGGCAATCGCATACAACACAGCTGTGGATATAGATGA
The DNA here is from genome assembly GCF_036924035.1 of Leuresthes tenuis. Classification (NCBI taxonomy): domain Eukaryota; kingdom Metazoa; phylum Chordata; class Actinopteri; order Atheriniformes; family Atherinopsidae; genus Leuresthes; species Leuresthes tenuis. The sequence goes on along the minus strand of NW_027325398.1, from coordinate 645,347 downwards.
CCTGAGACGACATGATAATACATCAACTGCTTAGTGACCATGCTACTGGACTAATGAATGTGTGTGTGTGTGTGTGAGAACATGCAACACCCATGGCACAGGACCTACATGATAACCGTGCTTAGTTATGAGTGTATAAGCGTACAGGGCCACAATCCACAGCCCCCCCCCAAGCAATCAGAAGCAGGCAGAGAGGGCCACAAGACCCAGGCCACCAGCAGCCCCCACAGAGCACAGGACCCAGGCAGCCCACCGCAGGGGCAACCACGCATCCACCCAGAAGACTGCAGAGGAAGCCCCCGGAAAGAGCCCCCATAAGCATAGGGCAGAGGCACTCCGGGACCTGGGCCCCAGGAGCCCGAGCGCCCCCAAGCCCCCCGGCAGAGGCCCCACCCAATACCCAGGAGGGCCAAGCGCCCCAGACAGCCACAAAGTGAGTCAGCGCCTGCCCCAGCGCCCCTGGCCAAGTGCCCTGGGAGTCAAGACGTGCCCACAGGTGGGTGAAGTCGCGAGCAGTGGGGAGAGGCAACGCTGATGCCCCATCGGGAGAAACACAGGCAGGCCAGGCCACAGCAAGTCCCAGATCCAGGCCCAATCATTACCACACACACTTTCACGTCCCATACATCCACACATCCACACATCCTACCTCCCTCGACTCTGCTGGGGTGTAGTGCAGCGGGCACACCAGGAGGCCAGCAACCCCCCAGCCACCACAGACCCCGAACCAGCAGAAAAATTAATTAATCCTCCTGGCCCCTCCTGCCCCGAGCAGACACCAGGAAGCAGGGGTGTGCGAAGAAGACCCCTCCCCTCACCCTTCTGGCTCTTCAATATTTTCTAATAGTGAGCAATTAAAATTGAGGGGCAGCCAAACTTGTAGAACTGGGAGCGCGGCACTCTGGGCAGCCTACATACCCAAAGAGCCCCGCCCACCAGATGCCACTCAGTGTAACCACCCCCCAAGACCTAATGTGTGTGTGTGAGTGTGTTTAAGTAGTAATGTCTAAGGTGTAATTAAAACAGGGGCAGGGAACTGCAGAGTGCAACCAAAGGGGACCACCTACGTGGCCCCATCCACTACATCACGTCATCTATCTTAGACAATAATTTATATATTTTTGATAGTAGTTTTGGGGTACAGATGCTTAGAAATTCTGCTACCCTAGTCGGGGGTTGTAAGTCTGGTTGGTGGAGGATATATCCATCCATCCATCCATCATCTGCCGCTTATCCGGGGGTCGGGTCGCGGGGGCAGCAGCTTGAGCAGAGAAACCCAGACGTCTCTGTCCCCGGCCACTTCCTCCAGCTCTTCCGGGGGGACCCCGAGGCGTTCCCAGGCCAGCCGAGAGACATAGTCTCTCCAACGTGTCCTGGGTCTCCCCCGGGGTCTCCTCCCAGTGGGACGTGCCCGGAACACCTCCCCAGGGAGGCGCCCAGGGGGCATCCTAACCAGATGCCCGAGCCACCTCATCTGACTCCTCTCAATGCGGAGGAGCAGCGGTTCTACTCCGAGCCCCTCCCGGATGACTGAGCTTCTCACCCTATCTCTAAGGGAGATTCCAGACACCCTGCGGAGGAAACCCATTTCGGCCGCTTGTATTCGCGACCTTGTTCTTTCGGTCACTACCCACAACTCGTGACCATAGGTGAGGATGGGAACGTAGATTGACCAGTAAGTAGAGAGCTTCGCCTTCTGGCTCAGCTCCCTCTTCACAGCAGTGTTGCAGGCTCTGCACCGACCCGCCCGTCAATCTCCCGCTCCATTCGTTCGTCACTCGTGAACAAGACCCCGAGATACTTGAACTCCTCCTCTTGGGGAAGGATCTCATTCCTGACCCGGAGAGAGCATTCCACCCTTTTCCGGCTGAGAACCATAGTCCAGGATTTGGAGGTGCTGATTCTCATCCCAGCTGCTTCACACTCGGCTGCGAATCACTCCAGTGAGAGCTGAAGGTCACGGCCTGACGACGCTAACAGAACCACATCATCTGCAAAAAGCAGAGACCCGATTCTGAGGTCGCCAAATGGGACACCCTCAACGCCCTGGCTCCGCCTAGAAATTCTGTCCATAAAAGTTAGGAACAGAATCGGTGACAAAGGGCAGCCCTGACGGAGTCCAACTCTCACCGGAAACGTATCCGACTTACTGCCGGCAATGCGGACCAAACTCTGGCACCGGTCATACAGAGACCGAACGGCCCCTATCAAGGGGTCCGGCACTCCATATTCCCGGAGCACCACCCACAGGACTCCACGAGGGACACGGTCGAACGCTTTCTCCAAGTCCACAAAACACATGTAGACTGGTTGGGCGAACTCCCATGCACCCTCCAGGATCCTGCCGAGGGTATAGAGCTGGTCCACTGTTCCACGGCCAGGACGAAAGCCACACTGCATCTCCTGAATCCGAGGCTCGATTATCCGACGGATCCTCCTCTCCAATACCCCCGAATAGACCTTAGCAGGGAGGCTGAGGAGTGTGATACCCCTATAGTTGGAACACACCCTCCGGTCCCCCTTTTTAAAGAGGGGGACCACCACCCCAATCTGCCAGTCCAGAGGCACTGTCCCCGATGTCCACACGATACTGCAGAGGCGTGTCAGCCAAGACAGCCCTACAACATCCAGAGCCTTGAGAAACTCAGGACGGACCTCATCCACCCCCGGGGCCTTGCCACCGAGGAGCTTTTTAACCACCTCGGCAACCTCAGCCCCAGAAATGGGAGGCCCCGTCTCCGAGCTCTCCGACTCTGCCTCTTCCGAGCACGTGTTGGTAGGATTGAGGAGTTCCTCGAAGTACTCCCCCCACCGACTCACAGCATCCCTAGTTGAGGTCAGAAAGCCCCGTCCGCACTGTAAACAGTGTTGACTGTGAGCCGCTTCCCCCCCCTGAGACGCCGGATGGTGGACCAGAATCTTTTCGAGGCCGTCCGGAAATCGTTCTCCATGGTCTCACCGAACTCCTCCCAGGCCCGAGTTTTTGCCTCAGCAACCGCCGAAGCCGCGGCCCGTCTGGCCCGTCGGTACCTATCAGCTTCTTCCAGGGTCCCACTGACCAAAAAGGCCCGATAGGACTCCTTCTTCAGCTTGACGGCTTCCCTCACCACTGGTGTCCACCAGCAGGTTCGAGGGTTGCCGCCACGACAGGCACCGACCACCTTACGGCCACAACTCCGACCAGCTGCCTCGGCAATGGAGTCACGGAACATGGCCCATTCAATGTCCCCCACCTCAAATATGGTTGAAGCTCTGCCGGAGGTGGGAGTTAAAGCTCCTTCTGACGGGGGATTCTGACAAACGCTCCCAGCAGACCCTCACAATACGTTTGGGCCTGCCAGGTCTGATCGGCATCCTCCCCCACCAGCGGAGCCAACTCACCACCAGGTGGTGATCAGTTGACAGCTCCGCCCCTCTCTTCACCCGAGTGTCCAGGACATACGGCCGCAAGTCCGATGATACAACCACAAAGTCGATCATCGAACTGCGGCCAAGGGTGTCCTGGTGCCAAGTGCACATATGGACACCCTTATGCCTGAACATGGTGTTCGTTATGGACAGTCTATGACTGGCACAGAAGTCCAACAACATAACACCACTCTGATTCAGATCGGGGGGGCCGTTCCTCCCAATCACACCCCTCCAGGTCTCACTGTCATTGCCCACGTGAGCATTGAAGTCCCCCAGCAGAATGAGGGAGTCTCCGGTAGGAGCATTCTCCAGTGCCTCCCCCAGAGACTCCAAAAAGGGTAGGTACTCTGAACTGCTGTTTGGCGCATAGGCACAAACAACAGTCAGGACTCGTCCCCCCACCCAAGGCGGAGGGAGGCTACCCTCTCGTTCACTGGGGTAAACCCCAATGTACTGGCACACAGCCGGGGGGCAATAAGTATGCCCACACCTGCTCTGCGCCTCTCACCACGGGCAACTCCAGAGTGGAAGAGAGTCCAACCCCTCTCAAGAGTACTGGTTCCAGATCCCAAGCCGTGCGTCGAGATGAGTCCGACTATATCTAACGGTCTGACGAAGTTTCAACAATAAACCACAAACTTTGTATTATGAGAAAGAACCAGACTCATTCTTCAGGAATCCGAAAATAAGCTCTATTTTACGAGTTATGCACGAATTCGGATTCTCCTATAAAACGAATTCCTTAACTCAAACCAAGTTAAGACTGCTTTGTCCTTCATATTTATTCATGTCTAATCAAGTTTCAATGATAAACAACGTTGTACTTTGTAGAATGAGAAAGAACTTCTTCAGCAATAAGCATCTCTCGACAAATGACGAAATACAGATTTTGCTATAAAATTAATTGCTATCAGCCTGACTTAAAACTGTTTGTCTTCCTTATTTATCCACTTCAAATCAAGTTTCAACAATTAAAAAAATTTTGTAGTTTGAGAAAGAACAACTTAATCTTGAGCAATCAGTATAAAAAGAGGGTAAGCAAAGGTGCGAATGTCAAACCATACATGATCAAAACAGGGAGCGGAGGTGTTTGGCTGAGACAAGGTGTGAATGTCCACCCATAATTAATGAAAAGCGGGCAACAAGTAGGTTCGAATGCCCAACCATACATCATCAAAAGCAGGAGTGGATATGTTCGGCTACAAGAAGGTTTGAACGTCTGACCATAGTTTGTAAAAAGCGGGTAAGAAAAGGTTCGAATGCCCGAACATACACCATCAAAGGAGGGAGCGGAGGTGTTCCGCTGTAAGAAGGTGTGAATGTCCGCCCGTAGTTGGTAAAAAACGGGTAAGAAAAGGTTAAAATACCCGACTGTACACAATCAGTAGCGGGTGCGGAGTTGTTCGGCTACTAAAAGGTGTGAAAGTCCGACCATGGTTTGTAAAAAGCGGGTAAGAAAAGGTGCGAATGCCCGAAAATGTATGATCAAAAGAGGGAGCGGAGGTGTTCGGCTGCAAGAAGGTGTGAATGTACACCCATAATTACTGAAAAATGGGTAAGAAAAGGTGCGAATGCCCAACCATACATCATCAAAAGCAGGAGTGGATGTGTTCGGCTCCAAGAAGGGTTGAATGTCTGACCATAGTTTGTAAAAAGCAGGTAAGAAAAGGTTTGACTGCCCGAACATACACCATCAAAAGAGGGAGCGGAGGTGTTCCGCTGTGAGAAGGTGTGAATGTCCGACCATAGTTGGTAAAAAGCGGGTAAGAAAAGGTTAAAATACCCGACTGTACACAATCAATAGCGGGAGCGGAGTTGTTCGGCTACTAAAAGATGTGAAAGTCAGACTATTGTTTGTAAAAAGCGGGTAAGAAAAGGTGCTAATGCCCGACAATGTATGATCAAAAGAGGGAGTGGAGGTTTTCGGCTGTAAGAAGGTGTGAATGTCCACCCATAATTACTGAAAAATGGGTAAGAAAAGGTGCGAATGCCCAAACATACATCATCAAAAGAAGGAGTGGATGTGTTGGGCTACAAGAAGGTTTGAAAGTCCGACCATGGTTTGTAAAAAACGGGTAAGAAAAGGTGCGAATGCCCGACAATGTATGATCAAAAGCGGGAGCGGAGGTGTTCCGCTGTAAGACGGTGTGAATGTCCGACCATAGTTGGTAAAAAGCGGGTAAGAAAAGGTTAAAATACCTGACTGTACACAATCAATAGCGGGAGCGGAGTTGTTCGGCTACCAGAAGGTGTGAAAGTCCAACCATGGTTTGTAAAAAGCTGCTAAGAAAAGGTTCGAATGCCCGAATATATACCATCAAAAGCGGAAGCGGAGGTGTTCGGCTGCAAGAAGGTGTGAACGTCCGACCAAAGTTTGTAAAAAGCAGTTAAGAAAAGGTTCGAATACCCAACCAAACATAATCAAAAGCGGGAGCAGAGCTGTTCGACTGCAAGTAGGTGTGAATGTCCAGCCATAATTACTCACAAACGGGTAAGAAAAGGTAGTATTGCCAGCCATACATGATCAAAACAGGGAGCTGAGGTGGTTCAGCACCAAGGTGTGAATGTCTGACTATAGTTTGTAAAAAGCGGGTAAGATAAGGTGCGAATGCCCGACAATATATGATCAAAAGAGGGAGCGGAGGTTTTTGGCTACAAGAAGGTTTGAATGTCCGACCATAGTTTGTAAAAAGCGGGTAAGAAAAGGTTCAAATGCCTGACTATACACCATCAAAAGCGGGAGCGGAGGTGTTCCGCTGTAAGACGGTGTGATTGTCCGACCATAGTTGGTAAAAAGCGGGTAAGAAAAGGTTAAAATACCCGACTGTACACAATCAATAGGGGGAGCGGAGTTGTTCGGCTACAAGAAGGTGTGAAAGTCCAACCATGGTTTGTAAAAAGCTGGTAAGAAAAGGTTCGAATGCCCGAATATATACCATCAAAAGCGGAAGCGGAGGTGTTCGGCTGCAAGAAGGTGTGAACGTCCGACCAAAGTTTGTAAAAAGCAGTTAAGAAAAGGTTCGAATATCCAACCAAACATAATCAAAAGCGGGAGCAGAGCTGTTCGACTGCAAGTAGGTGTGAATGTCAGATCATAATTTGCAAAAAGCTGATGAGAAAGGGTGAGAATGCCCGGCTATACACCATCAAATGCGGGAGCGGAAGTGTTCGGCTGTGAGTAGGTGTGAATGTCCAACCATAATTACTGAAAAATGTGTTAGAAGAGACTAGAATGCCGGACAAGACATCATCAAATGCGGGAGCGGAGTTGTTCGGCTGTGAGTAGGTGTGAATCTCCGACCATAGTTTGTAAAAAGGGGGTAAGAATAGGTTCGAATGCCCGAACATACACTATCAAAACAGGGAGCTGAGGTGGCTCAGCTGCAAGGTGTGAATGTGTGACTATAGTTTGTAAATAAGGTGCGAATGCCCAACAATGTATAATCAAAAGAGGGAGCGGAGGTTTTCGGCTACAAGAAGGTTTGAATGTCCGACCATAGTTTGTAAAATGCGGGTAAGAAAAGGTTCAAGCGCCTGACTATACACCATCAAAAGCGGGAGCAGAGGTGTTCCGCTGTAAGACGGTGTGAATGTCCGACCATATTTGGTAAAAAGCGGGTAAGAAAAGGTTAAAATACCCGACTGTACACAATCAATAGCGGGAGAGGAGGTGTTCAGCTGCAAGAAGGTGTGAATGTCCACCCATAATTACTGAAAAATGGGTAAGAAAAGGTGTGAATGCCCAACCATACATTATCAAAAGCAGGTGTGAATGTCAGATCATAATTTGCAAAAAGCTGATGAGAAAGGGTGAGAATGCCCGACTATACACCATCAAATGCGGGAGCGGAGTTGTTCGGCTGTGAGTAAGTGTGAATCTCCGACCATAATTGCTGAAAAATGTGTTAGAAAAGGTAAGAATGCCGGTCCATACATCATCAAAAGCGGGAGAGGTGGTGTTCGGCTGCAAGTAGGTGTGAATGTCCAGCCATAATTACTAACAAACGGGTAAGAAAAGGTAGTATTGCCATACCATATATGATCAAAACAGGGAGCGGAGGTGGTTCAGCTGCAAGAAGGTGTGAATGTCCGACTAAAGTTCAAATATATTAACAAAAGCGGGAGGAGAGGTCTTCGGATGAGAGTGGTTGAGAATTTCCAACCATAATCTATAAAATGCGGTGAAAAAAAGGTGTGATAGAACACTAAAAGGTGGAGCGGAAGTGTTCGGCTGCAAGAAGGTGTGAATGTCCTCCTATATTTGGTGAAAAGCAGGTGAAGCAAGGTCTGAATGCCCAACCTTACATCATCAAAAGCGAGATCAGAGGTGTTTGGCTGCATGAAGGCCATAGTTTGCCAAAAGCGGGCAAGCTGCGAATGACCGACTAAATATCAACAAAAGGTCTTCGGATGCAAGTGGGTGTGAATATCCCACCATACAAGTATGGTGGAGAGGAAGCTGTGAACAGCCGACCATAGTTGGCAAAAAGCGGGTGAGAAAAGGTGCGAATGTCCAACCATACACGATCAAAACAGGGAGCGGAGGTGTTTGGCTGTGACAAGGTGTGAATGTCCACCCAAAATTAATGAAAAGTGGGCAACAAGTAGGTTTGAATGCCCAACCATACATCATTAAAAGCAGGAGTGGATGTGTTCGGCTACAAGAAGGTTTGAATGTCCGAGCATAGTTTGTAAAAAGCGGGTAAGAAAAGGTTCGAATGCCCAAACATACACCATCAAAAGAGGGAGCGGAGGTGTTCCGCTGTAAGAAGGTGTGAATGTCCGACCATAGTTCGTAAAAAACGGGTAAGAAAAGGTTAAAATACCCGACTGTACACAATCAATAGGGGGAGCGGAGTTGTTCGGCTACAAGAAGGTGTGAAAGTCCAACCATGGTTTGTAAAAAGCTGGTAAGAAAAGGTTCGAATGCCCAAATATATACCATCAAAAGCGGAAGTGGAGGTGTTCGGCTGCAAGAAGGTGTGAACGTCCGACCAAAGTTTGTAAAAAGCAGTTAAGAAAAGGTTCGAATATCCAACCAAACATAATCAAAAGCGGGAGCAGAGCTGTTCGACTGCAAGTAGGTGTGAATGTCCTGCCATAATTACTCACAAACGGGTAAGAAAAGGTAGTATTGCCAGACCATACATGATCAAAACAGGGAGCTGAGGTGGTTCAGCACCAAGGTGTGAATGTCTGACTATAGTTTGTAAAAAGCGGTTAAGATGAGGTGCGAATGCCCGACAATGTATAATCAAAAGAGGGAGCAGAGGTTTTTTGCTACAAGAAGGTTTGAATGTCCGACCATAGTTTGTAAAAAGCGGGTAAGAAAAGGTTCGAATGTCTGACTATACACCATCAAAAGCGGGAGCGGAGATGTTCCGCTGTAAGACGGTGTGAATGTCCGACCATAGTTGGTAAAAAGCAGGTAAGAAAAGGTTAAAATACCCGACTGTACACAATCAATAGCGGGAGCGGAGTTGTTCGGCTACTAAAAGATGTGAAAGTCCGACTATGGTTTGTAAAAAGCGGGTAAGAAAAGGTGTTAATGCCCGACAATGTATGATCAAAAGAGGGAGTGGAGGTTTTCGGCTGTAAGAAGGTCTGAATGTCCAACTATAATTTGTAAAAACCGGGTAAGAAAAGGCTTGAAAGCCCGACTATACACCATCATAAGCGGGAGAGGAGGTGTTCAGCTGCAAGAAGGTGTGAATGTCCACCCATAATTACTGAAAAATGGGTAAGAAAAGGTGCGAATGCCCAAACATACATCATCAAAAGAAGGAGTGGATGTGTTGGGCTACAAGAAGGTTTGAAAGTCCGACCATGGTTTGTAAAAAACGGGTAAGAAAAGGTGCGAATGCCCGACAATGTATGATCAAAAGAGGGAGCGGAGATTTTTGGCTACAAGGTTTGAATGTCCGACCATAGTTTGTAAAAAGCGGGTAAGAAAAGGTTCAACTGCCTGACAATACACCATCAAAAGCGGGAGCGGAGGTGTTCCGCTGTAAGACGGTGTGAATGTCCGACCATAGTTGGTAAAAAGCGGGTAAGAAAAGGTTAAAATACCTGACTGTACACAATCAATAGCGGGAGCGGAGTTGTTCGGCTACAAGAAGGTGTGAAAGTCCAACCATGGTTTGTAAAAAGCTGCTAAGAAAAGGTTCAAATGCCCGAATATATACCATCAAAAGCGGAAGCGGAGGTGTTCGGCTGCAAGAAGGTGTGAACGTCCGACCAAAGTTTGTAAAAAGCAGTTAAGAAAAGGTTCGAATATCCAACCAAACATAATCAAAAGCGGGAGCAGAGCTGTTCGACTGCAAGTAGGTGTGAATGTCCAGCCATAATTACTCACAAACGGGTAAGAAAAGGTAGTATTGCCAGACCATACATGATCAAAACAGGGAGCTGAGGTGGTTCAGCACCAAGGTGTGAATGTCTGACTATAGTTTGTAAAAAGCGGGTAAGATAAGGTGCGAATGCCCGACAATGTATGATCAAAAGAGGGAGCGGAGGTTTTTGGCTACAAGAAGGTTTGAATGTCCGACCATAGTTTGTAAAAAGCGGGTAAGAAAAGGTTCAAATGCCTGACTATACACCATCAAAAGCGGGAGCGGAGGTGTTCCGCTGTAAGACGGTGTGAATGTCCGACCATAGTTGGTAAAAAGCGGGTAAGAAAAGGTTAAAATACCCGACTGTACACAATCAATAGGGGGAGCGGAGTTGTTCGGCTACAAGAAGGTGTGAAAGTCCAACCATGGTTTGTAAAAAGCTGGTAAGAAAAGGTTCGAATGCCCGAATATATACCATCAAAAGCGGAAGCGGAGGTGTTCGGCTGCAAGAAGGTGTGAACGTCCGACCATAGTTTGTAAAAAGCAGTTAAGAAAAGGTTCGAATATCCAACCAAACATAATCAAAAGCGGGAGCAGAGCTGTTCGACTGCAAGTAGGTGTGAATGTCAGATCATAATTTGCAAAAAGCTGATGAGAAAGGGTGAGAATGCCCGGCTATACACCATCAAATGCGGGAGCGGAAGTGTTCGGCTGTGAGTAGGTGTGAATGTCCAACCATAATTACTGAAAAATGTGTTAGAAGAGACTAGAATGCCGGACAAGACATCATCAAATGCGGGAGCGGAGTTGTTCGGCTGTGAGTAGGTGTGAACGTCCGACCAAAGTTTGTAAAAAGCAGTTAAGAAAAGGTTCGAATATCCAACCAAACATAATCAAAAGCGGGAGCAGAGCTGTTCGACTGCAAGTAGGTGTGAATGTCAGATCATAATTTGCAAAAAGCTGATGAGAAAGGGTGAGAATGCCCGGCTATACACCATCAAATGCGGGAGCGGAAGTGTTCGGCTGTGAGTAGGTGTGAATGTCCAACCATAATTACTGAAAAATGTGTTAGAAGAGACTAGAATGCCGGACAAGACATCATCAAATGCGGGAGCGGAGTTGTTCGGCTGTGAGTAGGTGTGAATCTCCGACCATAGTTTGTAAAAAGGGGGTAAGAATAGGTTCGAATGCCCGAACATACACTATCAAAACAGGGAGCTGAGGTGGCTCAGCTGCAAGGTGTGAATGTGTGACTATAGTTTGTAAATAAGGTGCGAATGCCCAACAATGTATAATCAAAAGAGGGAGCGGAGGTTTTCGGCTACAAGAAGGTTTGAATGTCCAACCATGGTTTGTAAAAAGCGGGTAAGAAAAGGTTCGAATGCCCGAATATATACCATCAAAAGCGGAAGCGGAGGTGTTCGGCTGCAAGAAGGTGTGAACGTCCGACCATAGTTTGTAAAAAGCAGTTAAGAAAAGGTTCGAATATCCAACCAAACATAATCAAAAGCGGGAGCAGAGCTGTTCGACTGCAAGTAGGTGTGAATGTCAGATCATAATTTGCAAAAAGCTGATGAGAAAGGGTGAGAATGCCCGGCTATACACCATCAAATGCGGGAGCGGAAGTGTTCGGCTGTGAGTAGGTGTGAATGTCCAACCATAATTACTGAAAAATGTGTTAGAAGAGACTAGAATGCCGGACAAGACATCATCAAATGCGGGAGCGGAGTTGTTCGGCTGTGAGTAGGTGTGAATCTCCGACCATAGTTTGTAAAAAGGGGGTAAGAATAGGTTCGAATGCCCAAACATACACTATCAAAACAGGGAGCTGAGGTGTTCCGCTGTAAGACGGTGTGAATGTCCGACCATATTTGGTAAAAAGCGGGTAAGAAAAGGTTAAAATACCCGATTGTACACAATCAATAGCGGGAGAGGAGGTGTTCAGCTGCAAGAAGGTGTGAATGTCCACCCATAATTACTGAAAAATGGGTAAGAAAAGGTGTGAATGCCCAACCATACATTATCAAAAGCAGGTGTGAATGTCAGATCATAATTTGCAAAAAGCTGATGAGAAAGGGTGAGAATGCCCGACTATACACCATCAAATGCGGGAGCGGAGTTGTTCGGCTGTGAGTAAGTGTGAATCTCCGACCATAATTGCTGAAAAATGTGTTAGAAAAGGTAAGAATGCTGGTCCATACATCATCAAAAGCGGGAGAGGTGGTGTTCGGCTGCAAGTAGGTGTGAATGTCCAGCCATAATTACTAACAAACGGGTAAGAAAAGGTAGTATTGCCATACCATATATGATCAAAACAGGGAGCGGAGGTGGTTCAGCTGCAAGAAGGTGTGAATGTCCGACTAAAGTTCAAATATATTAACAAAAGCGGGAGGAGAGGTCTTCGGATGAGAGTGGTTGAGAATTTCCAACCATAATCTATAAAATGCGGTGAAAAAAAGGTGTGATAGAACACTAAAAGGTGGAGCGGAAGTGTTCGGCTGCAAGAAGGTGTGAATGTCCTCCTATATTTGGTGAAAAGCAGGTGAAGCAAGGTCTGAATGCCCAACCTTACATCATCAAAAGCGAGATCAGAGGTGTTTGGCTGCATGAAGGCCATAGTTTGCCAAAAGCGGGTAAGCTGCGAATGACCGACTAAATATCAACAAAAGGTCTTCGGATGCAAGTGGGTGTGAATATCCCACCATACAAGTATGGTGGAGAGGAAGCTGTGAACAGCCGACCATAGTTGGCAAAAAGCGGGTGAGAAAAGGTTCGAATGTCCAACCATACACGATCAAAACAGGGAGCGGAGGTGTTTGGCTGTGACAAGGTGTGAATGTCCACCCAAAATTAATGAAAAGTGGGCAACAAGTAGGTTTGAATGCCCAACCATACATCATCAAAAGCAGGAGTGGATGTGTTCGGCTACAAGAAGGTTTGAATGTCCGAGCATAGTTTGTAAAAAGCGGGTAAGAAAAGGTTCGAATGCCCAAACATACACCATCAAAAGAGGGAGCGGAGGTGTTCCGCTGTAAGAAGGTGTGAATGTCCGACCATAGTTGGTAAAAAACGGGTAAGAAAAGGTTAAAATACCCGACTGTACACAATCAATAGGGGGAGCGGAGTTGTTCGGCTACAAGAAGGTGTGAAAGTCCAACCATGGTTTGTAAAAAGCTGGTAAGAAAAGGTTCGAATGCCCGAATATATACCATCAAAAGCGGAAGTGGAGGTGTTCGGCTGCAAGAAGGTGTGAACGTCCGACCAAAGTTTGTAAAAAGCAGTTAAGAAAAGGTTCGAATATCCAACCAAACATAATCAAAAGCGGGAGCAGAGCTGTTCGACTGCAAGTAGGTGTGAATGTCCAGCCATAATTACTCACAAACGGGTAAGAAAAGGTAGTATTGCCAGACCATACATGATCAAAACAGGGAGCTGAGGTGGTTCAGCACCAAGGTGTGAATGTCTGACTATAGTTTGTAAAAAGCGGGTAAGATAAGGTGCGAATGCCCGACAATGTATAATCAAAAGAGGGAGCAGAGGTTTTTTGCTACAAGAAGGTTTGAATGTCCGACCATAGTTTGTAAAAAGCGGGTAAGAAAAGGTTCAAATGCCTGACTATATACCATCAAAAGCGGAAGCGGAGGTGTTCGGCTGCAAGAAGGTGTGAACGTCCGACCAAAGTTGGCAAAAAGCAGTAAAGAAAAGGTTCGAATATCCAAACATAATTAAAAGCGAGAGAGATTGTGTCCAGCTGCAAGTAGGTGTGAATATCCAGCCATAATTACTCACAAACGGGTAAGAAAATGTAGTATTGCCAGACCATACATGATCAAAACAGGGAGCGGAGGTGGTTTAGCTGCAAAAAGGGGTGAATGTCCAACTAAAGTTCAAATATATTAACAAAAGCGGGAGGAGAGGTCTTCGGATTAGAGTGGTTGAAATTTCCAACCATAATCTATAAAATGCGGTGAAAAAAAAAGGTGTGAAGGAATGAATTTTATAGCAAAATCCGAAATCATGCATAACTCCGCAAAAGGAACGTATTGCTCAACCAAAGGGATGCTTCTTTCTCATTCAGGGTAATATGAGGAACTTTATGCTTGATACATTTTAGACATGGATAACTATGAAGGACAAAGCAATTTTAACTTGGTTTGAGCAAAGCAATTCATTTTATAGGAAAATCCGAAATCGTGCAGGACTCATGAAAGTAAGCTTATTCTCGGATTCCTGATCCTCCAGTGTTGCTCTTTCCTATACTGCAAAATACAGCCTTGTTCTTTGTTGAAATCGATATAGACATTGATAAATATGAAGGACAAAGCAGTTTCCACTTTGTTTGAGAGAAGGAATTAATTTTATAGCAAAATCCCAAATCATGCAGAACGTATGAAAATAAGCTTGTTTTCGGATTCCTGATCCTTCAGTGTTGCTATTTCTTCTACTACAAAATACAATGTTGTTCTTTGTTGAAGTCAATCTAGACATTGATAAATATGAGGGACAAAGTAGTTTTAACATAGTTTGAGTAAAGGAATTCATTTTATACATAAAATCCCAAATCATGCAGAACGTATGAAAATAAGCTTATTCTCGGATTCCTGATCCTTCAGTGTTGCTCTTTCTTCTACTGCAAAATACAATGTTGTTCTTTGTTGAAGTCGATCTAGACATTGATAAATATGAAGGACAAAGCAGTTTTAACTTGGTTTGAGTGAAGGAATTCATTTTATACATAAAATCCCAAATCATGCAGAACGTATGAAAATAAGCTTATTCTCGGATTACTGATCCTTCAGTGTTGCTCTTTCTTCTACAGCAAAATCCAGTGTTGTTCTTTGTTGAAGTCAATCTAGACATTGATAAATATGAAGGACAAAGCAGTTTTAACATAGTTTGAGTGAAGGCATTCATTTATAGTAAAATCAATAATCGTGCAGAACTCATGAAAATAAGCTTATTCTCGGATTCCTAAAACTTTTGATTTGCTCTTTCTTTACTGCAAAGTACAATGTTGTTCTTTGTTGAAGTCGATCTAGACATTGATAAATATGAAGGACAAAGCAGTTTTCACTTGGTTTGAGTGAAGGATTTGCAGCTGAAAACCTCCCGCTCCCGCTTTTGATTGTGTATAGTCGGGCTTTCGAGCCTTTTCTTACCCGGTTTTTAGAAATTATGGTTGGACATTCAGACCTTGCAGCTGAACCACCTCAGCTCCCTGTTTTGATCATGTATGGTCTGGCAATACTACCTTTTCTTACCCGTTTGTGAGTAATTATGGCTGGACATTCACACCTACTTGCAGTCGAACAGCTCTGCTCCCGCTTTTGATGGTATATATTCGGGCATTCTAACCTTTTCTTAACTGCTTTTTGCAAACTTTGGTCGGACGTTCACACCTTCTTGCAGCCGAACACCTCCGCTTCCACTTTTGATGGTATATATTCGGGCATTCGAACCTTTTCTTAGCAGCTTTTTACAAACCATGGTTGAACTTTCACACCTTCTTGTTGCCGAACACCTCCGCTCCCGCTTTTGATGGTGTATAGTCAGGCATTTGAACCTTTTCTTACCCGCTTTTTACAAACTATGGTCGGACATTCAAACCTTCTTGTAGCCGAAAACCTCCACTCCCTCTTTTGATCATACATTGTCGGGCATTCGCACCTTTAATTACCCGTTTTTTACAAACCATGGTCGGACTGTCACACATTCTTGTAGCCAAACACATCCGCTCCCGCTATTGATTGTGTACAGTCGGGTATTTTAACCTTTTCTTACCCGCTTTTTACCAACTATGGTCGGACATTCACACCGTCTTACAGCGGAACACCTCCGCTCCCGCTTTTGATGGTGTATAGTCAGGCATTTGAACCTTTTCTTACCCGCTTTTTACAAACTATGGTCGGACATTCAAACCTTCTTGTAGCCGAAAACCTCCGCTCCCTCTTTTGATCATACATTGTCGGGCATTCGCACCTTTTCTTACCCATTTTTTACAAACCTTGGTCGGACTGTCACACATTCTTGTAGCCAAACACATCCGCTCCCGCTATTGATTGTGTACAGTCGGGTATTTTAACCTTTTCTTACCCGTTTTTTACCAACTATGGTCGGACATTCACACCTTCTTACAGCGGAACACCTCCGCTCCCTCTTTTGATGGTGTATGTTTGGGCATTCGAACCTTTTCTTACCCGCTTTTTACAAACTATGCTCGGACATTCAAACCTTCTTGTAGCCGAACACATCCACTCCTGCTTTTGATGATGTATGGTTGGGCATTCAAACCTACTTGTTGCCCGCTTTTCATTAATTTTGGGTGGACATTCACACCTTGTCACAGCCAAACACCTCCGCTCCCTGTTTTGATCATGTATGGTTGGACATTCGCACCTTTTCTCACCCGCTTTTTGCCAACTATGGTCGGCTGTTCACAGCTTCCTCTCCACCATACTTGTATGGTGGGATATTCACACCCACTTGCATCCGAAGACCTTTTGTTGATATTTAGTCGGTCATTCGCAGCTTACCCGCTTTTGGCAAACTATGGCCTTCATGCAGCCAAACACCTCTGATCTCGCTTTTGATGATGTAAGGTTGGGCATTCAGACCTTGCTTCACCTGCTTTTCACCAAATATAGTCGGACATTCACACCTTCTTGCAGCCGAACACTTCCGCTCCACCTTTTAGTGTTCTATCACACCTTTTTTTTCACCGCATTTTATAGATTATGGTTGGAAATTCTCAACCACTCTCATCCGAAGACCTCTCCTCCCGCTTTTGTTAATATATTTGAACTTTAGTCGGACATTCACACCTTCTTGCAGCTGAACCACCTCCGCTCCCTGTTTTGATCATGTATGGTCTTGCAATACTACCTTTTCTTACCCGTTTGTTAGTAATTATGGCTGGACATTCACACCTACTTGCAGCCGAACACCACCTCTCCCGCTTTTGATGATGTATGGACCGGCATTCTTACCTTTTCTAACACATTTTTCAGCAATTAAGGTCGGAGATTCACACTTACTCACAGCCGAACAACTCCGCTCCCGCATTTGATGGTGTATAGTCGGGCATTCTCACCCTTTCTCATCAGCTTTTTGCAAATTATGATCTGACATTCACACCTGCTTTTGATAATGTATGGTTGGGCATTCGCACCTTTTCTTACCCATTTTTCAGTAATTATGGGTGGACATTCACACCTTCTTGCAGCTGAACACCTCCTCTCCCGCTATTGATTGTGTACAGTCGGGTATTTTAACCTTTTCTTACCCGCTTTTTACCAAATATGGTCGGACATTCACACCGTCTTACAGCGGAACACCTCTGCTCCCGCTTTTGATGGTGTATAGTCAGGCATTTGAACCTTTTCTTACCCGCTTTTTACAAACTATGGTCGGACAATCAAACCTTCTTGTAGCCGAAAACCTCCGCTCCCTCTTTTGATTATACATTGTTGGGCATTCGCACCTTATTTACAAACTATAGTCACACATTCACACCTTGCAGCTGAGCCACCTCAGCTCCCTGTTTTGATAGTGTATGTTCGGGCATTTGAACCTATTCTTACCCCCTTTTTACAAACTATGCTCGGAGATTCACACCTACTCACAGCCGAACAACTCCGCTCCCGCATTTGATGATGTCTTGTCCGGCATTCTAGTCTCTTCTAATACATTTTTCAGCAATTATGGTCGGACATTCACACCTACTCACAGCCGAACACTTCCGCTCCCGCATTTGATGGTTTGACTCAATGATCCCCATAAAACCATCTGCTACTTGGTTTAAGTCACTAGATTCATGCATCTCCAAATTTCTGTGGAAAAACAAACCACCACGTATTAGTTTAAAAACCCTACAGAAGACCAAGGACAGTGGTGGATTAGATTTACCTCATTTTCAGCACTATTCCTTAGACAATAGGTTACAATATATATCAAAATGGTTTAAACCTTGTTGTTGTCACAGTTCCCAGAGAAGTTGTAATCGTTGAGGATTCTATATTCACCCCCTCATTAGAGGCACGTAATGCAGATTGATGACACTGAATCTTCTTCTCTGTTCATTGCTGGCATCATTCCCAGCATCGTAAGTGTTCGTGGCATTGTTAGCCTCTTCTTCTGGATCTTGATATCGAGAATCCTTTTGTATTTCTGGTTTGTCAGTCCTCTGTCTTCGTTCACCGGAGTCTTTGTCTTTTTGTCCTTGAGTTTGGTGATTTTTTCTTCTTTTGATGCCTTGACACAATGTGACAGGTGATACCACGTGGGAGATCCTGTAACTTGGATTGCTGTCCCTGTGCTGCGAAATGGCTGTGCTGCTCAAATGGTCTCTCCTTCATCATGGTTACATGCTGCCATTCCGACATCTCGCCATTCCGACATGGGTCTCCAATTGTCGGAATGGCGACACTTAATTTTTTATCAAACGTCCCACCATTCCGACACTTTTTTCCTCCTATGGTCGGAATGGCGGTATGTTTTTTGTTTTTTTTTAACATTCCGACAGTTCCTTTTAATAGCCTATTTTTTACCCAAAACATTTTGCACTAATGATATGCCGGCGCAAATACGCCCTAAAGTTTGGCGCACAAGCTTTGCACATGCAGAGGCCACAGCCTCGCAAACAAACTTTAATAATCTATTATCAAAATCCCCTGAATTTCAAATATAAAAATACAGATATTAATGTAACTCTGGCGAGACTGAAACTGATTAAGCAGAAATACAGTGTCAGTGAGCTGTCACAGCAGCCAGCTGGAGCGGAGCTCTCCACAGAGCCCATGCGTCTTTTGCACGCTGTCATCATATGCAAAAGTAATAATTGCAATTACAGATATCACGGCTACTGCACAGGACACAGTTGCGAGCACTCTGCCTTGCCTTGCCAATAGGAGAAGAGAGAAATGACAGCATAGAACGTATAAAACACAACAAAATGCAGTAAAAACGTTTATTCATGTTATTCACGTGATTTATGAGTACTCACTCCAATTTTGGGAAGCGCGGATGGGTTTTGCGCATTTGGCACAAACACACAGCCGCAACGGTTGTAGCTTTATACAGCCTGTTGATATCTTAAGGACCTAACTGGTCACACCTGGGAGTAAATGTCATGTAGAGATTGTTTTTACATGACATTACAGCTGAACATATAGCTTTCATCCACAAACCAACGTGGGAGAGCCCGAAGACGCATGTGCCAGACGCACATAGGCATGCGTAAAACCAATTTTGACCACTTCATACTGTTTATTTGCTTTCTTTTAGTTAACTTTCGTTTCTTTTGGATTCTTGTGCGTGTTATGGAGCCGTTTTGGTCCATGTTTGTAAGCCTTTTTTTCCTGGATTAAATTTTCGGAAGTTGAAACAAGTGGCATTGGAGTGTGTGATTAAAAACCACCGCGGACTGCTTCTCCTCCTCCAGTTGCCGAGACTTTGTGTTTTTAATAACGCTTGTCTATAAACATGTGTTAAACATATAAATTGCATGAACAGAAAGAAGGGACTCACCTGTTGAGTAACACACATTTCCTTATACGGAAAGCCTTGTCGGAATGGTGGGACATTTGAACGTCAGAATAGCGGGATGTCGCAATGGTGGGATGTCGGAATGGTGGGACGTTTGCATGTCGGAATGGTGGTATGTCGGAATGGTGGTATGTCGGAATGGTGGGATGTCGGAATAGCGGGATGTCGGAATGGCGGGATTTCGGAATGGGTGTTGCCACCCCCTTCATCATATACACAGTTATTTATACATCACCTTCCACCATGAAGCGTTGTCCCTTTTTGTTTCTCTCTTTGTTCTTAAAATGCTGTTATGCATGTCTAAACCAATCCATTAAATTAGATCATTTTGGCAGTAAAGCGATCTACAATGTGCTTGGTCACAAAGCTGCTCATCTGTGGTAAACAGCTCTTCAGAAAGGCATTCTTCAATTGATTTCACTAATTCTATGTAATAATTTTGTGATTTCCTACAAAACTACACTTCTTCTCCCATCTGTCTGAGTATTCAATATTGTCTGGGTCCCGTTAAAACATGTATTTTTCCCATCTAATTCCTTGTTTGCTTTAAAACAAGTATTCCCCATTTTCTATCCCTTCAGTAGCCAACCAGTTTGTATGGAGTACACTGGAGCAACTTGACTGATCAGTAAAACACTGCTTTTGTTGTCACCGCAAGGCTTCCCCCGTCGGTTGTTTCACTGAGACACTACTGAGTAACTATAACTCAACACAGTTTATACACATAACATTCATATACATACTAACAAACAAACAAACAATTATTTATCGTAATTTTCTCATCTCTGTTTGAACGTACACCCAGGTAAATATTCCTGTAGTCTTCTCATACCGACTATGGACCCATTCATTGTTTAACTTCACTGTTTTGCAAATCCTAATTGAATATTACACATTGACATTGAACTTTACTTGATAAGCAGGTCTTCATTGCATTCAGCAGCCTATATGTGAGCATCTATGTGTAAGCTGTTCTTCTTTGCATTTATCAGCAGCAAGCAATTCTTCATTGCACATGCATATGAAAATAGTAAAACAATTCCAATGCGTTAGCGAAACCTTCTATATCAGGAGTGTCCATCATGATGCTGGGAATAGAACCTCTTTCCCAGAATAGTTCAACCTTCATTACTCAACTGATCATAACTCCGCAATGAGCACATTTCAAAGTATCATTCCTCTACATATATTCAAAAATCTATGTGTAAATGTTTAATATTTCTTATATTTGTTGATGTCATTCTGTGTGCATGTGGCCTAAACCCAATCTCTGTGTGGCAATTTTAATTTAAACAAGTTGAACTCTGCCTCTGATCATTTAAAAAAGGTGTGTACCAATATCAACCTTTCTCAGGTAATTACAGATCCTACAAAACCAAAGAGATCCTTCAAGGTTGTCCCTGATTGGCTCAATCTTAACAAATCAAAGGTAGAAAATCCGCAGTATCTGAACTTGGTGTTAGTTATCACTGCTCAATAGCCTGTATCAGAATTGCCAAAAATGAAAACATTAGGTCCACGCTTGGTATCCAGATCCTGAAACATCTCCATGAGCAGGCTTTTTTTTAACTGATCTGTTGAATAGTTATATGACACTGTTAAAATCCCAGATGAAGATCTAGCACTTGACCATTTTTGTAAATCTTCTAATTCCATAGTTGATAAACATGCCCCTTTTAAAAAGTATAGAACTTAGAACAGGTCTATCCCTGGCTTTCGGCAGAACTGTCTTCTTTACTTTTTTTTCCCCTTGTCCTGTTCAGCATTATGTCAGAAGAATTGTAGTCTGAATACCTTTGATGCCAAACAGATTTGTTTTGCCAAGGGAAGTTTTATAAATGTAAAGCTCCCCTTGATGCCAATTTATTTATTTCTGTTTACAATATATGACATGAACTGAACTGAACCGGACCGGGGGACAAGGAAAGAAGAAGAGGAAAGAAGAGGAAACAGAACAAAAATAGAAACAAAAACCAGACAACCAGCTGCTACACCTGTAAAAAACAAAACAGACAACAATCCATGGCCTATGAGGGGAATCCAGCCTTAGCGCCACCAGGAGCACCTGAAAGCAGACAAGCAGAGAAAAAACAAACACACAAACAAACAAAAACAAGCACAAGAAGCGTCAATCGCATACAACACAGCTGTGGATATAGATGACCTGAGACGACATGATAATACATCAACTGCTTAGTGACCATGCTACTGGACTAATGAATGTGTGTGTGTGTGTGTGAGAACATGCAACACCCATGGCACAGGACCTACATGATAACCGTGCTTAGTTATGAGTGTATAAGCGTACAGGGCCACAATCCACAGCCCCCCCCCCAAGCAATCAGAAGCAGGCAGAGAGGGCCACAAGACCCAGGCCACCAGCAGCCCCCACAGAGCACAGAACCCAGGCAGCCCACCGCAGGGGCAACCACGCATCCACCCAGAAGACTGCAGAGGAAGCCCCCGGAAAGAGCCCCCATAAGCATAGGGCAGAGGCACTCCGGGAACCAGGGGCAACAGCCCACCGACCCCGCCAGGCCCCAGCCGCCCAGACATGGGCCGTGCACTGGACCTGGGCCCCAGGAGCCCGAGCGCCCCCAAACCCCCCGGCAGAGGCCCCACCCAATACCCAGGAGGGCCAAGCGCCCCAGACAGCCACAAAGTGGGTCAGCGCCTGCCCCAGCGCCCCTGGCCAAGTGCCCTGGGAGTCAAGACGTGCCCACAGGTGGGTGAAGTCGCGAGCAGTGGGGAGAGGCAACGCTGATGCCCCATCGGGAGAAACACAGGCAGGCCAGGCGACAGCAAGTCCCAGATCCAGGCCCAATCATTACCACACACACTTTCACGTCCCATACATCCACACATCCACACATCCTACCTCCCTCGACTCTGCTGGGGTGTAGTGCAGCGGGCACACCAGGAGGCCAGCAACCCCCCAGCCACCACAGACCCCGAACCAGCAGAACAATTAATTAATCCTCCTGGCCCCTCCTGCCCCGAGCAGACACCAGGAAGCAGGGGTGTGCGAAGAAGACCCCTCCCCTCACCCTTCTGGCTCTTCAATATTTTCTAATAGTGAGCAATTAAAATTGAGGGGCAGCCAAACTTGTAGAACTGGGAGCGCGGCACTCTGGGCAGCCTACATACCCAAAGAGCCCCGCCCACCAGATGCCACTCAGTGTAACCATCCCCCAAGACCTAATGTGTGTGTGTGAGTGTGTTTGATAAGTAGTAATGTCTAAGGTGTAATTAAAACAGGGGCAGGGAACTGCAGAGTGCAACCAAAGGGGACCACCTACGTGGCCCCATCCACTACACCCCACCGAACACACACGCCCCCAAAACCCTTCATGTGTGAGTGTGTGCTGTGTACAGGAGCCAGAAAGGAGAGGGGTATGGGGATATATACCGGGGGAGCTACTCTCCCCGAGAGAGGGCAGCCAGGGACTGGCTGCAATAGGCATCCCCGCTACCTGGGAGCCAACAATGGGCAGGAGGGCCTGATGTCCACCAGGCTGGGGGCCTGCAGCGACCATATTCTGGGAGCTACTGTACCCCCAGAAGGTACCCATCCCGCCCCACCCCACTCAACCCAACCCCACCCAGGAGGACCTCTACAAAAAACAAACAAACAAACCACCCGGTAACACCAGTTGCAGCAGCCCGGGCCTGAGACCCACCATCACCCAGCAACCCACCACCACCACTATGTGATAAAACTAATCAGAGGGGACCAGAGAGAATGAAATTCAGCCAATTGATGTTTTGAGGAGGCAGACATTGTTTCCATGCTAATATAATCTAAAAGAAAATTTCTAAACTGGTTAATACACAGATTGTTCTTCGCTTTCCAGTTCATGAGAATAGTTTTCTTTGCGATACATAACACTGTGACAACCATGTGTGCTGAGTTAATTTCCATGTTGATGTTGTCTAAGTCACCCAGTATGCACAGTGTGGGGCATGCAGGGATGCTACACTTTAGCCATGTTGATAGGTCCTCACAGACTTCAAGCCAGAACTTCTGGACAGGCGCAGAAAACCACAAAGCGTGTGCATAATCATCAGGTGTGTTATCTGTGCAATGTGAGCAGATGTTTGAGTGTGTTAGACCCATCCTGAACATCCTTTGTCCTGTATAGTGTGTTCTATGAAGGATTTTGTATTGTATGAGCTGTAAATTAGGATTTCGAGTCTTTATGAAGGTGTTCAAACATATTTGTGGTTAGAAGCTATGACCAGAACTGATGGATAAATCTGCCTCCCATTTTGAGGATGGAAGAGACATTGTGTCATCTATCTTAGACAATAATTTATATATTTTTGATAGTAGTTTTGGGGTACAGCTGCTTAGAAATTCTGCTACCCTAGTCGGGGGTTGTAAGTCTGGTTGGTGGAGGATATATCCATCCATCCATCCATCATCTGCCGCTTATCCGGGGGTCGGGTCGCGGGGGCAGCAGCTTGAGCAGAGAAACCCAGACGTCTCTGTCCCCGGCCACTTCCTCCAGCTCTTCCGGGGGGACCCCAAGGCGTTCCCAGGCCAGCCGAGAGACATAGTCTCTCCAACGTGTCCTGGGTCTCCCCCGGGGTCTCCTCCCAGTGGGACGTGCCCGGAACACCTCCCCAGGGAGGCGCCCAGGGGGCATCCTAACCAGATGCCCGAGCCACCTCATCTGACTCCTCTCAATGCGGAGGAGCAGCGGTTCTACTCCGAGCCCCTCCCGGATGACTGAGCTTCTCACCCTATCTCTAAGGGAGAGCCCAGACACCCTGCGGAGGAAATCCATTTCGGCCGCTTGTATTCGCGATCTTGTTCTCTCGGTCACTACCCACAACTCGTGACCATAGGTGAGGATGGGAACGTAGATTGACCAGTAAGTAGAGAGCTTCGCCTTCTGGCTCAGCTCCCTCTTCACAACGACGGGTCGGTGCAGAGCCTGCAACACTGCAGGCGCCGCACCGATCCGCCCGTCAATCTCCCGCTCCATTCGTCCGTCACTCGTGAACAAGACCCCGAGATACTTGAACTCCTCCTCTTGGGGAAGGATCTCATTCCCGACCCGGAGAGAGCATTCCACCCTTTTCCGGCTGAGAACCATAGTCTCGGATTTGGAGGTGCTGATTCTCATCCCAGCCGCTTCACACTCGGCTGCGAATCACTCCAGTGAGAGCTGAAGGTCACGGCCTGACGACGCTAACAGAACCACATCATCTGCAAAAAGCAGAGACCCGATTCTGAGGTCGCCAAATGGGACACCCTCAACGCCCTGGCTCCGCCTAGAAATTCTGTCCATAAAAGTTAGGAACAGAATCGGTGACAAAGGGCAGCCCTGACAGAGTCCAACTCTCACCGGAAACGTATCCGACTTACTGCCGGCAATGCGGACCAAACTCTGGCACCGGTCATACGGTCATATTCCCGGAGCACCCCCCACAGGACTCCACGAGGGACACGGTCGAACGCTTTCTCCAAGTCCACAAAACACATGTAGACTGGTTGGGCGAACTCCCATGCACCCTCCAGGATCCTGCCGAGGGTATAGAGCTGGTCCACTGTTCCACGGCCAGGACGAAAGCCACACTGCATCTCCTGAATCCGAGGCTCGATTATCCGACGGATCCTCCTCTCCAATACCCCCGAATAGACCTTACCAGGGAGGCTGAGGAGTGTGATACCCCTATAGTTGGAACACACCCTCCGGTCCCCCTTTTTAAAGAGGGGGACCACCACCCCAATCTGCCAGTCCAGAGGCACTGTCCCCGATGTCCACGCGATACTGCAGAGGCGTGTCAGCCAAGACAGCCCTACAACATCCAGAGCCTTGAGAAACTCAGGACGGACCTCATCCACCCCCGGGGCCTTGCCACCGAGGAACTTTTTAACCACCTCGGCAACCTCAGCCCCAGAAATGGGAGGCCCCGTCTCCGAGCTCTCCGACTCTGCCTCTTCCGAGCACGTGTTGGTAGGATTGAGGAGTTCCTCGAAGTACTCCCCCCACCGACTCACAACATCCCTAGTTGAGGTCAGCAAAGCCCCGTCCCCACTGTAAACAGTGTTGACTGTGAGCCGCTTCCCCCCCCTGAGACGCCGGATGGTGGACCAGAATCTTTTCGAGGCCGTCCGGAAATCGTTCTCCATGGTCTCACCGAACTCCTCCCAGGCCCGAGTTTTTGCCTCAGCAACCGCCGAAGCCGCGGCCCGTCTGGCCCGTCGGTACCTATCAGCTTCTTCCAGGGTCCCACTGGCCAAAAAGGCCCGATAGGACTCCTTCTTCAGCTTGACGGCTTCCCTCACCACTGGTGTCCGCCAGCAGGTTCGAGGGTTGCCGCCATGACAGGCACCGACCACCT
Source organism: Leuresthes tenuis (assembly GCF_036924035.1). Taxonomy (NCBI): domain Eukaryota; kingdom Metazoa; phylum Chordata; class Actinopteri; order Atheriniformes; family Atherinopsidae; genus Leuresthes; species Leuresthes tenuis. Next base: position 619,707 of record NW_027325398.1, on the reverse strand, counting down.
TACGGCCACAACTCCGACCAGCTGCCTCGGCAATGGAGTCACGGAACATGGCCCATTCAATGTCCCCCACCTCAAATATGGTTGAAGCTCTGCCGGAGGTGGGAGTTAAAGCTCCTTCTGACGGGGGATTCTGACAAACGCTCCCAGCAGACCCTCACAATACGTTTGGGCCTGCCAGGTCTGATCGGCATCCTCCCCCACCAGCGGAGCCAACTCACCACCAGGTGGTGATCAGTTGACAGCTCCGCCCCTCTCTTCACCCGAGTGTCCAGGACATACGGCCGCAAGTCTGATGATATAACCACAAAGTCGATCATCGAACTGCGGCCAAGGGTGTCCTGGTGCCAAGTGCACATATGGAGACCCTTATGCCTGAACATGGTGTTCGTTATGGACAGTCTATGACTGGCACAGAAGTCCAACAACATAACACCACTCTGATTCAGATCGGGGGGGCCGTTCCTCAGCAGAATGAGGGAGTCTCCGGTAGGAGCATTCTCCAGTGCCTCCCCCAGAGACTCCAAAAAGGGTAGGTACTCTGAACTGCTGTTTGGCGCATAGGCACAAACAACAGTCAGGACTCGTCCCCCCACCCAAGGCGGAGGGAGGCTACCCTCTCGTTCACTGGGGTAAACCCCAATGTACTGGCACACAGCCGGGGGGCAATAAGTATGCCCACACCTGCTCTGCGCCTCTCACCACGGGCAACTCCAGAGTGGAAGAGAGTCCAACCCCTCTCAAGAGTACTGGTTCCAGATCCCAAGCCGTGCGTCGAGGTGAGTCCGACTATATCTAACGGTCTGATGAAGTTTCAACAATAAACAACAAACTTTGTATTATGAGAAAGAACCAGACTCATTCTTCAGGAATCCGAAAATAAGCTCTATTTTACGAGTTATGCACGAATTCGGATTCTCCTATAAAACGAATTCCTTAACTCAAACCAAGTTAAGACTGCTTTGTCCTTCATATTTATTCATGTCTAATCAAGTTTCAATGATAAACAACGTTGTACTTTGTAGAATGAGAAAGAACTTCTTCAGCAATAAGCATCTCTCGACAAATGACGAAATACAGATTTTGCTATAAAATGAATTGCTATCAGCCTGACTTAAAACTGTTTGTCTTCCTTATTTATCCACTTCAACTCAAGTTTCAACAATTAAAAAAATTTTGTAGTTTGAGAAAGAACAACTTAATCTTGAGCAATCAGTATAAAAAGAAGGTAAGCAAAGGTGCGAATGTCAAACCATACATGATCAAAACAGGGAGCGGAGGTGTTTGGCTGAGACAAGGTGTGAATGTCCACCCATAATTAATGAAAAGCGGGCAACAAGTAGGTTCGAATGCCCAACCATACATCATCAAAAGCAGGAGTGGATATGTTCGGCTACAAGAAGGTTTGAACGTCTGACCATAGTTTGTAAAAAGCGGGTAAGAAAAGGTTCAAATGCCCGAACATACACCATCAAAGGAGGGAGCGGAGGTGTTCCGCTGTAAGAAGGTGTGAATGTCCGACCATAGTTGGTAAAAAACGGGTAAGAAAAGGTTAAAATACCCGACTGTACACAATCAGTAGCGGGTGCGGAGTTGTTCGGCTACTAAAAGGTGTGAAAGTACGACCATGGTTTGTAAAAAGCGGGTAAGAGAAGGTGCGAATGCCCGAAAATGTATGATCAAAAGAGGGAGCGGAGGTGTTCGGCTGCAAGAAGGTGTGAATGTACACCCATAATTACTGAAAAATGGGTAAGAAAAGGTGCGAATGCCTAACTATACATAATCAAAAGCAGGAGTGGATGTGTTCGGCTCCAAGAAGGGTTGAATGTCTGACCATAGTTTGTAAAAAGCAGGTAAGAAAAGGTTTGACTGCCCGAACATACACCATCAAAAGAGGGAGCGGAGGTGTTCCGCTGTAAGAAGGTGTGAATGTCCGACCATAGTTGGTAAAAAGCGGGTAAGAAAAGGTTAAAATACCCGACTGTACACAATCAATAGCGGGCGCGGAGTTGTTCGGCTACTAAAAGATGTGAAAGTCCGACTATAATTTGTAAAAACCGGGTAAGAAAAGGCTTGAAAGCCCGACTATACACCATCATAAGCGGGAGAGGAGGTGTTCAGCTGCAAGAAGGTGTGAATGTCCACCCATAATTACTGAAAAATGGGTAAGAAAAGATGCGAATGCCCAAACATACATCATCAAAAGCAGGAGTGGATGTGTTGGGCTACAAGAAGGTTTGAAAGTCCGACCATAGTTTGTAAAAAACGGGTAAGGAAAGGTTCAAATGCCCGAACATACACCATCAAAGGAGGGAGCGGAGGTGTTCCGCTGTAAGAAGGTGTGAATGTCCGACCATAGTTGGTAAAAAACGGGTAAGAAAAGGTTAAAATACCCGACTGTACACAATCAGTAGCGGGTGCGGAGTTGTTCGGCTACTAAAAGGTGTGAAAGTACGACCATGGTTTGTAAAAAGCGGGTAAGAGAAGGTGCGAATGCCCGAAAATGTATGATCAAAAGAGGGAGCGGAGGTGTTCGGCTGCAAGAAGGTGTGAATGTACACCCATAATTACTGAAAAATGGGTAAGAAAAGGTGCGAATGCCTAACTATACATAATCAAAAGCAGGAGTGGATGTGTTCGGCTCCAAGAAGGGTTGAATGTCTGACCATAGTTTGTAAAAAGCAGGTAAGAAAAGGTTTGACTGCCCGAACATACACCATCAAAAGAGGGAGCGGAGGTGTTCCGCTGTAAGAAGGTGTGAATGTCCGACCATAGTTGGTAAAAAGCGGGTAAGAAAAGGTTAAAATACCCGACTGTACACAATCAATAGCGGGTGCGGAGTTGTTCGGCTACTAAAAGATGTGAAAGTCCGACTATAATTTGTAAAAACCGGGTAAGAAAAGGCTTGAAAGCCCGACTATACACCATCATAAGCGGGACAGGAGGTGTTCAGCTGCAAGAAGGTGTGAATGTCCACCCATAATTACTGAAAAATGGGTAAGAAAAGATGCGAATGCCCAAACATACATCATCAAAAGCAGGAGTGGATGTGTTGGGCTACAAGAAGGTTTGAAAGTCCGACCATAGTTTGTAAAAAACGGGTAAGAAAAGGTGCGAATGCCCGACAATGTATGATCAAAAGAGGGAGCGGAGGTTTTTGGCTACAAGAAGGTTTGAATGTCCGACCATAGTTGGTAAAAAGCAGGTAAGAAAAGGTTCAAATGCCTGACAATACACCATCAAAAGCGGGAGCGGAGGTGTTCCGCTGTAAGACGGTGTGAATGTCCGACCATAGTTGGTAAAAAGCGGGTAAGAAAAGGTTAAAATACCCGACTGTACACAATCAATAGCGGGAGCGGAGTTGTTCAGCTACAAGAAGGTGTGAAAGTCCAACCATGGTTTGTAAAAAGCTGCTAAGAAAAGGTTCGAATGCCCGAATATATACCATCAAAAGCGGAAGCGGAGGTGTTCGGCTGCAAGAAGGTGTGAACGTCCGACCAAAGTTTGTAAAAAGCAGTTAAGAAAAGGTTCGAATATCCAACCAAACATAATCAAAAGCGGGAGCAGAGCTGTTCGACTGCAAGTAGGTGTGAATGTCCAGCCATAATTACTCACAAACGGGTAAGAAAAGGTAGTATTGCCAGACCATACATGATCAAAACAGGGAGCTGAGGTGGTTCAGCACCAAGGTGTGAATGTCTGACTATAGTTTGTAAAAAGCGGGTAAGATAAGGTGCGAATGCCCGACAATGTATGATCAAAAGAGGGAGCAGAGGTTTTCGGCTGCAAGAAGGTCTGAATGTCCATCCAAAATTCCTGAGAAATGGGTAAAAAATAGGTGCGAATGCCAAACCATACATCATCAAAAGCAGGAGTGGATGTGTTCGGCTACAAGAAGATTTGAATGTCCATCAATAATTGCTTTAAAACATGAAAGAAAATTTTCGAATATCAAACCGCACATGATCATAAGCGGGAGAGGAGTTGTTCAGCTGCAAGAAGGTGTGAATGTCCACCCATAATTACTGAAAAATGGGTAAGAAAAGGTGAAAATGCCCAACCATACATCATCAAAAGCAGGAGTGGATGTGTTCGGTTACAAGAAGGTTTGAATGTCTGACCATAGTTTGTAATAAGCGGGTAAGAAAAGGTTCGAACGCCCCGAACATAGACCATCAAAAGAGGGAGCGGAGGTGTTCCGCTGTAAGAAGGTGTAAATGTCCGACCATAGTTGGTAAAAAGCGGGTAAGAAAAGGTTAAAATACCCGACTGTACACAATCAATAGCGGGAGCGGAGTTGTTTGGCTACAAGAAGGTGTGAAAGTCCGACCACGAATTGTAAAAAGCGGGTAAGAAAAGGTTCGAATGCCCGAATATATACCATCAAAAGTGGAAGTGGATGTGTTCGGCTGCAAGAACGTGTGAACGTCCGACCAAAGTTTGTAAAAAGCAGTTAAGAAAAGGTTCGAATATCCAACCAAACATAATCAAAAGCGGGAGCAGAGCTGTTCGACTGCAAGTAGGTGTGAATGTCCAGCCATAATTACTCACAAACGGGTAAGAAAAGGTAGTATTGCCAGACCATACATGATCAAAACAGGGAGCTGAGGTGGTTCAGCACCAAGGTGTGAATGTCTGACTATAGTTTGTAAAAAGCGGGTAAGATAAGGTGCGAATGCCCGACAATGTATGATCAAAAGAGGGAGCAGAGGTTTTCGGCTGCAAGAAGGTCTGAATGTCCATCCAAAATTCCTGAGAAATGGGTAAAAAATAGGTGCGAATGCCAAACCATACATCATCAAAAGCAGGAGTGGATGTGTTCGGCTACACGAAGATTTGAATGTCCATCAATAATTGCTTTAAAACATGAAAGAAAATTTTCGAATATCAAACCGCACATGATCATAAGCGGGAGAGGAGTTGTTCAGCTGCAAGAAGGTGTGAATGTCCACTCATAATTACTGAAAAATGGGTAAGAAAAGGTGAAAATGCCCAACCATACATCATCAAAAGCAGGAGCGGAGGTGTTCCGCTGTAAGAAGGTGTAAATGTCCGACCATAGTTGGTAAAAAGCGGGTAAGAAAAGGTTAAAATACCCGACTGTACACAATCAATAGCGGGAGCGGAGTTGTTTGGCTACAAGAAGGTGTGAAAGTCCGACCACGATTTGTAAAAAGCGGGTAAGAAAAGGTTCGAATGCCCGAATATATACCATCAAAAGTGGAAGTGGATGTGTTCGGCTGCAAGAAGGTGTGAACGTCCGACCAAAGTTTGTAAAAAGCAGTTAAGAAAAGGTTCGAATATCCAACCAAACATAATCAAAAGCGGGAGCAGAGCTGTTCGACTGCAAGTAGGTGTGAATGTCAGATCATAATTTGCAAAAAGCTGATGAGAAAGGGTGAGAATGCCCGGCTATACACCATCAAATGCGGGAGTGGAAGTGTTCGGCTGTGAGTAGGTGTGAATGTCCGACCATAATTGCTGAAAAATGTGTTAGAAGAGACTAGAATGCCGGACAAGACATCATCAAATGCGGGAGCGGAGTTGTTCGGCTGTGAGTAGGTGTGAATCTCCGAGCATAGTTTGTAAAAAGGGGGTAAGAATAGGTTCGAATGCCCGAACATACACTATCAAAACAGGGAGCTGAGGTGGCTCAGCTGCAAGGTGTGAATGTCCGACCATAGTTTGTAAAAAGCGGGTAAGAAAAGGTTCAAGCGCCTGACTATACACCATCAAAAGCGGGAGCAGAGGTGTTCCGCTGTAAGACGGTGTGAATGTCCGACCATATTTGGTAAAAAGCGGGTAAGAAAAGGTTAAAATACCCGACTGTACACAATCAATAGCGGGAGAGGAGGTGTTCAGCTGCAAGAAGGTGTGAATGTCCACCCATAATTACTGAAAAATGGGTAAGAAAAGGTGCGAATGCCCAACCATACATTATCAAAAGCAGGTGTGAATGTCAGATCATAATTTGCAAAAAGCTGATGAGAAAGGGTGAGAATGCCCGACTATACACCATCAAATGCGGGAGCGGAGTTGTTCGGCTGTGAGTAAGTGTGAATGTCCGACCATATTTGCTGAAAAATGTGTTAGAAAAGGTAAGAATGCCGGTCCATACATCATCAAAAGCGAGAGAGGTGGTGTTCGGCTGCAAGTAGGTGTGAATGTCCAGCCATAATTACTAACAAACGGGTAAGAAAAGGTAGTATTGCCATACCATACATGATCAAAACAGGGAGCGGAGGTGGTTCAGCTGCAAGAAGGTGTGAATTTCCGACTAAAGTTCAAATATATTAAAAAAAGCGGGAGGAGAGGTCTTCGGATGAGAGTGGTTGAGAATTTCCAAAAATAATCTATAAAATGCGGTGAAAAAAAAGGTGTGATAGAACACTAAAAGGTGGAGCGGAAGTGTTCGGCTGCAAGAAGGTGTGAACGTCCGACCAAAGTTTGTAAGAAGCAGTTAAGACAAGGTTCGAATATCCAACCAAACATAATCAAAAGCGGTAGCAGAGCTGTTCGACTGCAAGTAGGTGTGAATGTCCAGCCATAATTACTCACAAACGGGTAAGAAAAGGTAGTATTGCCAGACCATACATAATCAAAACAGGGAGCTGAGGTGGTTCAGCACCAAGGTGTGAATGTCTGACTATAGTTTGTAAAAAGCGGGTAAGATAAGGTGCGAATGCCCGACAATGTATGATCAAAAGAGGGAGCAGAGGTTTTCGGCTGCCAGAAGGTCTGAATGTCCACCCAAAATTCCTGAGAAATGGGTAAAAAATAGGTGCGAATGCCAAACCATACATCATCAAAAGCAGGAGTGGATGTGTTCGGCTACAAGAAGATTTGAATGTCCATCAATAATTGCTTTAAAACATGAAAGAAAATTTTCGAATATCAAACCGCACATGATCATAAGCGGGAGAGGAGTTGTTCAGCTGCAAGAAGGTGTGAATGTCCACCCATAATTACTGAAAAATGGGTAAGAAAAGGTGAAAATGCCCAACCATACATCATCAAAAGCAGGAGTGGATGTGTTCGGCTACAAGAAGGTTTGAATGTCTGACCATAGTTTGTAATAAGCGGGTAAGAAAAGGTTCGAATGCCCGAACATAGACCATCAAAAGAGGGAGCGGAGGTGTTCCGCTGTAAGAAGGTGTAAATGTCCGACCATAGTTGGTAAAAAGCGGGTAAGAAAAGGTTAAAATACCCGACTGTACACAATCAATAGCGGGAGCGGAGTTGTTCGGCTACAAGAAGGTGTGAAAGTCCAACCATCGTTTGTAAAAAGCTGGTAAGAAAAGTTTCGAATGCCCGAATATATACCATCAAAAGCGGAAGCGGAGGTGTTCGGCTGCAAGAAGGTGTGAACGTCCGACCAAAGTTGGCAAAAAGCAGTAAAGAAAAGGTTCGAATATCCAAACATAATTAAAAGCAATAGAGATTGTGTTCAGCTGCAAGTAGGTGTCAATATCCAGCCATAATTACTCACAAACGGGTAAGAAAATGTAGTATTGCCAGACCATACATGATCAAAACAGGGAGCGGAGGTGGTTTAGCTGCAAAAAGGGGTGAATGTCCAACTAAAGTTCAAATATATTAACAAAAGCGGGAGGAGAGGTCTTCGGATTAGAGTGGTTTAAATTCCCAACCATAATCTATAAAATGCGGTGAAAAAAAAAGGTGTGAAGGAATGAATTTTATAGCAAAATCCGAAATCATGCATAACTCTGCATAAGGAACGTATTGCTCAACCAAAGGGATGCTTCTTTCTCATTCAGGGTAATATGAGGAACTTTATGCTTGATACATTTTAGACATGGATAACTATGAAGGACAAAGCAATTTTAACTTGGTTTGAGCAAAGCAATTCATTTTATAGGAAAATCCGAAATCGTGCAGGACTCATGAAAGTAAGCTTATTCTCGGATTCCTGATCCTCCAGTGTTGCTCTTTCCTATACTGCAAAATACAGCCTTGTTCTTTGTTGAAATCGATATAGACATTGATAAATATGAAGGACAAAGCAGTTTCCACTTTGTTTGAGTGAAGGAATTAATTTTATAGCAAAATCCCAAATCAAGCAGAACGTATGAAAATAAAGCGTGTTTTCGGATTCCTGATCCTTCAGTGTTGCTATTTCTTCTACTGCAAAATACAATGTTGTTCTTTGTTGAAGTCAATCTAGACATTGATAAATATGAAGGACAAAGCAGTTTTAACATAGTTTGAGTAAAGGAATTCATTTTATACATAAAATCCCAAATCATGCAGAACGTATGAAAATAAGCTTATTCTCGGATTCCTGATCCTTCAGTGTTGCTTTTTCTTCTATTGCAAAATACAATGTTGTTCTTTGTTGAAGTAAATCTAGACATTGATAAATATGAAGGACAAAGCAGTTTTCACTTGGTTTGAGTGAAGGAATTCATTTTATACATAAAATCCCAAATCATGCAGAACGTATGAAAAGAAGCTTATTCTCGGATTCCTGATCCTTCAGTGTTGCTTTTTCTTCTACTGCAAAATACAATGTTGTTCTTTGTTGAAGTCGATCTAGACATTGATAAATATGAAGGACAAATCAGTTTTAACTTGGTTTGAGTGAAGGAATTCATTTTATACATAAAATCCCAAATCATGCAGAACGTATGAAAATAAGCTTATTCTCGGATTACTGATCCTTCAGTGTTGCTCTTTCTTCTACTGCAAAATCCAGTGTTGTTCTTTGTTGAAGTCAATCTAGACATTGATAAATATGAAGGACAAAGCAGTTTTAACATAGTTTGAGTGAAGGCATTCATTTATAGTAAAATCAATAATCGTGCAGAACTCATGAAAATAAGCTTATTCTCGGATTCCTAAACCTTTTGATTTGCTCTTTCTTTACTGCAAAGTACAATGTTGTTCTTTGTTGAAGTCGATCTAGACATTGATAAATATAAATGACAAAGCAGTTTTCACTTGGTTTGAGTGAAGGATTTGCAGCTGAAAACCTCCCGCTCCCGCTTTTGATTGTGTATAGTCGGAATTTCGAGCCTTTTCTTACCCGGTTTTTAGAAATTATGGTTGGACATTCAGACCTTGCAGCCGAAGATCTCTACTCCCTCTTTTGATCATATATTGTCGGGCATTCGCACCTTGTCTTACCCGCTTTTTACAAACTATAGTCAGACATTCACACCTTGCAGCTGAACCACCTCAGCTCCCTGTTTTGATCATGTATGGTCTGGCAATACTACCATTTCTTACCCGTTTGTGATTAATTATGGCTGGACATTCACACCTACTTGCAGTCGAACACCTCGGCTTCCGCTTTTGATGGTATATAATCGGGCATTCGAACCTTTTCTTACCCGCTTTTTACAAACCGTGGTCGGACTTTCACACGTTCTTGTAGCCAAAAAACTCCGCTCCCCCTATTGATTGTGTACAGTCGGGTATTTTAACCTTTTCTTACCCGTTTTTTACCAACTATGGTCGGACATTCACACCTTCTTACAGCGGAACACCTCCGCTCCCTCTTTTGATGGTGTATGTTTGGGCATTCGAACCTTTTCTTACCCGCTTTTTACAAACTATGCTCGGACATTCAAACCTTCTTGTAGCCGAACACATCCACTCCTGCTTTTGATGATGTATGGTTGGGCATTCAAACCTACTTGTTGCCCGCTTTTCATTAATTTTGGGTGGACATTCACACCTTGTCACAGCCAAACACCTCCGCTCCCTGTTTTGATCATGTATGGTTGGACATTCGCACCTTTTCTCACCCGCTTTTTGCCAACTATGGTCGGCTGTTCACAGCTTCCTCTCCACCATACTTGTATGGTGGGATATTCACACCCACTTGCATCCGAAGACCTTTTGTTGATATTTAGTCGGTCATTCGCAGCTTACCCGCTTTTGGCAAACTATGGCCTTCATGCAGCCAAACACCTCTGATCTCACTTTTGATGATGTAATGTTGGGCATTCAGACCTTGCTTCACCTGCTTTTCACCAAATATAGTCGGACATTCACACCTTCTTGCAGCCGAACACTTCCGCTCCACCTTTTAGTGTTCTATCACACCTTTTTTTTCACCGCATTTTATAGATTATGGTTGGAAATTCTCAACCACTCTCATCCGAAGACCTCTCCTCCCGCTTTTGTTAATATATTTGAACTTTAGTCGGACATTCACACCTTCTTGCAGCTGAACCACCTCCGCTCCCTGTTTTGATCATGTATGGTCTGGCAATACTACCTTTTCTTACCCGTTTGTTAGTAATTATGGCTGGACATTCACACCTACTTGCAGCCGAACACCACCTCTCCCGCTTCTGATGATGTATGGACTGGCATTCTTACCTTTTCTAACACATTTTTCATTAATTATGGTCGGAGATTCACACTTACTCACAGCCGAACAACTCCGCTCCCGCATTTGATGGTGTATAGTCGGGCATTCTCACCCTTTCTCATCAGCTTTTTGCAAATTATGATCTGACATTCACACCTGCTTTTGATAATGTATGGTTTGGCATTCGCACCTTTTCTTACCCATTTTTCAGTAATTATGGGTGGACATTCACACCTTCTTTCAGCTGAACACCTCCTCTCCCGCTATTGATTGTGTACAGTCGGGTATTTTAACCTTTTCTTACCCGCTTTTTACCAAATATGGTCGGACATTCACACCGTCTTACAGCGGAACACCTCTGCTCCCGCTTTTGATGGTGTATAGTCAGGCATTTGAACCTTTTCTTACCCGCTTTTTACAAACTATGGTCGGACATTCAAACCTTCTTGTAGCCGAAAACCTCCGCTCCCTCTTTTGATTATACATTGTCGGGCATTCGCACCTTATTTACAAACTATAGTCAGACATTCACACCTTGCAGCTGAGCCACCTCAGCTCCCTGTTTTGATAGTGTATGTTCGGGCATTCGAACCTATTCTTACCCCCTTTTTACAAACTATGCTCGGAGATTCACACCTACTCACAGCCGAACAACTCCGCTCCCGCATTTGATGATGTCTTGTCCGGCATTCTAGTCTCTTCTAACACATTTTTCAACAATTATGGTTGGACATTCACACCTACTCACAGCCGAACAGTTCCGCTCCCGCATTTGATGGTGTATAGCCGGGCATTCTCACCCTTTCTCATCAGCTTTTTGCAAATTATGATCTGACATTCACACCTACTTGCAGTCGAACAGCTCTGCTCCCGCTTTTGATTATGTTTGGTTGGATATTCGAACCTTTTCTTAACTGCTTTTTACTAACTTTGGTCGGACGTTCACACCTTCTTGCAGCCGAACACATCCACTTCCACTTTTGATGGTATATATTCGGGCATTCGAACCTTTTCTTACCCGCTTTTTACAAACCGTGGTCGGACTTTCACACCTTCTTGTAGCCAAACAACTCCGCTCCCCCTAGTGATTGTGTACAGTCGGGTATTTTAACCTTTTCTTACCCGTTTTTTACCAACTATGGTCGGACATTTACACCTTCTTACAGCGGAACACCTCCGCTCCCTCTTTTGAATGTCTATGTTCGGGCATTCGAACCTTTTCTTACCCGCTTTTTACAAACTATGGTCGGACATTCAAACTTTCTTGTAGCCGAACACATCCACTCCTGCTTTTGATGATGTATGGTTGGGCATTTTCACCTTTTCTTACCCATTTTTCAGTAATTATGGGTGGACATTCACACCTTCTTGCAGCTGAACAACTCCTCTCCCGCTTATGATCATGTGCGGTTTGATATTCGAAAATTTTCTTTCATGTTTTAAAGCAATTATTGATGGACATTCAAATCTTCTTGTAGCCGAACACATCCACTCCTGCTTTTGATGATGTATGGTAACCTTTTCTTACCCGCTTTTTACAAACTATGGTCGGATATTCAAACCTTCTTGTAGCCAAAACACTCCGCTCCCTCTTTTGATCATACATTGTCGGGCATTCGCACCTTATCTTACCCGCTTTTTACAAACTATAGTCAGACATTCACACCTTGCAGCTGAACCACCTCCACTCCCTGTTTTGATCATGTATGGTCTGGCAATACTACCTTTTCTTACCCGTTTGTGAGTAATTCTTCCCAAAATATTGAGCATAAAATAAGTCTTTATGCTGATGATGTATTACTTTTCCTTCAGAACTCACAGACGTCTCTCAGTCACACGATCACAGTCATAAATAAATTCTCAGCACTTTCTGACTACTCTATCAACTGGTCTAAGACCACAGTTCTGCCCATTAACTGTAGGGTCCATAATATACCTGCGATCACTTTACAGTCAGGAAATATTAGATATTTAGGCATAAACATTTCCTCCAGGCTCTCAGAGCTAACAAAGCTAAATTATGTGCTATTATTAAAGACAGTAGAGGACGATCTCTCGTTGGAAGTCCTTACCTATATCACTTATGGGGAGAGTTACATCCATTAAAATGATGATACTACCAAAAGTTAACTATTTGTTCTCAATGATCCCCATAAAACCATCTGCTACTTGGTTTAAGTCACTAGATTCATGCATCTCCAAATTTCTGTGGAAAAACAAACCACCACGTCTTAGTTTAAAAACCCTACAGAAGACCAAGGACAGTGGTGGATTAGATTTACCTCATTTTCGGCACTATTCCTTAGACAATAGGTTACAATATATATCAAAATGGTTTAAACCTTGTTGTTGTCACAGTTCCCAGAGACGTTGTAATCGTTGAGGATTCTATATTCACCCCCTCATTAGAGGCACGTAATGCAGATTGATGACACTGAATCTTCTTCTCTGTTCATTGCTGGCATCATTCCCAGCATCGTAAGTGTTCGTGGCATTGTTAGCCTCTTCTTCTGGATCTTGATATCGAGAATCCTTTTGTATTTCTGGTTTGTCAGTCCTCTGTCTTCGTTCACCGGAGTCTTTGTCTTTTTGTCCTTGAGTTTGGTGATTTTTTCTTCTTTTGATGCCTTGACACAATGTGACAGGTGATACCACGTGGGAGATCCTGTAACTTGGATTGCTGTCCCTGTGCTGCGAAATGGCTGTGCTGCTCAAATGGTCTCTCCTTCATCATGGTTACATGCTGCCATTCCGACATCTCGCCATTCCGACATGGGTCTCCAATTGTCGGAATGGCGACACTTAATTTTTTATCAAACGTCCCACCATTCCGACACTTTTTTCCTCCTATGGTCGGAATGGCGGTATGTTTTTTGTTTTTTTTAACCTACCGCCATTCCGACAGTTCCTTTTAATAGCCTATTTTTTACCCAAAACAATTTGCACTAATGATATGCCGGCGCAAATACGCCCTAAAGTTTGTCGCACAAGCTTTGCACATGCAGAGGCCACAGCCTCGCAAACAAACTTTAATAATCTATTATCAAAATCCCCTGAATTTCAAATATAAAAATACAGATATTAATGTAACTCTGGCGAGACTGAAACTGATTAAGCAGAAATACAGTGTCAGTGAGCTGTCACAGCAGCCAGCTGGAGCGGAGCTCTCCACAGAGCCCATGCGTCTTTTGCACGCTGTCATCATATGCAAAAGTAATAATTGCAATTACAGATATCACGGCTACTGCACAGGACACAGTTGCGAGCACTCTGCCTTGCCTTGCCAATAGGAGAAGATAGAAATGACAGCATAGAACGTATAAAACACAACAAAATGCAGTAAAAACGTTTATTCATGTTATTCACGTGATTTATGAGTACTCACTCCAATTTTGGGAAGCGCGGATGGGTTTTGCGCATTTGGCACAAACACACAGCCTCAACGGTTGTAGCTTTATACAGCCTGTTGATATCTTAAGGACCTAACTGGTCACACCTGGGAGTAAATGTCATGTAGAGATTGTTTTTACATGACATTACAGCTGAACATATAGCTTTCATCCACAAACCAACGTGGGAGAGCCCGAAGACGCATGTGCCAGACGCACATAGGCATGCGTAAAACCAATTTTGACCACTTCATACTGTTTATTTGCTTTCTTTTAGTTAACTTTCGTTTCTTTTGGATTCTTGTGCGTGTTATGGAGCCGTTTTGGTCCATGTTTGTAAGCCTTTTTTTCCTGGATTAAATTTTCGGAAGTTGAAACAAGTGGCATTGGAGTGTGTGATTGAAAACCACCGCGGACTGCTTCTCCTCCTCCAGTTGCCGAGACTTTGTGTTTTTCATAACGCTTGTCTATAAACATGTTAAACATATAAATTGCATGAACAGAAAGAAGGGACTCACCTGTTGAGTAACACACATTTCCTTATACGGAAAGCCTTGTCGGAATGGTGGGACATTTGAACGTCAGAATAGCGGGATGTCGCAATGGTGGGATGTCGGAATGGTGGGACGTTTGCATGTCGGAATGGTGGTATGTCGGAATGGTGGTATGTCGGAATGGTGGGATGTCGGAATAGCGGGATGTCGGAATGGCGGGATTTCGGAATGGGTGTTGCCACCCCCTTCATCATATACACAGTTATTTATACATCACCTTCCACCATGAAGCGTTGTCCCTTTTTGTTTCTCTCTTTGTTCTTAAAATGCTGTTATGCATGTCTAAACCAATCCATTAAATTAGATCATTTTGGCAGTAAAGCGATCTACAATGTGCTTGGTCGCAAAGCTGCTCATCTGTGGTAAACAGCTCTTCAGAAAGGCATTCTTCAATTGATTTCACTAATTCTATGTAATAATTTTGTGATTTCCTACAAAACTACACTTCTTCTCCCATCTGTCTGAGTATTTAATATTGTCTGGGTCCCGTTAAAACATGTATTTTTCCCATCTAATTCCTTGTTTGCTTTAAAACAAGTATTCCCCATTTTCTATCCCTTCAGTAGCCAACCAGTTTGTATGGAGTACACTGGAGCAACTTGACTGATCAGTAAAACACTGCTTTTGTTGTCACCGCAAGGCTTCCCCCGTCGGTTGTTTCACTGAGACACTACTGAGTAACTATAACTCAACACAGTTTATACACATAACATTCCTATACATACTAACAAACAAACAAACAATTATTTATCGCAATTTTCTCATCTCTGTTTGAACGTACACCCAGGTAAATATTCCTGTAGTCTTCTCATACCGACTATGGACCCATTCATTGTTTAACTTCACTGTTTTGCAAATCCTAATTGAATATTACACATTGACATTGAACTTTACTTGATAAGCAGGTCTTCATTGCATTCAGCAGCCTATATGTGAGCATCTATGTGTAAGCTGTTCTTCTTTGCATTTATCAGCAGCAAGCAATTCTTCATTGCACATGCATATGAAAATAGTAAAACAATTCCAATGCGTTAGCGAAACCTTCTATATCAGGAGTGTCCATCATGATGCTGGGAATAGAACCTCTTTCCCAGAATAGTTCAACCTTCATTACTCAACTGATCATAACTCCGCAATGAGCACATTTCAAAGTATCATTCCTCTACATATATTCAAAAATCTATGTGTAAATGTTTAATATTTCTTATATTTGTTGATGTCATTCTGTGTGCATGTGGCCTAAACCCAATCTCTGTGTGGCAATTTTAATTTAAACAAGTTGAACTCTGCCTCTGATCATTTAAAAAAGATGTGTACCAATATCAACCTTTCTCAGGTAATTACAGATCCTACAAAACCAAAGAGATCCTTCAAGGTGTTCCCTGATTGGCTCAATCTTAACAAATCAAAGGTAGAAAATCCGCAGTATCTGAACTTGGTGTTAGTTATCACTGCTCAATAGCCTGTATCAGAATTGCAAAAATGAAAACATTAGGTCCACGCTTGGTATCCAGATCCTGAAACATCTCCATGAGCAGGCTTTTTTTTAACTGATCTGTTGAATAGTTATATGACACTGTTAAAATCCCAGATGAAGATCTAGCACTTGACCATTTTTGTAAATCTTCTAATTCCATAGTTGATAAACACGCCCCTTTTAAAAAGTATAGAACTTAGAACAGGTCTATCCCTGGCTTTCGGCAGAACTGTCTTCTTTACTTTTTTTTCCCCTTGTCCTGTTCAGCATTATGTCAGAAGAATTGTAGTCTGAATACCTTTGATGCCAAACAGATTTGTTTTGCCAAGGGAAGTTTTATAAATGTAAAGCTCCCCTTGATGCCCATTTATTTATTTCTGTTTACAATATATGACATGAACTGAACTGAACCGGACCGGGGGACAAGGAAAGAAGAAGAGGAAAGAAGAGGAAACAGAACAAAAATAGAAACAAAAACCAGACAACCAGCTGCTACACCTGTAAAAAACAAAACAGACAACAATCCATGGCCTATGAGGGGAATCCAGCCTTAGCGCCACCAGGAGCACCTGAAAGCAGACAAGCAGAGAAAAAACAAACACACAAACAAACAAAAACAAGCACAAGAAGCGGCAATCGCATACAACACAGCTGTGGATATAGATGACCTGAGACGACATGATAATACATCAACTGCTTAGTGACCATGCTACTGGACTAATGAATGTGTGTGTGTGTGTGTGTGAGAACATGCAACACCCATGGCACAGGACCTACATGATAACCGTGCTTAGTTATGAGTGTATAAGCGTACAGGGCCACAATCCACAGCCCCCCCCCCCCAAGCAATCAGAAGCAGGCAGAGAGGGCCACAAGACCCAGGCCACCAGCAGCCCCCACAGAGCACAGAACCCAGGCAGCCCACCGCAGGGGCAACCACCCAGAAGTGTGATACCCCTATAGTTGGAACACACCCTCCGGTCCCCCTTTTTAAAGAGGGGGACCACCACCCCAATCTGCCAGTCCAGAGGCACTGTCCCCGATGTCCACGCGATACTGCAGAGGCGTGTCAGCCAAGACAGCCCTACAACATCCAGAGCCTTGAGAAACTCAGGACGGACCTCATCCACCCCCGGGGCCTTGCCACCGAGGAGCTTTTTAACCACCTCGGCAACCTCAGCCCCAGAAATGGGTGGCCCCGTCTCCGAGCTCTCCGACTCTGCCTCTTCCGAGCACGTGTTGGTAGGATTGAGGAGTTCCTCGAAGTACTCCCCCCACCGACTCACAACATCCCTAGTTGAGGTCAGCAAAGCCCCGTCCCCACTGTAAACAGTGTTGACTGTGAGCCGCTTCCCCCCCCCTGAGACGCCGGATGGTGGACCAGAATCTTTTCGAGGCCGTCCGGAAATCGTTCTCCATGGTCTTGCCGAACTCCTCCCAGGCCCGAGTTTTTGCCTCACAACCGCCGAAGCCGTGGCCCGTCTGGCCCGTCGGTACCTATCAGCTTCTTCCAGGGTCCCACTGGCCAAAAAGGCCCGATAGGACTCCTTCTTCAGCTTGACGGCTTCCCTCACCACTGGTGTCCACCAGCAGGTTCGAGGGTTGCCGCCACGACAGGCACCGACCACCTTACGGCCACAACTCCGACCAGCTGCCTCGGCAATGGAGTCACGGAACATGGCCCATTCGGACTCAATGTCCCCCACCTCAAATATGGTTGAAGCTCTGCCAGAGGTGGGAGTTAAAGCTCCTTCTGACGGGGGATTCTGACAAACGCTCCCAGCAGACCCTCACAATACGTATGGGCCTGCCAGGTCTGATCGGCATCCTCCCCCACCAGCGGAGCCAACTCACCACCAGGTGGTGATCAGTTGACAGCTCCGCCCCTCTCTTCACCCGAGTGTCCAGGACATACGGCCGCAAGTCCGATGATACAACCACAAAGTCGATCATCGAACTGCGGCCAAGGGTGTCCTGGTGCCAAGTGCACATATGGACACCCTTATGCCTGAACATGGTGTTCGTTATGGACAGTCTATGACTGGCACAGAAGTCCAACAACATAACACCACTCTGATTCAGATCGGGGGGGCCGTTCCTCCCAATCACACCCCTCCAGGTCTCACTCTCATTGCCCACGTGAGCATTGAAGTCCCCCAGCAGAATGAGGGAGTCTCCGGTAGGAGCATTCTCCAGTGCCTCCCCCAGAGACTCCAAAAAGGGTAGGTACTCTGAACTGCTGTTTGGCGCATAGGCACAAACAACAGTCAGGACTCGTCCCCCCACCCAAAGGCGGAGGGAGGCTACCCTCTCGTTCACTGGGGTAAACCCCAATGTACTGGCACACAGCCGGGGGGCAATAAGTATGCCCACACCTGCTCTGCGCCTCTCACCACGGGCAACTCCAGAGTGGAAGAGAGTCCAACCCCTCTCAAGAGTACTGGTTCCAGATCCCAAGCCGTGCGTCGAGGTGAGTCCGACTATATCTAACGGTCTGATGAAGTTTCAACAATAAACAACAAACTTTGTATTATGAGAAAGAACCAGACTCATTCTTCAGGAATCCGAAAATAAGCTCTATTTTACGAGTTATGCACGAATTCGGATTCTCCTATAAAACGAATTCCTTAACTCAAACCATGTTAAGACTGCTTTGTCCTTCATATTTATTCATGTCTAATCAAGTTTCAATGATAAACAACGTTGTACTTTGTAGAATGAGAAAGAACTTCTTCAGCAATAAGCATCTCTCGACAAATGACGAAATACAGATTTTGCTATGAAATTAATTGCTATCAGCCTGACTTAAAACTGTTTGTCTTCCTTATTTATCCACTTCAAATCAAGTTTCAACAACTAAAAAAATTTTGTAGTTTGAGAAAGAACAACTTAATCTTGAGCAATCAGTATAAAAAGAGGGTAAGCAAAGGTGCGAATGTCAAACCATACATGATCAAAACAGGGAGCGGAGGTGTTTGGCTGAGACTAGGTGTGAATGTCCACCCATAATTAATGAAAAGCGGGCAACAAGTAGGTTCGAATGCCCAACCATACATCATCAAAAGCAGGAGTGGATATGTTCGGCTACAAGAAGGTTTGAACGTCTGACCATAGTTTGTAAAAAGCGGGTAAGAAAAGGTTCGAATGCCCGAACATACACCATCAAAGGAGGGAGCGGAGGTGTTCCGCTGTAAGAAGGTGTGAATGTCCGACCATAGTTGGTAAAAAACGGGTAAGAAAAGGTTAAAATACCCGACTGTACACAATCAGTAGCGGGTGCGGAGTTGTTCGGCTACTAAAAGGTGTGAAAGTCCGACCATGGTTTGTAAAAAGCGGATAAGAAAAGGTGCGAATGCCCGAAAATGTATGATCAAAAGAGGGAGCGGAGGTGTTTGGCTGCAAGAAGGTGTGAATGTACACCCATAATTACTGAAAAATGGGTAAGAAAAGGTGCGAATGCCCAACTATACATAATCAAAAGCAGGAGTGGATGTGTTCGGCTCCAAGAAGGGTTGAATGTCTGACCATAGTTTGTAAAAAGCAGGTAAGAAAAGGTTTGACTGCCCGAACATACACCATCAAAAGAGGGAGCGGAGGTGTTCCGCTGTAAGAAGGTGTGAATGTCCGACCATAGCTGGTAAAAAGCGGGTAAGAAAAGGTTAAAATACCCGACTGTACACAATCAATAGCGGGAGCGGAGTTGTTCGGCTACTAAAAGATGTGAAAGTCCGACTATGGTTTGTAAAAAGCGGGTAAGAAAAGGTGATAATGCCCGACAATGTATGATCAAAAGAGGGAGTGGAGGTTTTCGGCTGTAAGAAGGTCTGAATGTCCAACTATAATTTGTAAAAACCGGGTAAGAAAAGGCTTGAAAGCCCGACTATACACCATCATAAGCGGGAGAGGAGGTGTTCAGCTGTAAGAAGGTGTGAATGTCCACACATAATTACTGAAAAATGGGTAAGAAAAGGTGCGAATGCCCAAACATACATCATCAAAAGCAGGAGTGGATGTGTTGGGCTACAAGAAGGTTTGAAAGTCCGACCATGGTTTGTAAAAAACGGGTAAGAAAAGGTGCGAATGCCCGACAATATATGATCAAAAGAGGGAGCGGAGGTTTTTGGCTACAAGAAGGTTTGAATGTCAGACCATAGTTTGTAAAAAGCGGGTAAGAAAAGGTTAAAATGCCTGACAATACACCATCAAAAGCGGGAGCGGAGGTGTTCCGCTGTAAGACGGTGTGAATGTCCGACCATAGTTGGTAAAAAGCGGGTAAGAAAAGGTTAAAATACCCGACTGTACACAATCAATAGCGGGAGCGGAGTTGTTCGGCTACAAGAAGGTGTGAAAGTCCAACCATGGTTTGTAAAAAGCTGCTAAGAAAACGTTCGAATGTCCGAATATATACCATTAAAAGCGGAAGCGGAGGTGTTCGGCTGCAAGAAGGTGTGAACGTCCGACCAAAGTTTGTAAAAAGCAGTTAAGAAAAGGTTCGAATATCCAACCAAACATAATCAAAAGCGGGAGCAGAGCTGTTCGACTGCAAGTAGGTGTGAATGTCAGACCATAATTACTCACAAACGGGTAAGAAAAGGTAGTATTGCCAGACCATACATGATCAAAACAGGGAGCTGAGGTGGTTCAGCACCAAGGTGTGAATGTCTGACTATAGTTTGTAAAAAGCGGGTAAGCTGCGAATGACCGACTAAATATCAACAAAAGGTCTTCAGATGCAAGTGGGTGTGAATATCCCACCATACAAGTATGGTGGAGAGGAAGCTGTGAACAGCCGACCATAGTTTGCAAAAATCGGGTGAGACAAGGTGCGAATGTCCAACCATACATGATCAAAACAGGGAGCGGAGGTGTTTGGCTGTGACAAGGTGTGAATGTCCACCCAAAATTAATGAAAAGCGGGCAAAAAGTAGGTTTGAATGCCCAAGCATACATCATCAAAAGAAGGAGTGGATGTGTTCGGCTACAAGAAGGTTTGAATGTCCGAGCATAGTTTGTAAAAAGCGGGTAAGAAAAGGTTCGAATGCCCAAACATACACCATCAAAAGAGGGAGCGGAGGTGTTCCGCTGTAAGAAGGTGTGAATGTCCGACCATAGTTGGTAAAAAGTGGGTAAGAAAAGGTTAAAATACCCGACTGTACACAATCAATAGGGGGAGCGGAGTTGTTCGGCTACAAGAAGGTGTGAAAGTCCAACCATGGTTTGTAAAAAGCTGGTAAGAAAAGGTTCAAATGCCCGAATATATACCATCAAAAGCGGAAGCGGAGGTGTTCGGCTGCAAGAAGGTGTGAACGTCCGACCAAAGTTTGTAAAAAGCAGTTAAGAAAAGGTTCGAATATCCAACCAAACATAATCAAAAGCGGGAGCAGAGCTGTTCGACTGCAAGTAGGTGTGAATGTCCAGCCATAATTACTCACAAACGGGTAAGAAAAGGTAGTATTGCCAGACCATACATGATCAAAACAGGGAGCTGAGGTGGATCAGCACCAAGGTGTGAATGTTTGACTATAGTTTGTAAAAAGCGGGTACGATAAGGTGCGAATGCCCGACAATGTATTATCAAAAGAGGGAGCAGAGGTTTTCGGCTACAAGAAGGTTTGAATGTCCGACCATAGTTTGTAAAAAGCGGGTAAGAAAAGGTTCAAATGCCTGACTATACACCATCAAAAGCGGGAGCGGAGATGTTCCGCTGTAAGACGGTGTGAATGTCCGACCATAGTTGGTAAAAAGCGGGTAAGAAAAGGTTAACATACCCGACTGTACATAATCAATAGCGGGAGCGGAGTTGTTCGGCTACAAGAAGGTGTGAAAGTCCAACCATGGTTTGTAAAAAGCTGCTAAGAAAAGGTTCGAATGCCCGAATATATACCATCAAAAGTGGAAGCGGAGGTGTTCGGCTGCAAGAAGGTGTGAACGTCCAACCAAAGTTTGTAAAAAGCAGTTAAGAAAAGGTTCGAATATCCAACCAAACATAATCAAAAGCGGGAGCAGAGCTGTTCGACTGCAAGTAGGTGTGAATGTCCAGCCATAATTACTCACAAACGGGTAAGAAAAGGTAGTATTGCCAGACCATACATGATCAAAACAGGGAGCTGAGGTGGTTCAGCACCAAGGTGTGAATGTCTGACTATAGTTTGTAAAAAGCGGGTAAGCTGCGAATGACCGACTAAATATCAACAAAAGGTCTTCGGATGCAAGTGGGTGTGAATATCCCACCATACAAGTATGGTGGAGAGGAAGCCGGGAACAGCCGACCATAGTTTGCAAAAAGCGGGTGAGACAAGGTGCGAATGTACAACCATACATGATCAAAACAGGGAGCGGAGGTGTTTGGCTGTGACAAGGTGTGAATATCCACCCAAAATTAATGAAAAAAGGGCAAAAAGTAGGTTTGAATGCCCAAGCATACATCATCAAAAGAAGGAGTGGATGTGTTCGGCTACAAGAAGGTTTGAATGTCCGAGCATAGTTTGTAAAAAGCGGGTAAGAAAAGGTTCGAATGCCCAAACATACACCATCAAAAGAGGGAGCGGAGGTGTTCCGCTGTAAGAAGTTGTGAATGTCCGACCATAGTTGGTAAAAAGTGGGTAAGAAAAGGTTAAAATACCCGACTGTACACAATCAATAGGGGGAGCGGAGTTGTTCGGCTACAAGAAGGTGTGAAAGTCCAACCATGGTTTGTAAAAAGCTTGTAAGAAAAGGTTCGAATATCCAACCAAACAAAATCAAAAGCGGGAGCAGAGCTGTTCGACTGCAAGTAGGTGTGAATGTCCAGCCATAATTACTCACAAACGGGTAAGAAAAGGTAGTATTGCCAGACCATACATGATCAAAACAGGGAGCTGAGGTGGTTCAGCACCAAGGTGTGAATGTCTGACTATAGTTTGTAAAAAGCGGGTAAGCTGCGAATGACCGACTAAATATCAACAAAAGGTCTTCGGATGCAAGTGGGTGTGAATATCCCACCATACAAGTATGGTGGAGAGGAAGCCGGGAACAGCCGACCATAGTTTGCAAAAAGCGGGTGAGACAAGGTGCGAATGTCCAACCATACATGATCAAAACAGGGAGCGGAGGTGTTTGGCTGTGACAAGGTGTGAATATCCACCCAAAATTAATGAAAAAAGGGCAAAAAGTAGGTTTGAATGCCCAAGCATACATCATCAAAAGAAGGAGTGGATGTGTTCGGCTACAAGAAGGTTTGAATGTCCGAGCATAGTTTGTAAAAAGCGGGTAAGAAAAGGTTCGAATGCCCAAACATACACCATCAAAAGAGGGAGCGGAGGTGTTCCGCTGTAAGAAGTTGTGAATGTCCGACCATAGTTGGTAAAAAGTGGGTAAGAAAAGGTTAAAATACCCGACTGTACACAATCAATAGGGGGAGCGGAGTTGTTCGGCTACAAGAAGGTGTGAAAGTCCAACCATGGTTTGTAAAAAGCTGGTAAGAAAAGGTTCGAATGCCCGAATATATACCATCAAAAGCGGAAGCGGAGGTGTTCGGCTGCAAGAAGGTGTGAACGTCCGACCAAAGTTTGTAAAAAGCAGTTAAGAAAAGGTTCGAATATCCAACCAAACAAAATCAAAAGCGGGAGCAGAGCTGTTCGACTGCAAGTAGGTGTGAATGTCCAGCCATAATTACTCACAAACGGGTAAGAAAAGGTAGTATTGCCAGACCATACATGATCAAAACAGGGAGCTGAGGTGGTTCAGCACCAAGGTGTGAATGTCTGACTATAGTTTGTAAAAAGCGGGTACGATAAGGTGCGAATGCTCGACAATGTATAATCAAAAGAGGGAGCAGAGGTTTTCGGCTACAAGAAGGTGTGAATGTCCACCCATAATTACTGAAAAATGGGTAAGAAAAGGTGAAAATGCCCAACCATACATCATCAAAAGCAGGAGCGGAGGTGTTCCGCTGTAAGAAGGTGTAAATGTCCGACCATAGTTGGTAAAAAGTGGGTAAGAAAAGGTTAAAATACCCGACTGTACACAATCAATAGCGGGAGCGGAGTTGTTCGGCTACAAGAAGGTGTGAAAGTCCAACCATCGTTTGTAAAAAGCTGGTAAGAAAAGGTTCGAATGCCCGAATATATACCATCAAAAGCGGAAGCGGAGGTGTTCGGCTGCAAGAAGGTGTGAACGTCCGACCAAAGTTGGCAAAAAGCAGTAAAGAAAAGGTTCGAATATCCAAACATAATTAAAAGCGAGAGAGATTGTGTTCAGCTGCAAGTAGGTGTGAATATCCAGCCATAATTACTCACAAACGGGTAAGAAAATGTAGTATTGCCAGACCATACATGATCAAAACAGGGAGCGGAGGTGGTTTAGCTGCAAAAAGGGGTGAATGTCCAACTAAAGTTCAAATATATTAACAAAAGCGGGAGGAGAGGTCTTCGGATTAGAGTGGTTGAAATTTCCAACCATAATCTATAAAATGCGGTGAAAAAAAAAGGTGTGAAGGAATGAATTTTATAGCAAAATCCGAAATCATGCATAACTCCGCAAAAGGATCGTATTGCTCAACCAAAGGGATGCTTCTTTCTCATTCAGGGTAATATGAGGAACTTTATGCTTGATACATTTTAGACATGGATAACTATGAAGGACAAAGCAATTTTAACTTGGTTTGAGCAAAGCAATTAATTTTATAGGAAAATCCGAAATCGTGCAGGACTCATGAAAGTAAGCTTATTCTCGGATTCCTGATCCCCCAGTGTTGCTCTTTCCTATACTGCAAAATACAGCCTTGTTCTTTGTTGAAATATATATAGACATTGATAAATATGAAGGACAAAGCAGTTTCCACTTTGTTTGAGTGAAGGAATTAATTTTATAGCAAAATCCCAAATCAAGCAGAACGTATGAAAATAAGCGTGTTTTCGGATTCCTGATCCTTCAGTGTTGCTATTTCTTCTACTGCAAAATACAATGTTGTTCTTTGTTGAAGTCAATCTAGACATTGATAAATATGAAGGACAAAGCAGTTTTAACATAGTTTGAGTAAAGGAATTCATTTTATACATGAAATCCCACATCATGCAGAACGTATGAAAATAAGCTTATTCTCGGATTCCTGTTCCTTCAAGTGTTGCTCTTTCTACTACTGCAAAATACAATGTTGTTCTTTGTTGAAGTAAATCTAGACATTGATAAATATGAAGGACAAAGCAGTTTTCACTTGATTTGAGTGAAGGAATTCATTTTATACATAAAATCCCAAATCAAGGAGAACGTATGAAAAGAAGCTTATTCTCGGATTCCTGATCCTTCAGTGTTGCTTTTTCTTCTACTGCAAAATACAATGTTGTTCTTTGTTGAAGTAAATCTAGACATTGATAAATATGAAGGACAAAGCAGTTTTCACTTGATTTGAGTGAAGGAATTCATTTTATACATAAAATCCCAAATCAAGGAGAACGTATGAAAAGAAGCTTATTCTCGGATTCCTGATCCTTCAGTGTTGCTTTTTCTTCTACTGCAAAATACAATGTTGTTCTTTGTTGAAGTCGATCTAGACATTGATAAATATGAAGGACAAAGCAGTTTTAACTTGGTTTGAGTGAAGGAATTCATTTTATACATAAAATCCCAAATCATGCAGAACGTATGAAAATAAGATTATTCTCGGATTACTGATCCTTCAGTGTTGCTCTTTCTTCTACTGCAAAGTCCAGTGTTGTTCTTTGTTGAAGTCAATCTAGACATTGATAAATATGAAGGACAAAGGAGTTTTAACATAGTTTGAGTGAAGGCATTCATTTATGGTAAAATCAATAATCGTGCAGAACTCATGAAAATAAGCTTATTCTCGGATTCCTAAAACTTTTGATTTGCTCTTTCTTTACTGCAAAGTACAATGTTGTTCTTTGTTGAAGTCGATCTAGACATATGAAGGACAAAGCAGTTTTCACTTGGTTTGAGTGAAGGATTTGCAGCTGAAAACCTCCCGCTCCCGCTTTTGATTGTGTATAGTCGGAATTTCGATCCTTTTCTTACCCGGTTTTTAGAAATTATGGTTGGACATTCAGACCTTGCAGCCGAAGACCTCCACTCCCTCTTTTGATCATACATTGTCGGGCATTCGCACCTTGTCTTACCCGCTTTTTACAAACTATAGTCAGACATTCACACCTTGCAGCTGAACCACCTCAGCTCCCTGTTTTGATCATGTATGGTCTGGCAATACTACCTTTTCTTACCCGTTTGTGAGTAATTATGGCTGGACATTCACACCTACTTGCAGTCGAACAGCTCTGCTCCCGCTTTTGATGGTATATATTCGGGCATTCGAACCTTTTCTTAACTGCTTTTTGCAAACTTTGGTCGGACGTTCACACCTTCTTGCAGCCGAACACCTCCGCTCCCGCTTTTGATGGTATATATTCGGGCATTCGAACCTTTTCTTAACTGCTTTTTGCAAACTTTGGTCGGACGTTCACACCTTCTTGCAGCCGAACACCTCCGCTTCCGCTTTTGATGGTATATATTCGGGCATTCGAACCTTTTCTTACCCGCTTTTTACAAACTATGGTCGGACATTCAAACCTTCTTGTAGCCGAACACCTCCGCTCCCGCTTTTGATGGTGTATAGTCAGGCATTTGAACCTTTTCTTACCCGCTTTTTACAAACTATGGTCGGACATTCAAACCTTCTTGTAGCCGAAAACCTCCGCTCCCTCTTTTGATCATACATTGTTTGGCATTCACACCTTTTCTTACCCGTTTTTTACAAACCATGGTCGGACTGTCACACATTCTTGTAGCCAAACACATCCGCTCCCGCTATTGATTGTGTACAGTCGGGTATTTTAACCTTTTCTTACCCGTTTTTTACCAACTATGGTGGGACATTCACACCTTCTTACAGCGGAACACCTCCGCTCCCTCTTTTGATGGTGTATGTTTGGGCATTTGAACCTTTTCTTACCCGCTTTTTTACAAACTATGCTCGGACATTCAAACCTTCTTGTAGCCGAACACATCCACTCCTGCTTTTGATGATGTATGCTTGGGCATTCAAACCTACTTTTTGCCCGCTTTTCATTAATTTTGGGTGGACATTCACACCTTGTCACAGCCAAACACCTCCGCTCCCTGTTGTGATCATGTATGGTTGGACATTCGCACCTTGTCTCACCCGCTTTTTGCAAACTATGGTCGGCTTTTCACAGCTTCCTCTCCACCATACTTGTATGGTGGGATGTTCACACCCAGTTGCATCCGAAGACCTCCGCCCCCACTTTTGTTGATGTTTAGTCGGTCATTCGCAGCTTACCCGCTTTTGGCAAACTATGGCCTTCATGCAGCCAAACACCTCTGATCTCGCTTTTGATGATGTAAGGTTGGGCATTCAGACCTTGCTTCACCTGCTTTTCACCAAATATAGTCGGACATTCACACCTTCTTGCAGCCGAACACTTCCGCTCCACCTTTTAGTGTTCTATCACACCTTTTTTTTCACCGCATTTTATAGATTATGGTTGGAAATTCTCAACCACTCTCATCCGAAGACCTCTCCTCCCGCTTTTGTTAATATATTTGAACTTTAGTCGGACATTCACTACTTCTTGCAGCTGAACCACCTCCGCTCCCTGTTTTGATCATGTATGGTCTGGCAATACTACCTTTTCTTACCCGTTTGTTAGTAATTATGGCTGGATATTCACACCTACTTGCAGTCGAACACCACCTCTCCCGCTTTTGATGATGTATGGACCGGCATTCTTACCTTTTCTAAAACATTTTTCAGCAATTATGGTCGGAGATTCACACTGACTAACAGCCGAACAACTCCGCTCCCGCATTTGATGGTGTATAGTCGGGCATTCTCACCCTTTCTCATCAGCTTTTTGCAAATTATGATCTGACATTCACACCTGCTTTTGATAATGTATCGTTTGGCATTCGCACCTTTTCTTACCCATTTTTCAGTAATTATGGGTGGACATTCACACCTTCTTGCAGCTGAACACCTCCTCTCCCGCTATTGATTGTGTACAGTCGGGTATTTTAACCTTTTCTTACCCGCTTTTTACCAATATGGTCGGACATTCACACCGTCTTACAGCGGAACACCTCTGCTCCCGCTTTTGATGGTGTATAGTCAGGCATTTGAACCTTTTCTTACCCGCTTTTTACAAACTATGGTCGGACATTCAAACCTTCTTGTAGCCGAAAACCTCCGCTCCCTCTTTTGATTATACATTGTTGGGCATTCGCACCTTATTTACAAACTATAGTCAGACATTCACACCTTGCAGCTGAGCCACCTCAGCTCCCTGTTTTGATAGTGTATGTTCGGGCATTCGAACCTATTCTTACCCCCTTTTTACAAACTATGCTCGGAGATTCACACCTACTCACCTAGTCTCTTCTAACACACTTTTCAGCAATTATGGTTGGACATTCACACCTACTCACAGCCGAACACTTCCGCTCCCACATTTGATGGTGTATAGCCGGGCATTCTCACCCTTTCTCATCAGCTTTTTGCAAATTATGATCTGACATTCACACCTACTTGCAGTCGAACAGCTCTGCTCCCGCTTTTGATTATGTTTGGTTGGATATTCGAACCTTTTCTTAACTGCTTTTTACAAACTTTGGTCGGACGTTCACACCTTCTTGCAGCCGAACACATCCACTTCCACTTTTGATGGTATATATTCGGGCATTCGAACCTTTTCTTACCCGCTTTTTACAAACCGTGGTCGGACTTTCACACCTTCTTGTAGCCAAACACATCCACTCCTACTTTTGATGATGTATGGTTGGGCATTTTCACCTTTTCTTACCCATTTTTCAGTAATTATGGGTGGACATTCACACCTTCTTGCAGCTGAACAACTCCTCTCCCGCTTATGATCATGTGCGGTTTGATATTCGAAAATTTTCTTTCATGTTTTAAAGCAATTATTGATGGACATTCAAATCTTCTTGTAGCCGAACACATCCACTCCTGCTTTTGATGATGTATGGTAACCTTTTCTTACCCGCTTTTTACAAACTATGGTCGGACATTCAAACCTTCTTGTAGTCAAAACCCTCCGCTCCCTCTTTTGATCATACATTGTCGGGCATTCGCACCTTATCTTACCCGCTTTTTACAAACTATAGTCAGACATTCACACCTTGCAGCTGAACCACCTCCGCTCCCTGTTTTGATCATGTATGGTCTGGCAATACTACCTTTTCTTACCCGTTTGTGAGTTATTAATCCCAAAATATTGAGCATAAAATAAGTCTTTATGCTGATGATGTATTACTTTTCCTTCAGAACTCACAGACGTCTCTCAGTCACACGATCACACTCATAAATAAATTCTCAGCACTTTCTGACTACTCTATCAACTGGTCTAAGACCACAGTTCTGCCCATTAACTGTAGGGTCCATAATATACCTGCGATCACTTTACAGTCAGGAAATATTAGATATTTAGGCATAAACATTTCCTCCAGGCTCTCAGAGCTAACAAAGCTAAATTATGTGCAATTATTAAAGACAGTAGAGGACGATCTCTCGTTGGAAGTCCTTACCTATATCACTTAAGTGTTCGTGGCATTGTTAGCCTCTTCTTCTGGATCTTGATATCGAGAATCCTTTTGTATTTCTGGTTTGTCAGTCCTCTGTCTTCGTTCACCGGAGTCTTTGTCTTTTTGTCCTTGAGTTTGGTGATTTTTTCTTCTTTTGATGCCTTGACACAATGTGACAGGTGATACCACGTGGGAGATCCTGTAACTTGGATTGCTGTCCCTGTGCTGCGAAATGGCTGTGCTGCTCAAATGGTCTCTCCTTCATCATGGTTACATGCTGCCATTCCGACATCTCGCCATTCCGACATGGGTCTCCAATTGTCGGAATGGCGACACTTAATTTTTTATCAAACGTCCCACCATTCCGACACTTTTTTCCTCCTATGGTCGGAATGGCGGTATGTTTTTTGTTTTTTTTAACATACCGCCATTCCGACAGTTCCTTTTAATAGCCTATTTTTTACCCAAAACATTTTGCACTAATGATATGCCGGCGCAAATACGCCCTAAAGTTTGGCGCACAAGCTTTGCACATGCAGAGGCCACAGCCTCGCAAACAAACTTTAATAATCTATTATCAAAATCCCCTGAATTTCAAATATAAAAATACAGATATTAATGTAACTCTGGCGAGACTGAAACTGATTAAGCAGAAATACAGTGTCAGTGAGCTGTCACAGCAGCCAGCTGGAGCGGAGCTCTCCACAGAGCCCATGCGTCTTTTGCACGCTGTCATCATATGCAAAAGTAATAATTGCAATTACAGATATCACGGCTACTGCACAGGACACAGTTGCGAGCACTCTGCCTTGCCTTGCCAATAGGAGAAGATAGAAATGACGGCATAGAACGTATAAAACACAACAAAATGCAGTAAAAACGTTTATTCATGTTATTCACGTGATTTATGAGTACTCACTCCAATTTTGGGAAGCGCGGATGGGTTTTGCGCATTTGGCACAAACACACAGCCGCAACGGTTGTAGCTTTATACAGCCTGTTGATATCTTAAGGACCTAACTGGTCACACCTGGGAGTAAATGTCATGTAGAGATTGTTTTTACATGACATTACAGCTGAACATATAGCTTTCATCCACAAACCAACGTGGGAGAGCCCGAAGACGCATGTGCCAGACGCACATAGGCATGCGTAAAACCAATTTTGACCACTTCATACTGTTTATTTGCTTTCTTTTAGTTAACTTTCGTTTCTTTTGGATTCTTGTGCGTGTTATGGAGCCGTTTTGGTCCATGTTTGTAAGCCTTTTTTTCCTGGATTAAATTTTCGGAAGTTGAAACAAGTGGCATTGGAGTGTGTGATTGAAAACCACCGCGGACTGCTTCTCCTCCTCAAGTTGCCGAGACTTTGTGTTTTTAATAACGCTTGTCTATAAACATGTTAAACATATAAATTGCATGAACAGAAAGAAGGGACTCACCTGTTGAGTAACACACATTTCCTTATACGGAAAGCCTTGTCGGAATGGTGGGACATTTGAACGTCAGAATAGCGGGATGTCGCAATGGTGGGATGTCGGAATGGTGGGACGTTTGCATGTCGGAATGGTGGTATTTCGGAATGGTTGTATGTCGGAATGGTGGGATGTCGGAATAGCGGGATGTCGGAATGGCGGGATTTCGGAATGGGTGTTGCCACCCCCTTCATCATATACACAGTTATTTATACATCACCTTCCACCATGAAGCGTTGTCCCTTTTTGTTTCTCTCTTTGTTCTTAAAATGCTGTTATGCATGTTTAAACCAATCCATTAAATTAGATCATTTTGGCAGTAAAGCGATCTACAATGTGCTTGGTCGCAAAGCTGCTCATCTGTGGTAAACAGCTCTTCAGAAAGGCATTCTTCAATTGATTTCACTAATTCTATGTAATAATTTTGTGATTTCCTACAAAACTACACTTCTTCTCCCATCTGTCTGAGTATTTAATATTGTCTGGGTCCCGTTAAAACATGTATTTTTCCCATCTAATTCCTTGTTTGCTTTAAAACAAGTATTCCCCATTTTCTATCCCTTCAGTAGCCAACCAGTTTGTATGGAGTACACTGGAGCAACTTGACTGATCAGTAAAACACTGCTTTTGTTGTCACCGCAAGGCTTCCCCCGTCAGTTGTTTCACTGAGACACTACTGAGTAACTATAACTCAACACAGTTTATACACATAACATTCATATACATACTAACAAACAAACAAACAATTATTTATCGCAATTTTCTCATCTCTGTTTGAACGTACACCCAGGTAAATATTCCTGTAGTCTTCTCATACCGACTATGGACCCATTCATTGTTTAAATTCACTGTTTTGCAAATCCTAATTGAATATTACACATTGACATTGAACTTTACTTGATAAGCAGGTCTTCATTGCATTCAGCAGCCTATATGTGAGCATCTATGTGTAAGCTGTTCTTCTTTGCATTTATCAGCAGCAAGCAATTCTTCATTGCACATGCATATGAAAATAGTAAAACAATTCCAATGCGTTAGCGAAACCTTCTATATCAGGAGTGTCCATCATGATGCTGGGAATAGAACCTCTTTCCCAGAATAGTTCAACCTTCATTACTCAACTGATCATAACTCCGCAATGAGCACATTTCAAAGTATCATTCCTCTACATATATTCAAAAATCTATGTGTACTGCCACTTATTAGTCAAAACGTAAAACATCACAAATGTTTCAAAAGCATTAACATCAGCACCTCTCTGACAGCCTGGTGGGAATTTCTTAAAATAACAAAGTCTTCAATTGTCCCATGTAAGCTTACACCCATCTGGAACAATCCTGACATACTGCAAAACAAAAAAATGCTAAACTTTACTCTGTGGAAGATCAAAGGAATCAAACATCTGGAACATATAATCCAAAATGGAAATTTTATTTCATTTGATGAGCTCATATCACAACATGAGATAGGCAGCAATAAATTCCTAGAATATCAACAACTTAAGTCTATAATAACAAAGAAATATATCCCCCACCAACCAGACTTACAACTCCCGACTAGGGTAGCAGAATTTCTAAGCATCTGCACCCC
Source organism: Leuresthes tenuis (assembly GCF_036924035.1). Taxonomy (NCBI): domain Eukaryota; kingdom Metazoa; phylum Chordata; class Actinopteri; order Atheriniformes; family Atherinopsidae; genus Leuresthes; species Leuresthes tenuis. The sequence continues at coordinate 587,336 of NW_027325398.1, read as the reverse complement.
AAAACTACTATCAAAAATATATAAATTATTGTCTAAAATAGATGACACAATGTCTCTACCGTCCTCAAAATGGGAGGCAGATTTATCCATCAGTTCTAGTCATAGCTTCTGGCCACAAATATGTTTGAACACCTTTAGAATGACTCAGAATTCTAATTTACAGCTCATACAATACAAAATCCTTCATAGAACACACTATACAGGACAAAGGATGTTCAGGATGGGTCTGACACACTCAAACATCTGCTCACATTGCACAGATAACACACCTGATGATTATGCACACGCTTTGTGGTTCTGTGCGCCTGTCCAGAAGTTCTGGCTTGAAGTCTGTGCGGACCTATCAACATGGCTAAAGTGTAGCATTCCTGCATGCCCCACACTGTGCATACTGGGTGACTTAGACAACATCAACATGGAAATTAACTCAGCACACATGGTTCTCACAGTGTTATGTATCGCAAAGAAAACTATTCTCATGAACTGGAAAGCGAAGAACAATCTGTGTATTAACCAGTTTAGAAATTTTCTTTTAGATTATATTAGCATGGAAACAATGTCTGCCTCCTCAAAACATCAATTGGCTGAATTTCATTCTCTCTGGTCCCCTCTGATTAGTTTTATCACATAGTGGTGGTGGTGGGTTGCTGGGTGATGGTGGGTCTCAGGCCCGGGCTGCTGCGACTGGTGTGACCGGGTGGTTTGTTTGTTTGTTTTTTGTAGAGGTCCTCCGGGGTGGGGTTGGGTGGAGTGGGGTGGGGCGGGATGGGTACCTTCTGGGGGTACAGTAGCTCCCGGAATATGGTCGCTGCAGGCCCCGAGCCTGGTGGACATCAGGCCCTCCTGCCCATTGTTGGGTCCCAGGTAGCGGGGATGCCTATTGCAGCCAGTCCCTGGCTGCCCTCTCTGGGGGAGAGTAGCTCCCCCGGTATATATCCCCATACCCCTCTCCCTTCTGGCTCCTGTACACAGCACACACTCACACATGAAGGGTTTTGGGGGCGTGTGTGTTCGGTGGGGTGTAGTGGATGGGGCCACGTAGGTGGTCCCCTTTGGTTGCACTCTGCAGTTCCCTGCCCCTGTTTTAATTACACCTTAGACATTACTACTTATCAAACACACTCACACACACATTAGGTCTTGGGGGGTGGTTACACTGAGTGGCATCTGGTGGGCGGGGCTCTTTGGGTATGTAGGCTGCCCAGACTGCCGCGCTCCCAGTTCTACAAGTTTGGCTGCCCCTCAATTTTAATTGCTCACTATTAGAAAATATTGAAGAGCCAGAAGGGTGAGGGGAGGGGTCTTCTTCGCACACCCCTGCTTCCTGGTGTCTGCTCGGGGCAGGAGGGGCCAGGAGGATTAATTAATTGTTCTGCTGGTTCGGGGTCTGTAGTGGCTGGGGGGTTGCTGGCCTCCTGGTGTGCCCGCTGCACTACACCCCAGCAGAGTCGAGGGAGGTAGGATGTGTGGATGTGTGGATGTATGGGACGTGAAAGTGTGTGTGGTAATGATTGGGCCTGGATCTGGGACTTGCTGTCGCCTGGCCTGCCTGTGTTTCTCCCGATGGGGCATCAGCATTGCCTCTCCCCACTGCTCGCGACTTCACCCACCTGTGGGCACGTCTTGACTCCCAGGGCACTTGGCCAGGGGCGCTGGGGCAGGCGCTGACCCACTTTGTGGCTGTCTGGGGCGCTTGGCCCTTCTGGGTATTGGGTGGGGCCTCTGCCGGGGGGTTTGGGGGCGCTCGGGCTCCTGGGGCCCAGGTCCAGTGCACGGCCCATGTCTGGGCGGCTGGGGCCTGGCGGGGTCGGTGGGCTGTTGCCCCTGGTTCCCGGAGTGCCTCTGCCCTATGCTTATGGGGGCTCTTTCCGGGGGCTTCCTCTGCAGTCTTCTGGGTGGATGCGTGGTTGCCCCTGCGGTGGGCTGCCTGGGTTCTGTGCTCTGTGGGGGCTGCTGGTGGCCTGGGTCTTGTGGCCCTCTCTGCCTGCTTCTGATTGCTTGGGGGGGGGCTGTGGATTGTGGCCCTGTACGCTTATACACTCATAACTAAGCACGGTTATCATGTAGGTCCTGTGCCATGGGTGTTGCATGTTCTCACACACACACACACACACATTCATTAGTCCAGTAGCATGGTCACTAAGCAGTTGATGTATTATCATGTCGTCTCAGGTCATCTATATCCACAGCTGTGTTGTATGCGATTGCCGCTTCTTGTGCTTGTTTTTGTTTGTTTGTGTGTTTGTTTTTTCTCTGCTTGTCTGCTTTCAGGTGCTCCTGGTGGCGCTAAGGCTGGATTCCCCTCATAGGCCATGGATTGTTGTCTGTTTTGTTTTTTACAGGTGTAGCAGCTGGTTGTCTGGTTTTTGTTTCTATTTTTGTTCTGTTTCCTCTTCTTTCCTCTTCTTCTTTCCTTGTCCCCCGGTCCGGTTCAGTTCAGTTCATGTCATATATTGTAAACAGAAATAAATAAATGGGCATCAAGGGGAGCTTTACATTTATAAAACTTCCCTTGGCAAAACAAATCTGTTTGGCATCAAAGGTATTCAGACTACAATTCTTCTGACATAATGCTGAACAGGACAAGGGGAAAAAAAAGTAAAGAAGACAGTTCTGCCGAAAGCCAGGGATAGACCTGTTCTAAGTTCTATACTTTTTAAAAGGGGCGTGTTTATCAACTATGGAATTAGAAGATTTACAAAAATGGTCAAGTGCTAGATCTTCATCTGGGATTTTAACAGTGTCATATAACTATTCAACAGATCAGTTAAAAAAAAGCCTGCTCATGGAGATGTTTCAGGATCTGGATACCAAGCGTGGACCTAATGTTTTCATTTTTGCAATTCTGATACAGGCTATTGAGCAGTGATAACTAACACCAAGTTCAGATACTGCGGATTTTCTACCTTTGATTTGTTTAGATTGAGCCAATCAGGGACAACCTTGAAGGATCTCTTTGGTTTTGTAGGATCAGTAATTACCTGAGAAAGGTTGATATTGGTACACACCTTTTTTAAATGATCAGAGGCAGAGTTCAACTTGTTTAAATTAAAATTGCCACACAGAGATTGGGTTTAGGCCACATGCACACAGAATGACATCAACAAATATAAGAAATATTAAACATTTACACATAGATTTTTGAATATATGTAGAGGAATGATACTTTGAAATGTGCTCATTGCGGAGTTATGATCAGTTGAGTAATGAAGGTTGAACTATTCTGGGAAAGAGGTTCTATTCCCAGCATCATGATGGACACTCCTGATATAGAAGGTTTCGCTAACGCATTGGAATTGTTTTACTATTTTCATATGCATGTGCAATGAAGAATTGCTTGCTGCTGATAAGAAGAACAGCTTACACATAGATGCTCACATATAGGCTGCTGGATGCAATGAAGACCTGCTTATCAAGTAAAGTTCAATGTCAATGTGTAATATTCAATTAGGATTTGCAAAACAGTGAAGTTAAACAATGAATGGGTCCATAGTCGGTATGAGAAGACTACAGGAATATTTACCTGGGTGTACGTTCAAACAGAGATGAGAAAATTGCGATAAATAATTGTTTGTTTGTTTGTTAGTATGTATATGAATGTTATGTGTATAAACTGTGTTGAGTTATAGTTACTCAGTAGTGTCTCAGTGAAACAACTGACGGGGGAAGCCTTGCGGTGACAACAAAAGCAGTGTTTTACTGATCAGTCAAGTTGCTCCAGTATACTCCATACAAACTGGTTGGCTACTGAAGGGATAGAAAATGGGGAATACTTGTTTTAAAGCAAACAAGGAATTAGATGGGAAAAATACATGTTTTAACGGGACCCAGACAATATTAAATACTCAGACAGATTGGAGAAGAAGTGTAGTTTTGTAGGAAATCACAAAATTATTACATAGAATTAGTGAAATCAATTGAAGAATGCCTTTCTGAAGAGCTGTTTACCACAGATGAGCAGCTTTGCGACCAAGCACATTGTAGATCACTTTACTGCCAAAATGATCTAATTTAATGGATTGGTTTAAACATGCATAACAGCATTTTAAGAACAAAGAGAGAAACAAAAAGGGACAACGCTTCATGGTGGAAGGTGATGTATAAATAACTGTGTATACGATGAAGGGGGTGGCAACACCCATTCCGAAATCCCGCCATTCCGACATCCCGCTATTCCGACATCCCACCATTCCGACATACCACCATTCCGACATACCACCATTCCGACATGCAAACGTCCCACCATTCCGACATCCCACCATTGCGACATCCCGCTATTCTGACGTTCAAATGTCCCACCATTCCGACAAGGCTTTCCGTATAAGGAAATGTGTGTTACTCAACAGGTGAGTCCCTTCTTTCTGTTCATGCAATTTATATGTTTAACATGTTTATAGACAAGCGTTATTAAAAACACAAAGTCTCGGCAACTTGAGGAGGAGAAGCAGTCCGCGGTGGTTTTCAATCACACACTCCAATGCCACTTGTTTCAACTTCCGAAAATTTAATCCAGGAAAAAAAGGCTTACAAACATGGACCAAAACGGCTCCATAACACGCACAAGAATCCAAAAGAAACGAAAGTTAACTAAAAGAAAGCAAATAAACAGTATGAAGTGGTCAAAATTGGTTTTACGCATGCCTATGTGCGTCTGGCACATGCGTCTTCGGGCTCTCCCACGTTGGTTTGTGGATGAAAGCTATATGTTCAGCTGTAATGTCATGTAAAAACAATCTCTACATGACATTTACTCCCAGGTGTGACCAGTTAGGTCCTTAAGATATCAACAGGCTGTATAAAGCTACAACCGTTGCGGCTGTGTGTTTGTGCCAAATGCGCAAAACCCATCCGCGCTTCCCAAAATTGGAGTGAGTACTCATAAATCACGTGAATAACATGAATAAACGTTTTTACTGTTTTTTGTTGTGTTTTATACGTTCTATGCTGTCATTTCTATCTTCTCCTATTGGCAAGGCAAGGCAGAGTGCTCGCAACTGTGTCCTGTGCAGTAGCCGTGATATCTGTAATTGCATTTATTACTTTTGCATATGATGACAGCGTGCAAAAGACGCATGGGCTCTGTGGAGAGCTCCGCTCCAGCTGGCTGCTGTGACAGCTCACTGACACTGTATTTCTGCTTAATCAGTTTCAGTCTCGCCAGAGTTACATTAATATCTGTATTTTTATATTTGAAATTCAGGGGATTTTGATAATAGATTATTAAAGTTTGTTTGCGAGGCTGTGGCCTCTGCATGTGCAAAGCTTGTGCGCCAAACTTTAGGGCGTATTTGCGCCGGCATATCATTAGTGCAAAATGTTTTGGGTAAAAAATAGGCTATTAAAAGGAACTGTCGGAATGGCGGTATGTTAAAAAAAAACAAAAAACATACCGCCATTCCGACCATAGGAGGAAAAAAGTGTCGGAATGGTGGGACGTTTGATAAAAAATTAAGTGTCGCCATTCCGACAATTGGAGACCCATGTCGGAATGGCGAGATGTCGGAATGGCAGCATGTAACCATGATGAAGGAGAGACCATTTGAGCAGCACAGCCATTTCGCAGCACAGGGACAGCAATCCAAGTTACAGGATCTCCCACGTGGTATCACCTGTCACATTGTGTCAAGGCATCAAAAGAAGAAAAAATCACCAAACTCAAGGACAAAAAGACAAAGACTCCGGTGAACGAAGACAGAGGACTGACAAACCAGAAATACAAAAGGATTCTCGATATCAAGATCCAGAAGAAGAGGCTAACAATGCCACGAACACTTAAGTGATATAGGTAAGGACTTCCAACGAGAGATCGTCCTCTACTGTCTTTAATAATTGCACATAATTTAGCTTTGTTAGCTCTGAGAGCCTGGAGGAAATGTTTATGCCTAAATATCTAATATTTCCTGACTGTAAAGTGATCGCAGGTATATTATGGACCCTACAGTTAATGGGCAGAACTGTGGTCTTAGACCAGTTGATAGAGTAGTCAGAAAGTGCTGAGAATTTATTTATGAGTGTGATCGTGTGACTGAGAGACGTCTGTGAGTTCTGAAGGAAAAGTAATACATCATCAGCATAAAGACTTATTTTATGCTCAATATTTTGGGATTAATAACTCACAAACGGGTAAGAAAAGGTAGTATTGCCAGACCATACATGATCAAAACAGGGAGCGGAGGTGGTTCAGCTGCAAGGTGTGAATGTCTGACTATAGTTTGTAAAAAGCGGGTAAGATAAGGTGCGAATGCCCGAAAATGTATGATCAAAAGAGGGAGCGGAGGGTTTTGGCTACAAGAAGGTTTGAATGTCCGACCATAGTTTGTAAAAAGCGGGTAAGAAAAGGTTACCATACATCATCAAAAGCAGGAGTGGATGTGTTCGGCTACAAGAAGATTTGAATGTCCATCAATAATTGCTTTAAAACATGAAAGAAAATTTTCGAATATCAAACCGCACATGATCATAAGCGGGAGAGGAGTTGTTCAGCTGCAAGAAGGTGTGAATGTCCACCCATAATTACTGAAAAATGGGTAAGAAAAGGTGAAAATGCCCAACCATATATCATCAAAAGTAGGAGTGGATGTGTTCGGCTACAAGAAAGTTTGAATGTCCGACCATAGTTTGTAAAAAGCGGGTAAGAAAAGGTTCGAATGCCCGAACATAGACCATCAAAAGAGGGAGCGGAGGTGTTCCGCTGTAAGAAGGTGTAAATGTCCGACCATAGTTGGTAAAAAGCGGGTAAGAAAAGGTTAAAATACCCGACTGTACAAAATCAATAGCGGGAGCGGAGTTGTTTGGCTTCAAGAAGGTGTGAAAGTCCGACCACGGTTTGTAAAAAGCGGGTAAGAAAAGGTTCGAATGCCCGAATATATACCATCAAAAGTGGAAGTGGATGTGTTCGGCTGTAAGAAGGTGTGAACGTCCGACCAAAGTTTGTAAAAAGCAGTTAAGAAAAGGTTCGAATATCCAACCAAACATAATCAAAAGCGGGGTGTGAATGTCAGATCATAATTTGCAAAAAGCTGATGAGAAAGGGTGAGAATGCCCGGCTATACACCATCAAATGTGGGAGCGGAAGTGTTCGGCTGTGAGTAGGTGTGAATGTCCAACCATAATTGCTGAAAAGTGTGTTAGAAGAGACTAGAATGCCGGACAAGACATCATCAAATGCGGGAGCGGAGTTGTTCGGCTGTGAGTAGGTGTGAATCTCCGAGCATAGTTTGTAAAAAGGGGGTAAGAATAGGTTCGAATGCCCGAACATACACTATCAAAACAGGGAGCTGAGGTGGCTCAGCTGCAAGGTGTGAATGTCTGACTATAGTTTGTAAATAAGGTGCGAATGCCAAACAATGTTTGATCAAAAGAGGGAGCGGAGGTTTTCGGCTACAAGGTTTGAATGTCCGACCATAGTTTGTAAAAAGCGGGTAAGAAAAGGTTCAAATGCCTGACTATACACCATCAAAAGCGGGAGCGGAGGTGTTCGGCTACAAGAAAGTGTGAAAGTTCAACCATGGTTTGTAAAAAGCAGCTAAGAAAAGGTTCGAATGCCCGAATATATACCATCAAAAGTGGAAGCGGAGGTGTTCGGCTGCAAGAAGGTGTGAACGTCCGACCAAAGTTTGCAAAAAGCAGTTAAGAAAAGGTTCGAATGCCCGAATATATACCATCAAAAGCGGGAGTGGAGGTGTTCGGCTGCAAGAAGGTGTGAACGTCCGACCAAAGTTTGCAAAAAGCAGTTAAGAAAAGGTTCGAATGCCCGAATACCATCAAAAGCGGGAGCAGAGCTGTTCGACTGCAAGTAGGTGTGAATGTCCAGCCATAATTACTCACAAACGGGTAAGAAAAGGTAGTATTGCCAGACCATACATGATCAAAACAGGGAGCTGAGGTGGTTCAGCTGCAAGGTGTGAATGTCTGACTATAGTTTGTAAAAAGCGGGTAAGACAAGGTGCGAATGCCCGACAATGTATGATCAAAAGAGGGAGTGGAGGTCTTCGGCTGCAAGGTCTGAATGTCCAACCATAATTTCTAAAAACCGGGTAAGAAAAGGCTCGAAATTCCGACTATACACAATCAAAAGCGGGAGCGGGAGGTTTTCAGCTGCAAATCCTTCACTCAAACCAAGTGAAAACTGCTTTGTCCTTCATATGTCTAGATCGACTTCAACAAAGAACAACATTGTACTTTGCAGTAAAGAAAGAGCAAATCAAAAGTTTTAGGAATCCGAGAATAAGCTTATTTTCATGAGTTCTGCACGATTATTGATTTTTACCATAAATGAATGCCTTCACTCAAACTATGTTAAAACTCCTTTGTCCTTCATATTTATCAATGTCTAGATTGACTTCAACAAAGAACAACACTGGACTTTGCAGTAGAAGAAAGAGCAACACTGAAGGATCAGTAATCCGAGAATAAGCTTATTTTCATACGTTCTGCATGATTTGGGATTTTATGTATAAAATGAATTCCTTCACTCAAACCAAGTTAAAACTGCTTTGTCCTTCATATTTATCAATGTCTAGATCGACTTCAACAAAGAACAACATTGTATTTTGCAGTAGAAGAAAAAGCAAGACTGAAGGATCAGGAATCCGAGAATAAGCTTCTTTTCATACGTTCTGCATGATTTGGGATTTTATGTATAAAATGAATTCCTTCAGTCAAACCAAGTGAAAACTGCTTTGTCCTTCATATTTATCAATGTCTAGATCGACTTCAACAAAGAACAACATTGTATTTTGCAGTAGAAGAAAAAGCAAGACTGAAGGATCAGGAATCCGAGAATAAGCTTCTTTTCATACGTTCTGCATGATTTGGGATTTTATGTATAAAATGAATTCCTTCACTCAAACCAAGTGAAAACTGCTTTGTCCTTCATATTTATCAATGTCTAGATTTACTTCAACAAAGAACAACATTGTATTTTGCAGTAGTAGAAATAGCAACACTGAAGGATCAGGAATCCGAAAACACGCTTATTTTCATACGTTCTGCTTGATTTGGGATTTTGCTATAAAATTAATTCCTTCACTCAAACAAAGTGGAAACTGCTTTGTCCTTCATATTTATCAATGTCTATATCGATTTCAACAAAGAACAAGGCTGTATTTTGCAGTATAGGAAAGAGCAACACTGGGGGATCAGGAATCCGAGAATAAGCTTACTTTCATGAGTCCTGCACGATTTCGGATTTTCCTATAAAATGAATTGCTTTGCTCAAACCAAGTTAAAATTGCTTTGTCCTTCATAGTTATCCATGTCTAAAATGTATCAAGCATTAAGTTCCTCATATTACCCTGAATGAGAAAGAAGCATCCCTTTGGTTGAGCAATACGTTCCTTTTGCGGAGTTATGCATGATTTCGGATTTTGCTATAAAATTCATTCCTTCACACCTTTTTTTTTCACCGCATTTTATAGATTATGGTTGGAAATTTCAACCACTCTAATCCGAAGACCTCTCCTCCCGCTTTTGTTAATATATTTGAACTTTAGTTGGACATTCACCCCTTTTTGCAGCTAAACCACCTCCGCTCCCTGTTTTGATCATGTATGGTCTGGCAATACTACATTTTCTTACCCGTTTGTGAGTAATTATGGCTGGATATTCACACCTACTTGCAGCTGAACACAATCTCTCTCGCTTTTAATTATGTTTGGATATTCGAACCTTTTCTTTACTGCTTTTTGCCAACTTTGGTCGGACGTTCACACCTTCTTGCAGCCGAACACCTCCGCTTCCGCTTTTGATGGTATATATTCGGGCATTCGAACCTTTTCTTACCAGCTTTTTACAAACGATGGTTGGACTTTCACACCTTCTTGTAGCCGAACAACTCCGCTCCCGCTATTGATTGTGTACAGTCGGGTATTTTAAACTTTTCTTACCCGCTTTTTACCAACTATGGTCGGACATTCACACCGTCTTACAGCGGAACATCTCCACTCCCACTTTTGATGGTGTATAGTCAGGCATTTGAACCTTTTCTTACCCGCTTTTTACAAACTATGGTCGGACATTCAAACCTTCTTGTAGCCGAAAACCTCTGCTCCCTCTTTTGATTATACATTGTCGGGCATTCGCACCTTATCGTACCCATTTTTTACAAACTATAGTCAGACATTCACACCTTGGTGCTGAACCACCTCAGCTCCCTGTTTTGATCATGTATGGTCTGGCAATACTACCTTTTCTTACCCGTTTGTGAGTAATTATGGCTGGACATTCACACCTACTTGCAGTCGAACAGCTCTGCTCCCGCTTTTGATTTTGTTTGGTTGGATATTCGAACCTTTTCTTAACTGCTTTTTACAAACTTTGGTCGGACGTTCACACCTTCTTGCAGCCGAACACCTCCGCTTCCGCTTTTGATGGTATATATTCGGGCATTCGAACCTTTTCTTACCAGCTTTTTACAAACCATGGTTGGACTTTCACACCTTCTTGTAGCCGAACAACTCCGCTCCCCCTATTGATTGTGTACAGTCGGGTATTTTAACCTTTTCTTACCCACTTTTTACCAACTATGGTCGGACATTCACACCTTCTTACAGCGGAACACCTCCGCTCCCTCTTTTGATGGTGTATGTTTGGGCATTCGAACCTTTTCTTACCCGCTTTTTACAAACTATGCTCGGACATTCAAACCTTCTTGTAGCCGAACACATCCACTCCTTCTTTTGATGATGTATGCTTTGGCATTCAAACCTACTTTTTGCCCTTTTTTCATTAATTTTGGGTGGATATTCACACCTTGTCACAGCCAAACACCTCCGCTCCCTGTTTTGATCATGTATGGTTGGACATTCGCACCTTGTCTCACCCGATTTTTGCAAACTATGGTCGGCTGTTCACAGCTTCCTCTCCACCATACTTGTATGGTGGGATATTCACACCCACTTGCATCTGAAGACCTTTTGTTGATATTTAGTCGGTCATTTGCAGCTTACCCGCTTTTTACAAACTATAGTCAGACATTCACACCTTGGTGCTGAACCACCTCAGCTCCCTGTTTTGATCATGTATGGTCTGGCAATACTACCTTTTCTTACCCGTTTGTGAGTAATTATGGTCTGACATTCACACCTACTTGCAGTCGAACAGCTCTGCTCCCGCTTTTGATTATGTTTGGTTGGATATTCGAACCTTTTCTTAACTGCTTTTTACAAACTTTGGTCGGACGTTCACACCTTCTTGCAGCCGAACACCTCCGCTTCCGCTTTTGATGGTATATATTCGGACATTCGAACGTTTTCTTAGCAGCTTTTTACAAACCATGGTTGGACTTTCACACCTTCTTGTAGCCGAACAACTCCGCTCCCGCTATTGATTGTGTACAGTCGGGTATTTTAACCTTTTCTTACCCGCTTTTTACCAACTATGGTCGGACATTCACACCGTCTTACAGCGGAACACCTCCGCTCCCGCTTTTGATGGTGTATTGTCAGGCATTTGAACCTTTTCTTACCCGCTTTTTACAAACTATGGTCGGACATTCAAACCTTCTTGTAGCCAAAAACCTCCGCTCCCTCTTTTGATCATATATTGTCGGGCATTCGCACCTTTTCTTACCCGTTTTTTACAAACCATGGTCGGACTTTCAAACCTTCTTGTAGCCCAACACATCCACTCCTGCTTTTGATGATGTATGTTTGGGCATTCGCACCTTTTCTTACCCATTTTTCAGTAATTATGGGTGGACATTCACACCTTCTTACAGCTGAACACCTCCTCTCCCGCTTATGATGGTGTATAGTCGGGCTTTCAAGCCTTTTCTTACCCGGTTTTTACAAATTATAGTTGGACATTCAGACCTTCTTACAGCCGAAAACCTCCACTCCCTCTTTTGATCATACATTGTCGGGCATTATCACCTTTTCTTATCCGCTTTTTACAAACCATGGTCGGACTTTCACACCTTTTAGTAGCCGAACAACTCCGTACCCGCTACTGATTGTGTACAGTCGGGTATTTTAACCTTTTCTTACCCGTTTTTTACCAACTATGGTCGGACATTCACACCTTCTTACAGCGGAACACCTCCGCTCCCTCCTTTGATGGTGTATGTTCGGGCATTCGAACCTTTTCTTACCCGCTTTTTACAAACTATGGTCAGACGTTCAAACCTTCTTGTAGCCGAACATATCCACTCCTGCTTTTGATGATGTATGGTTGGGCATTCGAACCTACTTGTTGCCCGCTTTTCATTAATTATGGGTGGACATTCACACCTTGTCTCAGCCAAACACCTCCGCTCCCTGTTTTGATCATGTATGGTTTGACATTCGCACCTTTGCTTACCCTCTTTTTATACTGATTGCTCAAGATTAAGTTGTTCTTTCTCAAACTACAAAATTTTTTTAGTTGTTGAAACTTGATTTGAAGTGGATAAATAAGGAAGACAAACAGTTTTAAGTCAGGCTGATAGCAATTAATTTTATAGCAAAATCTGTATTTCGTCATTTGTCGAGAGATGCTTATTGCTGAAGAAGTTCTTTCTCATTCTACAAAGTACAACGTTGTTTATCATTGAAACTTGATTAGACATGAATAAATATGAAGGACAAAGCAGTCTTAACATGGTTTGAGTTAAGGAATTCGTTTTATAGGAGAATCCGAATTCGTGCATAACTCGTAAAATAGAGCTTATTTTCGGATTCCTGAAGAATGAGTCTGGTTCTTTCTCATAATACAAAGTTTGTTGTTTATTGTTGAAACTTCATCAGACCGTTAGATATAGTCGGACTCACCTCGACGCACGGCTTGGGATCTGGAACCAGTACTCTTGAGAGGGGTTGGACTCTCTTCCACTCTGGAGTTGCCCGTGGTGAGAGGCGCAGAGCAGGTGTGGGCATACTTATTGCCCCCCGGCTGTGTGCCAGTACATTGGGGTTTACCCCAGTGAACGAGAGGGTAGCCTCCCTCCGCCTTTGGGTGGGGGGACGAGTCCTGACTGTTGTTTGTGCCTATGCGCCAAACAGCAGTTCAGAGTACCTACCCTTTTTGGAGTCTCTGGGGGAGGCACTGGAGAATGCTCCTACCGGAGACTCCCTCATTCTGCTGGGGGACTTCAATGCTCACGTGGGCAATGAGAGTGAGACCTGGAGGGGTGTGATTGGGAGGAACGGCCCCCCCGATCTGAATCAGAGTGGTGTTATGTTGTTGGACTTCTGTGCCAGTCATAGACTGTCCATAACGAACACCATGTTCAGGCATAAGGGTGTCCATATGTGCACTTGGCACCAGGACACCCTTGGCCGCAGTTCGATGATCGACTTTGTGGTTGTATCATCGGACTTGCGGCCGTATGTCCTGGACACTCGGGTGAAGAGAGGGGCGGAGCTGTCAACTGATCACCACCTGGTGGTGAGTTGGCTCCGCTGGTGGGGGAGGATGCCGATCAGACCTGGCAGGCCCATACGTATTGTGAGGGTCTGCTGGGAGCGTTTGTCAGAATCCCCCGTCAGAAGGAGCTTTAACTCCCACCTCTGGCAGAGCTTCAACCATATTTGAGGTGGGGGACATTGAGTCCGAATGGGCCATGTTCCGTGACTCCATTGCCGAGGCAGCTGGTCGGAGTTGTGGCCGTAAGGTGGTCGGTGCCTGTCGTGGCGGCAACCCTCGAACCTGCTGGTGGACACCAGTGGTGAGGGAAGCCGTCAAGCTGAAGAAGGAGTCCTATCGGGCCTTTTTGGCCAGTGGGACCCTGGAAGAAGCTGATAGGTACCGACGGGCCAGACGGGCCACGGCTTCGGCGGTTGTGAGGCAAAAACTCGGGCCTGGGAGGAGTTCGGCAAGACCATGGAGAACGATTTCCGGACGGCCTCGAAAAGATTCTGGTTCACCATCCGGCGTCTCGGGGGGGGGAAGCGGCTCACAGTCAACACTGTTTACAGTGGGGACGGGGCTTTGCTGACCTCAACTAGGGATGTTGTGAGTCGGTGGGGGGAGTACTTCGAGGAACTCCTCAATCCTACCAACACGTGCTCGGAAGAGGCAGAGTCGGAGAGCTCGGAGACGGGGCCACCCATTTCTGGGGCTGAGGTTGCCGAGGTGGTTAAAAAGCTCCTCGGTGGCAAGTCCCCGGGGGTGGATGAGGTCCGTCCTGAGTTTCTCAAGGCTCTGGATGTTGTAGGGCTGTCTTGGCTGACACGCCTCTGCAGTATCGCGTGGACATCGGGGACAGTGCCTCTGGACTGGCAGATTGGGGTGGTGGTCCCCCTCTTTAAAAAGGGGGACCGGAGGGTGTGTTCCAACTATAGGGGTATCACACTCCTCAGTCTCCCTGGTAAGGTCTATTCGGGGGTATTGGAGAGGAGGATCCGTCGGATAATCGAGCCTCGGATTCAGGAGATGCAGTGTGGCTTTCGTCCTGGCCGTGGAACAGTGGACCAGCTCTATACCCTCGGCAGGATCCTGGAGGGTGCATGGGAGTTCGCCCAACCAGTCTACATGTGTTTTGTGGACTTGGAGAAAGCGTTCGACCGTGTCCCTCGTGGAGTCCTGTGGGGGGTGCTCCGGGAATATGGAGTGCCGGACCCCTTGATAGGGGCCGTTCGGTCTCTGTATGACCGGTGCCAGAGTTTGGTCCGCATTGCCGGCAGTAAGTCGGATACGTTTCCGGTGAGAGTTGGACTCCGTCAGGGCTGCCCTTTGTCACCGATTCTGTTCCTAACTTTTATGGACAGAATTTCTAGGCGGAGCCAGGGCGTTGAGGGTGTCCCATTTGGCGACCTCAGAATCGGGTCTCTGCTTTTTGCAGATGATGTGGTTCTATTAGCGTCGTCAGGCCGTGACCTTCAGCTCTCACTGGAGTGATTCGCAGCCGAGTGTGAAGCGGCTGGGATGAGAATCAGCACCTCCAAATCCGAGACTATGGTTCTCAGCCGGAAAAGGGTGGAATGCTCTCTCCGGGTCGGGAATGAGATCCTTCCCCAAGAGGAGGAGTTCAAGTATCTCGGGGTCTTGTTCACGAGTGACGGACGAATGGAGCGGGAGATTGACGGGCGGATCGGTGCGGCGCCTGCAGTGTTGCAGGCTCTGCGTACTTACTGGTCAATCTACGTTCCCAACTCACCTATGGTCACGAGTTGTGGGTAGTGACCGAAAGAACAAGATCGCGAATACAAGCGGCCGAAATGGGTTTCCTCCGCAGGGTGTCTGGGCTCTCCCTTAGAGATGGGGTGAGAAGCTCAGTCATCCGGGAGGGGCTCGGAGTAGAACCGCTGCTCCTCCGCATTGAGAGGAGTCAGATGAGGTGGCTCGGGCATCTGGTTAGGATGCACCCTGGGCGCCTCCCTGGGGAGGTGTTCCGGGCACGTCCCACTGGGAGGAGACCCCGGGGGAGACCCAGGACACGTTGGAGAGACTATGTCTCTCGGCTGGCCTGGGAACGCCTCGGGGTCCCCCCGGAAGAGCTGGAGGAAGTGGCCGGGGACAGAGACGTCTGGGTTTCTCTGCTCAAGCTGCTGCCCCCGCGACCCGACCCCCGGATAAGCGACAGATGATGGATGGATGGATGGATATATCCTCCACCAACCAGACTTACAACCCCCGACTAGGGTAGCAGAATTTCTAAGCATCTGTACCCCAAAACTACTATCAAAAATATATAAATTATTGTCTAAGATAGATGACACAATGTCTCTTCCATCCTCAAAATGGGAGGCAGATTTATCCATCAGTTCTGGTCATAGCTTCTAACCACAAATATGTTTGAACACCTTCATAAAGACTCGAAATCCTAATTTACAGCTCATACAATACAAAATCCTTCATAGAACACACTATACAGGACAAAGGATGTTCAGGATGGGTCTAACACACTCAAACATCTGCTCACATTGCACAGATAACACACCTGATGATTATGCACACGCTTTGTGGTTTTTCTGCGCCTGTCCAGAAGTTCTGGCTTGAAGTCTGTGAGGACCTATCAACATGGCTAAAGTGTAGCATCCCTGCATGCCCCACACTGTGCATACTGGGTGACTTAGACAACATCAACATGGAAATTAACTCAGCACACATGGTTGTCACAGTGTTATGTATCGCAAAGAAAACTATTCTCATGAACTGGAAAGCGAAGAACAATCTGTGTATTAACCAGTTTAGAAATTTTCTTTTAGATTATATTAGCATGGAAACAATGTCTGCCTCCTCAAAACATCAATTGACTGAATTTCATTCTCTCTGGTCCCCTCTGATTAGTTTTATCACATAGTGGTGGTGGTGGGTTGCTGGGTGATGGTGGGTCTCAGGCCCGGGCTGCTGCGACTGGTGTGACCGGGTGGTTTGTTTGTTTGTTTTTTGATGTTGTTTGTTTGTTTTTTGTAGAGGTCCTCCTGGGTGGGGTTGGGTTGAGTGGGGTGGGGCGGGATGGGTACCTTCTGGGGGTACAGTAGCTCCCGGAATATGGTCGCTGCAGGCCCCGAGCCTGGTGGACATCAGGCCCTCCTGCCCATTGTTGGCTCCCAGGTAGCGGGGATGCCTATTGCAGCCAGTCCCTGGCTGCCCTCTCTGGGGGAGAGTAGCTCCCCCGTTATATATCCCCATACCCCTCTCCCTTCTGGCTCCTGTACACAGCACACACTCACACATGAAGGGTTTTGGGGGCGTGTGTGTTCGGTGGGGTGCAGTGGATGGGGCCACGTAGGTGGTCCCCTTTGGTTGCACTCTGCAGTTCCCTGCCCCTGTTTTAATTACACCTTAGACATTAGTACTTATCAAACACACTCACACACACACATTAGGTCTTGGGGGGTGGTTACACTGAGTGGCATCTGGTGGGCGGGGCTCTTTGGGTATGTAGGCTGCCCAGAGTGCCGCGCTCCCAGTTCTACAAGTTTGGCTGCCCCTCAATTTTAATTGCTCACTATTAGAAAATATTGAAGAGCCAGAAGGGTGAGGGGAGGGGTCTTCTTCGCACACCCCTGCTTCCTGGTGTCTGCTCGGGGCAGGAGGGGCCAGGAGGATTAATTAATTGTTCTGCTGGTTCGGGGTCTGTGGTGGCTGGGGGGTTGCTGGCCTCCTGGTGTGCCCGCTGCACTACACCCCAGCAGAGTCGAGGGAGGTAGGATGTGTGGATGTGTGGATGTATGGGACGTGAAAGTGTGTGTGGTAATGATTGGGCCTGGATCTGGGACTTGCTGTCGCCTGGCCTGCCTGTGTTTCTCCCGATGGGGCATCAGCGTTGCCTCTCCCCACTGCTCGCGACTTCACCCACCTGTGGGCACGTCTTGACTCCCAGGGAACTTGGCCAGGGGCGCTGGGGCAGGCGCTGACCCACTTTGTGGCTGTCTGGGGCGCTTGGCCCTCCTGGGTATTGGGTGGGGCCTCTGCCGGGGGGTTTGGGGGCGCTCGGGCTCCTGGGGCCCAGGTCCAGTGCACGGCCCATGTCTGGGCGGCTGGGGCCTGGCGGGGTCGGTGGGCTGTTACCCCTGGTTCCCGGAGTGCCTCTGCCCTATGCTTATGGGGGCTCTTTCCGGGGGCTTCCTCTGCAGTCTTCTGGGTGGATGCGTGGTTGCCCCTGCGGTGGGCTGCCTGGGTTCTGTGCTCTGTGGGGGCTGCTGGTGGCCTGGGTCTTGTGGCCCTCTCTGCCTGCTTCTGATTGCTTGGGGGGGGGGGGGCTGTGGATTGTGGCCCTGTACGCTTATACACTCATAACTAAGCACGGTTATCATGTAGGTCCTGTGCCATGGGTGTTGCATGTTCTCACACACACACACACACATTCATTAGTCCAGTAGCATGGTCACTAAGCAGTTGATGTATTATCATGTCGTCTCAGGTCATCTATATCCACAGCTGTGTTGTATGCGATTGCCGCTTCTTGTGCTTGTTTTTGTTTGTTTGTGTGTTTGTTTTTTCTCTGCTTGTCTGCTTTCAGGTGCTCCTGGTGGCGCTAAGGCTGGATTCCCCTCATAGGCCATGGATTGTTGTCTGTTTTGTTTTTTACAGGTGTAGCAGCTGGTTGTCTGGTTTTTGTTTCTATTTTTGTTCTGTTTCCTCTTCTTTCCTCTTCTTCTTTCCTTGTCCCCCGGTCCGGTTCAGTTCAGTTCATGTCATATATTGTAAACAGAAATAAATAAATGGGCATCAAGGGGAGCTTTACATTTATAAAACTTCCCTTGGCAAAACAAATCTGTTTGGCATCAAAGGTATTCAGCCTACAATTCTTCTGACATAATGCTGAACAGGACAAGGGGAAAAAAAAGTAAAGAAGACAGTTCTGCCGAAAGCCAGGGATAGACCTGTTCTAAGTTCTATACTTTTTAAAAGGGGCGTGTTTATCAACTATGGAATTAGAAGATTTACAAAAATGGTCAAGTGCTAGATCTTCATCTGGGATTTTAACAGTGTCATATAACTATTCAACAGATCAGTTAAAAAAAAGCCTGCTCATGGAGATGTTTCAGGATCTGGATACCAAGCGTGGACCTAATGTTTTCATTTTTGCAATTCTGATACAGGCTATTGAGCAGTGATAACTAACACCAAGTTCAGATACTGCGGATTTTCTACCTTTGATTTGTTAAGATTGAGCCAATCAGGGACAACCTTGAAGGATCTCTTTGGTTTTGTAGGATCTGTAATTACCTGAGAA
This sequence comes from Leuresthes tenuis, assembly GCF_036924035.1. Taxonomy (NCBI): domain Eukaryota; kingdom Metazoa; phylum Chordata; class Actinopteri; order Atheriniformes; family Atherinopsidae; genus Leuresthes; species Leuresthes tenuis. The sequence continues at coordinate 568,732 of NW_027325398.1, read as the reverse complement.
AGGTTGATATTGGTACACATCTTTTTTAAATGATCAGAGGCAGAGTTCAACTTGTTTAAATTAAAATTGCCACACAGAGATTGGGTTTAGGCCACATGCACACAGAATGACATCAACAAATATAAGAAATATTAAACATTTACACATAGATTTTTGAATATATGTAGAGGAATGATACTTTGAAATGTGCTCATTGCGGAGTTATGATCAGTTGAGTAATGAAGGTTGAACTATTCTGGGAAAGAGGTTCTATTCCCAGCATCATGATGGACACTCCTGATATAGAAGGTTTCGCTAACGCATTGGAATTGTTTTACTATTTTCATATGCATGTGCAATGAAGAATTGCTTGCTGCTGATAAATGCAAAGAAGAACAGCTTACACATAGATGCTCACATATAGGCTGCTGAATGCAATGAAGACCTGCTTATCAAGTAAAGTTCAATGTCAATGTGTAATATTCAATTAGGATTTGCAAAACAGTGAAGTTAAACAATGAATGGGTCCATAGTCGGTATGAGAAGACTACAGGAATATTTACCTGGGTGTACGTTCAAACAGAGATGAGAAAATTGCGATAAATAATTGTTTGTTTGTTTGTTAGTATGTATAGGAATGTTATGTGTATAAACTGTGTTGAGTTATAGTTACTCAGTAGTGTCTCAGTGAAACAACCGACGGGGGAAGCCTTGCGGTGACAACAAAAGCAGTGTTTTACTGATCAGTCAAGTTGCTCCAGTGTACTCCATACAAACTGGTTGGCTACTGAAGGGATAGAAAATGGGGAATACTTGTTTTAAAGCAAACAAGGAATTAGATGGGAAAAATACATGTTTTAACGGGACCCAGACAATATTAAATACTCAGACAGATGGGAGAAGAAGTGTAGTTTTGTAGGAAATCACAAAATTATTACATAGAATTAGTGAAATCAATTGAAGAATGCCTTTCTGAAGAGCTGTTTACCACAGATGAGCAGCTTTGCGACCAAGCACATTGTAGATCGCTTTACTGCCAAAATGATCTAATTTAATGGATTGGTTTAGACATGCATAACAGCATTTTAAGAACAAAGAGAGAAACAAAAAGGGACAACGCTTCATGGTGGAAGGTGATGTATAAATAACTGTGTATATGATGAAGGGGGTGGCAACACCCATTCCGAAATCCCGCCATTCCGACATCCCGCTATTCCGACATCCCACCATTCCGACATACCACCATTCCGACATACCACCATTCCGACATGCAAACGTCCCACCATTCCGACATCCCACCATTGCGACATCCCGCTATTCTGACGTTCAAATGTCCCACCATTCCGACAAGGCTTTCCGTATAAGGAAATGTGTGTTACTCAACAGGTGAGTCCCTTCTTTCTGTTCATGCAATTTATATGTTTAACATGTTTATAGACAAGCGTTATGAAAAACACAAAGTCTCGGCAACTGGAGGAGGAGAAGCAGTCCGCGGTGGTTTTCAATCACACACTCCAATGCCACTTGTTTCAACTTCCGAAAATTTAATCCAGGAAAAAAAGGCTTACAAACATGGACCAAAACGGCTCCATAACACGCACAAGAATCCAAAAGAAACGAAAGTTAACTAAAAGAAAGCAAATAAACAGTATGAAGTGGTCAAAATTGGTTTTACGCATGCCTATGTGCGTCTGGCACATGCGTCTTCGGGCTCTCCCACGTTGGTTTGTGGATGAAAGCTATATGTTCAGCTGTAATGTCATGTAAAAACAATCTCTACATGACATTTAGTCCCAGGTGTGACCAGTTAGGTCCTTAAGATATCAACAGGCTGTATAAAGCTACAACCGTTGCGGCTGTGTGTTTGTGCCAAATGCGCAAAACCCATCCGCGCTTCCCAAAATTGGAGTGAGTACTCATAAATCACGTGAATAACATGAATAAACATTTTTACTGCATTTTGTTGTGTTTTATACGTTCTATGCTGTCATTTCTATCTTCTCCTATTGGCAAGGCAAGGCAGAGTGCTCGCAACTGTGTCCTGTGCAGTAGCCGTGATATCTGTAATTGCAATTATTACTTTTGCATATGATGACAGCGTGCAAAAGACGCATGGGCTCTGTGGAGAGCTCCGCTCCAGCTGGCTGCTGTGACAGCTCACTGACACTGTATTTCTGCTTAATCAGTTTCAGTCTCGCCAGAGTTACATTAATATCTGTATTTTTATATTTGAAATTCAGGGGATTTTGATAATAGATTATTAAAGTTTGTTTGCGAGGCTGTGGCCTCTGCATGTGCAAAGCTTGTGCGACAAACTTTAGGGCGTATTTGCGCCGGCATATCATTAGTGCAAATTGTTTTGGGTAAAAAATAGGCTATTAAAAGGAACTGTCGGAATGGCGGTAGGTTAAAAAAAACAAAAAACATACCGCCATTCCGACCATAGGAGGAAAAAAGTGTCGGAATGGTGGGACGTTTGATAAAAAATTAAGTGTCGCCATTCCGACAATTGGAGACCCATGTCGGAATGGCGAGATGTCGGAATGGCAGCATGTAACCATGATGAAGGAGAGACCATTTGAGCAGCACAGCCATTTCGCAGCACAGGGACAGCAATCCAAGTTACAGGATCTCCCACGTGGTATCACCTGTCACATTGTGTCAAGGCATCAAAAGAAGAAAAAATCACCAAACTCAAGGACAAAAAGACAAAGACTCCGGTGAACGAAGACAGAGGACTGACAAACCAGAAATACAAAAGGATTCTCGATATCAAGATCCAGAAGAAGAGGCTAACAATGCCACGAACACTTACGATGCTGGGAATGATGCCACCAATGAACAGAGAAGAAGATTCAGTGTCATCAATCTGCATTACGTGCCTCTAATGAGGGGGTGAATATAGAATCCTCAACGATTACAACGTCTCTGGGAACTGTGACAACAACAAGGTTTAAACCATTTTGATATATATTGTAACCTATTGTCTAAGGAATAGTGCCGAAAATGAGGTAAATCTAATCCACCACTGTCCTTGGTCTTCTGTAGGGTTTTTAAACTAAGACGTGGTGGTTTGTTTTTCCACAGAAATTTGGAGATGCATGAATCTAGTGACTTAAACCAGATCATTGAGAACAAATAGTTAACTTTTGGTAGTATCATCATTTTAATGGATGTAACTCTTCCCATAAGTGATATAGGTAAGGACTTCCAACGAGAGATCGTCCTCTACTGTCTTTAATAATTGCACATAATTTAGCTTTGTTAGCTCTGAGAGCCTGGAGGAAATGTTTATGCCTAAATATCTAATATTTCCTGACTGTAAAGTGATCGCAGGTATATTATGGACCCTACAGTTAATGGGCAGAACTGTGGTCTTAGACCAGTTGATAGAGTAGTCAGAAAGTGCTGAGAATTTATTTATGAGTGTGATCGTGTGACTGAGAGACGTCTGTGAGTTCTGAAGGAAAAGTAATACATCATCAGCATAAAGACTTATTTTATGCTCAATATTTTGGGATTAATTACTCACAAACGGGTAAGAAAAGGTAGTATTGCCAGACCATACATGATCAAAACAGGGAGCGGAGGTGGTTCAGCTGCAAGGTGTGAATGTCTGACTATAGTTTGTAAAAAGCGGGTAAGATAAGGTGCGAATGCCCGACAATGTATGATCAAAAGAGGGAGCGGAGTGTTTTGGCTACAAGAAGGTTTGAATATCCGACCATAGTTTGTAAAAAGCGGGTAAGAAAAGGTTACCATACATCATCAAAAGCAGGAGTGGATGTGTTCGGCTACAAGAAGATTTGAATGTCCATCAATAATTGCTTTAAAACATGAAAGAAAATTTTCGAATATCAAACCGCACATGATCATAAGCGGGAGAGGAGTTGTTCAGCTGCAAGAAGGTGTGAATGTCCACCCATAATTACTGAAAAATGGGTAAGAAAAGGTGAAAATGCCCAACCATACATCATCAAAAGCAGGAGTGGATGTGTTCGGCTACAAGAAAGTTTGAATGTCCGACCATAGTTTGTAAAAAGCGGGTAAGAAAAGGTTCAAATGCCTGACTATACACCATCAAAAGCGGGAGCGGAGGTGTTCCGCTGTAAGAAGGTGTAAATGTCCGACCATAGTTGGTAAAAAGCGGGTAAGAAAAGGTTAAAATACCCGACTGTACACAATCAATAGCGGGAGCGGAGTTGTTTGGCTACAAGAAGGTGTGAAAGTCCGACCACGGTTTGTAAAAAGCGGGTAAGAAAAGGTTCGAATGCCCGAATATATACCATCAAAAGTGGAAGTGGATGTGTTCGGCTGCAAGAAGGTGTGAACGTCCGACCAAAGTTTGTAAAAAGCAGTTAAGAAAAGGTTCGAATATCCAACCAAACATAATCAAAAGCGGGAGCAGAGCTGTTCGACTGCAAGTAGGTGTGAATGTCAGATCATAATTTGCAAAAAGCTGATGAGAAAGGGTGAGAATGCCCGGCTATACACCATCAAATGCGGGAGCGGAACTGTTCGGCTGTGAGTAGGTGTGAATGTCCAACCATAATTGTTGAAAAATGTGTTAGAAGAGACTAGAATGCCGGACAAGACATCATCAAATGCGGGAGCGGAGTTGTTCGGCTGTGAGTAGGTGTGAATCTCCGAGCATAGTTTGTAAAAAGGGGGTAAGAATAGGTTCGAATGCCCGAACATACACTATCAAAACAGGGAGCTGAGGTGGCTCAGCTGCAAGGTGTGAATGTCTGACTATAGTTTGTAAATAAGGTGCGAATGCCCAACAATGTATAATCAAAAGAGGGAGCGGAGGTTTTCGGCTACAAGAAGGTTTGAATGTCCGACCATAGTTTGTAAAAAGCGGGTAAGAAAAGGTTCAAATGCCTGACTATACACCATCAAAAGCGGGAGCAGAGGTGTTCCGCTGTAAGACGGTGTGAATGTCCGACCATATTTGGTAAAAAGCGGGTAAGAAAAGGCTAAAATACCCGACTGTACACAATCAATAGCGGGAGAGGAGGTGTTCAGCTGAAAGAAGGTGTGAATGTCCACCCATAATTACTGAAAAATGGGTAAGAAAAGGTGCGAATGCCAAACCATACATTATCAAAAGCAGGTGTGAATGTCAGATCATAATTTGCAAAAAGCTGATGAGAAAGGGTGAGAATGCCCGACTATACACCATCAAATGCGGGAGCGGAGTTGTTCGGCTCTGAGTAAGTGTGAATCTCCGACCATAATTGCTGAAAAATGTGTTTGAAAAGGTAAGAATGCCAGTCCATACATCATCAAAAGCGGGAGAGGTGGTGTTCGGCTGCAAGTAGGTGTGAATGTCCAGCCATAATTACTAACAAACGGGTAAGAAAAGGTAGTATTGCCAGACCATACATGATCAAAACAGGGAGCGGAGGTGGTTCAGCTGCAAGAAGGTGTGAATGTCCGACTAAAGTTCAAATATATTAACAAAAGCGGGAGGAGAGGTCTTCGGATGAGAGTGGTTGAGAATTTCCAACCATAATCTATAAAATGCGGTGAAAAAAAAGGTGTGATAGAACACTAAAAGGTGGAGCGGAAGTGTTCGGCTGCAAGAAGGTGTGAATGTCCGACTATATTTGGTGAAAAGCAGGTGAAGCAAGGTCTGAATGCCCAACCTTACATCATCAAAAGTGAGATCAGAGGTGTTTGGCTGCATGAAGGCCATAGTTTGCCAAAAGCGGGTAAGCTGCGAATGACCGACTAAATATCAACAAAAGGTCTTCGGATGCAAGTGGGTGTGAATATCCCACCATACAAGTATGGTGGAGAGGAAGCTGTGAACAGCCGACCATAGTTGGCAAAAAGCGGGTGAGAAAAGGTGCGAATGTCCAACCATACATGATCAAAACAGGGAGCGGAAGTGTTTGGCTGTGACAAGGTGTGAATGTCCACCCAAAATTAATGAAAAGCAGGCAACAAGTAGGTTTGAATGCCCAACCATACATCATCAAAAGCAGGAGTGGATGTGTTCGGCTACAAGAAGGTTTGAATGTCCGAGCATAGTTTGTAAAAAGCGGGTAAGAAAAGGTTCGAATGCCCAAACATACACCATCAAAAAAGGGAGCGGAGGTGTTCCGCTGTAAGAAGGTGTGAATGTCCGACCATAGTTGGTAAAAAACGGGTAAGAAAAGGTTAAAATACCCGACTGTACACAATCAATAGGGGGAGCGGAGTTGTTCGGCTACAAGAAGGTGTGAAAGTCCAACCATGGTTTGTAAAAAGCTGGTAAAAAAATGTTCGAATGCCCGAATTTATACCATCAAAAGCGGAAGCGGAGGTGTTCGACTGCAAGTAGGTGTGAATGTCCAGCCATAATTACTCACAAACGGGTAAGAAATGGTAGTATTGCCAGACCATACATGATCAAAACAGGGAGCTGAGGTGGTTCAGCTGCAAGGTGTGAATGTCTGACTATAGTTTGTAAAAAGCGGGTAAGACAAGGTGCGAATGCCCGACAATATATGATCAAAAGAGGGAGTAGAGGTCTTCGGCTGCAAGGTCTGAATGTCCAACCATAATTTCTAAAAACCGGGTAAGAAAAGGCTCGAAATTCCGACTATACACAATCAAAAGCGGGAGCGGGAGGTTTTCAGCTGCAAATCCTTCACTCAAACCAAGTGAAAACTGCTTTGTCCTTCATATTTATCAATGTCTAGATCGACTTCAACAAAGAACAACATTGTACTTTGCAGTAAAGAAAGAGCAAATCAAAAGTTTTAGGAATCCGAGAATAAGCTTATTTTCATGAGTTCTGCACGATTATTGATTTTACTATAAATGAATGCCTTCACTCAAACTATGTTAAAACTGCTTTGTCCTTCATATTTATCAATGTCTAGATTGACTTCAACAAAGAACAACACTGGATTTTGCAGTAGAAGAAATAGCAACACTGAAGGATCAGTAATCCGAGAATAAGCTTATTTTCATACGTTCTGCATGATTTGGGATTTTATGTATAAAATGAATTCCTTTACTCAAACTATGTTAAAACTGCTTTGTCCTTCATATTTATCAATGTCTAGATTGACTTCAACAAAGAACAACATTGTATTTTGCAGTAGAAGAAATAGCAACACTGAAGGATCAGGAATCCGAAAACACGCTTTATTTTCATACGTTCTGCTTGATTTGGGATTTTGCTATAAAATTAATTCCTTCACTCAAACAAAGTGGAAACTGCTTTGTCCTTCATATTTATCAATGTCTATATCGATTTCAACAAAGAACAAGGCTGTATTTTGCAGTATAGGAAAGAGCAACACTGGAGGATCAGGAATCCGAGAATAAGCTTACTTTCATGAGTCCTGCACGATTTCGGATTTTCCTATAAAATGAATTGCTTTGCTCAAACCAAGTTAAAATTGCTTTGTCCTTCATAGTTATCCATGTCTAAAATGTATCAAGCATAAAGTTCCTCATATTACCCTGAATGAGAAAGAAGCATCCCTTTGGTTGAGCAATACGTTCCTTATGCAGAGTTATGCATGATTTCGGATTTTGCTATAAAATTCATTCCTTCACACCTTTTTTTTTCACCGCATTTTATAGATTATGGTTGGAAATTTCAACCACTCTAATCCGAAGACCTCTCCTCCCGCTTTTGTTAATATATTTGAACTTTAGTTGGACATTCACCCCTTTTTGCAGCTAAACCACCTCCGCTCCCTGTTTTGATCATGTATGGTCTGGCAATACTACATTTTCTTACCAGTTTGTGAGTAATTATGGCTGGATATTGACACCTACTTGCAGCTGAACACAATCTCTATCGCTTTTAATTATGTTTGGATATTCGAACCTTTTCTTTACTGCTTTTTGCCAACTTTGGTCGGACTTTCACACCTTCTTGTAGCCGAACAACTCCGCTCCCGCTATTGATTGTGTACAGTCGGGTATTTTAACCTTTTCTTACCCGCTTTTTACCAACTATGGTCGGACATTTACACCTTCTTACAGCGGAACACCTCCGCTCCCTCTTTTGATGGTCTATGTTCGGGCATTCGAACCTTTTCTTAACAGCTTTTTACAAACTATGATCAGACATTCAAACCTTCTTGTAGCCGAACACATCCACTCCTGCTTTTGATGATGTATGGTTGGGCATTTTCACCTTTTCTTACTCATTTTTCAGTAATTATGGGTGGACATTCACACCTTCTTGCAGCTGAACAACTCCTCTCCCGCTTATGATCATGTGCGGTTTGATATTCGAAAATTTTCTTTCATGTTTTAAAGCAATTATTGATAGACATTCAAATCTTCTTGTAGCCGAACACATCCACTCCTGCTTTTGATGATGTATGGTTTGGCATTCGCACCTATTTTTTACCCATTTCTCAGGAATTTTGGGTGGACATTCAGACCTTCTTGCAGCCGAAAACCTCTGCTCCCTCTTTTGATCATACATTGTCGGGAATTCGCACCTTATCTTACCCGCTTTTTACAAACTATAGTCAGACATTCACACCTTGGTGCTGAACCACCTCAGCTCCCTGTTTTGATCATGTATGGTCTGGCAATACTACCTTTTCTTACCCGTTTGTGAGTAATTATGGCTGGACATTCACACCTACTTGCAGTCGAACACCTCTGCTCCCGCTTTTGATTATGTTTGGTTGGATATTCGAACCTTGTCTTAACTGCTTCTTACAAACTTTGGTCGGACATTCACACCTTCTTGCAGCCGAACACTTCCGCTCCACCTTTTAGTGTTCTATCACACCTTTTTTTTCACCGCATTTTATAGATTATTTTTGGAAATTCTCAACCACTCTCATCCGAAGACCTCTCCTCCCGCTTTTGTTAATATATTTGAACTTTAGTCGGACATTCACACCTTCTTGCAGCTGAACCACCTCCGCTCCCTGTTTTGATCATGTATGGTATGGCAATACTACCTTTTCTTACCCGTTTGTTAGTAATTATGGCTGGACATTCACACCTACTTGCAGCCGAACACCACCTCTCCCGCTTTTGATGATGTATGGACCGGCATTCTTACCTTTTCTAACACATTTTTCAGCAATTATGGTCGGACATTCACACTTACTCACAGCCGAACAACTCCGCTCCCGCATTTGATGGTGTATAGTCGGGCATTCTCACCCTTTCTCATCAGCTTTTTGCAAATTATGATCTGACATTCACACCTGCTTTTGATAATGTATGGTTGGGCATTCGCACCTTTTCTTACCCATTTTTCAGTAATTATGGGTGGACATTCACACCTTCTTGCAGCTGAACACCTCCTCTCCCGCTATTGATTGTGTACAGTCGGGTATTTTAACCTTTTCTTACCCGCTTTTTACCAAATATGGTCGGACATTCACACCGTCTTACAGCGGAACACCTCTGCTCCCGCTTTTGATGGTGTATAGTCAGGCGCGTGAACCTTTTCTTACCCGCTTTTTACAAACTATGGTCGGACATTCAAACCTTCTTGTAGCCGAAAACCTCCGCTCCCTCTTTTGATTATACATTGTTGGGCATTCGCACCTTATTTACAAACTATAGTCAGACATTCACACCTTGCAGCTGAGCCACCTCAGCTCCCTGTTTTGATAGTGTCTGTTCGGGCATTCGAACCTATTCTTACCCCCTTTTTACAAACTATGCTCGGAGATTCACACCTACTCACAGCCGAACAACTCCGCTCCCGCATTTGATGATGTCTTGTCCGGCATTCTAGTCTCTTCTAACACATTTTTCAGCAATTATGGTCGGACATTCACACCTACTCACAGCCGAACACTTCCACTCCCGCATTTGATGGTGTATAGCCGGGCATTCTCACCCTTTCTCATCAGCTTTTTACAAATTATGATCTGACATTCACACCTACTTGCAGTCGAACAGCTCTGCTCCCGCTTTTGATTATGTTTGGTTGGATATTCGAACCTTTTCTTAACTGCTTTTTACAAACTTTGGTCGGACGTTCACACCTTCTTGCAGCCGAACACATCCACTTCCACTTTTGATGGTATATATTCGGGCATTCGAACCTTTTCTTACCCGCTTTTTACAAACCGTGGTCGGACTTTCACACCTTCTTGTAGCCAAACAACTCCGCTCCCGCTATTGATTGTGTACAGTCGGGTATTTTAACCTTTTCTTACCCGCTTTTTACCAACTATGGTCGGACATTTACACCTTCTTACAGCGGAACACCTCCGCTCCTGCTTTTGATGATGTATGGTTGGGCATTTTCACCTTTTCTTACCCATTTTTCAGTAATTATGGGTGGACATTCACACCTTCTTGCAGCTGAACAACTCCTCTCCCGCTTATGATCATGTGCGGTTTGATATTCGAAAATTTTCTTTCATGTTTTAAAGCAATTATTGATGGACATTCAAATCTTCTTGTAAGCGAACACATCCACTCCTGCTTTTGATGATGTATGGTTTGGCATTCGCACCTATTTTTTACCCATTTCTCAGGAATTTTGGATGGACATTCAGACCATCTTGCAGCCGAAAACCTCTGCTCCCTCTTTTGATCATAAATTGTCGGGCATTCGCACCTTATCTTACCCGCTTTTTACAAACTATAGTCAGACATTCACACCTTGGTGCTGAACCACCTCAGCTCCCTGTTTTGATCATGTATGGTCTGGCAATACTACCTTTTCTTACCCGTTTGTGAGTAATTATGGCTGGACATTCACACCTACTTGCAGTCGAACAGCTCTGCTCCCGCTTTTGATTATGTTTGGTTGGATATTCGAACCTTTTCTTAACTGCTTTTTACAAACTTTGGTCGGACGTTCACACCTTCTTGCAGCCGAACACATCCACTTCCACTTTTGATGGTATATATTCGGGCATTCGAACCTTTTCTTACCCGCTTTTTACAAACCGTGGTCGGACTTTCACACCTTCTTGTAGCCAAACAACTCCGCTCCCGCTATTGATTGTGTACAGTCGGGTATTTTAACCTTTTCTTACCCGCTTTTTACCAACTATGGTCGGACATTTACACCTTCTTACAGCGGAACACCTCCGCTCCCTCTTTTGATGGTCTATGTTCGGGGCATTCAAACCTTTTCTTACCCGCTTATTACAAACTATGGTCAGACATTCAAACCTTCTTGTAGCCGAACACATCCACTCCTGCTTTTGATGATGTATGGTTGGGCATTTTCACCTTTTCTTACCCATTTTTCAGTAATTATGGGTGGACATTCACACCTTCTTGCAGCTGAACAACTCCTCTCCCGCTTATGATCATGTGCGGTTTGATATTCGAAAATTTTCTTTCATGTTTTAAAGCAATTATTGATGGACATTCAAATCTTCTTGTAGCCGAACACATCCACTCCTGCTTTTGATGATGTATGGTTTGGCATTCGCACCTATTTTTTACCCATTTCTCAGGAATTTTGGATGGACATTCAGACCTTCTTGCAGCCGAAAACCTCTGCTCCCTCTTTTGATCATACATTGTCGGGCATTCGCACCTTATCTTACCCGCTTTTTACAAACTATAGTCAGACATTCACACCTTGGTGCTGAACCACCTCAGCTCCCTGTTTTGATCATGTATGGTCTGGCAATACTACCTTTTCTTACCCGTTTGTGAGTAATTATGGCTGGACATTCACACCTACTTGCAGTCGAACAGCTCTGCTCCCGCTTTTGATTATGTTTGGTTGGATATTCGAACCTTTTCTTAACTGCTTTTTACAAACTTTGGTCGGACGTTCACACCTTCTTGCAGCCGAACACCTCCGCTTCCGCTTTTGATGGTATATATTCGGGCATTCGAACCTTTTCTTAGCAGCTTTTTACAAACCATGGTTGGACTTTCACACCTTCTTGTTGCTGAACAACTCCGCTCCCGCTATTGATTGTGTACAGTCGGGTATTTTAACCTTTTCTTACCCGCTTTTTACCAACTATGGTCGGACATTCACACCGTCTTACAGCGGAACACCTCCGCTCCCGCTTTTGATGGTGTATTGTCAGGCATTTGAACCTTTTCTTACCTGCTTTTTACAAACTATGGTCGGACATTCAAACCTTCTTGTAGCCAAAAACCTCCGCTCCCTCTTTTGATCATACATTGTCGGGCATTCGCACCTTTTCTTACCCGTTTTTTACAAACTATGGTCGGACTTTCAAACCTTCTTGTAGCCCAACACATCCACTCCTGCTTTTGATGATGTATGTTTGGGCATTCGCATCTTTTCTTACCCATTTTTCAGTAATTATGGGTGGACATTCACACCTTCTTGCAGCTGAACACCTCCTCTCCCGCTTATGATGGTGTATAGTCGGGCTTTCAAGCCTTTTCTTACCCGGTTTTTACAAATTATAGTTGGACATTCAGACCTTCTTTCAGCCGAAAACCTCCACTCCCTCTTTTGATCATACATTGTCGGGCATTAGCACCTTTTCTTACCCGCGTTTTACAAACCATGGTCGGACTTTCACATCTTTTAGTAGCCGAACAACTCCGCTCCTGCTATTGATTGTGTACAGTCGGGTATTTTAACCTTTTCTTACCCGCTTTTTACCAACTATGGTCGGACATTCACACCTTCTTACAGCGGAACACCTCCGCTCCCTCTTTTGATGGTGTATGTTCGGGCAGTCAAACCTTTTCTTACCTGCTTTTTACAAACTATGGTCAGACATTCAACCCTTCTTGGAGCCGAACACATCCACTCCTGCTTTTGATTATGTATAGTTAGGCATTCGCACCTTTTCTTACCCATTTTTCAGTAATTATGGGTGTACATTCACACCTTCTTGCAGCCGAACACCTCCGCTCCCTCTTTTGATCATACATTTTCGGGCATTCGCACCTTCTCTTACCCGCTTTTTACAAACCATGGTCGTACTTTCACACCTTTTAGTAGCCGAACAACTCCGCACCCGCTACTGATTGTGTACAGTCGGGTATTTTAACCTTTTCTTACCCGTTTTTTACCAACTATGGTCGGACATTCACACCTTCTTACAGCGGAACACCTCCGCTCCCTCCTTTGATGGTGTATGTTCGGGCATTTGAACCTTTTCTTACCCGCTTTTTACAAACTATGGTCAGACGTTCAAACCTTCTTGTAGCCGAACATATCCACTCCTGCTTTTGTTGATGTATGGTTGGGCATTCGAACCTACTTGTTGCCCGCTTTTCATTAATTATGGGTGGACATTCACACCTTGTCTCAGCCAAACACCTCCGCTCCCTGTTTTGATCATGTATGGTTTGACATTCGCACCTTTGCTTACCTTCTTTTTATACTGATTGCTCAAGATTAAGTTGTTCTTTCTCAAACTACAAAATTTTTTTAATTGTTGAAACTTGATTTGAAGTGGATAAATAAGGAAGACAAACAGTTTTAAGTCAGGCTGATAGCAATTCATTTTAAAGCAAAATCTGTATTTCGTCATTTGTCGAGAGATGCTTATTGCTGAAGAAGTTCTTTCTCATTCTACAAAGTACAACGTTGTTTATCATTGAAACTTGATTAGACATGAATAAATATGAAGTACAAAGCAGTCTTAACTTGGTTTGAGTTAAGGAATTCGTTTTATAGGAGAATCCGAATTCGTGCATAACTCGTAAAATAGAGCTTATTTTCGGATTCCTGAAGAATGAGTCTGGTTCTTTCTCATAATACAAAGTTTGTGGTTTATTGTTGAAACTTCATCAGACCGTTAGATATAGTCGGACTCACCTCGACGCACGGCTTGGGATCTGGAACCAGTACTCTTGAGAGGGGTTGGACTCTCTTCCACTCTGGAGTTGCCCGTGGTGAGAGGCGCAGAGCAGGTGTGGGCATACTTATTGCCCCCCGGCTGTGTGCCAGTACATTGGGGTTTACCCCAGTGAACGAGAGGGTAGCCTCCCTCCGCCTTGGGTGGGGGGACGAGTCCTGACTGTTGTTTGTGCCTATGCGCCAAACAGCAGTTCAGAGTACCTACCCTTTTTGGAGTCTCTGGGGGAGGCACTGGAGAATGCTCCTACCGGAGACTCCCTCATTCTGCTAGGGGACTTCAATGCTCACGTGGGCAATGACAGTGAGACCTGGAGGGGTGTGATTGGGAGGAACGGCCCCCCCGATCTGAATCAGAGTGGTGTTATGTTGTTGGACTTCTGTGCCAGTCATAGACTGTCCATAACGAACACCATGTTCAGGCATAAGGGTCTCCATATGTGCACTTGGCACCAGGACACCCTTGGCCGCAGTTCGATGATCGACTTTGTGGTTATATCATCAGACTTGCGGCCGTATGTCCTGGACACTCGGGTGAAGAGAGGGGCGGAGCTGTCAACTGATCACCACCTGGTGGTGAGTTGGCTCCGCTGGTGGGGGAGGATGCCGATCAGACCTGGCAGGCCCAAACGTATTGTGAGGGTCTGCTGGGAGCGTTTGTCAGAATCCCCCGTCAGAAGGAGCTTTAACTCCCACCTCCGGCAGAGCTTCAACCATATTTGAGGTGGGGGACATTGAATGGGCCATGTTCCGTGACTCCATTGCCGAGGCAGCTGGTCGGAGTTGTGGCCGTAAGGTGGTCGGTGCCTGTCATGGCGGCAACCCTCGAACCTGCTGGTGGACACCAGTGGTGAGGGAAGCCGTCAAGCTGAAGAAGGAGTCCTATCGCGCCTTTTTGGCCAGTGGGACCCTGGAAGAAGCTGATAGGTACCGACGGGCCAGACGGGCCGCGGCTTCGGCGGTTGCTGAGGCAAAAACTCGGGCCTGGGAGGAGTTCGGTGAGACCATGGAGAACGATTTCCGGACGGCCTCGAAAAGATTCTGGTCCACCATCCGGCGTCTCAGGGGGGGGAAGCGGCTCACAGTCAACACTGTTTACAGTGCGGACGGGGCTTTGCTGACCTCAACTAGGGATGTTGTGAGTCGGTGGGGGGAGTACTTCGAGGAACTCCTCAATCCTACCAACACGTGCTCGGAAGAGGCAGAGTCGGAGAGCTCGGAGACGGGGCCTCCCATTTCTGGGGCTGAGGTTGCCGAGGTGGTTAAAAAGTTCCTCGGTGGCAAGGCCCCGGGGGTGGATGAGGTCCGTCCTGAGTTTCTCAAGGCTCTGGATGTTGTAGGGCTGTCTTGGCTGACACGCCTCTGCAGTATCGCGTGGACATCGGGGACAGTGCCTCTGGACTGGCAGATTGGGGTGGTGGTCCCCCTCTTTAAAAAGGGGGACCGGAGGGTGTGTTCCAACTATAGGGGTATCACACTCCTCAGCCTCCCTGGTAAGGTCTATTCGGGGGTATTGGAGAGGAGGATCCGTCGGATAATCGAGCCTCGGATTCAGGAGATGCAGTGTGGCTTTCGTCCTGGCCGTGGAACAGTGGACCAGCTCTATACCCTCGGCAGGATCCTGGAGGGTGCATGGGAGTTCGCCCAACCAGTCTACATGTGTTTTGTGGACTTGGAGAAAGCGTTTGACCGTGTCCCTCGTGGAGTCCTGTGGGGGGTGCTCCGGGAATATGGAGTGCCGGACCCCTTGATAGGGGCCGTTCGGTCTCTGTATGACCGGTGCCAGAGTTTGGTCCGCATTGCCGGCAGTAAGTCGGATACGTTTCCGGTGAGAGTTGGACTCTGTCAGGGCTGCCCTTTGTCACCGATTCTGTTCCTAACTTTTATGGACAGAATTTCTAGGCGGAGCCAGGGCGTTGAGGGTGTCCCATTTGGCGACCTCAGAATCGGGTCTCTGCTTTTTGCAGATGATGTGGTTCTGTTAGCGTCGTCAGGCCGTGACCTTCAGCTCTCACTGGAGTGATTCGCAGCCGAGTGTGAAGCGGCTGGGATGAGAATCAGCACCTCCAAATCTGAGACTATGGTTCTCAGCCGGAAAAGGGTGGAATGCTCTCTCCGGGTCGGGAATGAGATCCTTCCCCAAGAGGAGGAGTTCAAGTATCTCGGGGTCTTGTTCACGAGTGACGGACGAATGGAGCGGGAGATTGACGGGCGGATCGGTGCGGCGCCTGCAGTGTTGCAGGCTCTGCACCGACCCGTCGTTGTGAAGAGGGAGCTGAGCCAGAAGGCGAAGCTCTCTACTTACTGGTCAATCTACGTTCCCATCCTCACCTATGGTCACGAGTTGTGGGTAGTGACCGAAAGAACAAGATCGCGAATACAAGCAGCCGAAATGGATTTCCTCCGCAGGGTGTCTGGGCTCTCCCTTAGAGATAGGGTGAGAAGCTCAGTCATCCGGGAGGGGCTCGGAGTAGAACCGCTGCTCCTCCGCATTGAGAGGAGTCAGATGAGGTGGCTTGGGCATCTGGTTAGGATGCCCCCTGGGCGCCTCCCTGGGGAGGTGTTCCGGGCACGTCCCACTGGGAGGAGACCCCGGGGGAGACCCAGGACACGTTGGAGAGACTATGTCTCTCGGCTGGCCTGGGAACGCCTCGGGGTCCCCCCGGAAGAGCTGGAGGAAGTGGCCGGGGACAGAGACGTCTGGGTTTCTCTGCTCAAGCTGCTGCCCCCGCGACCCGACCCCCGGATAAGCGGCAGATGATGGATGGATGGATGGATATATCCTCCACCAACCAGACTTACAACCCCCGACTAGGGTAGCAGAATTTCTTAGCAGCTGTACCCCAAAACTACTATCAAAAATATATAAATTATTGTCTAAGATAGATGACACAATGTCTCTTCCATCCTCAAAATGGGAGGCAGATTTATCCATCAGTTCTGGTCATAGCTTCTAACCACAAATATGTTTGAACACCTTCATAAAGACTCGAAATCCTAATTTACAGCTCATACAATACAAAATCCTTCATAGAACACACTATACAGGACAAAGGATGTTCAGGATGGGTCTAACACACTCAAACATCTGCTCACATTGCACAGATAACACACCTGATGATTATGCACACGCTTTGTGGTTTTCTGCGCCTGTCCAGAAGTTCTGGCTTGAAGTCTGTGAGGACCTATCAACATGGCTAAAGTGTAGCATCCCTGCATGCCCCACACTGTACATACTGGGTGACTTAGACAACATCAACATGGAAATTAACTCAGCACACATGGTTGTCACAGTGTTATGTATCGCAAAGAAAACTATTCTCATGAACTGGAAAGCGAAGAACAATCTGTGTATTAACCAGTTTAGAAATTTTCTTTTAGATTATATTAGCATGGAAACAATGTCTGCCTCCTCAAAACATCAATTGGCTGAATTTCATTCTCTCTGGTCCCCTCTGATTAGTTTTATCACATAGTGGTGGTGGTGGGTTGCTGGGTGATGGTGGGTCTCAGGCCCGGGCTGCTGCAACTGGTGTGACCGGGTGGTTTGTTTGTTTGTTTTTTGTAGAGGTCCTCCTGGGTGGGGTTGGGTTGAGTGGGGTGGGGCGGGATGGGTACCTTCTGGGGGTACAGTAGCTCCCGGAATATGGTCGCTGCAGGCCCCCAGCCTGGTGGACATCAGGCCCTCCTGCCCATTGTTGGCTCCCAGGTAGCGGGGATGCCTATTGCAGCCAGTCCCTGGCTGCCCTCTCTCGGGGAGAGTAGCTCCCCCGGTATATATCCCCATACCCCTCTCCCTTCTGGCTCCTGTACATAGCACACACTCACACATGAAGGGTTTTGGGGGCGTGTGTGTTCGGTGGGGTGTAGTGGATGGGGCCACGTAGGTGGTCCCCTTTGGTTGCACTCTGCAGTTCCCTGCCCCTGTTTTAATTACACCTTAGACATTACTACTTATCAAACACACTCACACACACACATTAGGTCTTGGGGGGTGGTTACACTGAGTGGCATCTGGTGGGCGGGGCTCTTTGGGTATGTAGGCTGCCCAGAGTGCCGCGCTCCCAGTTCTACAAGTTTGGCTGCCCCTCAATTTTAATTGCTCACTATTAGAAAATATTGAAGAGCCAGAAGGGTGAGGGGAGGGGTCTTCTTCGCACACCCCTGCTTCCTGGTGTCTGCTCGGGGCAGGAGGGGCCAGGAGGATTAATTAATTGTTCTGCTGGTTCGGGGTCTGTGGTGGCTGGGGGGTTGCCCGCTGCACTACACCCCAGCAGAGTCGAGGGAGGTAGGATGTGTGGATGTGTGGATGTATGGGACGTGAAAGTGTGTGTGGTAATGATTGGGCCTGGATCTGGGACTTGCTGTCGCCTGGCCTGCCTGTGTTTCTCCCGATGGGGCATCAGCGTTGCCTCTCCCCACTGCTCGCGACTTCACCCACCTGTGGGCACGTCTTGACTCCCAGGGCACTTGGCCAGGGGCGCTGGGGCAGGCGCTGACCCACTTTGTGGCTGTCTGGGGCGCTTGGCCCTCCTGGGTATTGGGTGGGGCCTCTGCCGGGGGGTTTGGGGGCGCTCGGGCTCCTGGGGCCCAGGTCCAGTGCACGGCCCATGTCTGGGCGGCTGGGGCCTGGCGGGGTCGGTGGGCTGTTGCCCCTGGTTCCCGGAGTGCCTCTGCCCTATGCTTATGGGGGCTCTTTCCGGGGGCTTCCTCTGCAGTCTTCTGGGTGGATGCGTGGTTGCCCCTGCGGTGGGCTGCCTGGGTTCTGTGCTCTGTGGGGGCTGCTGGTGGCCTGGGTCTTGTGGCCCTCTCTGCCTGCTTCTGATTGCTTGGGGGGGGGGCTGTGGATTGTGGCCCTGTACGCTTATACACTCATAACTAAGCACGGTTATCATGTAGGTCCTGTGCCATGGGTGTTGCATGTTCTCACACACACACACACACATTCATTAGTCCAGTAGCATGGTCACTAAGCAGTTGATGTATTATCATGTCGTCTCAGGTCATCTATATCCACAGCTGTGTTGTATGCGATTGCCGCTTCTTGTGCTTGTTTTTGTTTGTTTGTGTGTTTGTTTTTTCTCTGCTTGTCTGCTTTCAGGTGCTCCTGGTGGCGCTAAGGCTGGATTCCCCTCATAGGCCATGGATTGTTGTCTGTTTTGTTTTTTACAGGTGTAGCAGCTGGTTGTCTGGTTTTTGTTTCTATTTTTGTTCTGTTTCCTCTTCTTTCCTCTTCTTCTTTCCTTGTCCCCCGGTCCGGTTCAGTTCAGTTCATGTCATATATTGTAAACAGAAATAAATAAATTGGCATCAAGGGGAGCTTTACATTTATAAAACTTCCCTTGGCAAAACAAATCTGTTTGGCATCAAAGGTATTCAGACTACAATTCTTCTGACATAATGCTGAACAGGACAAGGGGAAAAAAAAGTAAAGAAGACAGTTCTGCCGAAAGCCAGGGATAGACCTGTTCTAAGTTCTATACTTTTTAAAAGGGGCATGTTTATCAACTATGGAATTAGAAGATTTACAAAAATGGTCAAGTGCTAGATCTTCATCTGGGATTTTAACAGTGTCATATAACTATTCAACAGATCAGTTAAAAAAAAGCCTGCTCATGGAGATGTTTCAGGATCTGGATACCAAGCGTGGACCTAATGTTTTCATTTTTGGCAATTCTGATACAGGCTATTGAGCAGTGATAACTAACACCAAGTTCAGATACTGCGGATTTTCTACCTTTGATTTGTTAAGATTGAGCCAATCAGGGACAACCTTGAAGGATCTCTTTGGTTTTGTAGGATCTGTAATTACCTGAGAAAGGTTGATATTGGTACACACCTTTTTTAAATGATCAGAGGCAGAGTTCAACTTGTTTAAATTAAAATTGCCACACAGAGATTGGGTTTAGGCCACATGCACACAGAATGACATCAACAAATATAAGAAATATTAAACATTTACACATAGATTTTTGAATATATGTAGAGGAATGATACTTTGAAATGTGCTCATTGCGGAGTTATGATCAGTTGAGTAATGAAGGTTGAACTATTCTGGGAAAGAGGTTCTATTCCCAGCATCATGATGGACACTCCTGATATAGAAGGTTTCGCTAACGCATTGGAATTGTTTTACTATTTTCATATGCATGTGCAATGAAGAATTGCTTGCTGCTGATAAATGCAAAGAAGAACAGCTTACACATAGATGCTCACATATAGGCTGCTGAATGCAATGAAGACCTGCTTATCAAGTAAAGTTCAATGTCAATGTGTAATATTCAATTAGGATTTGCAAAACAGTGAAGTTAAACAATGAATGGGTCCATAGTCGGTATGAGAAGACTACAGGAATATTTACCTGGGTGTACGTTCAAACAGAGATGAGAAAATTACGATAAATAATTGTTTGTTTGTTTGTTAGTATGTATATGAATGTTATGTGTATAAACTGTGTTGAGTTATAGTTACTCAGTAGTGTCTCAGTGAAACAACCGACGGGGGAAGCCTTGCGGTGACAACAAAAGCAGTGTTTTACTGATCAGTCAAGTTGCTCCAGTGTACTCCATACAAACTGGTTGGCTACTGAAGGGATAGAAAATGGGGAATACTTGTTTTAAAGCAAACAAGGAATTAGATGGGAAAAATACATGTTTTAACGGGACCCAGACAATATTAAATACTCAGATGGGAGAAGAAGTGTAGTTTTGTAGGAAATCACAAAATTATTACATAGAATTAGTGAAATCAATTGAAGAATGCCTTTCTGAAGAGCTGTTTACCACAGATGAGCAGCTTTGTGACCAAGCACATTGTAGATCGCTTTACTGCCAAAATGATCTAATTTAATGGATTGGTTTAGACATGCATAACAGCATTTTAAGAACAAAGAGAGAAACAAAAAGGGACAACGCTTCATGGTGGAAGGTGATGTATAAATAACTGTGTATATGATGAAGGGGGTGGCAACACCCATTCCGAAATCCCGCCATTCCGACATCCCGCTATTCCGACATCCCACCATTCCGACATACCACCATTCCGACATACCACCATTCCGACATGCAAACGTCCCACCATTCCGACATCCCACCATTGCGACATCCCGCTATTCTGACGTTCAAATGTCCCACCATTCCGACAAGGCTTTCCGTATAAGGAAATGTGTGTTACTCAACAGGTGAGTCCCTTCTTTCTGTTCATGCAATTTATATGTTTAACACATGTTTATAGACAAGCGTTATTAAAAACACAAAGTCTCGGCAACTGGAGGAGGAGAAGCAGTCCGCGGTGGTTTTCAATCACACACTCCAATGCCACTTGTTTCAACTTCCGAAAATTTAATCCAGGAAAAAAAGGCTTACAAACATGGACCAAAACGGCTCCATAACACGCACAAGAATCCAAAAGAAACGAAAGTTAACTAAAAGAAAGCAAATAAACAGTATGAAGTGGTCAAAATTGGTTTTACGCATGCCTATGTGCGTCTGGCACATGCGTCTTCGGGCTCTCCCACGTTGGTTTGTGGATGAAAGCTATATGTTCAGCTGTAATGTCATGTAAAAACAATCTCTACATGACATTTAGTCCCAGGTGTGACCAGTTAGGTCCTTAAGATATCAACAGGCTGTATAAAGCTACAACCGTTGCGGCTGTGTGTTTGTGCCAAATGCGCAAAACCCATCCGCGCTTCCCAAAATTGGAGTGAGTACTCATAAATCACGTGAATAACATGAATAAACGTTTTTACTGCATTTTGTTGTGTTTTATACGTTCTATGCTGTCATTTCTCTCTTCTCCTATTGGCAAGGCAAGGCAGAGTGCTCTCAACTGTATCCTGTGCAGTAGCCGTGATATCTGTAATTGCAATTATTACTTTTGCATATGATGACAGCGTGCAAAAGACGCATGGGCTCTGTGGAGAGCTCCGCTCCAGCTGGCTGCTGTGACAGCTCACTGACACTGTATTTCTGCTTAATCAGTTTCAGTCTCGCCAGAGTTACATTAATATCTGTATTTTTATATTTGAAATTCAGGGGATTTTGATAATAGATTATTAAAGTTTGTTTGCGAGGCTGTGGCCTCTGCATGTGCAAAGCTTGTGCGCCAAACTTTAGGGCGTATTTGCGCCGGCATATCATTAGTGCAAAATGTTTTGGGTAAAAAATAGGCTATTAAAAGGAACTGTCGGAATGGCGATATGTTAAAAAAAACAAAAAACATACCGCCATTCCGACCATAGGAGGAAAAAAGTGTCGGAATGGTGGGACGTTTGATAAAAAATTAAGTGTCGCCATTCCGACAATTGGAGACCCATGTCGGAATGGCGAGATGTCGGAATGGCAGCATGTAACCATGATGAAGGAGAGACCATTTGAGCAGCACAGCCATTTCGCAGCACAGGGACAGCAATCCAAGTTACAGGATCTCCCACGTGGTATCACCTGTCACATTGTGTCAAGGCATCAAAAGAAGAAAAAATCACCAAACTCAAGGACAAAAAGACAAAGACTCCGGTGAACGAAGACAGAGGACTGACAAACCAGAAATACAAAAGGATTCTCGATATCAAGATCCAGAAGAAGAGGCTAACAATGCCACGAACACTTACGATGCTGGGAATGATGCCAGCAATGAACAGAGAAGAAGATTCAGTGTCATCAATCTGCATTACGTGCCTCTAATGAGGGGGTGAATATAGAATCCTCAACGATTACAACGTCTCTGGGAACTGTGACAACAACAAGGTTTAAACCATTTTGATATATATTGTAACCTATTGTCTAAGGAATAGTGCTGAAAATGAGGTAAATCTAATCCACCACTGTCCTTGGTCTTCTGTAGGGTTTTTAAACTAAGACGTGGTGGTTTGTTTTTCCACAGAAATTTGGAGATGCATGAATCTAGTGACTTAAACCAGATCATTGAGAACAAATAGTTAACTTTTGGTAGTATCATCATTTTAATGGATGTAACTCTCCCCATAAGTGATATAGGTAAGGACTTCCAACGAGAGATCGTCCTCTACTGTCTTTAATAATTGCACATAATTTAGCTTTGTTAGCTCTGAGAGCCTGGAGGAAATGTTTATGCCTAAATATCTAATATTTCCTGACTGTAAAGTGATCGCAGGTATATTATGGACCCTACAGTTAATGGACAGAACTGTGGTCTTAGACCAGTTGATAGAGTAGTCAGAAAGTGCTGAGAATTTATTTATGAGTGTGATCGTGTGACTGAGAGACGTCTGTGAGTTCTGAAGGAAAAGTAATACATCATCAGCATAAAGACTTATTTTATGCTCAATATTTTGGGATTAATTACTCACAAACGGGTAAGAAAAGGTAGTATTGCCAGACCATACATGATCAAAACAGGGAGCGGAGGTGGTTCAGCTGCAAGGTGTGAATGTCTGACTATAGTTTGTAAAAAGCGGGTAAGATAAGGTGCGAATGCCCGACAATGTATGATCAAAAGAGGGAGCGGAGGTTTTTGGCTACAAGAAGGTTTGAATGTCCGACCATAGTTTGTAAAAAGCGGGTAAGAAAAGGTTCAAATGCCTGACTATACACCATCAAATGCGGGAGCGGAAGTGTTCGGCTGTGAGTAGGTGTGAATGTCCAACCATAATTGCTGAAAAATGTGTTAGAAGAGACTAGAATGCCGGCCAAGACATCATCAAATGCGGGAGCGGAGTTGTTCGGCTGTGAGTAGGTGTGAATCTCCGAGCATAGTTTGTAAAAAGGGGGTAAGAATAGGTTCGAATGCCCGAACATACACTACCAAAACAGGGAGCAGAGGTGGCTCAGCTGCAAGGTGTGAATGTCTGACTATAGTTTGTAAATAAGGTGCGAATGCCCAACAATGTATAATCAAAAGAGGGAGCGGAGGTTTTCGGCTACAAGAAGGTTTGAATGTCCGACCATAGTTTGTAAAAAGCGGGTAAGAAAAGGTTCAAATGCCTGACTATACACCATCAAAAGCGGGAGCAGAGGTGTTCCGCTGTAAGACGGTGTGAATGTCCGACCATATTTGGTAAAAAGCGGGTAAGAAAAGGTTAAAATACCCGACTGTACACAATCAATAGCGGGAGAGTGTTCAGCTGCAAGAAGGTGTGAATGTCCACCCATAATTACTGAAAAATGGGTAAGAAAAGGTGCGAATGCCAAACCATACATTATCAAAAGCAGGTGTGAATGTCAGATCATAATTTGCAAAAAGCTGATGAGAAAGGGTGAGAATGCCCGACTATACACCATCAAATGCGGGAGCGGAGTTGTTCGGCTGTGAGTAAGTGTGAATCTCCGACCATAATTGCTGAAAAATGTGTTAGAAAAGGTAAGAATGCCGGTCCATACATCATCAAAAGCGGGAGAGGTGGTGTTCGGCTGCAAGTAGGTGTGAATGTCCAGCCATAATTACTAACAAACGGGTAAGAAAAGGTAGTATTGCCAGACCATACATGATCAAAACAGGGAGCGGAGGTGGTTCAGCTGCAAGAAGGGGTGAATGTCCGACTAAAGTTCAAATATATTAACAAAAGCGGGAGGAGAGGTCTTCGGATGAGAGTGGTTGAGAATTTCCAACCATAATCTATAAAATGCGGTGAAAAAAAAGGTGTGATAGAACACTAAAAGGTGGAGCGGAAGTGTTCGGCTGCAAGAAGGTGTGAATGTCCGACTATATTTGGTGAAAAGCAGGTGAAGCAAGGTCTGAATGCCCAACCTTACATCATCAAAAGCGAGATCAGAGGTGTTTGGCTGCATGAAGGCCATAGTTTGCCAAAAGCGGGTAAGCTGCGAATGACCGACTAAATATCAACAAAAGGTCTTCGGATGCAAGTGGGTGTGAATATCCCACCATACAAGTATGGTGGAGAGGAAGCTGTGAACAGACGACCATAGTTGGCAAAAAGCGGGTGAGAAAAGGTGCGAATGTCCAACCATACATGATCAAAACAGGGAGCGGAGGTGTTTGGCTGTGACAAGGTGTGAATGTCCACCCAAAATTAATGAAAAGCGGGCAACAAGTAGGTTTGAATGCCCAACCATACATCATCAAAAGCAGGAGTGGATGTGTTCGGCTACAAGAAGGTTTGAATGTCCGAGCATAGTTTGTAAAAAGCGGGTAAGAAAAGGTTCGAATGCCCAAACATACACCATCAAAAGAGGGAGCGGAGGTGTTCCGCTGTAAGAAGGTGTGAATGTCCGACCATAGTTGGTAAAAAACGGGTAAGAAAAGGTTAAAATACCAAACTGTACACAATCAATAGCGGGAGCGGATGTGTTTGGCTACAAGAATGTGTGACAGTCCGACCATGGTTTGTAAAAAATGGGTAAGAAAAGGTGCGAATGCCCGACAATGTATGATCAAAAGAGGGAGCGGAGGTTTTCGGCTACAAGAAGGTTTGAATGTCCGACCATAGTTTGTAAAAAGCGGGTAAGAAAAGGTTCAAATGCCTGACTATACACCATCAAAAGCGGGAGAGGAGGTGTTCCGCTGTAAGACGTTGTGAATGTCTGACCATAGTTGGTAAAAAGCGGGTAAGAAAAGGTTAAAATTCCCGACTGTACACAATCAATAGCGGGAGCGGATGTGTTTGGCTACAAGAATGTGTGACAGTCCGACCATGGTTTGTAAAAAACGGGTAATTAAAGGTGCGAATGCCCGACAATGTATGATCAAAAGAGGGAGCGGAGGTTTTCGGCTACAAGAAGGTTTGAATGTCCGACCATAGTTTGTAAAAAGCGGGTAAGAAAAGGTTCAAATGCCTGACTATACACCATCAAAAGCGGGAGCGGAGGTGTTCGGCTACAAGAAGGTGTGAAAGTTCAACCATGGTTTGTAAAAAGCTGCTAAGAAAAGGTTCGAATGCCCGAATATATACCATCAAAAGTGGAAGCGGAGGTGTTCGGCTGCAAGAAGGTGTGAACGTCCGACCAAAGTTTGCAAAAAGCAGTTAAGAAAAGGTTCGAATGCCCGAATATATACCATCAAAAGCGGGAGCAGAGCTGTTCGACTGCAAGTAGGTGTGAATGTCCAGCCATAATTACTCACAAACGGGTAAGAAAAGGTAGTATTGCCAGACCATACATGATCAAAACAGGGAGCTGAGGTGGTTCAGCTGCAAGGTGTGAATGTCTGACTATAGTTTGTAAAAAGCGGGTAAGACAAGGTGCGAATGCCCGACAATGTATGATCAAAAGAGGGAGTGGAGGTCTTCGGCTGCAAGGTCTGAATGTCCAACCATAATTTCTAAAAACCGGGTAAGAAAAGGCTCGAAAGCCCGACTATACACAATCAAAAGCGGGAGCGGGAGGTTTTCAGCTGCAAATCCTTCACTCAAACCAAGTGAAAACTGCTTTGTCCTTCATATTTATCAATGTCTAGATCGACTTCAACAAAGAACAACATTGTACTTTGCAGTAAAGAAAGAGCAAATCAAAAGGTTTAGGAATCCGAGAATAAGCTTATTTTCATGAGTTCTGCACGATTATTGATTTTACTATAAATGAATGCTTTCACTCAAACTATGTTAAAACTGCTTTGTCCTTCATATTTATCAATGTCTAGATTGACTTCAACAAAGAACAACACTGGATTTTGCAGTAGAAGAAAGAGCAACACTGAAGGATCAGTAATCCGAGAATAAGCTTATTTTCATACGTTCTGCATGATTTGGGATTTTATGTATAAAATGAATTCCTTCACTCAAACCAAGTTAAAACTGCTTTGTCCTTCATATTTATCAATGTCTAGATCGACTTCAACAAAGAACAACATTGTATTTTGCAGTAGAAGAAAAAGCAACACTGAAGGATCAGGAATCCGAGAATAAGCTTCTTTTCATACGTTCTGCATGATTTGGGATTTTATGTATAAAATGAATTCCTTTACTCAAACTATGTTAAAACTGCTTTGTCCTTCATATTTATCAATGTCTAGATTGACTTCAACAAAGAACAACATTGTATTTTGCAGTAGAAGAAATAGCAACACTGAAGGATCAGGAATCCGAAAACACGCTTATTTTCATACGTTCTGCTTGATTTGGGATTTTGCTATAAAATTAATTCCTTCACTCAAACAAAGTGGAAACTGCTTTGTCCTTCATATTTATCAATGTCTATATCGATTTCAACAAAGAACAAGGCTGTATTTTGCAGTATAGGAAAGAGCAACACTGGAGGATCAGGAATCCGAGAATAAGCTTACTTTCATGAGTCCTGCACGATTTCGGATTTTCCTATAAAATGAATTGCTTTGCTCAAACCAAGTTAAAATTGCTTTGTCCTTCATAGTTATCCATGTCTAAAATGTATCAAGCATAAAGTTCCTCATATTACCCTGAATGAGAAAGAAGCATCCCTTTGGTTGAGCAATACGTTCCTTTTGCGGAGTTATGCATGATTTCGGATTTTGCTATAAAATTAATTCCTTCACACCTTTTTTTTTCACCACATTTTATAGATTATGGTTGGAAATTTCAACCACTCTAATCCGAAGACCTCTCCTCCCGCTTTTGTTAATATATTTGAACTTTAGTTGGACATTCACCCCTTTTTGCAGCTAAACCACCTCCGCTCCCTGTTTTGATCATGTATGGTCTGGCAATACTACATTTTCTTACCCGTTTGTGAGTAATTATGGCTAGATATTCACACCTACTTGCAGCTGAACACAATCTCTCTCGCTTTTGATTATGTTTGGATATTCGAACCTTTTCTTTACTGCTTTTTGCCAACTTTGGTCGGACGTTCACACCTTCTTGCAGCCGAACACCTCCACTTCCGCTTTTGATGGTATATATTCGGGCATTCGAACCTTTTCTTACCAGCTTTTTACAAACGATGGTTGGACTTTCACACCTTCTTGTAGCCGAACAACTCCGCTCCCGCTATTGATTGTGTACAGTCGGGTATTTTAACCTTTTCTTTCCCGCTTTTTACCAACTATGGTCGGACATTCACACCGTCTTGTAGCCGAAAACCTCTTCTCCCTCTTTTGATTATACATTGTCGGGCATTCGCACCTTATCGTACCCGCTTTTTACAAACTATAGTCAGACATTCACACCTTGGTGCTGAACCACCTCAGCTCCCTGTTTTGATCATGTATGGTCTGGCAATACTACCTTTTCTTACCCGTTTGTGAGTAATTATTGCAGGACATTCACACCTACTTGCAGTCGAACAGCTCTGCTCCCGCTTTTGATTATGTTTGGTTGGATATTCGAACCTTTTCTTAACTGCTTTTTACAAACTTTGGTCGGACGTTCACACCTTCTTGCAGCCGAACACCTCCGCTTCCGCTTTTAATGGTATATATTCGGGCATTCGAACCTTTTCTTACCAGCTTTTTACAAACCATGGTTGGACTTTCACACCTTCTTGTAGCCGAACAACTCCGCTCCCCCTATTGATTGTGTACAGTCGGGTATTTTAACTTTTTCTTACCCACTTTTTACCAACTATGGTCGGACATTCACACCTTCTTACAGCGGAACACCTCCGCTCCCTCTTTTGATGGTGTATGTTTGGGCATTCGAACCTTTTCTTACCCGCTTTTTACAAACTATGCTCGGACATTCAAACCTTCTTGTAGCCGAACACATCCACTCCTTCTTTTGATGATGTATGCTTGGGCATTCAAACCTACTTTTTGCCCGCTTTTCATTAATTTTGGGTGGACATTCACACCTCCGCTCCCTGTTTTGATCATGTATGGTTGGACATTCGCACCTTGTCTCACCCGCTTTTTGCAAACTATGGTCGGCTGTTCACAGCTTCCTCTCCACCATACTTGTATGGTGGGATATTCACAACCACTTGCATCCGAACACCTTTTGTTGATATTTAGTCGGTCATTCGCAGCTTACCCGCTTTTTACAAACTATAGTCAGACATTCACACCTTGGTGCTGAACCACCTCAGCTCCCTGTTTTGATCATGTATGGTCTGGCAATACTACCTTTTCTTACCCGTTTGTGAGTAATTATGGCTGGACATTCACACCTACTTGCAGTCGAACAGCTCTGCTCCCGCTTTTGATTATGTTTGGTTGGATATTCGAACCTTTTCTTAACTACTTTTTACAAACTTTGGTCGGACGTTCACACCTTCTTGCAGCCGAACACCTCCGCTTCCGCTTTTGATGGTATATATTCGGGCATTCGAAGCTTTTCTTAGCAGCTTTTTACAAACCATGGTTGGACTTTCACACCTTCTTGTAGCCGAACAACTCCGCTCCCCCTATTGATTGTGTACAGTCGGGTATTTTAACCTTTTCTTACCCGCTTTTTACCAACTATGGTCGGACTTTCACACCGTCTTACAGCGGAACATCTCCGCTCCCGCTTTTGATGGTGTATTGTCAGGCATTTGAACCTTTTCTTACCCGCTTTTTACCAACTATGGTCGGACATTCACACCGTCTTACAGTGGAACAACTCCGCTCCCGCTTTTGATGGTGTATTGTCAGGCATTTGAACCTTTTCTTACCCACTTTTTACAAACTATGGTCGGACATTCAAACCTTCTTGTAGCCAAAAACCTCCGCTCTCTCTTTTGATCATACATTGTCGGGCATTCGCACCTTTTCTTACCCGTTTTTTACAAACCATGGTGGGACTTTCAAACCTTCTTGTAGCCCAACACATCCACTCCTGCTTTTGATGATGTATGTTTGGGCATTCGCACCTTTTCATACCCATTTTTCAGTAATTATGGGTGGACATTCACACCTTCTTGCAGCTGAACACCTCCTCTCCCGCTTATGATGGTGTATAGTCGGGCTTTCAAGCCTTTTCTTACCCGGTTTTTACAAAATATAGTTGGACATTCAGACCTTCTTACAGCCGAACACATCCACTCCCTCTTTTGATCATACATTGTCGGGCATTAGCACCTTTTCTTACCCGCTTTTTACAAACCATAGTCGGACTTTCACATCTTTTAGTAGCCGAACAACTCCGCTCCCGCTTTTGATTGTGTACAGTCGGGTATTTTAACCTTTTCTTACCCGCTTTTTACCAACTATGGTCGGACATTCACACCTTCTTACAGCGGAACACCTCCGCTCCCTCTTTTGATGGTGTATGTTCGGGCAGTCAAACCTTTTCTTACCTGCTTTTTACAAACTATGGTCAGACATTCAACCCTTCTTGGAGCCAAACACATCCACTCCTGCTTTTGATTATGTATAGTTGGGCATTCGCACCTTTTCTTACCCATTTTTCAGTAATTATGGGTGTACATTCACACCTTCTTGCAGCCGAACACCTCCGCTCCCTCTTTTGATCATACATTTTCGGACATTCGCACCTTTTCTTACCCGCTTTTTACAAACCATGGTCGGACTTTCACACCTTTTAGTAGCCGAACAACTCCGCACCCGCTACTGATTGTGTACAGTCGGGTATTTTAACCTTTTCTTACCCGTTTTTTACCAACTATGGTCGGACATTAACACCTTCTTACAGCGGAACACCTCCGCTCCCTCCTTTGATGGTGTATGTTCGGGCATTCGAACCTTTTCTTACCCGCTTTTTACAAACTATGGTCAGACGTTCAAACCTTCTTGTAGCCGAACATATCCACTCCTGCTTTTGATGATGTATGCTTGGGCATTCGAACCTACTTGTTGCCCGCTTTTCATTAATTATGGGTGGACATTCACACCTTGTCTCAGCCAAACACCTCCGCTCCCTGTTTTGATCATGTATGGTTTGACATTCGCACCTTTGCTTACCTTCTTTTTATACTGATTGCTCAAGATTAAGTTGTTCTTTCTCAAACTACAACATTTTTTTAATTGTTGAAACTTGATTTGAAGTGGATAAATAAGGAAGACAAACAGTTTTAAGTCAGGCTGATAGCAATTAATTTTATAGCAAAATCTGTATTTCGTCATTTGTCGAGAGATGCTTATTGCTGAAGAAGTTCTTTCTCATTCTAAAAAGTACAACTTTGTTTATCATTGAAACTTGATTAGACATGAATAAATATGAAGGACAAAGCAGTCTTAACTTGGTTTGAGTTAAGGAATTCGTTTTATAGGAGAATCCGAATTCGTGCATAACTCGTAAAATAGAGCTTATTTTCGGAATTCTAAAGAATGAGTCTGGTTCTTTCTCATAATACAAAGTTTGTTGTTTATTGTTGAAACTTCATCAGACCGTTAGATATAGTCGGACTCACCTCGACGCACGGCTTGGGATCTGGAACCAGTACTCTTGAGAGGGGTTGGACTCTCTTCCACTCTGGAGTTGCCCGTGGTGAGAGGCGCAGAGCAGGTGTGGGCATACTTATTGCCCCCCGGCTGTGTGCCAGTACATTGGGGTTTACCCCAGTGAACGAGAGGGTAGCCTCCCTCCGCCTTTGGGTGGGGGGACGAGTCCTGACTGTTGTTTGTGCCTATGCGCCAAACAGCAGTTCAGAGTACCTACCCTTTTTGGAGTCTCTGGGGGAGGCACTGGAGAATGCTCCTACCGGAGACTCCCTCATTCTGCTGGGGGACTTCAATGCTCACGTGGGCAATGAGAGTGAGACCTGGAGGGGTGTGATTGGGAGGAACGGCCCCCCCGATCTGAATCAGAGTGGTGTTATGTTGTTGGACTTCTGTGCCAGTCATAGACTGTCCATAACGAACACCATGTTCAGGCATAAGGGTGTCCATATGTGCACTTGGCACCAGGACACCCT
Source organism: Leuresthes tenuis (assembly GCF_036924035.1). Taxonomy (NCBI): domain Eukaryota; kingdom Metazoa; phylum Chordata; class Actinopteri; order Atheriniformes; family Atherinopsidae; genus Leuresthes; species Leuresthes tenuis. The sequence continues at coordinate 537,289 of NW_027325398.1, read as the reverse complement.
TGGCCGCAGTTCGATGATCGACTTTGTGGTTGTATCATCGGACTTGCGGCCGTATGTCCTGGACACTCGGGTGAAGAGAGGGGCGGAGCTGTCAACTGATCACCACCTGGTGGTGAGTTGGCTCCGCTGGTGGGGGAGGATGCCGATCAGACCTGGCAGGCCCAAACGTATTGTGAGGGTCTGCTGGGAGCGTTTGTCAGAATCCCCCGTCAGAAGGAGCTTTAACTCCCACCTCCGGCAGAGCTTCAACCATATTTGAGGTGGGGGACATTGAGTCCGAATGGGCCATGTTCCGTGACTCCATTGCCGAGGCAGCTGGTCGGAGTTGTGGCCGTAAGGTGGTCGGTGCCTGTCGTGGCGGCAACCCTCGAACCTGCTGGTGGACACCAGTGGTGAGGGAAGCCGTCAAGCTGAAGAAGGAGTCCTATCGCGCCTTTTTGGCCAGTGGGACCCTGGAAGAAGCTGATAGGTACCGACGGGCCAGACGGGCCACGGCTTCGGCGGTTGCTGAGGCAAAAACTCGGGCCTGGGAGGAGTTCGGTGAGACCATGGAGAACGATTTCCGGACGGCCTCGAAAAGATTCTGGTCCACCATCCGGCGTCTCAGGGGGGGGGAAGCGGCTCACAGTCAACACTGTTTACAGTGGGGACAGGGCTTTGCTGACCTCAACTAGGGATGTTGTGAGTCGGTGGGGGGAGTACTTCGAGGAACTCCACAATCCTACCAACACGTGCTCGGAAGAGGCAGAGTCGGAGAGCTCGGAGACGGGGCCTCCCATTTCTGGGGCTGAGGTTGCCGAGGTGGTTAAAAAGCTCCTCGGTGGCAAGGCCCCGGGGGTGGATGAGGTCCGTCCTGAGTTTCTCAAGGCTCTGGATGTTGTAGGGCTGTCTTGGCTGACACGCCTCTGCAGTATCGCATGGACATCGGGGACAGTGCCTCTGGACTGGCAGATAGGGGTGGTGGTCCCCCTCTTTAAAAAGGGGGACCGGAGGGTGTGTTCCAACTATAGGGGTATCACACTCCTCAGCCTCCCTGGTAAGGTCTATTCGGGGGTATTGGAGAGGAGGATCCGTCGGATAATCGAGCCTCGGATTCAGGAGATGCAGTGTGGCTTTCGTCCTGGCCGTGGAACAGTGGACCAGCTCTATACCCTCGGCAGGATCCTGGAGGGTGCATGGGAGTTCGCCCAACCAGTCTACATGTGTTTTGTGGACTTGGAAAAAGCGTTCGACCGTGTCCCTCGTGGAGTCCTGTGGGGGGTGCTCCGGGAATATGGAGTGCCGGACCCCTTGATAGGGGCCGTTCGGTCTCTGTATGACCGGTGCCAGAGTTTGGTCCGCATTGCCGGCAGTAAGTCGGATACGTTTCCGGTGAGAGTTGGACTCCGTCAGGGCTGCCCTTTGTCACCGATTCTGTTCCTAACTTTTATGGACAGAATTTCTAGGCGGAGCCAGGGCGTTGAGGGTGTCCCATTTGGCGACCTCAGAATCGGGTCTCTGCTTTTTGCAGATGATGTGGTTCTGTTAGCGTCGTCAGGCCGTGACCTTCAGCTCTCACTGGAGTGATTCGCAGCCGAGTGTGAAGCGGCTGGGATGAGAATCAGCACCTCCAAATCCGAGACTATGGTTCTCAGCCGGAAAAGGGTGGAATGCTCTCTCCGGGTCGGGAATGAGATCCTTCCCCAAGAGGAGGAGTTCCAGTATCTCGGGGTCTTGTTCACGTGTGACGGACGAATGGAGCGGGAGATTGACGGGCGGATCGGTGCGGCGCCTGCAGTGTTGCAGGCTCTGCACCGACCCGTCGTTGTGAAGAGGGAGCTGAGCCAGAAGGCGAAGCTCTCTACTTACTGGTCAATCTACGTTCCCATCCTCACCTATGGTCACGAGTTGTGGGTAGTGACCGAAAGAACAAGATCGCGAATACAAGCGGCCGAAATGGGTTTCCTCCGCAGGGTGTCTGGGCTCTCCCTTAGAGATAGGGTGAGAAGCTCAGTCATCCGGGAGGGGCTCGGAGTAGAACCGCTGCTCCTCCGCATTGAGAGGAGTCAGATGAGGTGGCTCGGGCATCTGGTTAGGATGCCCCCTGGGCGCCTCCCTGGGGAGGTGTTCTGGGCACGTCCCACTGGGAGGAGACCCCGGGGGAGACCCAGGACACGTTGGAGAGACTATGTCTCTCGGCTGTTCTGGGAACGCCCCGGGGTCCCCCCGGAAGAGCTGGAGGAAGTGGCTGGGGACAGAGACGTCTGGGTTTCTCTGCTCAAGCTGCTGCCCCCGCGACCCGACCCCCGGATAAACGGCAGATGATGGATGGATGGATGGATATATCCTCCACCAACCAGACTTACAACCCCCGACTAGGGTAGCAGAATTTCTAAGCATCTGTACCCCAAAACTACTATCAAAAATATATAAATTATTGTCTAAGATAGATGACACAATGTCTCTTCCATCCTCAAAATGGGAGGCAGATTTATCCATCAGTTCTGGTCATAGCTTCTAACCACAAATATGTTTGAACACCTTCATAAAGACTTGAAATCCTAATTTACAGCACATACAATACAAAATCCTTCATAGAACACACTATACAGGACAAAGGATGTTCAGGATGGGTCTAACACACTCAAACATCTGCTCACATTGCACAGATAACACACCTGATGATTATGCACACGCTTTGTGGTTTTCTGCGCCTGTCCAGAAGTTCTGGCTTGAAGTCTGTGAGGACCTATCAACATGGCTAAAGTGTAGCATCCCTGCATGCCCCACACTGTGCATACTGGGTGACTTAGACAACATCAACATGGAAATTAACTCAGCACACATGGTTGTCACAGTGTTATGTATCGCAAAGAAAACTATTCTCATGAACTGGAAAGCGAAGAACAATCTGTGTATTAACCAGTTTAGAAATTTTCTTTTAGATTATATTAGCATGGAAACAATGTCTGCCTCCTCAAAACATCAATTGGCTGAATTTCATTCTCTCTGGTCCCCTCTGATTAGTTTTATCACATAGTGGTGGTGGTGGGTTGCTGGGTGATGGTGGGTCTCAGGCCCGGGCTGCTGCGACTGGTGTGACCGGGTTGTTTGTTTGTTTGTTTTTTGATGTTGTTTGTTTGTTTTTTGTAGTGGTCCTCCTGGGTGGGGTTGGGTTGAGTGGGGTGGGGCGGGATGGGTACCTTCTGGGGGTACAGTAGCTCCCGGAATATGGTCGCTGCAGGCCCCGAGCCTGGTGGACATCAGGCCCTCCTGCCCATTGTTGGCTCCCAGGTAGCGGGGATGCCTATTGCAGCCAGTCCCTGGCTGCCCTCTCTGGGGGAGAGTAGCTCCCCCGTTATATATCCCCATACCCCTCTCCCTTCTGGCTCCTGTACACAGCACACACTCACACATGAAGGGTTTTGGGGGCGTGTGTGTTCGGTGGGGTGCAGTGGATGGGGCCACGTAGGTGGTCCCCTTTGGTTGCACTCTGCAGTTCCCTGCCCCTGTTTTAATTACACCTTAGACATTAGTACTTATCAAACACACTCACACACACACATTAGGTCTTGGGGGGTGGTTACACTGAGTGGCATCTGGTGGGCGGGGCTCTTTGGGTATGTAGGCTGCCCAGAGTGCCGCGCTCCCAGTTCTACAAGTTTGGCTGCCCCTCAATTTTAATTGCTCACTATTAGAAAATATTGAAGAGCCAGAAGGGTGAGGGGAGGGGTCTTCTTCGCACACCCCTGCTTCCTGGTGTCTGCTCGGGGCAGGAGGGGCCAGGAGGATTAATTAATTGTTCTGCTGGTTCGGGGTCTGTGGTGGCTGGGGGGTTGCTGGCCTCCTGGTGTGCCCGCTGCACTACACCCCAGCAGAGTCGAGGGAGGTAGGATGTGTGGATGTATGGGACGTGAAAGTGTGTGTGGTAATGATTGGGCCTGGATCTGGGACTTGCTGTCGCCTGGCCTGCCTGTGTTTCTCCCGATGGGGCATCAGCGTTGCCTCTCCCCACTGCTCGCGACTTCACCCACCTGTGGGCACGTCTTGACTCCCAGGGAACTTGGCCAGGGGCGCTGGGGCAGGCGCTGACCCACTTTGTGGCTGTCTGGGGCGCTTGGCCCTCCTGGGTATTGGGTGGGGCCTCTGCCGGGGGGTTTGGGGGCGCTCGGGCTCCTGGGGCCCAGGTCCAGTGCACGGCCCATGTCTGGGCGGCTGGGGCCTGGCGGGGTCGGTGGGCTGTTACCCCTGGTTCCCGGAGTGCCTCTGCCCTATGCTTATGGGGGCTCTTTCCGGGGGCTTCCTCTGCAGTCTTCTGGGTGGATGCGTGGTTGCCCCTGCGGTGGGCTGCCTGGGTTCTGTGCTCTGTGGGGGCTGCTGGTGGCCTGGGTCTTGTGGCCCTCTCTGCCTGCTTCTGATTGCTTGGGGGGGGGGGCTGTGGATTGTGGCCCTGTACGCTTATACACTCATAACTAAGCACGGTTATCATGTAGGTCCTGTGCCATGGGTGTTGCATGTTCTCACACACACACACACACATTCATTAGTCCAGTAGCATGGTCACTAAGCAGTTGATGTATTATCATGTCGTCTCAGGTCATCTATATCCACAGCTGTGTTGTATGCGATTGCCGCTTCTTGTGCTTGTTTTTGTTTGTTTGTGTGTTTGTTTTTTCTCTGCTTGTCTGCTTTCAGGTGCTCCTGGTGGCGCTAAGGCTGGATTCCCCTCATAGGCCATGGATTGTTGTCTGTTTTGTTTTTTACAGGTGTAGCAGCTGGTTGTCTGGTTTTTGTTTCTATTTTTGTTCTGTTTCCTCTTCTTTCCTCTTCTTCTTTCCTTGTCCCCCGGTCCGGTTCAGTTCAGTTCATGTCATATATTGTAAACAGAAATAAATAAATGGGCATCAAGGGGAGCTTTACATTTATAAAACTTCCCTTGGCAAAACAAATCTGTTTGGCATCAAAGGTATTCAGACTACAATTCTTCTGACATAATGCTGAACAGGACAAGGGGAAAAAAAAGTAAAGAAGACAGTTCTGCCGAAAGCCAGGGATAGACCTGTTCTAAGTTCTATACTTTTTAAAAGGGGCGTGTTTATCAACTATGGAATTAGAAGATTTACAAAAATGGTCAAGTGCTAGATCTTCATCTGGGATTTTAACAGTGTCATATAACTATTCAACAGATCAGTTAAAAAAAAGCCTGCTCATGGAGATGTTTCAGGATCTGGATACCAAGCGTGGACCTAATGTTTTCATTTTTGCAATTCTGATACAGGCTATTGAGCAGTGATAACTAACACCAAGTTCAGATACTGCGGATTTTCTACCTTTGATTTGTTAAGATTGAGCCAATCAGGGACAACCTTGAAGGATCTCTTTGGTTTTGTAGGATCTGTAATTACCTGAGAAAGGTTGATATTGGTACACATCTTTTTTAAATGATCAGAGGCAGAGTTCAACTTGTTTAAATTAAAATTGCCACACAGAGATTGGGTTTAGGCCACATGCACACAGAATGACATCAACAAATATAAGAAATATTAAACATTTACACATAGATTTTTGAATATATGTAGAGGAATGATACTTTGAAATGTGCTCATTGCGGAGTTATGATCAGTTGAGTAATGAAGGTTGAACTATTCTGGGAAAGAGGTTCTATTCCCAGCATCATGATGGACACTCCTGATATAGAAGGTTTCGCTAATGCATTGGAATTGTTTTACTATTTTCATATGCATGTGCAATGAAGAATTGCTTGCTGCTGATAAATGCAAAGAAGAACAGCTTACACATAGATGCTCACATATAGGCTGCTGAATGCAATGAAGACCTGCTTATCAAGTAAAGTTCAATGTCAATGTGTAATATTCAATTAGGATTTGCAAAACAGTGAAGTTAAACAATGAATGGGTCCATAGTCGGTATGAGAAGACTACAGGAATATTTACCTGGGTGTACGTTCAAACAGAGATGAGAAAATTGCGATAAATAATTGTTTGTTTGTTTGTTAGTATGTATAGGAATGTTATGTGTATAAACTGTGTTGAGTTATAGTTACTCAGTAGTGTCTCAGTGAAACAACCGACGGGGGAAGCCTTGCGGTGACAACAAAAGCAGTGTTTTACTGATCAGTCAAGTTGCTCCAGTGTACTCCATACAAACTGGTTGGCTACTGAAGGGATAGAAAATGGGGAATACTTGTTTTAAAGCAAACAAGGAATTAGATGGGAAAAATACATGTTTTAACGGGACCCAGACAATATTAAATACTCAGACAGATGGGAGAAGAAGTGTAGTTTTGTAGGAAATCACAAAATTATTACATAGAATTAGTGAAATCAATTGAAGAATGCCTTTCTGAAGAGCTGTTTACCACAGATGAGCAGCTTTGCGACCAAGCACATTGTAGATCGCTTTACTGCCAAAATGATCTAATTTAATGGATTGGTTTAGACATGCATAACAGCATTTTAAGAACAAAGAGAGAAACAAAAAGGGACAACGCTTCATGGTGGAAGGTGATGTATAAATAACTGTGTATATGATGAAGGGGGTGGCAACACCCATTCCGAAATCCCGCCATTCCGACATCCCGCTATTCCGACATCCCACCATTCCGACATACCACCATTCCGACATACCACCATTCCGACATGCAAACGTCCCACCATTCCGACATCCCACCATTGCGACATCCCGCTATTCTGACGTTCAAATGTCCCACCATTCCGACAAGGCTTTCCGTATAAGGAAATGTGTGTTACTCAACAGGTGAGTCCCTTCTTTCTGTTCATGCAATTTATATGTTTAACATGTTTATAGACAAGCGTTATGAAAAACACAAAGTCTCGGCAACTGGAGGAGGAGAAGCAGTCCGCGGTGGTTTTCAATCACACACTCCAATGCCACTTGTTTCAACTTCCGAAAATTTAATCCAGGAAAAAAAGACTTACAAACATGGACCAAAACGGCTCCATAACACGCACAAGAATCCAAAAGAAACGAAAGTTAACTAAAAGAAAGCAAATAAACAGTATGAAGTGGTCAAAATTGGTTTTACGCATGCCTATGTGCGTCTGGCACATGCGTCTTCGGGCTCTCCCACGTTGGTTTGTGGATGAAAGCTATATGTTCAGCTGTAATGTCATGTAAAAACAATCTCTACATGACATTTAGTCCCAGGTGTGACCAGTTAGGTCCTTAAGATATCAACAGGCTGTATAAAGCTACAACCGTTGCGGCTGTGTGTTTGTGCCAAATGCGCAAAACCCATCCGCGCTTCCCAAAATTGGAGTGAGTACTCATAAATCACGTGAATAACATGAATAAACATTTTTACTGCATTTTGTTGTGTTTTATACGTTCTATGCTGTCATTTCTATCTTCTCCTATTGGCAAGGCAAGGCAGAGTGCTCGCAACTGTGTCCTGTGCAGTAGCCGTGATATCTGTAATTGCAATTATTACTTTTGCATATGATGACAGCGTGCAAAAGACGCATGGGCTCTGTGGAGAGCTCCGCTCCAGCTGGCTGCTGTGACAGCTCACTGACACTGTATTTCTGCTTAATCAGTTTCAGTCTCGCCAGAGTTACATTAATATCTGTATTTTTATATTTGAAATTCAGGGGATTTTGATAATAGATTATTAAAGTTTGTTTGCGAGGCTGTGGCCTCTGCATGTGCAAAGCTTGTGCGACAAACTTTAGGGCGTATTTGCGCCGGCATATCATTAGTGCAAATTGTTTTGGGTAAAAAATAGGCTATTAAAAGGAACTGTCGGAATGGCGGTAGGTTAAAAAAAAACAAAAAACATACCGCCATTCCGACCATAGGAGGAAAAAAGTGTCGGAATGGTGGGACGTTTGATAAAAAATTAAGTGTCGCCATTCCGACAATTGGAGACCCATGTCGGAATGGCGAGATGTCGGAATGGCAGCATGTAACCATGATGAAGGAGAGACCATTTGAGCAGCACAGCCATTTCGCAGCACAGGGACAGCAATCCAAGTTACAGGATCTCCCACGTGGTATCACCTGTCACATTGTGTCAAGGCATCAAAAGAAGAAAAAATCACCAAACTCAAGGACAAAAAGACAAAGACTCCAGTGAACGAAGACAGAGGACTGACAAACCAGAAATACAAAAGGATTCTCGATATCAAGATCCAGAAGAAGAGGCTAACAATGCCACGAACACTTACGATGCTGGGAATGATGCCACCAATGAACAGAGAAGAAGATTCAGTGTCATCAATCTGCATTACGTGCCTCTAATGAGGGGGTGAATATAGAATCCTCAACGATTACAACGTCTCTGGGAACTGTGACAACAACAAGGTTTAAAACATTTTGATATATATTGTAACCTATTGTCTAAGGAATAGTGCCGAAAATGAGGTAAATCTAATCCACCACTGTCCTTGGTCTTCTGTAGGGTTTTTAAACTAAGACGTGGTGGTTTGTTTTTCCACAGAAATTTGGAGATGCATGAATCTAGTGACTTAAACCAGATCATTGAGAACAAATAGTTAACTTTTGGTAGTATCATAATTTTAATGGATGTAACTCTCCCCATAAGTGATATAGGTAAGGACTTCCAACGAGAGATCGTCCTCTACTGTCTTTAATAATTGCACATAATTTAGCTTTGTTAGCTCTGAGAGCCTGGAGGAAATGTTTATGCCTAAATATCTAATATTTCCTGACTGTAAAGTGATCGCAGGTATATTATGGACCCTACAGTTAATGGGCAGAACTGTGGTCTTAGACCAGTTGATAGAGTAGTCAGAAAGTGCTGAGAATTTATTTATGAGTGTGATCGTGTGACTGAGAGACGTCTGTGAGTTCTGAAGGAAAAGTAATACATCATCAGCATAAAGACTTATTTTATGCTCAATATTTTGGGATTAATTACTCACAAATGGGTAAGAAAAGGTAGTATTGCCAGACCATACATGATCAAAACAGGGAGCGGAGGTGGTTCAGCTGCAAGGTGTGAATGTCTGACTATAGTTTGTAAAAAGCGGGTAAGATAAGGTGCGAATGCCCGACAATGTATGATCAAAAGAGGGAGCGGAGTGTTTTGGCTACAAGAAGGTTTGAATATCCGACCATAGTTTGTAAAAAGCGGGTAAGAAAAGGTTACCATACATCATCAAAAGCAGGAGTGGATGTGTTCGGCTACAAGAAGATTTGAATGTCCATCAATAATTGCTTTAAAACATGAAAGAAAATTTTCGAATATCAAACCGCACATGATCATAAGCGGGAGAGGAGTTGTTCAGCTGCAAGAAGGTGTGAATGTCCACCCATAATTACTGAAAAATGGGTAAGAAAAGGTGAAAATGCCCAACCATACATCATCAAAAGCAGGAGTGGATGTGTTCGGCTACAAGAAAGTTTGAATGTCCGACCATAGTTTGTAAAAAGCGGGTAAGAAAAGGTTCAAATGCCTGACTATACACCATCAAAAGCGGGAGCGGAGGTGTTCCGCTGTAAGAAGGTGTAAATGTCCGACCATAGTTGGTAAAAAGCGGGTAAGAAAAGGTTAAAATACCCGACTGTACACAATCAATAGCGGGAGCGGAGTTGTTTGGCTACAAGAAGTAGTGAAAGTCCGACCACGGTTTGTAAAAAGCGGGTAAGAAAAGGTTCGAATGCCCGAATATATACCATCAAAAGTGGAAGTGGATGTGTTCGGCTGCAAGAAGGTGTGAACGTCCGACCAAAGTTTGTAAAAAGCAGTTAAGAAAAGGTTCGAATATCCAACCAAACATAATCAAAAGCGGGAGCAGAGCTGTTCGACTGCAAGTAGGTGTGAATGTCAGATCATAATTTGCAAAAAGCTGATGAGAAAGGGTGAGAATGCCCGGCTATACACCATCAAATGCGGGAGCGGAACTGTTCGGCTGTGAGTAGGTGTGAATGTCCAACCATAATTGTTGAAAAATGTGTTAGAAGAGACTAGAATGCCGGACAAGACATCATCAAATGCGGGAGCGGAGTTGTTCGGCTGTGAGTAGGTGTGAATCTCCGAGCATAGTTTGTAAAAAGGGGGTAAGAATAGGTTCGAATGCCCGAACAGACACTATCAAAACAGGGAGCTGAGGTGGCTCAGCTGCAAGGTGTGAATGTCTGACTATAGTTTGTAAATAAGGTGCGAATGCCCAACAATGTATAATCAAAAGAGGGAGCGGAGGTTTTCGGCTACAAGAAGGTTTGAATGTCCGACCATAGTTTGTAAAAAGCGGGTAAGAAAAGGTTCAAATGCCTGACTATACACCATCAAAAGCGGGAGCAGAGGTGTTCCGCTGTAAGACGGTGTGAATGTCCGACCATATTTGGTAAAAAGCGGGTAAGAAAAGGCTAAAATACCCGACTGTACACAATCAATAGCGGGAGAGGAGGTGTTCAGCTGAAAGAAGGTGTGAATGTCCACCCATAATTACTGAAAAATGGGTAAGAAAAGGTGCGAATGCCAAACCATACATTATCAAAAGCAGGTGTGAATGTCAGATCATAATTTGCAAAAAGCTGATGAGAAAGGGTGAGAATGCCCGACTATACACCATCAAATGCGGGAGCGGAGTTGTTCGGCTGTGAGTAAGTGTGAATCTCCGACCATAATTGCTGAAAAATGTGTTTGAAAAGGTAAGAATGCCAGTCCATACATCATCAAAAGCGGGAGAGGTGGTGTTCGGCTGCAAGTAGGTGTGAATGTCCAGCCATAATTACTAACAAACGGGTAAGAAAAGGTAGTATTGCCAGACCATACATGATCAAAACAGGGAGCGGAGGTGGTTCAGCTGCAAGAAGGTGTGAATGTCCGACTAAAGTTCAAATATATTAACAAAAGCGGGAGGAGAGGTCTTCGGATGAGAGTGGTTGAGAATTTCCAACCATAATCTATAAAATGCGGTGAAAAAAAAGGTGTGATAGAACACTAAAAGGTGGAGCGGAAGTGTTCGGCTGCAAGAAGGTGTGAATGTCCGACTATATTTGGTGAAAAGCAGGTGAAGCAAGGTCTGAATGCCCAACCTTACATCATCAAAAGTGAGATCAGAGGTGTTTGGCTGCATGAAGGCCATAGTTTGCCAAAAGCGGGTAAGCTGCGAATGACCGACTAAATATCAACAAAAGGTCTTCGGATGCAAGTGGGTGTGAATATCCCACCATACAAGTATGGTGGAGAGGAAGCTGTGAACAGCCGACCATAGTTGGCAAAAAGCGGGTGAGAAAAGGTGCGAATGTCCAACCATACATGATCAAAACAGGGAGCGGAAGTGTTTGGCTGTGACAAGGTGTGAATGTCCACCCAAAATTAATGAAAAGCAGGCAACAAGTAGGTTTGAATGCCCAACCATACATCATCAAAAGCAGGAGTGGATGTGTTCGGCTACAAGAAGGTTTGAATGTCCGAGCATAGTTTGTAAAAAGCGGGTAAGAAAAGGTTCGAATGCCCAAACATACACAATCAAAAAAGGGAGCGGAGGTGTTCCGCTGTAAGAAGGTGTGAATGTCCGACCATAGTTGGTAAAAAACGGGTAAGAAAAGGTTAAAATACCCGACTGTACACAATCAATAGGGGGAGCGGAGTTGTTCGGCTACAAGAAGGTGTGAAAGTCCAACCATGGTTTGTAAAAAGCTGGTAAAAAAATGTTCGAATGCCCGAATTTATACCATCAAAAGCGGAAGCGGAGGTGTTCGACTGCAAGTAGGTGTGAATGTCCAGCCATAATTACTCACAAACGGGTAAGAAATGGTAGTATTGCCAGACCATACATGATCAAAACAGGGAGCTGAGGTGGTTCAGCTGCAAGGTGTGAATGTCTGACTATAGTTTGTAAAAAGCGGGTAAGACAAGGTGCGAATGCCCGACAATATATGATCAAAAGAGGGAGTAGAGGTCTTCGGCTGCAAGGTCTGAATGTCCAACCATAATTTCTAAAAACCGGGTAAGAAAAGGCTCGAAATTCCGACTATACACAATCAAAAGCGGGAGCGGGAGGTTTTCAGCTGCAAATCCTTCACTCAAACCAAGTGAAAACTGCTTTGTCCTTCATATTTATCAATGTCTAGATCGACTTCAACAAAGAACAACATTGTACTTTGCAGTAAAGAAAGAGCAAATCAAAAGTTTTAGGAATCCGAGAATAAGCTTATTTTCATGAGTTCTGCACGATTATTGATTTTACTATAAATGAATGCCTTCACTCAAACTATGTTAAAACTGCTTTGTCCTTCATATTTATCAATGTCTAGATTGACTTCAACAAAGAACAACACTGGATTTTGCAGTAGAAGAAATAGCAACACTGAAGGATCAGTAATCCGAGAATAAGCTTATTTTCATACGTTCTGCATGATTTGGGATTTTATGTATAAAATGAATTCCTTTACTCAAACTATGTTAAAACTGCTTTGTCCTTCATATTTATCAATGTCTAGATTGACTTCAACAAAGAACAACATTGTATTTTGCAGTAGAAGAAATAGCAACACTGAAGGATCAGGAATCCGAAAACACGCTTTATTTTCATACGTTCTGCTTGATTTGGGATTTTGCTATAAAATTAATTCCTTCACTCAAACAAAGTGGAAACTGCTTTGTCCTTCATATTTATCAATGTCTATATCGATTTCAACAAAGAACAAGGCTGTATTTTGCAGTATAGGAAAGAGCAACACTGGAGGATCAGGAATCCGAGAATAAGCTTACTTTCATGAGTCCTGCACGATTTCGGATTTTCCTATAAAATGAATTGCTTTGCTCAAACCAAGTTAAAATTGCTTTGTCCTTCATAGTTATCCATGTCTAAAATGTATCAAGCATAAAGTTCCTCATATTACCCTGAATGAGAAAGAAGCATCCCTTTGGTTGAGCAATACGTTCCTTATGCAGAGTTATGCATGATTTCGGATTTTGCTATAAAATTCATTCCTTCACACCTTTTTTTTTCACCGCATTTTATAGATTATGGTTGGAAATTTCAACCACTCTAATCCGAAGACCTCTCCTCCCGCTTTTGTTAATATATTTGAACTTTAGTTGGACATTCACCCCTTTTTGCAGCTAAACCACCTCCGCTCCCTGTTTTGATCATGTATGGTCTGGCAATACTACATTTTCTTACCAGTTTGTGAGTAATTATGGCTGGATATTGACACCTACTTGCAGCTGAACACAATCTCTATCGCTTTTAATTATGTTTGGATATTCGAACCTTTTCTTTACTGCTTTTTGCCAACTTTGGTCGGACTTTCACACCTTCTTGTAGCCGAACAACTCCGCTCCCGCTATTGATTGTGTACAGTCGGGTATTTTAACCTTTTCTTACCCGCTTTTTACCAACTATGGTCGGACATTTACACCTTCTTACAGCGGAACACCTCCGCTCCCTCTTTTGATGGTCTATGTTCGGGCATTCGAACCTTTTCTTACCAGCTTTTTACAAACTATGATCAGACATTCAAACCTTCTTGTAGCCGAACACATCCACTCCTGCTTTTGATGATGTATGGTTGGGCATTTTCACCTTTTCTTACCCATTTTTCAGTAATTATGGGTGGACATTCACACCTTCTTGCAGCTGAACAACTCCTCTCCCGCTTATGATCATGTGCGGTTTGATATTCGAAAATTTTCTTTCATGTTTTAAAGCAATTATTGATGGACATTCAAATCTTCTTGTAGCCGAACACATCCACTCCTGCTTTTGATGATGTATGGTTTGGCATTCGCACCTATTTTTTACCCATTTCTCAGGAATTTTGGGTGGACATTCAGACCTTCTTGCAGCCGAAAACCTCTGCTCCCTCTTTTGATCATACATTGTCGGGAATTCGCACCTTATCTTACCCGCTTTTTACAAACTATAGTCAGACATTCACACCTTGGTGCTGAACCACCTCAGCTCCCTGTTTTGATCATGTATGGTCTGGCAATACTACCTTTTCTTACCCGTTTGTGAGTAATTATGGCTGGACATTCACACCTACTTGCAGTCGAACACCTCTGCTCCCGCTTTTGATTATGTTTGGTTGGATATTCGAACCTTGTCTTAACTGCTTCTTACAAACTTTGGTCGGACGTTCACACCTTCTTGCAGCCGAACACTTCCGCTCCACCTTTTAGTGTTCTATCACACCTTTTTTTTCACCGCATTTTATAGATTATTTTTGGAAATTCTCAACCACTCTCATCCGAAGACCTCTCCTCCCGCTTTTGTTAATATATTTGAACTTTAGTCGGACATTCACACCTTCTTGCAGCTGAACCACCTCCGCTCCCTGTTTTGATCATGTATGGTATGGCAATACTACCTTTTCTTACCCGTTTGTTAGTAATTATGGCTGGACATTCACACCTACTTGCAGCCGAACACCACCTCTCCCGCTTTTGATGATGTATGGACCGGCATTCTTACCTTTTCTAACACATTTTTCAGCAATTATGGTCGGACATTCACACTTACTCACAGCCGAACAACTCCGCTCCCGCATTTGATGGTGTATAGTCGGGCATTCTCACCCTTTCTCATCAGCTTTTTGCAAATTATGATCTGACATTCACACCTGCTTTTGATAATGTATGGTTGGGCATTCGCACCTTTTCTTACCCATTTTTCAGTAATTATGGGTGGACATTCACACCTTCTTGCAGCTGAACACCTCCTCTCCCGCTATTGATTGTGTACAGTCGGGTATTTTAACCTTTTCTTACCCGCTTTTTACCAAATATGGTCGGACATTCACACCGTCTTACAGCAGAACACCTCTGCTCCCGCTTTTGATGGTGTATAGTCAGGCGCGTGAACCTTTTCTTACCCGCTTTTTACAAACTATGGTCGGACATTCAAACCTTCTTGTAGCCGAAAACCTCCGCTCCCTCTTTTGATTATACATTGTTGGGCATTCGCACCTTATTTACAAACTATAGTCAGACATTCACACCTTGCAGCTGAGCCACCTCAGCTCCCTGTTTTGATAGTGTCTGTTCGGGCATTCGAACCTATTCTTACCCCCTTTTTACAAACTATGCTCGGAGATTCACACCTACTCACAGCCGAACAACTCCGCTCCCGCATTTGATGATGTCTTGTCCGGCATTCTAGTCTCTTCTAACACATTTTTCAGCAATTATGGTCGGACATTCACACCTACTCACAGCCGAACACTTCCACTCCCGCATTTGATGGTGTATAGCCGGGCATTCTCACCCTTTCTCATCAGCTTTTTACAAATTATGATCTGACATTCACACCTACTTGCAGTCGAACAGCTCTGCTCCCGCTTTTGATTATGTTTGGTTGGATATTCGAACCTTTTCTTAACTGCTTTTTACAAACTTTGGTCGGACGTTCACACCTTCTTGCAGCCGAACACATCCACTTCCACTTTTGATGGTATATATTCGGGCATTCGAACCTTTTCTTACCCGCTTTTTACAAACCGTGGTCGGACTTTCACACCTTCTTGTAGCCAAACAACTCCGCTCCCGCTATTGATTGTGTACAGTCGGGTATTTTAACCTTTTCTTACCCGCTTTTTACCAACTATGGTCGGACATTTACACCTTCTTACAGCGGAACACCTCCGCTCCTGCTTTTGATGATGTATGGTTGGGCATTTTCACCTTTTCTTACCCATTTTTCAGTAATTATGGGTGGACATTCACACCTTCTTGCAGCTGAACAACTCCTCTCCCGCTTATGATCATGTGCGGTTTGATATTCGAAAATTTTCTTTCATGTTTTAAAGCAATTATTGATGGACATTCAAATCTTCTTGTAGCCGAACACATCCACTCCTGCTTTTGATGATGTATGGTTTGGCATTCGCACCTATTTTTTACCCATTTCTCAGGAATTTTGGATGGACATTCAGACCATCTTGCAGCCGAAAACCTCTGCTCCCTCTTTTGATCATAAATTGTCGGGCATTCGCACCTTATCTTACCCGCTTTTTACAAACTATAGTCAGACATTCACACCTTGGTGCTGAACCACCTCAGCTCCCTGTTTTGATCATGTATGGTCTGGCAATACTACCTTTTCTTACCCGTTTGTGAGTAATTATGGCTGGACATTCACACCTACTTGCAGTCGAACAGCTCTGCTCCCGCTTTTGATTATGTTTGGTTGGATATTCGAACCTTTTCTTAACTGCTTTTTACAAACTTTGGTCGGACGTTCACACCTTCTTGCAGCCGAACACATCCACTTCCACTTTTGATGGTATATATTCGGGCATTCGAACCTTTTCTTACCCGCTTTTTACAAACCGTGGTCGGACTTTCACACCTTCTTGTAGCCAAACAACTCCGCTCCCGCTATTGATTGTGTACAGTCGGGTATTTTAACCTTTTCTTACCCGCTTTTTACCAACTATGGTCGGACATTTACACCTTCTTACAGCGGAACACCTCCGCTCCCTCTTTTGATGGTCTATGTTCGGGGCATTCAAACCTTTTCTTACCCGCTTATTACAAACTATGGTCAGACATTCAAACCTTCTTGTAGCCGAACACATCCACTCCTGCTTTTGATGATGTATGGTTGGGCATTTTCACCTTTTCTTACCCATTTTTCAGTAATTATGGGTGGACATTCACACCTTCTTGCAGCTGAACAACTCCTCTCCCGCTTATGATCATGTGCGGTTTGATATTCGAAAATTTTCTTTCATGTTTTAAAGCAATTATTGATGGACATTCAAATCTTCTTGTAGCCGAACACATCCACTCCTGCTTTTGATGATGTATGGTTTGGCATTCGCACCTATTTTTTACCCATTTCTCAGGAATTTTGGATGGACATTCAGACCTTCTTGCAGCCGAAAACCTCTGCTCCCTCTTTTGATCATACATTGTCGGGCATTCGCACCTTATCTTACCCGCTTTTTACAAACTATAGTCAGACATTCACACCTTGGTGCTGAACCACCTCAGCTCCCTGTTTTGATCATGTATGGTCTGGCAATACTACCTTTTCTTACCCGTTTGTGAGTAATTATGGCTGGACATTCACACCTACTTGCAGTCGAACAGCTCTGCTCCCGCTTTTGATTATGTTTGGTTGGATATTCGAACCTTTTCTTAACTGCTTTTTACAAACTTTGGTCGGACGTTCACACCTTCTTGCAGCCGAACACCTCCGCTTCCGCTTTTGATGGTATATATTCGGGCATTCGAACCTTTTCTTAGCAGATTTTTACAAACCATGGTTGGACTTTCACACCTTCTTGTTGCTGAACAACTCCGCTCCCGCTATTGATTGTGTACAGTCGGGTATTTTAACCTTTTCTTACCCGCTTTTTACCAACTATGGTCGGACATTCACACCGTCTTACAGCGGAACACCTCCGCTCCCGCTTTTGATGGTGTATTGTCAGGCATTTGAACCTTTTCTTACCTGCTTTTTACAAACTATGGTCGGACATTCAAACCTTCTTGTAGCCAAAAACCTCCGCTCCCTCTTTTGATCATACATTGTCGGGCATTCGCACCTTTTCTTACCCGTTTTTTACAAACTATGGTCGGACTTTCAAACCTTCTTGTAGCCCAACACATCCACTCCTGCTTTTGATGATGTATGTTTGGGCATTCGCATCTTTTCTTACCCATTTTTCAGTAATTATGGGTGGACATTCACACCTTCTTGCAGCTGAACACCTCCTCTCCCGCTTATGATGGTGTATAGTCGGGCTTTCAAGCCTTTTCTTACCCGGTTTTTACAAATTATAGTTGGACATTCAGACCTTCTTTCAGCCGAAAACCTCCACTCCCTCTTTTGATCATACATTGTCGGGCATTAGCACCTTTTCTTACCCGCGTTTTACAAACCATGGTCGGACTTTCACATCTTTTAGTAGCCGAACAACTCCGCTCCTGCTATTGATTGTGTACAGTCGGGTATTTTAACCTTTTCTTACCCGCTTTTTACCAACTATGGTCGGACATTCACACCTTCTTACAGCGGAACACCTCCGCTCCCTCTTTTGATGGTGTATGTTCGGGCAGTCAAACCTTTTCTTACCTGCTTTTTACAAACTATGGTCAGACATTCAACCCTTCTTGGAGCCGAACACATCCACTCCTGCTTTTGATTATGTATAGTTAGGCATTCGCACCTTTTCTTACCCATTTTTCAGTAATTATGGGTGTACATTCACACCTTCTTGCAGCCGAACACCTCCGCTCCCTCTTTTGATCATACATTTTCGGGCATTCGCACCTTCTCTTACCCGCTTTTTACAAACCATGGTCGTACTTTCACACCTTTTAGTAGCCGAACAACTCCGCACCCGCTACTGATTGTGTACAGTCGGGTATTTTAACCTTTTCTTACCCGTTTTTTACCAACTATGGTCGGACATTCACACCTTCTTACAGCGGAACACCTCCGCTCCCTCCTTTGATGGTGTATGTTCGGGCATTTGAACCTTTTCTTACCCGCTTTTTACAAACTATGGTCAGACGTTCAAACCTTCTTGTAGCCGAACATATCCACTCCTGCTTTTGTTGATGTATGGTTGGGCATTCGAACCTACTTGTTGCCCGCTTTTCATTAATTATGGGTGGACATTCACACCTTGTCTCAGCCAAACACCTCCGCTCCCTGTTTTGATCATGTATGGTTTGACATTCGCACCTTTGCTTACCTTCTTTTTATACTGATTGCTCAAGATTAAGTTGTTCTTTCTCAAACTACAAAATTTTTTTAATTGTTGAAACTTGATTTGAAGTGGATAAATAAGGAAGACAAACAGTTTTAAGTCAGGCTGATAGCAATTCATTTTAAAGCAAAATCTGTATTTCGTCATTTGTCGAGAGATGCTTATTGCTGAAGAAGTTCTTTCTCATTCTACAAAGTACAACGTTGTTTATCATTGAAACTTGATTAGACATGAATAAATATGAAGTACAAAGCAGTCTTAACTTGGTTTGAGTTAAGGAATTCGTTTTATAGGAGAATCCGAATTCGTGCATAACTCGTAAAATAGAGCTTATTTTCGGATTCCTGAAGAATGAGTCTGGTTCTTTCTCATAATACAAAGTTTGTGGTTTATTGTTGAAACTTCATCAGACCGTTAGATATAGTCGGACTCACCTCGACGCACGGCTTGGGATCTGGAACCAGTACTCTTGAGAGGGGTTGGACTCTCTTCCACTCTGGAGTTGCCCGTGGTGAGAGGCGCAGAGCAGGTGTGGGCATACTTATTGCCCCCCGGCTGTGTGCCAGTACATTGGGGTTTACCCCAGTGAACGAGAGGGTAGCCTCCCTCCGCCTTGGGTGGGGGGACGAGTCCTGACTGTTGTTTGTGCCTATGCGCCAAACAGCAGTTCAGAGTACCTACCCTTTTTGGAGTCTCTGGGGGAGGCACTGGAGAATGCTCCTACCGGAGACTCCCTCATTCTGCTAGGGGACTTCAATGCTCACGTGGGCAATGACAGTGAGACCTGGAGGGGTGTGATTGGGAGGAACGGCCCCCCCGATCTGAATCAGAGTGGTGTTATGTTGTTGGACTTCTGTGCCAGTCATAGACTGTCCATAACGAACACCATGTTCAGGCATAAGGGTCTCCATATGTGCACTTGGCACCAGGACACCCTTGGCCGCAGTTCAATGATCGACTTTGTGGTTATATCATCAGACTTGCGGCCGTATGTCCTGGACACTCAGGTGAAGAGAGGGGCGGAGCTGTCAACTGATCACCACCTGGTGGTGAGTTGGCTCCGCTGGTGGGGGAGGATGCCGATCAGACCTGGCAGGCCCAAACGTATTGTGAGGGTCTGCTGGGAGCGTTTGTCAGAATCCCCCGTCAGAAGGAGCTTTAACTCCCACCTCCGGCAGAGCTTCAACCATATTTGAGGTGGGGGACATTGAATGGGCCATGTTCCGTGACTCCATTGCCGAGGCAGCTGGTCGGAGTTGTGGCCGTAAGGTGGTCGGTGCCTGTCATGGCGGCAACCCTCGAACCTGCTGGTGGACACCAGTGGTGAGGGAAGCCGTCAAGCTGAAGAAGGAGTCCTATCGGGCCTTTTTGGCCAGTGGGACCCTGGAAGAAGCTGATAGGTACCGACGGGCCAGACGGGCCGCGGCTTCGGCGGTTGCTGAGGCAAAAACTCGGGCCTGGGAGGAGTTCGGTGAGACCATGGAGAACGATTTCCGGACGGCCTCGAAAAGATTCTGGTCCACCATCCGGCGTCTCAGGGGGGGGAAGCGGCTCACAGTCAACACTGTTTACAGTGCGGACGGGGCTTTGCTGACCTCAACTAGGGATGTTGTGAGTCGGTGGGGGGAGTACTTCGAGGAACTCCTCAATCCTACCAACACGTGCTCGGAAGAGGCAGAGTCGGAGAGCTCGGAGACGGGGCCTCCCTTTTCTGGGGCTGAGGTTGCCGAGGTGGTTAAAAAGTTCCTCGGTGGCAAGGCCCCGGGGGTGGATGAGGTCCGTCCTGAGTTTCTCAAGGCTCTGGATGTTGTAGGGCTGTCTTGGCTGACACGCCTCTGCAGTATCGCGTGGACATCGGGGACAGTGCCTCTGGACTGGCAGATTGGGGTGGTGGTCCCCCTCTTTAAAAAGGGGGACCGGAGGGTGTGTTCCAACTATAGGGGTATCACACTCCTCAGCCTCCCTGGTAAGGTCTATTCGGGGGTATTGGAGAGGAGGATCCGTCGGATAATCGAGCCTCGGATTCAGGAGATGCAGTGTGGCTTTCGTCCTGGCCGTGGAACAGTGGACCAGCTCTATACCCTCGGCAGGATCCTGGAGGGTGCATGGGAGTTCGCCCAACCAGTCTACATGTGTTTTGTGGACTTGGAGAAAGCGTTTGACCGTGTCCCTCGTGGAGTCCTGTGGGGGGTGCTCCGGGAATATGGAGTGCCGGACCCCTTGATAGGGGCCGTTCGGTCTCTGTATGACCGGTGCCAGAGTTTGGTCCGCATTGCCGGCAGTAAGTCGGATACGTTTCCGGTGAGAGTTGGACTCTGTCAGGGCTGCCCTTTGTCACCGATTCTGTTCCTAACTTTTATGGACAGAATTTCTAGGCGGAGCCAGGGCGTTGAGGGTGTCCCATTTGGCGACCTCAGAATCGGGTCTCTGCTTTTTGCAGATGATGTGGTTCTGTTAGCGTCGTCAGGCCGTGACCTTCAGCTCTCACTGGAGTGATTCGCAGCCGAGTGTGAAGCGGCTGGGATGAGAATCAGCACCTCCAAATCCGAGACTATGGTTCTCAGCCGGAAAAGGGTGGAATGCTCTCTCCGGGTCGGGAATGAGATCCTTCCCCAAGAGGAGGAGTTCAAGTATCTCGGGGTCTTGTTCACGAGTGACGGACGAATGGAGCGGGAGATTGACGGGCGGATCGGTGCGGCGCCTGCAGTGTTGCAGGCTCTGCACCGACCCGTCGTTGTGAAGAGGGAGCTGAGCCAGAAGGCGAAGCTCTCTACTTACTGGTCAATCTACGTTCCCATCCTCACCTATGGTCACGAGTTGTGGGTAGTGACCGAAAGAACAAGATCGCGAATACAAGCAGCCGAAATGGATTTCCTCCGCAGGGTGTCTGGGCTCTCCCTTAGAGATAGGGTGAGAAGCTCAGTCATCCGGGAGGGGCTCGGAGTAGAACCGCTGCTCCTCCGCATTGAGAGGAGTCAGATGAGGTGGCTTGGGCATCTGGTTAGGATGCCCCCTGGGCGCCTCCCTGGGGAGGTGTTCCGGGCACGTCCCACTGGGAGGAGACCCCGGGGGAGACCCAGGACACGTTGGAGAGACTATGTCTCTCGGCTGGCCTGGGAACGCCTCGGGGTCCCCCCGGAAGAGCTGGAGGAAGTGGCCGGGGACAGAGACGTCTGGGTTTCTCTGCTCAAGCTGCTGCCCCCGCGACCCGACCCCCGGATAAGCGGCAGATGATGGATGGATGGATGGATATATCCTCCACCAACCAGACTTACAACCCCCGACTAGGGTAGCAGAATTTCTTAGCAGCTGTACCCCAAAACTACTATCAAAAATATATAAATTATTGTCTAAGATAGATGACACAATGTCTCTTCCATCCTCAAAATGGGAGGCAGATTTATCCATCAGTTCTGGTCATAGCTTCTAACCACAAATATGTTTGAACACCTTCATAAAGACTCGAAATCCTAATTTACAGCTCATACAATACAAAATCCTTCATAGAACACACTATACAGGACAAAGGATGTTCAGGATGGGTCTAACACACTCAAACATCTGCTCACATTGCACAGATAACACACCTGATGATTATGCACACGCTTTGTGGTTTTCTGCGCCTGTCCAGAAGTTCTGGCTTGAAGTCTGTGAGGACCTATCAACATGGCTAAAGTGTAGCATCCCTGCATGCCCCACACTGTGCATACTGGGTGACTTAGACAACATCAACATGGAAATTAACTCAGCACACATGGTTGTCACAGTGTTATGTATCGCAAAAAAAACTATTCTCATGAACTGGAAAGCGAAGAACAATCTGTGTATTAACCAGTTTAGAAATTTTCTTTTAGATTATATTAGCATGGAAACAATGTCTGCCTCCTCAAAACATCAATTGGCTGAATTTCATTCTCTCTGGTCCCCTCTGATTAGTTTTATCACATAGTGGTGGTGGTGGGTTGCTGGGTGATGGTGGGTCTCAGGCCCGGGCTGCTGCAACTGGTGTGACCGGGTGGTTTGTTTGTTTGTTTTTTGTAGAGGTCCTCCTGGGTGGGGTTGGGTTGAGTGGGGTGGGGCGGGATGGGTACCTTCTGGGGGTACAGTAGCTCCCGGAATATGGTCGCTGCAGGCCCCCAGCCTGGTGGACATCAGGCCCTCCTGCCCATTGTTGGCTCCCAGGTAGCGGGGATGCCTATTGCAGCCAGTCCCTGGCTGCCCTCTCTCGGGGAGAGTAGCTCCCCCGGTATATATCCCCATACCCCTCTCCCTTCTGGCTCCTGTACATAGCACACACTCACACATGAAGGGTTTTGGGGGCGTGTGTGTTCGGTGGGGTGTAGTGGATGGGGCCACGTAGGTGGTCCCCTTTGGTTGCACTCTGCAGTTCCCTGCCCCTGTTTTAATTACACCTTAGACATTACTACTTATCAAACACACTCACACACACACATTAGGTCTTGGGGGGTGGTTACACTGAGTGGCATCTGGTGGGCGGGGCTCTTTGGGTATGTAGGCTGCCCAGAGTGCCGCGCTCCCAGTTCTACAAGTTTGGCTGCCCCTCAATTTTAATTGCTCACTATTAGAAAATATTGAAGAGCCAGAAGGGTGAGGGGAGGGGTCTTCTTCGCACACCCCTGCTTCCTGGTGTCTGCTCGGGGCAGGAGGGGCCAGGAGGATTAATTAATTGTTCTGCTGGTTCGGGGTCTGTGGTGGCTGGGGGGTTGCTGGCCTCCTGGTGTGCCCGCTGCACTACACCCCAGCAGAGTCGAGGGAGGTAGGATGTGTGGATGTGTGGATGTATGGGACGTGAAAGTGTGTGTGGTAATGATTGGGCCTGGATCTGGGACTTGCTGTCGCCTGGCCTGCCTGTGTTTCTCCCGATGGGGCATCAGCGTTGCCTCTCCCCACTGCTCGCGACTTCACCCACCTGTGGGCACGTCTTGACTCCCAGGGCACTTGGCCAGGGGCGCTGGGGCAGGCGCTGACCCACTTTGTGGCTGTCTGGGGCGCTTGGCCCTCCTGGGTATTGGGTGGGGCCTCTGCCGGGGGGTTTGGGGGCGCTCGGGCTCCTGGGGCCCAGGTCCAGTGCACGGCCCATGTCTGGGCGGCTGGGGCCTGGCGGGGTCGGTGGGCTGTTGCCCCTGGTTCCCGGAGTGCCTCTGCCCTATGCTTATGGGGGCTCTTTCCGGGGGCTTCCTCTGCAGTCTTCTGGGTGGATGCGTGGTTGCCCGTGCGGTGGGCTGCCTGGGTTCTGTGCTCTGTGGGGGCTGCTGGTGGCCTGGGTCTTGTGGCCCTCTCTGCCTGCTTCTGATTGCTTGGGGGGGGGCTGTGGATTGTGGCCCTGTACGCTTATACACTCATAACTAAGCACGGTTATCATGTAGGTCCTGTGCCATGGGTGTTGCATGTTCTCACACACACACACACACATTCATTAGTCCAGTAGCATGGTCACTAAGCAGTTGATGTATTATCATGTCGTCTCAGGTCATCTATATCCACAGCTGTGTTGTATGCGATTGCCGCTTCTTGTGCTTGTTTTTGTTTGTTTGTGTGTTTGTTTTTTCTCTGCTTGTCTGCTTTCAGGTGCTCCTGGTGGCGCTAAGGCTGGATTCCCCTCATAGGCCATGGATTGTTGTCTGTTTTGTTTTTTACAGGTGTAGCAGCTGGTTGTCTGGTTTTTGTTTCTATTTTTGTTCTGTTTCCTCTTCTTTCCTCTTCTTCTTTCCTTGTCCCCCGGTCCGGTTCAGTTCAGTTCATGTCATATATTGTAAACAGAAATAAATAAATTGGCATCAAGGGGAGCTTTACATTTATAAAACTTCCCTTGGCAAAACAAATCTGTTTGGCATCAAAGGTATTCAGACTACAATTCTTCTGACATAATGCTGAACAGGACAAGGGGAAAAAAAAGTAAAGAAGACAGTTCTGCCGAAAGCCAGGGATAGACCTGTTCTAAGTTCTATACTTTTTAAAAGGGGCATGTTTATCAACTATGGAATTAGAAGATTTACAAAAATGGTCAAGTGCTAGATCTTCATCTGGGATTTTAACAGTGTCATATAACTATTCAACAGATCAGTTAAAAAAAAGCCTGCTCATGGAGATGTTTCAGGATCTGGATACCAAGCGTGGACCTAATGTTTTCATTTTTGCAATTCTGATACAGGCTATTGAGCAGTGATAACTAACACCAAGTTCAGATACTGCGGATTTTCTACCTTTGATTTGTTAAGATTGAGCCAATCAGGGACAACCTTGAAGGATCTCTTTGGTTTTGTAGGATCTGTAATTACCTGAGAAAGGTTGATATTGGTACACACCTTTTTTAAATGATCAGAGGCAGAGTTCAACTTGTTTAAATTAAAATTGCCACACAGAGATTGGGTTTAGGCCACATGCACACAGAATGACATCAACAAATATAAGAAATATTAAACATTTACACATAGATTTTTGAATATATGTAGAGGAATGATACTTTGAAATGTGCTCATTGCGGAGTTATGATCAGTTGAGTAATGAAGGTTGAACTATTCTGGGAAAGAGGTTCTATTCCCAGCATCATGATGGACACTCCTGATATAGAAGGTTTCGCTAACGCATTGGAATTGTTTTACTATTTTCATATGCATGTGCAATGAAGAATTGCTTGCTGCTGATAAATGCAAAGAAGAACAGCTTACACATAGATGCTCACATATAGGCTGCTGAATGCAATGAAGACCTGCTTATCAAGTAAAGTTCAATGTCAATGTGTAATATTCAATTAGGATTTGCAAAACAGTGAAGTTAAACAATGAATGGGTCCATAGTCGGTATGAGAAGACTACAGGAATATTTACCTGGGTGTACGTTCAAACAGAGATGAGAAAATTACGATAAATAATTGTTTGTTTGTTTGTTAGTATGTATATGAATGTTATGTGTATAAACTGTGTTGAGTTATAGTTACTCAGTAGTGTCTCAGTGAAACAACCGACGGGGGAAGCCTTGCGGTGACAACAAAAGCAGTGTTTTACTGATCAGTCAAGTTGCTCCAGTGTACTCCATACAAACTGGTTGGCTACTGAAGGGATAGAAAATGGGGAATACTTGTTTTAAAGCAAACAAGGAATTAGATGGGAAAAATACATGTTTTAACGGGACCCAGACAATATTAAATACTCAGATGGGAGAAGAAGTGTAGTTTTGTAGGAAATCACAAAATTATTACATAGAATTAGTGAAATCAATTGAAGAATGCCTTTCTGAAGAGCTGTTTACCACAGATGAGCAGCTTTGTGACCAAGCACATTGTAGATCGCTTTACTGCCAAAATGATCTAATTTAATGGATTGGTTTAGACATGCATAACAGCATTTTAAGAACAAAGAGAGAAACAAAAAGGGACAACGCTTCATGGTGGAAGGTGATGTATAAATAACTGTGTATATGATGAAGGGGGTGGCAACACCCATTCCGAAATCCCGCCATTCCGACATCCCGCTATTCCGACATCCCACCATTCCGACATACCACCATTCCGACATACCACCATTCCGACATGCAAACGTCCCACCATTCCGACATCCCACCATTGCGACATCCCGCTATTCTGACGTTCAAATGTCCCACCATTCCGACAAGGCTTTCCGTATAAGGAAATGTGTGTTACTCAACAGGTGAGTCCCTTCTTTCTGTTCATGCAATTTATATGTTTAACACATGTTTATAGACAAGCGTTATTAAAAACACAAAGTCTCGGCAACTGGAGGAGGAGAAGCAGTCCGCGGTGGTTTTCAATCACACACTCCAATGCCACTTGTTTCAACTTCCGAAAATTTAATCCAGGAAAAAAAGGCTTACAAACATGGACCAAAACGGCTCCATAACACGCACAAGAATCCAAAAGAAACGAAAGTTAACTAAAAGAAAGCAAATAAACAGTATGAAGTGGTCAAAATTGGTTTTACGCATGCCTATGTGCGTCTGGCACATGCGTCTTCGGGCTCTCCCACGTTGGTTTGTGGATGAAAGCTATATGTTCAGCTGTAATGTCATGTAAAAACAATCTCTACATGACATTTACTCCCAGGTGTGACCAGTTAGGTCCTTAAGATATCAACAGGCTGTATAAAGCTACAACCGTTGCGGCTGTGTGTTTGTGCCAAATGCGCAAAACCCATCCGCGCTTCCCAAAATTGGAGTGAGTACTCATAAATCACGTGAATAACATGAATAAACGTTTTTACTGCATTTTGTTGTGTTTTATACGTTCTATGCTGTCATTTCTCTCTTCTCCTATTGGCAAGGCAAGGCAGAGTGCTCTCAACTGTATCCTGTGCAGTAGCCGTGATATCTGTAATTGCAATTATTACTTTTGCATATGATGACAGCGTGCAAAAGACGCATGGGCTCTGTGGAGAGCTCCGCTCCAGCTGGCTGCTGTGACAGCTCACTGACACTGTATTTCTGCTTAATCAGTTTCAGTCTCGCCAGAGTTACATTAATATCTGTATTTTTATATTTGAAATTCAGGGGATTTTGATAATAGATTATTAAAGTTTGTTTGCGAGGCTGTGGCCTCTGCATGTGCAAAGCTTGTGCGCCAAACTTTAGGGCGTATTTGCGCCGGCATATCATTAGTACAAAATGTTTTGGGTAAAAAATAGGCTATTAAAAGGAACTGTCGGAATGGCGGTATGTTAAAAAAAACAAAAAACATACCGCCATTCCGACCATAGGAGGAAAAAAGTGTCGGAATGGTGGGACGTTTGATAAAAAATTAAGTGTCGCCATTCCGACAATTGGAGACCCATGTCGGAATGGCGAGATGTCGGAATGGCAGCATGTAACCATGATGAAGGAGAGACCATTTGAGCAGCACAGCCATTTCGCAGCACAGGGACAGCAATCCAAGTTACAGGATCTCCCACGTGGTATCACCTGTCACATTGTGTCAAGGCATCAAAAGAAGAAAAAATCACCAAACTCAAGGACAAAAAGACAAAGACTCCGGTGAACGAAGACAGAGGACTGACAAACCAGAAATACAAAAGGATTCTCGATATCAAGATCCAGAAGAAGAGGCTAACAATGCCACGAACACTTACGATGCTGGGAATGATGCCAGCAATGAACAGAGAAGAAGATTCAGTGTCATCAATCTGCATTACGTGCCTCTAATGAGGGGGTGAATATAGAATCCTCAACGATTACAACGTCTCTGGGAACTGTGACAACAACAAGGTTTAAACCATTTTGATATATATTGTAACCTATTGTCTAAGGAATAGTGCTGAAAATGAGGTAAATCTAATCCACCACTGTCCTTGGTCTTCTGTAGGGTTTTTAAACTAAGACGTGGTGGTTTGTTTTTCCACAGAAATTTGAGATGCATGAATCTAGTGACTTAAACCAGATCATTGAGAACAAATAGTTAACTTTTGGTAGTATCATCATTTTAATGGATGTAACTCTCCCCCATAAGTGATATAGGTAAGGACTTCCAACGAGAGATCGTCCTCTACTGTCTTTAATAATTGCACATAATTTAGCTTTGTTAGCTCTGAGAGCCTGGAGGAAATATTTATGCCTAAATATCTAATATTTCCTGACTGTAAAGTGATCGCAGGTATATTATGGACCCTAAAGTTAATGGACAGAACTGTGGTCTTAGACCAGTTGATAGAGTAGTCAGAAAGTGCTGAGAATTTATTTATGAGTGTGATCGTGTGACTGAGAGACGTCTGTGAGTTCTGAAGGAAAAGTAATACATCATCAGCATAAAGACTTATTTTATGCTCAATATTTTGGGATTAATTACTCACAAACGGGTAAGAAAAGGTAGTATTGCCAGACCATACATGATCAAAACAGGGAGCGGAGGTGGTTCAGCTGCAAGGTGTGAATGTCTGACTATAGTTTGTAAAAAGCGGGTAAGATAAGGTGCGAATGCCCGACAATGTATGATCAAAAGAGGGAGCGGAGGTTTTTGGCTACAAGAAGGTTTGAATGTCCGACCATAGTTTGTAAAAAGCGGGTAAGAAAAGGTTCAAATGCGGGAGCGGAAGTGTTCGGCTGTGAGTAGGTGTGAATGTCCAACCATAATTGCTGAAAAATGTGTTAGAAGAGACTAGAATGCCGGCCAAGACATCATCAAATGCGGGAGCGGAGTTGTTCGGCTGTGAGTAGGTGTGAATCTCCGAGCATAGTTTGTAAAAAGGGGGTAAGAATAGGTTCGAATGCCCGAACATACACTACCAAAACAGGGAGCAGAGGTGGCTCAGCTGCAAGGTGTGAATGTCTGACTATAGTTTGTAAATAAGGTGCGAATGCCCAACAATGTATAATCAAAAGAGGGAGCGGAGGTTTTCGGCTACAAGAAGGTTTGAATGTCCGACCATAGTTTGTAAAAAGCGGGTAAGAAAAGGTTCAAATGCCTGACTATACACCATCAAAAGCGGGAGCAGAGGTGTTCTGCTGTAAGACGGTGTGAATGTCCGACCATATTTGGTAAAAAGCGGGTAAGAAAAGGTTAAAATACCCGACTGTACACAATCAATAGCGGGAGAGTGTTCAGCTGCAAGAAGGTGTGAATGTCCACCCATAATTACTGAAAAATGGGTAAGAAAAGGTGCGAATGCCAAACCATACATTATCAAAAGCAGGTGTGAATGTCAGATCATAATTTGCAAAAAGCTGATGAGAAAGGGTGAGAATGCCCGACTATACACCATCAAATGCGGGAGCGGAGTTGTTCGGCTGTGAGTAAGTGTGAATCTCCGACCATAATTGCTGAAAAATGTGTTAGAAAAGGTAAGAATGCCGGTCCATACATCATCAAAAGCGGGAGAGGTGGTGTTCGGCTGCAAGTAGGTGTGAATGTCCAGCCATAATTACTAACAAACGGGTAAGAAAAGGTAGTATTGCCAGACCATACATGATCAAAACAGGGAGCGGAGGTGGTTCAGCTGCAAGAAGGGGTGAATGTCCGACTAAAGTTCAAATATATTAACAAAAGCGGGAGGAGAGGTCTTCGGATGAGAGTGGTTGAGAATTTCCAACCATAATCTATAAAATGCGGTGAAAAAAAAGGTGTGATAGAACACTAAAAGGTGGAGCGGAAGTGTTCGGCTGCAAGAAGGTGTGAATGTCCGACTATATTTGGTGAAAAGCAGGTGAAGCAAGGTCTGAATGCCCAACCTTACATCATCAAAAGCTAGATCAGAGGTGTTTGGCTGCATGAAGGCCATAGTTTGCCAAAAGCGGGTAAGCTGCGAATGACCGACTAAATATCAACAAAAGGTCTTCGGATGCAAGTGGGTGTGAATATCCCACCATACAAGTATGGTGGAGAGGAAGCTGTGAACAGACGACCATAGTTGGCAAAAAGCGGGTGAGAAAAGGTGCGAATGTCCAACCATACATGATCAAAACAGGGAGCGGAGGTGTTTGGCTGTGACAAGGTGTGAATGTCCACCCAAAATTAATGAAAAGCGGGCAACAAGTAGGTTTGAATGCCCAACCATACATCATCAAAAGCAGGAGTGGATGTGTTCGGCTACAAGAAGGTTTGAATGTCCGAGCATAGTTTGTAAAAAGCGGGTAAGAAAAGGTTCGAATGCCCAAACATACACCATCAAAAGAGGGAGCGGAGGTGTTCCGCTGTAAGAAGGTGTGAATGTCCGACCATAGTTGGTAAAAAACGGGTAAGAAAAGGTTAAAATACCCGACTGTACACAATCAATAGCGGGAGCGGATGTGTTTGGCTACAAGAATGTGTGACAGTCCGACCATGGTTTGTAAAAAATGGGTAAGAAAAGGTGCGAATGCCCGACAATGTATGATCAAAAGAGGGAGCGGAGGTTTTCGGCTACAAGAAGGTTTGAATGTCCGACCATAGTTTGTAAAAAGCGGGTAAGAAAAGGTTCAAATGCCTGACTATACACCATCAAAAGCGGGAGAGGAGGTGTTCCGCTGTAAGACGTTGTGAATGTCTGACCATAGTTGGTAAAAAGCGGGTAAGAAAAGGTTAAAATACCCGACTGTACACAATCAATAGCGGGAGCGGATGTGTTTGGCTACAAGAATGTGTGACAGTCCGACCATGGTTTGTAAAAAACGGGTAATTAAAGGTGCGAATGCCCGACAATGTATGATCAAAAGAGGGAGCGGAGGTTTTCGGCTACAAGAAGGTTTGAATGTCCGACCATAGTTTGTAAAAAGCGGGTAAGAAAAGGTTCAAATGCCTGACTATACACCATCAAAAGCGGGAGCGGAGGTGTTCGGCTACAAGAAGGTGTGAAAGTTCAACCATGGTTTGCAAAAAGCTGCTAAGAAAAGGTTCGAATGCCCGAATATATACCATCAAAAGTGGAAGCGGAGGTGTTCGGCTGCAAGAAGGTGTGAACGTCCGACCAAAGTTTGCAAAAAGCAGTTAAGAAAAGGTTCGAATGCCCGAATATATACCATCAAAAGCGGGAGCAGAGCTGTTCGACTGCAAGTAGGTGTGAATGTCCAGCCATAATTACTCACAAACGGGTAAGAAAAGGTAGTATTGCCAGACCATACATGATCAAAACAGGGAGCTGAGGTGGTTCAGCTGCAAGGTGTGAATGTCTGACTATAGTTTGTAAAAAGCGGGTAAGACAAGGTGCGAATGCCCGACAATGTATGATCAAAAGAGGGAGTGGAGGTCTTCGGCTGCAAGGTCTGAATGTCCAACCATAATTTCTAAAAACCGGGTAAGAAAAGGCTCGAAAGCCCGACTATACACAATCAAAAGCGGGAGCGGGAGGTTTTCAGCTGCAAATCCTTCACTCAAACCAAGTGAAAACTGCTTTGTCCTTCATATTTATCAATGTCTAGATCGACTTCAACAAAGAACAACATTGTACTTTGCAGTAAAGAAAGAGCAAATCAAAAGGTTTAGGAATCCGAGAATAAGCTTATTTTCATGAGTTCTGCACGATTATTGATTTTACTATAAATGAATGCTTTCACTCAAACTATGTTAAAACTGCTTTGTCCTTCATATTTATCAATGTCTAGATTGACTTCAACAAAGAACAACACTGGATTTTAGAGTAGAAGAAAGAGCAACACTGAAGGATCAGTAATCCGAGAATAAGCTTATTTTCATACGTTCTGCATGATTTGGGATTTTATGTATAAAATGAATTCCTTCACTCAAACCAAGTTAAAACTGCTTTGTCCTTCATATTTATCAATGTCTAGATCGACTTCAACAAAGAACAACATTGTATTTTGCAGTAGAAGAAAAAGCAACACTGAAGGATCAGGAATCCGAGAATAAGCTTCTTTTCATACGTTCTGCATGATTTGGGATTTTATGTATAAAATGAATTCCTTTACTCAAACTATGTTAAAACTGCTTTGTCCTTCATATTTATCAATGTCTAGATTGACTTCAACAAAGAACAACATTGTATTTTGCAGTAGAAGAAATAGCAACACTGAAGGATCAGGAATCCGAAAACACGCTTATTTTCATACGTTCTGCTTGATTTGGGATTTTGCTATAAAATTAATTCCTTCACTCAAACAAAGTGGAAACTGCTTTGTCCTTCATATTTATCAATGTCTATATCGATTTCAACAAAGAACAAGGCTGTATTTTGCAGTATAGGAAAGAGCAACACTGGAGGATCAGGAATCCGAGAATAAGCTTACTTTCATGAGTCCTGCACGATTTCGGATTTTCCTATAAAATGAATTGCTTTGCTCAAACCAAGTTAAAATTGCTTTGTCCTTCATAGTTATCCATGTCTAAAATGTATCAAGCATAAAGTTCCTCATATTACCCTGAATGAGAAAGAAGCATCCCTTTGGTTGAGCAATACGTTCCTTTTGCGGAGTTATGCATGATTTCGGATTTTGCTATAAAATTAATTCCTTCACACCTTTTTTTTTCACCACATTTTATAGATTATGGTTGGAAATTTCAACCACTCTAATCCGAAGACCTCTCCTCCCGCTTTTGTTAATATATTTGAACTTTAGTTGGACATTCACCCCTTTTTGCAGCTAAACCACCTCCGCTCCCTGTTTTGATCATGTATGGTCTGGCAATACTACATTTTCTTACCCGTTTGTGAGTAATTATGGCTAGATATTCACACCTACTTGCAGCTGAACACAATCTCTCTCGCTTTTGATTATGTTTGGATATTCGAACCTTTTCTTTACTGCTTTTTGCCAACTTTGGTCGGACGTTCACACCTTCTTGCAGCCGAACACCTCCGCTTCCGCTTTTGATGGTATATATTCGGGCATTCGAACCTTTTCTTACCAGCTTTTTACAAACGATGGTTGGACTTTCACACCTTCTTGTAGCCGAACAACTCCGCTCCCGCTATTGATTGTGTACAGTCGGGTATTTTAACCTTTTCTTTCCCGCTTTTTACCAACTATGGTCGGACATTCACACCGTCTTGTAGCCGAAAACCTCTTCTCCCTCTTTTGATTATACATTGTCGGGCATTCGTACCTTATCGTACCCGCTTTTTACAAACTATAGTCAGACATTCACACCTTGGTGCTGAACCACCTCAGCTCCCTGTTTTGATCATGTATGGTCTGGCAATACTACCTTTTCTTACCCGTTTGTGAGTAATTATTGCAGGACATTCACACCTACTTGCAGTCGAACAGCTCTGCTCCCGCTTTTGATTATGTTTGGTTGGATATTCGAACCTTTTCTTAACTGCTTTTTACAAACTTTGGTCGGACGTTCACACCTTCTTGCAGCCGAACACCTCCGCTTCCGCTTTTAATGGTATATATTCGGGCATTCGAACCTTTTCTTACCAGCTTTTTACAAACCATGGTTGGACTTTCACACCTTCTTGTAGCCGAACAACTCCGCTCCCCCTATTGATTGTGTACAGTCGGGTATTTTAACTTTTTCTTACCCACTTTTTACCAACTATGGTCGGACATTCACACCTTCTTACAGCGGAACACCTCCGCTCCCTCTTTTGATGGTGTATGTTTGGGCATTCGAACCTTTTCTTACCCGCTTTTTACAAACTATGCTCGGACATTCAAACCTTCTTGTAGCCGAACACATCCACTCCTTCTTTTGATGATGTATGCTTGGGCATTCAAACCTACTTTTTGCCCGCTTTTCATTAATTTTGGGTGGACATTCACACCTCCGCTCCCTGTTTTGATCATGTATGGTTGGACATTCGCACCTTGTCTCACCCGATTTTTGCAAACTATGGTCGGCTGTTCACAGCTTCCTCTCCACCATACTTGTATGGTGGGATATTCACAACCACTTGCATCCGAAGACCTTTTGTTGATATTTAGTCGGTCATTCGCAGCTTACCCGCTTTTTACAAACTATAGTCAGACATTCACACCTTGGTGCTGAACCACCTCAGCTCCCTGTTTTGATCATGTATGGTCTGGCAATACTACCTTTTCTTACCCGTTTGTGAGTAATTATGGCTGGACATTCACACCTACTTGCAGTCGAACAGCTCTGCTCCCGCTTTTGATTATGTTTGGTTGGATATTCGAACCTTTTCTTAACTACTTTTTACAAACTTTGGTCGGACGTTCACACCTTCTTGCAGCCGAACACCTCCGCTTCCGCTTTTGATGGTATATATTCGGGCATTCGAAGCTTTTCTTAGCAGCTTTTTACAAACCATGGTTGGACTTTCACACCTTCTTGTAGCCGAACAACTCCGCTCCCCCTATTGATTGTGTACAGTCGGGTATTTTAACCTTTTCTTACCCGCTTTTTACCAACTATGGTCGGACTTTCACACCGTCTTACAGCGGAACATCTCCGCTCCCGCTTTTGATGGTGTATTGTCAGGCATTTGAACCTTTTCTTACCCGCTTTTTACCAACTATGGTCGGACGTTCACACCTTCTTGCAGCCGAACACCTCCGCTTCCGCTTTTGATGGTATATATTCGGGCATTCGAAGCTTTTCTTAGCAGCTTTTTACAAACCATGGTTGGACTTTCACACCTTCTTGTAGCCGAACAACTCCGCTCCCCCTATTGATTGTGTACAGTCGGGTATTTTAACCTTTTCTTACCCGCTTTTTACCAACTATGGTCGGACTTTCACACCGTCTTACAGCGGAACATCTCCGCTCCCGCTTTTGATGGTGTATTGTCAGGCATTTGAACCTTTTCTTACCCGCTTTTTACCAACTATGGTCGGACATTCACACCGTCTTACAGCGGAACAACTCCGCTCCCGCTTTTGATGGTGTATTGTCAGGCATTTGAACCTTTTCTTACCCGCTTTTTACAAACTATGGTCGGACATTCAAACCTTCTTGTAGCCAAAAACCTCCGCTCTCTCTTTTGATCATACATTGTCGGGCATTCGCACCTTTTCTTACCCGTTTTTTACAAACCATGGTGGGACTTTCAAACCTTCTTGTAGCCCAACACATCCACTCCTGCTTTTGATGATGTATGTTTGGGCATTCGCACCTTTTCATACCCATTTTTCAGTAATTATGGGTGGACATTCACACCTTCTTGCAGCTGAACACCTCCTCTCCCGCTTATGATGGTGTATAGTCGGGCTTTCAAGCCTTTTCTTACCCGGTTTTTACAAACCATAGTCGGACTTTCACATCTTTTAGTAGCCGAACAACTCCGCTCCCGCTTTTGATTGTGTACAGTCGGGTATTTTAACCTTTTCTTACCCGCTTTTTACCAACTATGGTCGGACATTCACACCTTCTTACAGCGGAACACCTCCGCTCCCTCTTTTGATGGTGTATGTTCGGGCAGTCAAACCTTTTCTTACCTGCTTTTTACAAACTATGGTCAGACATTCAACCCTTCTTGGAGCCAAACACATCCACTCCTGCTTTTGATTATGTATAGTTGGGCATTCGCACCTTTTCTTACCCATTTTTCAGTAATTATGGGTGTACATTCACACCTTCTTGCAGCCGAACACCTCCGCTCCCTCTTTTGATCATACATTTTCGGACATTCGCACCTTTTCTTACCCGCTTTTTACAAACCATGGTCGGACTTTCACACCTTTTAGTAGCCGAACAACTCCGCACCCGCTACTGATTGTGTACAGTCGGGTATTTTAACCTTTTCTTACCCGTTTTTTACCAACTATGGTCGGACATTAACACCTTCTTACAGCGGAACACCTCCGCTCCCTCCTTTGATGGTGTATGTTCGGGCATTCGAACCTTTTCTTACCCGCTTTTTACAAACTATGGTCAGACGTTCAAACCTTCTTGTAGCCGAACATATCCACTCCTGCTTTTGATGATGTATGCTTGGGCATTCGAACCTACTTGTTGCCCGCTTTTCATTAATTATGGGTGGACATTCACACCTTGTCTCAGCCAAACACCTCCGCTCCCTGTTTTGATCATGTATGGTTTGACATTCGCACCTTTGCTTACCTTCTTTTTATACTGATTGCTCAAGATTAAGTTGTTCTTTCTCAAACTACAAAATTTTTTTAATTGTTGAAACTTGATTTGAAGTGGATAAATAAGGAAGACAAACAGTTTTAAGTCAGGCTGATAGCAATTAATTTTATAGCAAAATCTGTATTTCGTCATTTGTCGAGAGATGCTTATTGCTGAAGAAGTTCTTTCTCATTCTAAAAAGTACAACTTTGTTTATCATTGAAACTTGATTAGACATGAATAAATATGAAGGACAAAGCAGTCTTAACTTGGTTTGAGTTAAGGAATTCGTTTTATAGGAGAATCCGAATTCGTGCATAACTCGTAAAATAGAGCTTATTTTCGGAATTCTAAAGAATGAGTCTGGTTCTTTCTCATAATACAAAGTTTGTTGTTTATTGTTGAAACTTCATCAGACCGTTAGATATAGTCGGACTCACCTCGACGCACGGCTTGGGATCTGGAACCAGTACTCTTGAGAGGGGTTGGACTCTCTTCCACTCTGGAGTTGCCCGTGGTGA
Organism: Leuresthes tenuis; assembly: GCF_036924035.1. Lineage (NCBI taxonomy): Eukaryota > Metazoa > Chordata > Actinopteri > Atheriniformes > Atherinopsidae > Leuresthes > Leuresthes tenuis. The sequence continues at coordinate 500,677 of NW_027325398.1, read as the reverse complement.
GAGGCGCAGAGCAGGTGTGGGCATACTTATTGCCCCCCGGCTGTGTGCCAGTACATTGGGGTTTACCCCAGTGAACGAGAGGGTAGCCTCCCTCCGCCTTTGGGTGGGGGGACGAGTCCTGACTGTTGTTTGTGCCTATGCGCCAAACAGCAGTTCAGAGTACCTACCCTTTTTGGAGTCTCTGGGGGAGGCACTGGAGAATGCTCCTACCGGAGACTCCCTCATTCTGCTGGGGGACTTCAATGCTCACGTGGGCAATGAGAGTGAGACCTGGAGGGGTGTGATTGGGAGGAACGGCCCCCCCGATCTGAATCAGAGTGGTGTTATGTTGTTGGACTTCTGTGCCAGTCATAGACTGTCCATAACGAACACCATGTTCAGGCATAAGGGTGTCCATATGTGCACTTGGCACCAGGACACCCTTGGCCGCAGTTCGATGATCGACTTTGTGGTTGTATCATCGGACTTGCGGCCGTATGTCCTGGACACTCGGGTGAAGAGAGGAGCGGAGCTGTCAACTGATCACCACCTGGTGGTGAGTTGGCTCCGCTGGTGGGGGAGGATGCCGATCAGACCTGGCAGGCCCAAACGTATTGTGAGGGTCTGCTGGGAGCGTTTGTCAGAATCCCCCGTCAGAAGGAGCTTTAACTCCCACCTCCGGCAGAGCTTCAACCATATTTGAGGTGGGGGACATTGAGTCCGAATGGGCCATGTTCCGTGACTCCATTGCCGAGGCAGCTGGTCGGAGTTGTGGCCGTAAGGTGGTCTTTGCCTGTCGTGGCGGCAACCCTCGAACCTGCTGGTGGACACCAGTGGTGAGGGAAGCCGTCAAGCTGAAGAAGGAGTCCTATCGGGCCTTTTTGGCCAGTGGGACCCTGGAAGAAGCTGATAGGTACCGACGGGCCAGACGGGCCACGGCTTCGGCGGTTGCTGAGGCAAAAACTCGGGCCTGGGAGGAGTTCGGTGAGACCATGGAGAACGATTTCCGGACGGCCTCGAAAAGATTCTGGTCCACCATCCGGCGTCTCAGGGGGGGGGAAGCGGCTCACAGTCAACACTGTTTACAGTGGGGACAGGGCTTTGCTGACCTCAACTAGGGATGTTGTGAGTCGGTGGGGGGAGTACTTCGAGGAACTCCACAATCCTACCAACACGTGCTCGGAAGAGGCAGAGTCGGAGAGCTCGGAGACGGGGCCTCCCATTTCTGGGGCTGAGGTTGCCGAGGTGGTTAAAAAGCTCCTCGGTGGCAAGGCCCCGGGGGTGGATGAGGTCCGTCCTGAGTTTCTCAAGGCTCTGGATGTTGTAGGGCTGTCTTGGCTGACACGCCTCTGCAGTATCGCATGGACATCGGGGACAGTGCCTCTGGACTGGCAGATTGGGGTGGTGGTCCCCCTCTTTAAAAAGGGGGACCGGAGGGTGTGTTCCAACTATAGGGGTATCACACTCCTCAGCCTCCCTGGTAAGGTCTATTCGGGGGTATTGGAGAGGAGGATCCGTCGGATAATCGAGCCTCGGATTCAGGAGATGCAGTGTGGCTTTCGTCCTGGCCGTGGAACAGTGGACCAGCTCTATACCCTCGGCAGGATCCTGGAGGGTGCATGGGAGTTCGCCCAACCAGTCTACATGTGTTTTGTGGACTTGGAAAAAGCGTTCGACCGTGTCCCTCGTGGAGTCCTGTGGGGGGTGCTCCCGGAATATGGAGTGCCGGACCCCTTGATAGGGGCCGTTCGGTCTCTGTATGACCGGTGCCAGAGTTTGGTCCGCATTGCCGGCAGTAAGTCGGATACGTTTCCGGTGAGAGTTGGACTCCGTCAGGGCTGCCCTTTGTCACCGATTCTGTTCCTAACTTTTATGGACAGAATTTCTAGGCGGAGCCAGGGCGTTGAGGGTGTCCCATTTGGCGACCTCAGAATCGGGTCTCTGCTTTTTGCAGATGATGTGGTTCTGTTAGCGTCGTCAGGCCGTGACCTTCAGCTCTCACTGGAGTGATTCGCAGCCGAGTGTGAAGCGGCTGGGATGAGAATCAGCACCTCCAAATCCGAGACTATGGTTCTCAGCCGGAAAAGGGTGGAATGCTCTCTCCGGGTCGGGAATGAGATCCTTCCCCAAGAGGAGGAGTTCCAGTATCTCGGGGTCTTGTTCACGTGTGACGGACGAATGGAGCGGGAGATTGACGGGCGGATCGGTGCGGCGCCTGCAGTGTTGCAGGCTCTGCACCGACCCGTCGTTGTGAAGAGGGAGCTGAGCCAGAAGGCGAAGCTCTCTACTTACTGGTCAATCTACGTTCCCATCCTCACCTATGGTCACGAGTTGTGGGTAGTGACCGAAAGAACAAGATCGCGAATACAAGCGGCCGAAATGGGTTTCCTCCGCAGGGTGTCTGGGCTCTCCCTTAGAGATAGGGTGAGAAGCTCAGTCATCCGGGAGGGGCTCGGAGTAGAACCGCTGCTCCTCCGCATTGAGAGGAGTCAGATGAAGTGGCTCGGGCATCTGGTTAGGATGCCCCCTGGGCGCCTCCCTGGGGAGGTGTTCCGGGCACGTCGCACTGGGAGGAGACCCCGGGGGAGACCCAGGACACGTTGGAGAGACTATGTCTCTCGGCTGTTCTGGGAACGCCCCGGGGTCCCCCCGGAAGAGCTGGAGGAAGTGGCTGGGGACAGAGACGTCTGGGTTTCTCTGCTCAAGCTGCTGCCCCCGCGACCCGACCCCCGGATAAGCGGCAGATGATGGATGGATGGATGGATATATCCTCCACCAACCAGACTTACAACCCCCGACTAGGGTAGCAGAATTTCTAAGCATCTGTACCCCAAAACTACTATCAAAAATATATAAATTATTGTCTAAGATAGATGACACAATGTCTCTTCCATCCTCAAAATGGGAGGCAGATTTATCCATCAGTTCTGGTCATAGCTTCTAACCACAAATATGTTTGAACACCTTCATAAAGACTTGAAATCCTAATTTACAGCACATACAATACAAAATCCTTCATAGAACACACTATACAGGACAAAGGATGTTCAGGATGGGTCTAACACACTCAAACATCTGCTCACATTGCACAGATAACACACCTGATGATTATGCACACGCTTTGTGGTTTTCTGCGCCTGTCCAGAAGTTCTGGCTTGAAGTCTGTGAGGACCTATCAACATGGCTAAAGTGTAGCATCCCTGCATGCCCCACACTGTGCATACTGGGTGACTTAGACAACATCAACATGGAAATTAACTCAGCACACATGGTTGTCACAGTGTTATGTATCGCAAAGAAAACTATTCTCATGAACTGGAAAGCGAAGAACAATCTGTGTATTAACCAGTTTAGAAATTTTCTTTTAGATTATATTAGCATGGAAACAATGTCTGCCTCCTCAAAACATCAATTGGCTGAATTTCATTCTCTCTGGTCCCCTCTGATTAGTTTTATCACATAGTGGTGGTGGTGGGTTGCTGGGTGATGGTGGGTCTCAGGCCCGGGCTGCTGCGACTGGTGTGACCGGGTTGTTTGTTTGTTTGTTTTTTGATGTTGTTTGTTTGTTTTTTGTAGTGGTCCTCCTGGGTGGGGTTGGGTTGAGTGGGGTGGGGCGGGATGGGTACCTTCTGGGGGTACAGTAGCTCCCGGAATATGGTCGCTGCAGGCCCAGAGCCTGGTGGACATCAGGCCCTCCTGCCCATTGTTGGCTCCCAGGTAGCGGGGATGCCTATTGCAGCCAGTCCCTGGCTGCCCTCTCTGGGGGAGAGTAGCTCCCCCGTTATATATCCCCATACCCCTCTCCCTTCTGGCTCCTGTACACAGCACACACTCACACATGAAGGGTTTTGGGGGCGTGTGTGTTCGGTGGGGTGTAGTGGATGGGGCCACGTAGGTGGTCCCCTTTGGTTGCACTCTGCAGTTCCCTGCCCCTGTTTTAATTACACCTTAGACATTACTACTTATCAAACACACTCACACACACACATTAGGTCTTGGGGGGTGGTTACACTGAGTGGCATCTGGTGGGCGGGGCTCTTTGGGTATGTAGGCTGCCCAGAGTGCCGCGCTCCCAGTTCTACAAGTTTGGCTGCCCCTCAATTTTAATTGCTCACTATTAGAAAATATTGAAGAGCCAGAAGGGTGAGGGGAGGGGTCTTCTTCGCACACCCCTGCTTCCTGGTGTCTGCTCGGGGCAGGAGGGGCCAGGAGGATTAATTAATTGTTCTGCTGGTTCGGGGTCTGTGGTGGCTGGGGGGTTGCTGGCCTCCTGGTGTGCCCGCTGCACTACACCCCAGCAGAGTCGAGGGAGGTAGGATGTGTGGATGTGTGGATGTATGGGGCGTGAAAGTGTGTGTGGTAATGATTGGGCCTGGATCTGGGACTTGCTGTCGCCTGGCCTGCCTGTGTTTCTCCCGATGGGGCATCAGCGTTGCCTCTCCCCACTGCTCGCGACTTCACCCACCTGTGGGCACGTCTTGACTCCCAGGGCACTTGGCCAGGGGCGCTGGGGCAGGCGCTGACCCACTTTGTGGCTGTCTGGGGCGCTTGGCCCTCCTGGGTATTGGGTGGGGCCTCTGCCGGGGGGTTTGGGGGCGCTCGGGCTCCTGGGGCCCAGGTCCAGTGCACGGCCCATGTCTGGGCGGCTGGGGCCTGGCATATCATTAGTGCAAAATGTTTTAGGTAAAAAATAGACTATTAAAAGGAACTGTCGGAATGGCGGTATGTTAAAAAAAACAAAAAACATACCGCCATTCCGACCATAGGAGGAAAAAAGTGTCGGAATGGTGGGACGTTTGATAAAAGATTAAGTGTCGCCATTCCGACAATTGGAGACCCATGTCGGAATGGCGAGATGTCGGAATGGCAGCATGTAACCATGATGAAGGAGAGACCATTTGAGCAGCACAGCCATTTCGCAGCACAGGGACAGCAATCCAAGTTACAAGATCTCCCACGTGGTATCACCTGTCACATTGTGTCAAGGCATCAAAAGAAGAAAAAATCACCAAACTCAAGGACAAAAAGACAAAGACTCCGGTGAACAGAAGGTGAAGACAGAGGACTGACAAACCAGAAATACAAAAGGATTCTCGATATCAAGATCCAGAAGAAGAGGCTAACAATGCCACGAACACTTACGATGCTGGGAATGATGCCAGCAATGAACAGAGAAGAAGATTCAGTGTCATCAATCTGCATTACGTGCCTCTAATGAGGGGGTGAATATAGAATCCTCAACGATTACAACGTCTCTGGGAACTGTGACAACAACAAGGTTTAAACCATTTTGATATATATTGTAACCTATTGTCTAAGGAATAGTGCTGAAAATGAGGTAAATCTAATCCACCACTGTCCTTGGTCTTCTGTAGGGTTTTTAAACTAATACGTGGTGGTTTGTTTTTCCACAGAAATTTGGAGATGCATGAATCTAGTGACTTAAACCAAGTAGCAGATGGTTTTATGGGGATCATTGAGAACAAATAGTTAACTTTTGGTAGTATCATCATTTTAATGGATGTAACTCTCCCCATAAGTGATATAGGTAAGGACTTCCAACGAGAGATCGTCCTCTACTGTCTTTAATAATTGCACATAATTTAGCTTTGTTAGCTCTGAGAGCCTGGAGGAAATGTTTATGCCTAAATATCTAATATTTCCTGACTGTAAAGTGATCGCAGGTATATTATGGACCCTACAGTTAATGGGCAGAACTGTGGTCTTAGACCAGTTGATAGAGTAGTCAGAAAGTGCTGAGAATTTATTTATGAGTGTGATCGTCTGACTGAGAGACGTCTGTGAGTTCTGAAGGAAAAGTAATACATCATCAGCATAAAGACTTATTTTATGCTCAATATTTTGGGATTAATTACTCACAAACGGGTAAGAAAAGGTAGTATTGCCAGACCATACATGATCAAAACAGGGAGCGGAGGTGGTTCAGCTGCAAGGTGTGAATGTCTGACTATAGTTTGTAAAAAGCGGGTAAGATAAGGTGCGAATGCCCGACAATGTATGATCAAAAGAGGGAGCGGAGTGTTTTGGCTACAAGAAGGTTTGAATATCCGACCATAGTTTGTAAAAAGCGGGTAAGAAAAGGTTACCATACATCATCAAAAGCAGGAGTGGATGTGTTCGGCTAAAAGAAGATTTGAATGTCCATCAATAATTGCTTTAAAACATGAAAGAAAATTTTCGAATATCAAACCGCACATGATCATAAGCGGGAGAGGAGTTGTTCAGCTGCAAGAAGGTGTGAATGTCCACCCATAATTACTGAAAAATGGGTAAGAAAAGGTGAAAATGCCCAACCATACATCATCAAAAGCAGGAGTGGATGTGTTCGGCTACAAGAAAGTTTGAATGTCCGACCATAGTTTGTAAAAAGCGGGTAAGAAAAGGTTTGAATGCCCGAACATAGACATTCAAAAGAGGGAGCGGAGGTGTTCCGCTGTAAGAAGGTGTAAATGTCCGACCATAGTTGGTAAAAAACGGGTAAGAAAAGGTTAAAATACCCGACTGTACACAATCAATAGGGGGAGCGGAGTTGTTTGGCTACAAGAAGGTGTGAAAGTCCGACCACGGTTTGTAAAAAGCGGGTAAGAAAAGGTTCGAATGCCCGAATATATACCATCAAAAGTGGAAGTGGATGTGTTCGGCTGCAAGAAGGTGTGAACGTCCGACCAAAGTTTGTAAAAAGCAGTTAAGAAAAGGTTCGAATATCCAACCAAACATAATCAAAAGCGGGAGCAGAGCTGTTCGACTGCAAGTAGGTGTGAATGTCAGATCATAATTTGCAAAAAGCTGATGAGAAAGGGTGAGAATGCCCGGCTATACACCATCAAATGCGGGAGCGGAAGTGTTCGGCTGTGAGTAGGTGTGAATGTCCAACCATAATTGCTGAAAAATGTGTTAGAAGAGACTAGAATGCCGGACAAGACATCATCAAATACGGGAGCGGAGTTGTTCGGCTGTGAGTAGGTGTGAATCTCCGAGCATAGTTTGTAAAAAGGGGGTAAGAATAGGTTTGAATGCCCGAACATACACTATCAAAACAGGGAGCTGAGGTGGCTCAGCTGCAAGGTGTGAATGTCTGACTATAGTTTGTAAATAAGGTGCGAATGCCCAACCATACATTATCAAAAGCAGGTGTGAATGTCAGATCATAATTTGCAAAAAGCTGATGAGAAAGGGTGAGAATGCCCGACTATACACCATCAAATGCGGGAGCGGAGTTGTTCGGCTGTGAGTAAGTGTGAATCTCCGACCATAATTGCTGAAAAATGTGTTAGAAAAGGTAAGAATGCCGGTCCATACATCATCAAAAGCGGGAGAGGTGGTGTTCGGCTGCAAGTAGGTTTGAATGTCCAGCCATAATTACTAACAAACGGGTAAGAAAAGGTAGTATTGCCAGACCATACATGATCAAAACAGGGAGCGGAGGTGGTTCAGCTGCAAGAAGGTGTGAATGTCCGACTAAAGTTCAAATATATTAACAAAAGCGGGAGGAGAGGTCTTCGGATGAGAGTGGTTGAGAATTTCCAACCATAATCTATAAAATGCGGTGAAAAAAAAGGTGTGATAGAACACTAAAAGGTGGAGCGGAAGTGTTCGGCTGCAAGAAGGTGTGAATGTCCGACTATATTTGGTGAAAAGCAGGTGAAGCAAGGTCTGAATGCCCAACCTTACATCATCAAAAGCGAGATCAGAGGTGTTTGGCGGCATGAAGGCCATAGTTTGCCAAAAGCGGGTAAGCTGCGAATGACCGACTAAATATCAACAAAAGGTCTTCGGATGCAAGTGGGTGTGAATATCCCACCATACAAGTATGGTGGAGAGGAAGCTGTGAACAGCCGACCATAGTTGGCAAAAAGCGGGTGAGAAAAGGTGCGAATGTCCAACCATACATGATCAAAACAGGGAGCGGAGGTGTTTGGCTGTGACAAGGTGTGAATGTCCACCCAAAATTAATGAAAAGCGGGCAACAAGTAGGTTTGAATGCCCAACCATACATCATCAAAAGCAGGAGTGGATGTGTTCGGCTACAAGAAGGTTTGAATGTCCGAGCATAGTTTGTAAAAAGCGGGTAAGAAAAGGTTCGAATGCCCAAACATACACCATCAAAAGAGGGAGCGGAGGTGTTCCGCTGTAAGAAGGTGTGAATGTCCGACCATAGTTGGTAAAAAACGTGTAAGAAAAGGTTAAAATACCCGACTGTACACAATCAATAGGGGGAGCGGAGTTGTTCGGCTACAAGAAGGTGTGAAAGTCCAACCATGGTTTGTAAAAAGCTGGTAAGAAAATGTTCGAATGCCCGAATATATACCATCAAAAGCGGAAGCGGAGGTGTTCGACTGCAAGTAGGTGTGAATGTCCAGCCATAATTACTCACAAACGGGTAAGAAAAGGTAGTATTGCCAGACCATACATGATCAAAACAGGGAGCTGAGGTGGTTCAGCTGCAAGGTGTGAATGTCTGACTATAGTTTGTAAAAAGCGGGTAAGACAAGGTGCGAATGCCCGACAATATATGATCAAAAGAGGGAGTGGAGGTCTTCGGCTGCAAGGTCTGAATGTCCAACCATAATTTCTAAAAACCGGGTAAGAAAAGGCTCGAAATTCCGACTATACACAATCAAAAGCGGGAGCGGGAGGTTTTCAGCTGCAAATCCTTCACTCAAACCAAGTGAAAACTGCTTTGTCCTTCATATTTATCAATGTCTAGATCGACTTCAACAAAGAACAACATTGTACTTTGCAGTAAAGAAAGAGCAAATCAAAAGTTTTAGGAATCCGAGAATAAGCTTATTTTCATGAGTTCTGCACGATTATTGATTTTACTATAAATGAATGCCTTCACTCAAACTATGTTAAAACTGCTTTGTCCTTCATATTTCTCAATGTCTAGATTGACTTCAACAAAGAACAACACTGGATTTTGCAGCAGAAGAAAGAGCAACACTGAAGGATCAGTAATCCGAGAATAAGCTTATTTTCATACGTTCTGCATGATTTGGGATTTTATGTATAAAATGAATTCCTTCACTCAAACCAAGTTAAAACTGATTTGTCCTTCATATTTATCAATGTCTAGATCGACTTCAACAAAGAACAACATTGTATTTTGCAGTAGAAGAAAAAGCAACACTGAAGGATCAGGAATCCGAGAATAAGCTTCTTTTCATACGTTCTGCATGCACGTTTCTTACCCGTTTGTGAGTAATTATGGCTGGATATTGACACCTACTTGCAGCTGAACACAATCTCTCTCGCTTTTAATTATGTTTGGATATTCGAACCTTTTCTTTACTGCTTTTTGCCAACTTTGGTCGGACGTTCACACCTTCTTGCAGCCGAACATGCTTTTGATGGTATATATTCGGGCATTCGAAACTTTTCTTACCAGCTTTTTACAAACGATGGTTGGACTTTCACACCTTCTTGTAGCCGAACAACTCCGCTCCCGCTATTGATTGTGTACAGTCGGGTATTTTAACCTTTTCTTACCCGCTTTTTACCAACTATGGTCGGACATTTACACCTTCTTACAGCGGAACACCTCCGCTCCCTCTTTTGATGGTCTATGTTCGGGCATTCAAACCTTTTCTTACCCGCTTATTACAAACTATGGTCAGACATTCAAACTTTCTTGTAGCCGAACACATCCACTCCTGCTTTTGATGATGTATGGTTGGGCATTTTCACCTTTTCTTACCCATTTTTCAGTAATTATGGGTGGACATTCACACCTTCTTGCAGCTGAACAACTCCTCTCCCGCTTATGATCATGTGCGGTTTGATATTCGAAAATTTTCTTTCATGTTTTAAAGCAATTATTGATGGACATTCAAATCTTCTTGTAGCCGAACACATCCACTCCTGCTTTTGATGATGTATGGTTTGGCATTCGCACCTATCTTTTACCCATTTCTCAGGAATTTTGGGTGGACATTCAGACCTTCTTGCAGCCGAAAACCTCTGCTCCCTCTTTTGATCATACATTGTCGGGCATTCGCACCTTATCTTACCCGCTTTTTACAAACTATAGTCAGACATTCACACCTTGGTGCTGAACCACCTCAGCTCCCTGTTTTGATCATGTATGGTCTGGCAATACTACCTTTTCTTACCCGTTTGTGAGTAATTATGGCTGGACATTCACACCTACTTGCAGTCGAACAGCTCTGCTCCCGCTTTTGATTATGTTTGGTTGGATATTCGAACCTTTTCTTAACTGCTTCTTACAAACTTTGGTCGGACGTTCACACCTTCTTGCAGCCGAACACTTCCGCTCCACCTTTTAGTGTTCTATCACACCTTTTTTTTCACCGCATTTTATAGATTATTTTTGGAAATTCTCAACCACTCTCATCCGAAGACCTCTCCTCCCGCTTTTGTTAATATATTTGAACTTTAGTCGGACATTCACACCTTCTTGCAGCTGAACCACCTCCGCTCCCTGTTTTGATCATGTATGGTATGGCAATACTACCTTTTCTTACCCGTTTGTTAGTAATTATGGCTGGACATTCACACCTACTTGCAGCCGAACACCACCTCTCCCGCTTTTGATGATGTATGGACCGGCATTCTTACCTTTTCTAACACATTTTTCAGCAATTATGGTCGGACATTCACACTTACTCACAGCCGAACAACTCCGCTCCCGCATTTGATGGTGTATAGTCGGGCATTCTCACCCTTTCTCATCAGCTTTTTGCAAATTATGATCTGACATTCACACCTGCTTTTGATAATGTATGGTTGGGCATTCGCACCTTTTCTTACCCAATTTTCAGTAATTATGGGTGGACATTCACACCTTCTTGCAGCTGAACACCTCCTCTCCCGCTATTGATTGTGTACAGTCGGGTATTTTAACCTTTTCTTACCCGCTTTTTACCAAATATGGTCGGACATTCACACCGTCTTACAGCGGAACACCTCTGCTCCCGCTTTTGATGGTGTATAGTCAGGCGCTTGAACCTTTTCTTACCCGCTTTTTACAAACTATGGTCGGACATTCAAACCTTCTTGTAGCCGAAAACCTCCGCTCCCTCTTTTGATTATACATTGTTGGGCATTCGCACCTTATTTACAAACTATAGTCAGACATTCACACCTTGCAGCTGAGCCACCTCAGCTCCCTGTTTTGATAGTGTATGTTCGGGCATTCGAACCTATTCTTACCCCCTTTTTACAAACTATGCTCGGAGATTCAACCTTACTCACAGCCGAACAACTCCGCTCCCATATTTGATGATGTCTTGTCCGGCATTCTAGTCTCTTCTAACACATTTTTCAGCAATTATGGTCGGACATTCACACCTACTCACAGCCGAACACTTCCACTCCCGCATTTGATGGTGTATAGCCGGGCATTCTCACCCTTTCTCATCAGCTTTTTGCAAATTATGATCTGACATTCACACCTACTTGCAGTCGAACAGCTCTGCTCCCGCTTTTGATTATGTTTGGTTGGATATTCGAACCTTTTCTTAACTGCTTTTTACAAACTTTGGTCGGACGTTCACACCTTCTTGCAGCCGAACACATCCACTTCCACTTTTGATGGTATATATTCCGGCATTCGAACCTTTTCTTACCCGCTTTTTACAAACCGTGGTCGGACTTTCACACCTTCTTGTAGCCAAACAACTCCGCTCCCGCTATTGATTGTGTACAGTCGGGTATTTTAACCTTTTCTTACCCGCTTTTTAACAACTATGGTCGGACATTTACACCTTCTTACAGCGGAACACCTCCGCTCCCTCTTTTGATGGTCTATGTTTGGGCATTCGAACCTTTTCTTACCCGCTTATTACAAACTATGGTCAGACATTCAAACCTTCTTGTAGCCGAACACATCCACTCCTGCTTTTGATGATGTATGGTTGGGCATTTTCACCTTTTCTTACCCATTTTTCAGTAATTATGGGTGGACATTCACACCTTCTTGCAGCTGAACAACTCCTCTCCCGCTTATGATCATGTGCGGTTTGATATTCGAAAATTTTCTTTCATGTTTTAAAGCAATTATTGATGGACATTCAAATCTTCTTGTAGCCGAACACATCCACTCCTGCTTTTGATGATGTATGGTTTGGCATTCGCACCTATTTTTTACCCATTTCTCAGGAATTTTGGATGGACATTCAGACCTTCTTGCAGCCGAAAACCTCTGCTCCCTCTTTTGATCATACATTGTCGGGCATTCGCACCTTATCTTACCCGCTTTTTACAAACTATAGTCAGACATTCACACCTTGGTGCTGAACCACCTCAGCTCCCTGTTTTGATCATGTATGGTCTGGCAATACTACCTTTTCTTACCCGTTTGTGAGTAATTATGGCTGGACATTCACACCTACTTGCAGTCGAACAGCTCTGCTCCCGCTTTTGATTATGTTTGGTTGGATATTCGAACCTTTTCTTAACTGCTTTTTACAAACTTTGGTCGGACGTTCACACCTTCTTGCAGCCGAACACATCCACTTCCACTTTTGATGGTATATATTCCGGCATTCGAACCTTTTCTTACCCGCTTTTTACAAACCGTGGTCGGACTTTCACACCTTCTTGTAGCCAAACAACTCCGCTCCCGCTATTGATTGTGTACAGTCGGGTATTTTAACCTTTTCTTACCCGCTTTTTAACAACTATGGTCGGACATTTACACCTTCTTACAGCGGAACACCTCCGCTCCCTCTTTTGATGGTCTATGTTTGGGCATTCGAACCTTTTCTTACCCGCTTATTACAAACTATGGTCAGACATTCAAACCTTCTTGTAGCCGAACACATCCACTCCTGCTTTTGATGATGTATGGTTGGGCATTTTCACCTTTTCTTACCCATTTTTCAGTAATTATGGGTGGACATTCACACCTTCTTGCAGCTGAACAACTCCTCTCCCGCTTATGATCATGTGCGGTTTGATATTCGAAAATTTTCTTTCATGTTTTAAAGCAATTATTGATGGACATTCAAATCTTCTTGTAGCCGAACACATCCACTCCTGCTTTTGATGATGTATGGTTTGGCATTCGCACCTATTTTTTACCCATTTCTCAGGAATTTTGGATGGACATTCAGACCTTCTTGCAGCCGAAAACCTCTGCTCCCTCTTTTGATCATACATTGTCGGGCATTCGCACCTTATCTTACCCGCTTTTTACAAACTATAGTCAGACATTCACACCTTGGTGCTGAACCACCTCAGCTCCCTGTTTTGATCATGTATGGTCTGGCAATACTACCTTTTCTTACCCGTTTGTGAGTAATTATGGCTGGACATTCACACCTACTTGCAGTCGAACAGCTCTGCTCCCGCTTTTGATTATGTTTGGTTGGATATTCGAACCTTTTCTTAACTGCTTTTTACAAACTTTGGTCGGACGTTCACACCTTCTTGCAGCCGAACACATCCACTTCCACTTTTGATGGTATATATTCCGGCATTCGAACCTTTTCTTACCCGCTTTTTACAAACCGTGGTCGGACTTTCACACCTTCTTGTAGCCAAACAACTCCGCTCCCGCTATTGATTGTGTACAGTCGGGTATTTTAACCTTTTCTTACCCGCTTTTTACCAACTATGGTCGGACATTTACACCTTCTTACAGCGGAACACCTCCGCTCCCTCTTTTGATGGTCTATGTTCGGGCATTCGAACCTTTTCTTACCCGCTTATTACAAACTATGGTCAGACATTCAAACCTTCTTGTAGCCGAACACATCCACTCCTGCTTTTGATGATGTATGGTTGGGCATTTTCACCTTTTCTTACCCATTTTTCAGTAATTATGGGTGGACATTCACACCTTCTTGCAGCTGAACAACTCCTCTCCCGCTTATGATCATGTGCGGTTTGATATTCGAAAATTTTCTTTCATGTTTTAAAGCAATTATTGATGGACATTCAAATCTTCTTGTAGCCGAACACATCCACTCCTGCTTTTGATGATGTATGGTTTGGCATTCGCACCTATTTTTTACCCATTTCTCAGGAATTTTGGATGGACATTCAGACCTTCTTGCAGCCGAAAACCTCTGCTCCCTCTTTTGATCATACATTGTCGGGCATTCGCACCTTATCTTACCCGCTTTTTACAAACTATAGTCAGACATTCACACCTTGGTGCTGAACCACCTCAGCTCCCTGTTTTGATCATGTATGGTCTGGCAATACTACCTTTTCTTACCCGTTTGTGAGTAATTATGGCTGGACATTCACACCTACTTGCAGTCGAACAGCTCTGCTCCCGCTTTTGATTATGTTTGGTTGGATATTCGAACCTTTTCTTAACTGCTTTTTACAAACTTTGGTCGGACGTTCACACCTTCTTGCAGCCGAACACATCCACTTCCACTTTTGATGGTATATATTCCGGCATTCGAACCTTTTCTTACCCGCTTTTTACAAACCGTGGTCGGACTTTCACACCTTCTTGTAGCCAAACAACTCCGCTCCCGCTATTTATTGTGTACAGTCGGGTATTTTAACCTTTTCTTACCCGCTTTTTACCAACTATGGTCGGACATTTACACCTTCTTACAGCGGAACACCTCCGCTCCCTCTTTTGATGGTCTATGTTCGGGCATTCGAACCTTTTCTTACCCGCTTATTACAAACTATGGTCAGACATTCAAACCTTCTTGTAGCCGAACACATCCACTCCTGCTTTTGATGATGTATGGTTGGGCATTTTCACCTTTTCTTACCCATTTTTCAGTAATTATGTGTGGACATTCACACCTTCTTGCAGCTGAACAACTCCTCTCCCGCTTATGATCATGTGCGGTTTGATATTCGAAAATTTTCTTTCATGTTTTAAAGCAATTATTGATGGACATTCAAATCTTCTTGTAGCCGAACACATCCACTCCTGCTTTTGATGATGTATGGTTTGGCATTCGCACCTATTTTTTACCCATTTCTCAGGAATTTTGGATGGACATTCAGACCTTCTTGCAGCCGAAAACCTCTGCTCCCTCTTTTGATCATACATTGTCGGGCATTCGCACCTTATCTTACCCGCTTTTTACAAACTATAGTCAGACATTCACACCTTGGTGCTGAACCACCTCAGCTCCCTGTTTTGATCATGTATGGTCTGGCAATACTACCTTTTCTTACCCGTTTGTGAGTAATTATGGCTGGACATTCACACCTACTTGCAGTCGAACAGCTCTGCTCCCGCTTTTGATTATGTTTGGTTGGATATTCGAACCTTTTCTTAACTGCTTTTTACAAACTTTGGTCGGACGTTCACACATTCTTGCAGCCGAACACCTCCGCTTCCGCTTTTGATGGTATATATTCGGGCATTCGAAGCCTTTCTTAGCAGCTTTTTACAAACCATGGTTGGACTTTCACACCTCCTTGTAGCCGAACAACTCCGCTCCCGCTATTGATTGTGTACAGTCGGGTATTTTAACCTTTTCTTACCCGCTTTTTACCAACTATGGTCGGACATTCACACCGTCTTACAGCGGAACATCTCCGCTCCCGCTTTTGATGGTGTATTGTCAGGCATTTGAACCTTTTCTTACCCGCTTTTTACCAACTATGGTCGGACATTCACACCGTCTTACAGCGGAACATCTCCGCTCCCGCTTTTGATGGTGTATTGTCAGGCATTTGAACCTTTTCTTACCCGCTTTTTACAAACTATGGTCGGACATTCAAACCTTCTTGTAGCCAAAAACCTCCGCTCCCTCTTTTGATCATACATTGTCGGGCATTCGCACCTTTTCTTACCCGTTTTTTACAAACCATGGTGGGACTTTCAAACCTTCTTGTAGTCCAACACATCCACTCCTGCTTTTGATGATGTATGTTTGGGCATTCGCACCTTTTCATACCCATTTTTCAGTAATTATGGGTGGCCATTCACACCTTCTTGCAGCCGAACACCTCCTCTTCCGCTTATGATGGTGTATAGTCAGGCTTTCAAGCCTTTTCTTACCCGGATTTTACAAAATATAGTTGGACATTCAGACCTTCTTACAGCCGAAAACCTCCACTCCCTCTTTTGATCATACATTGTCGGGCATTAGCACCTTTTCTTACCCGCTTTTTACAAACCATAGTCGGACTTTCACATCTTTTAGTAGCCGAACACCTCCGCTCCCTCCTTTGATGGTGTATGTTCGGGCATTCGAACCTTTTCTTACCCGCTTTTTACAAACTATGGTCAGACGTTCAAACCTTCTTGTAGCCGAACACCTCCGCTCCCTCTTTTGATGGTGTATGTTCGGGCAGTCAAACCTTTTCTTACCTGCTTTTTACAAACTATGGTCAGACATTCAACCCTTCTTGGAGCCGAACACATCCACTCCTGCTTTTGATTATGTATAGTTGGGCATTCGCACCTTTTCTTACCCATTTTTCAGTAATTATGGGTGTACATTCACACCTTCTTGCAGCCGAACACCTCCGCTCCCTCTTTTGATCATACATTTTCGGGCATTCGGACCTTTTCTTACCCGCTTTTTACAAACCATGGTCGGACTTTCACACCTTTTAGTAGCCGAACAACTCCGCACCCGTTACTGATTGTGTACAGTCGGGTATTTTAACCTTTTCTTACCCGTTTTTTACCAACTATGGTCGGACATTAACACCTTCTTACAGCGGAACACCTCCGCTCCCTCCTTTGATGGTGTATGTTCGGGCATTCGAACCTTTTCTTACCCGCTTTTTACCAACTATGGTCGGACATTCACACCGTCTTACAGCGGAACATCTCCGCTCCCGCTTTTGATGGTGTATTGTCAGGCATTTGAACCTTTTCTTACCCGCTTTTTACAAACTATGGTCGGACATTCAAACCTTCTTGTAGCCAAAAACCTCCGCTCCCTCTTTTGATCATACATTGTCGGGCATTCGCACCTTTTCTTACCCGTTTTTTACAAACCATGGTGGGACTTTCAAACCTTCTTGTAGTCCAACACATCCACTCCTGCTTTTGATGATGTATGTTTGGGCATTCGCACCTTTTCATACCCATTTTTCAGTAATTATGGGTGGCCATTCACACCTTCTTGCAGCCGAACACCTCCTCTCCCGCTTATGATGGTGTATAGTCGGGCTTTCAAGCCTTTTCTTACCCGGATTTTACAAAATATAGTTGGACATTCAGACCTTCTTACAGCCGAAAACCTCCACTCCCTCTTTTGATCATACATTGTCGGGCATTAGCACCTTTTCTTACCCGCTTTTTACAAACCATAGTCGGACTTTCACATCTTTTAGTAGCCGAACAACTCCGCTCCCGCTTTTGATTGTGTACAGTCGGGTATTTTAACCTTTTCTTACCCGCTTTTTACCAACTATGGTCGGACATTCACACCTTCTTACAGCGGAACACCTCCGCTCCCTCTTTTGATGGTGTATGTTCGGGCAGTCAAACCTTTTCTTACCTGCTTTTTACAAACTATGGTCAGACATTCAACCCTTCTTGGAGCCGAACACATCCACTCCTGCTTTTGATTATGTATAGTTGGGCATTCGCACCTTTTCTTACCCATTTTTCAGTAATTATGGGTGTACATTCACACCTTCTTGCAGCCGAACACCTCCGCTCCCTCTTTTGATCATACATTTTCGGGCATTCGCACCTTTTCTTACCCGCTTTTTACAAACCATGGTCGGACTTTCACACCTTTTAGTAGCCGAACAACTCCGCACCCGTTACTGATTGTGTACAGTCGGGTATTTTAACCTTTTCTTACCCGTTTTTTACCAACTATGGTCGGACATTAACACCTTCTTACAGCGGAACACCTCCGCTCCCTCCTTTGATGGTGTATGTTCGGGCATTCGAACCTTTTCTTACCCGCTTTTTACAAACTATGGTCAGACGTTCAAACCTTCTTGTAGCCGAACATATCCACTCCTGCTTTTGATGATGTATGCTTGGGCATTCGAACCTACTTGTTGCCCGCTTTTCATTAATTATGGGTGGACATTCACACCTTGTCTCAGCCAAACACCTCCGCTCCCTGTTTTGATCATGTATGGTTTGACATTCGCACCTTTGCTTACCTTCTTTTTATACTGATTGCTCAAGATTAAGTTGTTCTTTCTCAAACTACAAAATTTTTTTAATTGTTGAAACTTGATTTGAAGTGGATAAATAAGGAAGACAAACAGTTTTAAGTCAGGCTGATAGCAATTAATTTTATAGCAAAATCTGTATTTCGTCATTTGTCGAGAGATGCTTATTGCTGAAGAAGTTCTTTCTCATTCTAAAAAGTACAACTTTGTTTATCATTGAAACTTGATTAGACATGAATAAATATGAAGGACAAAGCAGTCTTAACTTGGTTTGAGTTAAGGAATTCGTTTTATAGGAGAATCCGAATTCGTGCATAACTCGTAAAATAGAGCTTATTTTCGGAATTCTAAAGAATGAGTCTGGTTCTTTCTCATAATACAAAGTTTGTTGTTTATTGTTGAAACTTCATCAGACCGTTAGATATAGTCGGACTCACCTCGACGCACGGCTTGGGATCTGGAACCAGTACTCTTGAGAGGGGTTGGACTCTCTTCCACTCTGGAGTTGCCCGTGGTGAGAGGCGCAGAGCAGGTGTGGGCATACTTATTGCCCCCCGGCTGTGTGCCAGTACATTGGGGTTTACCCCAGTGAACGAGAGGGTAGCCTCCCTCCGCCTTTGGGTGGGGGGACGAGTCCTGACTGTTGTTTGTGCCTATGCGCCAAACAGCAGTTCAGAGTACCTACCCTTTTTGGAGTCTCTGGGGGAGGCACTGGAGAATGCTCCTACCGGAGACTCCCTCATTCTGCTGGGGGACTTCAATGCTCACGTGGGCAATGAGAGTGAGACCTGGAGGGGTGTGATTGGGAGGAACGGCCCCCCCGATCTGAATCAGAGGGGTGTTATGTTGTTGGACTTCTGTGCCAGTCATAGACTGTCCATAACGAACACCATGTTCAGGCATAAGGGTGTCCATATGTGCACTTGGCACCAGGACACCCTTGGCCGCAGTTCGATGATCGACTTTGTGGTTGTATCATCGGACTTGCGGCCGTATGTCCTGGACACTCGGGTGAAGAGAGGGGCGGAGCTGTCAACTGATCACCACCTGGTGGTGAGTTGGCTCCGCTGGTGGGGGAGGATGCCGATCAGACCTGGCAGGCCCAAACGTATTGTGAGGGTCTGCTGGGAGCGTTTGTCAGAATCCCCCGTCAGAAGGAGCTTTAACTCCCACCTCCGGCAGAGCTTCAACCATATTTGAGGTGGGGGAAATTGAGTCCGAATGGGCCATGTTCCGTGACTCCATTGCCGAGGCAGCTGGTCGGAGTTGTGGCCGTAAGGTGGTCGGTGCCTGTCGTGGCGGCAACCCTCGAACCTGCTGGTGGACACCAGTGGTGAGGGAAGCCGTCAAGCTGAAGAAGGAGTCCTATCGGGCCTTTTTGGCCAGTGGGACCCTGGAAGAAGCTGATAGGTACCGACGGGCCAGACGGGCCACGGCTTCGGCGGTTGCTGAGGCAAAAACTCGGGCCTGGGAGGAGTTCGGTGAGACCATGGAGAACGATTTCCGGACGGCCTCGAAAAGATTCTGGTCCACCATCCGGCGTCTCAGGGGGGGGGAAGCGGCTCACAGTCAACACTGTTTACAGTGGGGACGGGGCTTTGCTGACCTCAACTAGGGATGTTGTGAGTCGGTGGGGGGAGTACTTCGAGGAACTCCACAATCCTACCAACACGTGCTCGGAAGAGGCAGAGTCGGAGAGCTCGGAGACGGGGCCTCCCATTTCTGGGGCTGAGGTTGCCGAGGTGGTTAAAAAGCTCCTCGGTGGCAAGGCCCCGGGGGTGGATGAGGTCCGTCCTGAGTTTCTCAAGGCTCTGGATGTTGTAGGGCTGTCTTGGCTGACACGCCTCTGCAGTATCGCGTGGACATCGGGGACAGTGCCTCTGGACTGGCAGATTGGGGTGGTGGTCCCCCTCTTTAAAAAGGGGGACCGGAGGGTGTGTTCCAACTATAGGGGTATCACACTCCTCAGCCTCCCTGGTAAGGTCTATTCGGGGGTATTGGAGAGGAGGATCCGTCGGATAATCGAGCCTCGGATTCAGGAGATGCAGTGTGGCTTTCGTCCTGGCCGTGGAACAGTGGACCAGCTCTATACCCTCGGCAGGATCCTGGAGGGTGCATGGGAGTTCGCCCAACCAGTCTACATGTGTTTTGTGGACTTGGAAAAAGCGTTCGACCGTGTCCCTCGTGGAGTCCTGTGGGGGGTGCTCCGGGAATATGGAGTGCCGGACCCCTTGATAGGGGCCGTTCGGTCTCTGTATGACCGGTGCCAGAGTTTGGTCCGCATTGCCGGCAGTAAGTCGGATACGTTTCCGGTGAGAGTTGGACTCCGTCAGGGCTGCCCTTTGTCACCGATTCTGTTCCTAACTTTTATGGACAGAATTTCTAGGCGGAGCCAGGGCGTTGAGAGTGTCCCATTTGGCGACCTCAGAATCGGGTCTCTGCTTTTTGCAGATGATGTGGTTCTGTTAGCGTCGTCAGGCCGTGACCTTCAGCTCTCACTGGAGTGATTCGCAGCCGAGTGTGAAGCGGCTGGGATGAGAATCAGCACCTCCAAATCTGAGACTATGGTTCTCAGCCGGAAAAGGGTGGAATGCTCTCTCCGGGTCGGGAATGAGATCCTTCCCCAAGAGGAGGAGTTCCAGTATCTCGGGGTCTTGTTCACGAGTGACGGACGAATGGAGCGGGAGATTGACGGGCGGATCGGTGCGGCGCCTGCAGTGTTGCAGGCTCTGCACCGACCCGTCGTTGTGAAGAGGGAGCTGAGCCAGAAGGCGAAGCTCTCTACTTACTGGTCAATCTACGTTCCCATCCTCACCTATGGTCACGAGTTGTGGGTAGTGACCGAAAGAACAAGATCGCGAATACAAGCGGCCGAAATGGGTTTCCTCCGCAGGGTGTCTGGGCTCTCCCTTAGAGATAGGGTGAGAAGCTCAGTCATCCGGGAGGGGCTCGGAGTAGAACCGCTGCTCCTCCGCATTGAGAGGAGTCAGATGAGGTGGCTCGGGCATCTGGTTAGGATGCCCCCTGGGCGCCTCCCTGGGGAGGTGTTCCGGGCACGTCGCACTGGGAGGAGACCCCGGGGGAGACCCAGGACACGTTGGAGAGACTATGTCTCTCGGCTGGCCTGGGAACGCCCCGGGGTCCCCCCGGAAGAGCTGGAGGAAGTGGCCGGGGACAGAGACGTCTGGGTTTCTCTGCTCAAGCTGCTGCCCCCGCGACCCGACCCCCGGATAAGCGGCAGATGATGGATGGATGGATGGATATATCCTCCACCAACCAGACTTACAACCCCCGACTAGGGTAGCAGAATTTCTAAGCATCTGTACCCCAAAACTACTATCAAAAATATATAAATTATTGTCTAAGATAGATGACACAATGTCTCTTCCATCCTCAAAATGGGAGGCAGATTTATCCATCAGTTCTGGTCATAGCTTCTAACCACAAATATGTTTGAACACCTTCATAAAGACTTGAAATCCTAATTTACAGCACATACAATACAAAATCCTTCATAGAACACACTATACAGGACAAAGGATGTTCAGGATGGGTCTAACACACTCAAACATCTGCTCACATTGCACAGATAACACACCTGATGATTATGCACACGCTTTGTGGTTTTCTGCGCCTGTCCAGAAGTTCTGGCTTGAAGTCTGTGAGGACCTATCAACATGGCTAAAGTGTAGCATCCCTGCATGCCCCACACTGTGCATACTGGGTGACTTAGACAACATCAACATGGAAATTAACTCAGCACACATGGTTGTCACAGTGTTATGTATCGCAAAGAAAACTATTCTCATGAACTGGAAAGCGAAGAACAATCTGTGTATTAACCAGTTTAGAAATTTTCTTTTAGATTATATTAGCATGGAAACAATGTCTGCCTCCTCAAAACATCAATTGGCTGAATTTCATTCTCTCTGGTCCCCTCTGATTAGTTTTATCACATAGTGGTGGTGGTGGGTTGCTGGGTGATGGTGGGTCTCAGGCCCAGGCTGCTGCGACTGGTGTGACCGGGTTGTTTGTTTGTTTGTTTTTTGATGTTGTTTGTTTGTTTTTTGTAGTGGTCCTCCTGGGTGGGGTTGGGTTGAGTGGGGTGGGGCGGGATGGGTACCTTCTGGGGGTACAGTAGCTCCCGGAGTATGGTCGCTGCAGGCCCCGAGCCTGGTGGACATCAGGCCCTCCTGCCCATTGTTGGCTCCCAGGTAGCGGGGATGCCTATTGCAGCCAGTCCCTGGCTGCCCTCTCTGGGGGAGAGTAGCTCCCCCGGTATATATCCCCATACCCCTCTCCCTTCTGGCTCCTGTACACAGCACACACTCACACATGAAGGGTTTTGGGGGCGTGTGTGTTCGGTGGGGTGTAGTGGATGGGGCCACGTAGGTGGTCCCCTTTGGTTGCACTCTGCAGTTCCCTGCCCCTGTTTTAATTACACCTTAGACATTAGTACTTATCAAACACACTCACACACACACATTAGGTCTTGGGGGGTGGTTACACTGAGTGGCATCTGGTGGGCGGGGCTCTTTGGGTATGGGGGGGGGGGGGGGGGGGGGTTCACTAAGCAGTTGATGTATTATCATGTCGTCTCAGGTCATCTATATCCACAGCTGTGTTGTATGCGATTGCCGCTTCTTGTGCTTGTTTTTGTTTGTTTGTGTGTTTGTTTTTTCTCTGCTTGTCTGCTTTCAGGTGCTCCTGGTGGCGCTAAGGCTGGATTCCCCTCATAGGCCATGGATTGTTGTCTGTTTTGTTTTTTACAGGTGTAGCAGCTGGTTGTCTGGTTTTTGTTTCTATTTTTGTTCTGTTTCCTCTTCTTTCCTCTTCTTCTTTCCTTGTCCCCCGGTCCGGTTCAGTTCAGTTCATGTCATATATTGTAAACAGAAATAAATAAATGGGCATCAAGGGGAGCTTTACATTTATAAAACTTCCCTTGGCAAAACAAATCTGTTTGGCATCAAAGGTATTCAGACTACAATTCTTCTGACATAATGCTGAACAGGACAAGGGGAAAAAAAAGTAAAGAAGACAGTTCTGCCGAAAGCCAGGGATAGACCTGTTCTAAGTTCTATACTTTTTAAAAGGGGCGTGTTTGTCAACTATGGAATTAGAAGATTTACAAAAATGGTCAAGTGCTAGATCTTCATCTGGGATTTTAACAGTGTCATATAACTATTCAACAGATCAGTTAAAAAAAAGCCTGCTCATGGAGATGTTTCAGGATCTGGATACCAAGCGTGGACCTAATGTTTTCATTTTTGCAATTCTGATACAGGCTATTGAGCAGTGATAACTAACACCAAGTTCAGATACTGCGGATTTTCTACCTTTGATTTGTTAAGATTGAGCCAATCAGGGACAACCTTGAAGGATCTCTTTGGTTTTGTAGGATCAGTAATTACCTGAGAAAGGTTGATATTGGTACACACCTTTTTTAAAAGATCAGAGGCAGAGTTCAACTTGTTTAAATTAAAATTGCCACACAGAGATTGGGTTTAGGCCACATGCACACAGAATGACATCAACAAATATAAGAAATATTAAACATTTACACATAGATTTTTGAATATATGTAGAGGAATGATACTTTGAAATGTGCTCATTGCGGAGTTATGATCAGTTGAGTAATGAAGGTTGAACTATTCTGGGAAAGAGGTTCTATTCCCAGCATCATGATGGACACTCCTGATATAGAAGGTTTCGCTAACGCATTGGAATTGTTTTACTATTTTCATATGCATGTGCAATGAAGAATTGCTTGCTGCTAATAAATGCAAAGAAGAACAGCTTACACATAGATGCTCACATATAGGCTGCTGAATGCAATGAAGACCTGCTTATCAAGTAAAGTTCAATGTCAATGTGTAATATTCAATTAGGATTTGCAAAACAGTGAAGTTAAACAATGAATGGGTCCATAGTCGGTATGAGAAGACTACAGGAATATTTACCTGGGTGTACGTTCAAACAGAGATGAGAAAATTGCGATAAATAATTGTTTGTTTGTTTGTTAGTATGTATATGAATGTTATGTGTATAAACTGTGTTGAGTTATAGTTACTCAGTAGTGTCTCAGTGAAACAACCGACGGGGGAAGCCTTGCGGTGACAACAAAAGCAGTGTTTTACTGATCAGTCAAGTTGCTCCAGTGTACTCCATACAAACTGGTTGGCTACTGAAGGGATAGAAAATGGGGAATACTTGTTTTAAAGCAAACAAGGAATTAGATGGGAAAAATACATGTTTTAACGGGACCCAGACAATATTAAATACTCAGACAGATGGGAGAAGAAGTGTAGTTTTGTAGGAAATCACAAAATTATTACATAGAATTAGTGAAATCAATTGAAGAATGCCTTTCTGAAGAGCTGTTTACCACAGATGAGCAGCTTTGCGACCAAGCACATAGTAGATCGCTTTACTGCCAAAATGATCTAATTTAATGGATTGGTTTAGACATGCATAACAGCATTTTAAGAACAAAGAGAGAAACAAAAAGGGACAACGCTTCATGGTGGAAGGTGATGTATAAATAACTGTGTATATGATGAAGGGGGTGGCAACACCCATTCCGAAATCCCGCCATTCCGACATCCCGCTATTCCGACATCCCACCATTCCGACATACCACCATTCCGACAAACCACCATTCCGACATGCAAACGTCCCACCATTCCGACATCCCGCTATTCTGACGTTCAAATGTCCCACCATTCCGACAAGGCTTTCCGTATAAGGAAATGTGTGTTACTCAACAGGTGAGTCCCTTCTTTCTGTTCATGCAATTTATATGTTTAACACATGTTTATAGACAAGCATTATTAAAAACACAAAGTCTCGGCAACTGGAGGAGGAGAAGCAGTCCGCGGTGGTTTTCAAAAGACGCATGGGCTCTGTGGAGAGCTCCGCTCCAGCTGGCTGCTGTGACAGCTCACTGACACTGTATTTCTGCTTAATCAGTTTCAGTCTCGCCAGAGTTACATTAATATCTGTATTTTTATATTTGAAATTCAGGGGATTTTGATAATAGATTATTAAAGTTTGTTTGCGAGGCTGTGGCCTCTGCATGTGCAAAGCTTGTGCGCCAAACTTTAGGGCGTATTTGCGCCGGCATATCATTAGTGCAAAATGTTTTGGGTAAAAAATAGGCTATTAAAAGGAACTGTCGGAATGGCGGTATGTTAAAAAAAACAAAAAACATACCGCCATTCCGACCATAGGAGGAAAAAAGTGTCGGAATGGTGGGACGTTTGATAAAAAATTAAGTGTCGCCATTCCGACAATTGGAGACCCATGTCGGAATGGCGAGATGTCGGAATGGCAGCATGTAACCATGATGAAGGAGAGACCATTTGAGCAGCACAGCCATTTCGCAGCACAGGGACAGCAATCCAAGTTACAGGATCTCCCACGTGGTATCACCTGTCACATTGTGTCAAGGCATCAAAAGAAGAAAAAATCACCAAACTCAAGGACAAAAAGACAAAGACTCCGGTGAACGAAGACAGAGGACTGACAAACCAGAAATATAAAAGGATTCTCGATATCAAGATCCAGAAGAAGAGGCTAACAATGCCACGAACACTTACGATGCTGGGAATGATGCCAGCAATGAACAGAGAAGAAGATTCAGTGTCATCAATCTGCATTACGTGCCTCTAATGAGGGGGTGAATATAGAATCCTCAACGATTACAACGTCTCTGGGAACTGTGACAACAACAAGGTTTAAACCATTTTGATATATATTGTAACCTATTGTCTAAGGAATAGTGCTGAAAATGAGGTAAATCTAATCCACCACTGTCCTTGGTCTTCTGTAGGGTTTTTAAACTAATACGTGGTGGTTTGTTTTTCCACAGAAATTTGGAGATGCATGAATCTAGTGACTTAAACCAAGTAGCAGATGGTTTTATGGGGATCATTGAGAACAAATAGTTAACTTTTGGTAGTATCATCATTTTAATGGATGTAACTCTCCCCATAAGTGATATAGGTAAGGACTTCCAACGAGAGATCGTCCTCTACTGTCTTTAATAATTGCACATAATTTAGCTTTGTTAGCTCTGAGAGCCTGGAGGAAATGTTTATGCCTAAATATCTAATATTTCCTGACTGTAAAGTGATCGCAGGTATATTATGGACCCTACAGTTAATGGGCAGAACTGTGGTCTTAGACCAGTTGATAGAGTAGTCAGAAAGTGCTGAGAATTTATTTATGAGTGTGATCGTGTGACTGAGAGACGTCTGTGAGTTCTGAAGGAAAAGTAATACATCATCAGCATAAAGACTTATTTTATGCTCAATATTTTGGGATTAATTACTCACAAACGGGTAAGAAAAGGTAGTATTGCCAGACCATATATGATCAAAACAGGGAGCGGAGGTGGTTCAGCTGCAAGGTGTGAATGTCTGACTATAGTTTGTAAAAAGCGGGTAAGATAAGGTGCGAATGCCCGACAATGTATGATCAAAAGAGGGAGCGGAGGTTTTCGGCTGCAAGAAGGTCTGAATGTCCACCCAAAATTCCTGAAAAATGGGTAAAAAAAGGGTGCGAATGCCAAACCATACATCATCAAAAGCAGGAGTGGATGTGTTCGGCTACAAGAAGATTTGAATGTCCATCAATAATTGCTTTAAAACATGAAAGAAAATTTTCGAATATCAAACCACACATGATCATAAGCGGGAGAGGAGTTGTTCAGCTGCAAGAAGGTGTGAATGTCCACCCATAATTACTGAAAAATAGGTAAGAAAAGATGAAAATGCCCAACCATACATCATCAAAAGCAGGAGTGGATGTGTTCGGCTACAAGAAGGTTTGAATATCCGACCATAGTTTGTAATAAGCGGGTAAGAAAAGGTTTGAATGCCCGAACATAGACCATCAAAAGAGGGAGCGGAGGTGTTCCGCTGTAAGAAGGTGTAAATGTCCGACCATAGTTGGTAAAAAGCGGCTAAGAAAAGGTTGAAATACCCGACTGTACACAATCAATAGCGGGAGCGGAGTTGTTTGGCTACAAGAAGGTGTGAATGTCCGACCACGGTTTGTAAAAAGCGGGTAAGAAAAGGTTCGAATGCCGAAATATATACCATCAAAAGTGGAAGTGGATGTGTTCGGCTGCAAGAAGGTGTGAACGTCCGACCAAAGTTTGTAAAAAGCAGTTAAGAAAAGGTTCGAATATCCAACCAAACATAATCAAAAGCGGGAGCAGAGCTGTTCGACTGCAAGTAGGTGTGAATGTCAGATCATAATTTGCAAAAAGCTGATGAGAAAGGGTGAGAATGCCCGGCTATACACCATCAAATGCGGGAGCGGAAGTGTTCGGCTGTGAGTAGGTGTGAATGTCCGACCATAATTGCTGAAAAATGTGTTAGAAGAGACTAGAATGCCGGACAAGACATCATCAAATGCGGGAGCGGAGTTGTTCGGCTGTGAGTAGGTGTGAATCTCCGAGCATAGTTTGTAAAAAGGGGGTAAGAATAGGTTCGAATGCCCGAACATACACTATCAAAACAGGGAGCTGAGGTGGCTCAGCTGCAAGGTGTGAATGTCTGACTATAGTTTGTAAATAAGGTGCAAATGCCCAACAATGTATAATCAAAAGAGGGAGCGGAGGTTTTCGGCTACAAGAAGGTTTGAATGTCCGACCATAGTTTGTAAAAAGCGGGTAAGAAAAGGTTCAAATGCCTGACTATACACCATCAAAAGCGGGAGCAGAGGTGTTCCGCTGTAAGACGGTGTGAATGTCCAACAATATTTGGTAAAAAGCGGGTAAGAAAAGGTTAAAATACCCGACTGTACACAATCAATAGCGGGAGAGGAGGTGCTCAGCTGCAAGAAGGTGTGAATGTCCACCCATAATTACTGAAAAATGGGTAAGAAAAGGTGCGAATGTCCAACCATACATTATCAAAAGCAGGTGTGAATGTCAGATCATAATTTGCAAAAAGCTGATGAGAAAGGGTGAGAATTCCCGACTATACACCATCAAATGCGGGAGCGGAGTTGTTCGGCTGTGAGTAAGTGTGAATCTCCGACCATAATTGCTGAAAAATGTGTTAGAAAAGGTAAAAATGCCGGTCCATACATCATAAAAAGCGGGAGAGGTGGTGTTCGAATGCAAGTAGGTGTGAATGTCCAGCTACTTGCAGCTTTTTACAAACGATGGTTGGAATTTCACACCTTCTTGTAGCCGAACAACTCCACTCCCGCTATTGATTGTGTACAGTTGGGTATTTTAACCTTTTCTTACCCGCTTTTTACCAACTATGGTTGGACATTCACACCGTCTTACAGCGGAACATCTCCGCTCCCGCTTTTGATGGTGTATAGTCAGGCATTTGAACCTTTTCTTACCCGCTTTTTACAAACTACGGTCGGACATTCAAACCTTCTTGTAGCCGAAAACCTCTGCTCCCTCTTTTGATTATACATTGTCGGGCATTCGCACCTTATCTTACCCGCTTTTTACAAACTATAGTCAGACATTCACACCTTGGTGCTGAACCACCTCAGCTCCCTTTTTTGATCATGTATGGTCTGGCAATACTACCTTTTCTTACCCGTTTGTGAGTAATTATGGCTGGACATTCACACCTACTTGCAGTCGAACAGCTCTGCTCCCGCTTTCGATTATGTTTGGTTGGATATTCGAACCTTTTCTTACCCACTTTTTACCAACTATGGTCGGACATTCACACCTTCTTACAGCGGAACACCTCCGCTCCCTCTTTTGATGGTGTATGTTTGGGCATTCGAACCTTTTCTTACCCGCTTTTTACAAACTATGCTCGGACATTCAAACCTTCTTGTAGCCGAACACATCCACTCCTTCTTTTGATGATGTATGCTTGGGAATTCAAACCTACTTTTTGCCCGCTTTTCATTAATTTTGGGTGGACATTCACACCTTGTCACAGCCAAACACCTCCGCTCCCTGTTTTGATCATGTATGGTTGGACATTCGCACCTTGTCTCACCCGCTTTTTGCAAACTATGGTCGGCTGTTCACAGCTTCCTCTCCACCATACTTGTATGGTGGGATGTTCACACCCAGTTGCATCCGAAGACCTCCGCCCCCACTTTTGTTGATATTTAGTTGGTCATTCGCAGCTTACCCGCTTTTGGCAAACTATGGCCTTCTTGCAGCCAAACACCTCTGATCTCGCTTTTGATAATGTAAGGTTGGGCATTCAGACCTTGCTTCACCTGCTTTTCACCAAATATAGTCGGACATTCACACCTTCTTGCAGCCGAACACTTCCGCTCCACCTTTTAGTGTTCTATCACACCTTTTTTTCACAGAATTTTATAGATTATGGTTGGAAATTCTCAACTACTCTCATCCGAAGACCTCTCCTCCCGCTTTTGTTAATATATTTGAACTTTAGTCGGACATTCACACCTTCTTGCAGCTGAACCACCTCCGCTCCCTGTTTTGATCATGTATGGTCTGGCAATACTACCTTTTCTTACCCGTTTGTGAGTAATTATGGCTGGACATTCACACCTACTTGCAGCCGAACACCACCTCTCTCGCTTTTGATGATGTATGGACCGGCATTCTTACCTTTTCTAACACATTTTTCAGAAATTACGGTCGGAGATTCACACTTACTCACAGCCGAACAACTCCGCTCCCGCATTTGATGGTGTATAGTCGGGCATTCTCACCCTTTCTCATCAGCTTTTTGCAAATTATGATCTGACATTCACATCTGCTTTTGATAATGTATGGTTGGGCATTCGCACCTTTTCTTACCCATTTTTCAGTAATTATGGGTGGACATTCACACCTTCTTGCAGCTGAACACCTCCTCTCCCGCTATTGATTGTGTACAGTCGGGTATTTTAACCTTTTCTTACCCGCTTTTTACCAAATATGGTCGGACATTCACACCGTCTTACAGCGGAACACCTCTGCTCCCGCTTTTGATGGTGTATAGTCAGGCATTTGAACCTTTTCTTACCCGCTTTTTACAAACTATGGTCGGACAATCAAACCTTCTTGTAGCCGAAAACCTCCGCTTCCTCCTTTGATTATACATTGTTGGGCATTCGCACCTTATTTACAAACTATAGTCAGACATTCACACCTTGCAGCTGAGCCACCTCAGCTCCCTGTTTTGATAGTGTATGTTCGGGCATTCGAACCTATTCTTACCCCCTTTTTACAAACTATGCTCGGAGATTCACACCTACTCACAGCCGAACAACTCCGCTCCCGCATTTGATGATGTCTTGTCCGGCATTCTAGTCTCTTCTAACACATTTTTCAGCAATTATGGTCGGACATTCACACCTACTCACAGCCGAACACTTCCGCTCCCGCATTTGATGGTGTATAGCCGGGCATTCTCACCCTTTCTCATCAGCTTTTTGCAAATTATGATCTGACATTCAAACCTACTTGCAGTCGAACAGCTCTGCTCCCGCTTTTGATTATGTTTGGTTGGATATTCGAACCTTTTCTTAACTGCTTTTTACAAACTTTGGTCGGACTTTCACACCTTCTTGTAGCCAAACAACTCCGCTCCCGCTATTGATTGTGTACAGTCGGGTATTTTAACCTTTTCTTACCCGCTTTTTACCAACTATGGTCGGACATTTACACCTTCTTACAGCGGAACACCTCCGCTCCCTCTTTTGATGGTCTATGTTCGGGCATTCGAACCTTTTCTTACCCGCTTTTTACAAACTATGGTCGGACATTCAAACCTTCTTGTAGCCGAACACATCCACTCCCGCTTTTGATGATGTATGGTTGGGCATTTTCACCTTTTCTTACCCATTTTTAAGTAATTATGGGTGGACATTCACACCTTCTTGCAGCTGAACAACTTCTCTCCCGCTTATGATCATGTGCGGTTTGATATTCGAAAATTTTCTTTCATGTTTTAAAGCAATTATTGATGGACATTCAAATCTTCTTGTAGCCGAACACATCCACTCCTGCTTTTGATGATGTATGGTTTGGCATTCGCACCCTTTTTTTACCCATTTTTCAGGAATTTTGGGTGGACATTCAGACCTTCTTGCAGCCGAAAACCTCCGCTCCCTCTTTTGATAATACATTGTCGGGCATTCGCACCTTATCTTACCCGCTTTTTACAAACTATAGTCAGACATTCACACCTTGCAGCTGAACCACCTCCGCTCCCTGTTTTGATCATGTATGGTCTGGCAATACTACCTTTTCTTACCCGTTTGTGAGTAATTAATCCCAAAATATTGAGCATAAAATAAGTCTTTATGCTGATGATGTATTACTTTTCCTTCAGAACTCACAGACGTCTCTCAGTCACACGATCACACTCATAAATAAATTCTCAGCACTTTCTGACTACTCTATCAACTGGTCTAAGACCACAGTTCTGCCCATTAACTGTAGGGTCCATAATATACCTGCGATCACTTTACAGTCAGGAAATATTAGATATTTAGGCATAAACATTTCCTCCAGGCTCTCAGAGCTAACAAAGCTAAATTATGTGCAATTATTAAAGACAGTAGAGGACGATCTCTCGTTGGAAGTCCTTACCTATATCACTTATGGGGAGAGTTACATCCATTAAAATGATGATACTACCAAAAGTTAACTATTTGTTCTCAATGATCCCCATAAAACCATCTGCTACTTAGTTTAAGTCACTAGATTCATGCATCTCCAAATTTCTGTGGAAAAACAAACCACCACGTATTAGTTTAAAAACCCTACAGAAGACCAAGGACAGTGGTGGATTAGATTTACCTCATTTTCAGCACTATTCCTTAGACAATAGGTTACAATATATATCAAAATGGTTTAAACCTTGTTGTTGTCACAGTTCCCAGAGACGTTGTAATCGTTGAGGATTCTATATTCACCCCCTCATTAGAGGCACGTAATGCAGATTGATGACACTGAATCTTCTTCTCTGTTCATTGCTGGCATCATTCCCAGCATCGTAAGTGTTCGTGGCATTGTTAGCCTCTTCTTCTGGATCTTGATATCGAGAATCCTTTTGTATTTCTGGTTTGTCAGTCCTCTGTCTTCGTTCACCGGAGTCTTTGTCTTTTTGTCCTTGAGTTTGGTGATTTTTTCTTCTTTTGATGCCTTGACACAATGTGACAGGTGATACCACGTGGGAGATCCTGTAACTTGGATTGCTGTCCCTGTGCTGCGAAATGGCTGTGCTGCTCAAATGGTCTCTCCTTCATCATGGTTACATGCTGCCATTCCGACATCTCGCCATTCCGACATGGGTCTCCAATTGTCGGAATGGCGACACTTAATTTTTTATCAAACGTCCCACCATTCCGACACTTTTTTCCTCCTATGGTCGGAATGGCGGTATGTTTTTTGTTTTTTTTTAACATTCCGACAGTTCCTTTTAATAGCCTATTTTTTACCCAAAACATTTTGCACTAATGATATGCCGGCGCAAATACGCCCTAAAGTTTGGCGCACAAGCTTTGCACATGCAGAGGCCACATCCTCGCAAACAAACTTTAATAATCTATTATCAAAATCCCCTGAATTTCAAATATAAAAATACAGATATTAATGTAACTCTGGCGAGACTGAAACTGATTAAGCAGAAATACAGTGTCAGTGAGCTGTCACAGCAGCCAGCTGGAGCGGAGCTCTCCACAGAGCCCATGCGTCTTTTGCACGCTGTCATCATATGCAAAAGTAATAATTGCAATTACAGATATCACGGCTACTGCACAGGACACAGTTGCGAGCACTCTGCCTTGCCTTGCCAATAGGAGAAGAGAGAAATGACAGCATAGAACGTATAAAACACAACAAAATGCAGTAAAAACGTTTATTCATGTTATTCACGTGATTTATGAGTACTCACTCCAATTTTGGGAAGCGCGGATGGGTTTTGCGCATTTGGCACAAACACACAGCCGCAACGGTTGTAGCTTTATACAGCCTGTTGATATCTTAAGGACCTAACTGGTCACACCTGGGAGTAAATGTCATGTAGAGATTGTTTTTACATGACATTACAGCTGAACATATAGCTTTCATCCACAAACCAACGTGGGAGAGCCCGAAGACGCATGTGCCAGACGCACATAGGCATGCGTAAAACCAATTTTGACCACTTCATACTGTTTATTTGCTTTCTTTTAGTTAACTTTCGTTTCTTTTGGATTCTTGTGCGTGTTATGGAGCCGTTTTGGTCCATGTTTGTAAGCCTTTTTTTCCTGGATTAAATTTTCGGAAGTTGAAACAAGTGGCATTGGAGTGTGTGATTAAAAACCACCGCGGACTGCTTCTCCTCCTCCAGTTGCCGAGACTTTGTGTTTTTAATAACGCTTGTCTATAAACATGTGTTAAACATATAAATTGCATGAACAGAAAGAAGGGACTCACCTGTTGAGTAACACACATTTCCTTATACGGAAAGCCTTGTCGGAAATGTGGGACATTTGAACGTCAGAATAGCGGGATGTCGCAATGGTGGGATGTCGGAATGGTGGGACGTTTGCATGTCGGAATGGTGGTATGTCGGAATGGTGGGATGTCGGAATAGCGGGATGTCGGAATGGCTGGATTTCGGAATGGGTGTTGCCACCCCCTTCATCATATACACAGTTATTTATACATCACCTTCCACCATGAAGCATTGTCCCTTTTTGTTTCTCTCTTTGTTCTTAAAATGCTGTTATGCATGTCTAAACCAATCCATTAAATTAGATCATTTTGGCAGTAAAGCGATCTACAATGTGCTTGGTCGCAAAGCTGCTCATCTATGGTAAACAGCTCTTCAGAAAGGCATTCTTCAATTGATTTCACTAATTCTATGTAATAATTTTGTGATTTCCTACAAAACTACACTTCTTCTCCCATCTGTCTGAGTATTTAATATTGTCTGGGTCCCGTTAAAACATGTATTTTTCCCATCTAATTCCTTGTTTGCTTTAAAACAAGTATTCCCCATTTTCTATCCCTTCAGTAGCCAACCAGTTTGTATGGAGTACACTGGAGCAACTTGACTGATCAGTAAAACACTCCTTTTGTTGTCACCGCAAGGCTTCCCCCGTCGGTTGTTTCACTAAGACACTACTGAGTAACTATAATTCAACACAGTTTATACACATAACATTCATATACATACTAACAAACAAACAAACAATTATTTATCGCAATTTTCTCATCTCTGTTTGAACGTACACCCAGGTAAATATTCCTGTAGTCTTCTCATACCGACTATGGACCCATTCATTGTTTAACTTCACTGTTTTGCAAATCCTAATTGAATATTACACATTGACATTGAACTTTACTTGATAAGCAGGTCTTCATTGCATTCAGCAGCCTATATGTGAGCATCTATGTGTAAGCTGTTCTTCTTTGCATTTATCAGCAGCAAGCAATTCTTCATTGCACATGCATATGAAAATAGTAAAACAATTCCAATGCGTTAGCGAAACCTTCTATATCAGGAGTGTCCATCATGATGCTGGGAATAGAACCTCTTTCCCAGAATAGTTCAACCTTCATTACTCAACTGATCATAACTCCGCAATGAGCACATTTCAAAGTATCATTCCTCTACATATATTCAAAAATCTATGTGTAAATGTTTAATATTTCTTATATTTGTTGATGTCATTCTGTGTGCATGTGGCCTAAACCCAATCTCTGTGTGGCAATTTTAATTTAAACAAGTTGAACTCTGCCTCTGATCATTTAAAAAAGGTGTGTACCAATATCAACCTTTCTCAGGTAATTACTGATCCTACAAAACCAAAGAGATCCTTCAAGGTTGTCCCTGATTGGCTCAATCTTAACAAATCAAAGGTAGAAAATCCGCAGTATCTGAACTTGGTGTTAGTTATCACTGCTCAATAGCCTGTATCAGAATTGCAAAAATGAAAACATTAGGTCCACGCTTGGTATCCAGATCCTGAAACATCTCCATGAGCAGGCTTTTTTTTAACTGATCTGTTGAATAATTATATGACACTGTTAAAATCCCAGATGAAGATCTAGCACTTGACCATTTTTGTAAATCTTCTAATTCCATAGTTGATAAACACGCCCCTTTTAAAAAGTATAGAACTTAGAACAGGTCTATCCCTGGCTTTCGGCAGAACTGTCTTCTTTACTTTTTTTTCCCCTTGTCCTGTTCAGCATTATGTCAGAAGAATTGTAGTCTGAATACCTTTGATGCCAAACAGATTTGTTTTGCCAAGGGAAGTTTTATAAATGTAAAGCTCCCCTTGATGCCCATTTATTTATTTCTGTTTACAATATATGACATGAACTGAACTGAACCGGACCGGGGGACAAGGAAAGAAGAAGAGGAAAGAAGAGGAAACAGAACAAAAATAGAAACAAAAACCAGACAACCAGCTGCTACACCTGTAAAAAACAAAACAGACAACAATCCATGGCCTATGAGGGGAACCCAGCCTTAGCGCCACCAGGAGCACCTGAAAGCAGACAAGCAGAGAAAAAACAAACAGACAAACAAACAAAAACAAGCACAAGAAGCGGCAATCGCATACAACACAGCTGTGGATATAGATGACCTGAGACGACATGATAATACATCAACTGCTTAGTGACCATGCTACTGGACTAATGAATGTGTGTGTGTGTGTGTGAGAACATGCAACACCCATGGCACAGGACCTACATGATAACCGTGCTTAGTTATGAGTGTATAAGCGTACAGGGCCACAATCCACAGCCCCCCCCAAGCAATCAGAAGCAGGCAGAGAGGGCCACAAGACCCAGGCCACCAGCAGCCCCCACAGAGCACAGAACCCAGCTAGCCCACCGCAGGGGCAACCACGCATCCACCCAGAAGACTGCAGAGGAAGCCCCCGGAAAGAGCCCCCATAAGCATAGGGCAGAGGCACTCCGGGACCTGGGCCCCAGGAGTCCGAGCACCCCCAAACCCCCCGGCAGAGGCCCCACCCAATACCCAGGAGGGCCAAGCACCCCAGACAGCCACAAAGTGAGACAAAAGCCAGACACCAGGAAGCAGGGGTGTGCGAAGAAGACCCCTCCCCTCACCCTTCTGGCTCTTCAATATTTTCTAATAGTGAGCAATTAAAATTGAGGGGCAGCCAAACTTGTAGAACTGGGAGCGCGGCACTCTGGGCAGCCTACATACCCAAAGAGCCCCGCCCACCAGATGCCACTCAGTGTAACCACACCCCAAGACCTAATGTGTGTGTGTGAGTGTGTTTGATAAGTAGTAATGTCTAAGGTGTAATTAAAACAGGGGCAGGAAACTGCAGAGTGCAACCAAAGGGGACCACCTACGTGGCCCCATCCACTACATCACTACATCACCACTATCTTAGACAATAATTTATATATTTCTGATAGTAGTTTTGGGGTACAGATGCTTAGAAATTCTGCTACCCTAGTCGGGGGTTGTAAGTCTGGTTGGTGGAGGATATATCCATCCATCCATCCATCATCTGCCGCTTATCCGGGGGTCGGGTCGCGGGGGCAGCAGCTTGAGCAGAGAAACCCAGACGTCTCTGTCCCCGGCCACTTCCTCCAGCTCTTCCGGGGGGACCCCGAGGCGTTCCCAGGCCAGCCAAGAGACATAGTCTCTCCAACGTGTCCTGGGTCTCCCCCGGGGTCTCCTCCCAGTGGGACGTGCCCGGAACACCTCCCCAGGGAGGCGCCCAGGGGGCATCCTAACCAGATGCCCGAGCCACCTCATCTGACTCCTCTCAATGCGGAGGAGCAGCAGTTCTACTCCGAGCCCCTCCCGGATGACTGACCTTCTCACCCTATCTCTAAGGGAGAGCCCAGACACCCTGCGGAGGAAACCCATTTCGGCCGCTTGTATTCGCGATCTTGTTCTTTCGGTCACTACCCACAACTCGTGACCATAGGTGAGGATGGGAACGTAGATTGACCAGTAAGTAGAGAGCTTCGCCTTCTGGCTCAGCTCCCTCTTCACAACGACGGGTCGGTGCAGAGCCTGCAACACTGCAGGCGCCGCACCGATCCGCCCGTCAATCTCCCGCTCCATTCGTCCGTCACTCGTGAACAAGACCCCGAGATACTTGAACTCCTCCTCTTGGGGAAGGATCTCATTCCCGACCCGGAGAGAGCATTCCACCCTTTTCCGGCTGAGAACCATAGTCTCGGATTTGGAGGTGCTGATTCTCATCCCAGCCGCTTCACACTCGGCTGCGAATCACTCCAGTGAGAGCTGAAGGTCACGGCCTGACGACGCTAACAGAACCACATCATCTGCAAAAAGCAGAGACCCGATTCTGAGGTCGCCAAATGGGACACCCTCAACGCCCTGGCTCCGCCTAGAAATTCTGTCCATAAAAGTTAGGAACAGAATCGGTGACAAAGGGCAGCCCTGACGGAGTCCAACTCTCACCGGAAACGTATCCGACTTACTGCCGGCAATGCGGACCAAACTCTGGCACCGGTCATACAGAGACCGAACGGCCCCTATCAAGGGGTCCGGCACTCCATATTCCCGGAGCACCCCCCAATGGACTCCACGAGGGACACGGTCGAACGCTTTCTCCAAGTCCACAAAACACATGTAGACTGGTTGGGCGAACTCCCATGCACCCTCCAGGATCCTGCCGAGGGTATAGAGCTGGTCCACTGTTCCACGGCCAGGACGAAAGCCACACTGCATCTCCTGAATCCGAGGCTCGATTATCCGACGGATCCTCCTCTCCAATACCCCCGAATAGACCTTACCAGGGAGGCTGAGGAGTGTGATACCCCTATAGTTGGAACACACCCTCCGGTCCCCCTTTTTAAAGAGGGGGACCACCACCCCAATCTGCCAGTCCAGAGGCACTGTCCCCGATGTCCACGCGATACTGCAGAGGCGTGTCAGCCAAGACAGCCCTACAACATCCAGAGCCTTGAGAAACTCAGGACGGACCTCATCCACCCTTGCCTTGCCACCGAGGAGCTTTTTAACCACCTCGACAACCTCAGCCCCAGAAATGGGAGGCCCCGTCTCCGAGCTCTCCGACTCTGCCTCTTCCGAGCACGTGTTGGTAGGATTGAGGAGTTCCTCGAAGTACTCCCCCCACCGACTCACAACATCCCGAGTTGAGGTCAGCAAAGCCCCGTCCCCACTGTAAACAGTGTTGACTGTGAGCCGCTTCCCCCCCCCTGAGACGCCGGATGGTGGACCAGAATCTTTTCGAGGCCGTCCGGAAATCGTTCTCCATGGTCTCACCGAACTCCTCCCAGGCCCGAGTTTTTGCCTCAGCAACCGCCGAAGCCGCGGCCCGTCTGGCCCGTCGGTACCTATCAGCTTCTTCCAGGGTCCCACTGGCCAAAAAGGCCCGATAGGACTCCTTCTTCAGCTTGACGGCTTCCCTCACCACTGGTGTCCACCAGCAGGTTCGAGGGTTGCCGCCACGACAGGCACCGACCACCTTACGGCCACAACTCCGACCAGCTGCCTCGGCAATGGAGTCACGGAACATGGCCCATTCAATGTCCCCCACCTCAAATATGGTTGAAGCTCTGCCGGAGGTGGGAGTTAAAGCTCCTTCTGATGGGGGATTCTGACAAACGCTCCCAGCAGACCCTCACAATACGTTTGGGCCTGCCAGGTCTGATCGGCATCCTCCCCCACCAGCGGAGCCAACTCACCACCAGGTGGTGATCAGTTGACAGCTCCGCCCCTCTCTTCACCCGAGTGTCCAGGACATACGGCCGCAAGTCCGATGATACAACCACAAAGTCGATCATCGAACTGCGGCCAAGGGTGTCCTGGTGCCAAGTGCACATATGGACACCCTTATGCCTAAACATGGTGTTCGTTATGGACAGTCTATGACTGGCACAGAAGTCCAACAACATAACACCACTCTGATTCAGATCGGGGGGGGCCGTTCCTCCCAATCACACCCCTCCAGGTCTCACTGTCATTGCCCACGTGAGCATTGAAGTCCCCCAGCAGAATGAGGGAGTCTCCGGTAGGAGCATTCTCCAGTGCCTCCCCCAGAGACTCCAAAAAGGGTAGGTACTCTGAACTGCTGTTTGGCGCATAGGCACAAACAACAGTCAGGACTCGTCCCCCCACCCAAGGCGGAGGGAGGCTACCCTCTCGTTCACTGGGGTAAACCCCAATGTACTGGCACACAGCCGGGGGGCAATAAGTATGCCCACACCTGCTCTGCGCCTCTCACCACGGGCAACTCCAGAGTGGAAGAGAGTCCAACCCCTCTCAAGAGTACTGGTTCCAGATCCCAA
Source organism: Leuresthes tenuis (assembly GCF_036924035.1). Taxonomy (NCBI): domain Eukaryota; kingdom Metazoa; phylum Chordata; class Actinopteri; order Atheriniformes; family Atherinopsidae; genus Leuresthes; species Leuresthes tenuis. Next base: position 461,400 of record NW_027325398.1, on the reverse strand, counting down.
GCCATGCGTCGAGATGAGTCCGACTATATCTAACGGTCTGATGAAGTTTCAACAATAAACCACAAACTTTGTATTATGAGAAAGAACCAGACTCATTCTTCAGGAATCCGAAAATAAGCTCTATTTTACGAGTTATGCACGAATTCGGATTCTCCTATAAAACGAATTCCTTAACTCAAACCAAGTTAAGACTGCTTTGTCCTTCATAATGTATGATCAAAAGAGGGAGTGGAAGTTTTCGGCTGTAAGAAGGTATGAATGTCCAACTATAATTTGTAAAAACCGGGTAAGAAAAGGCTTGAAAGCCCGACTATACACCATCATAAGTGGGAGAGGAGGTGTTCAGCTGCAAGAAGGTGTGAATGTCCACCCATAATTACTGAAAAATGGGTAAGAAAAGGTGCGAATGCCCAAACATACATCATCAAAAGCAGGAGTGGATGTGTTGGGCTACAAGAAGGTTTGAAAGTCCGACCATGGTTTGTAAAAAACGGGTAAGAAAAGGTGAAAATGCCCGACAATGTATGATCAAAAGAGGGAGCGGAGGTTTTTGGCTACAAGAAGGTTTGAATGTCCGACCATAGTTTGTAAAAAGCGGGTAAGAAAAGGTTCAAATGCCTGACAATACACCATCAAAAGCGGGAGCGGAGGTGTTCCGCTGTAAGACGGTGTGAATGTCCGACCATAGTTGGTAAAAAGCGGGTAAGAAAAGGTTAAAATACCTGACTGTACACAATCAATAGCGGGAGCGGAGTTGTTCGGCTACAAGAAGGTGTGAAAGTCAAACCATGGTTTGTAAAAAGCTGCTAAGAAAAGGTTCGAATGCCCGAATATATACCATCAAAAGCGGAAGCGGAGGCGTTCGGCTGCAAGAAGGTGTGAACGTCCGACCAAAGTTTGTAAAAAGCAGTTAAGAAAAGGTTCGAATATCCAACCAAACATAATCAAAAGCGGGAGCAGAGCTGTTCGACTGCAAGTAGGTGTGAATGTCCAGCCATGCTTACTCACAAACGGGTAAGAAAAGCTAGTATTGCCAGACCATACATGATCAAAACAGGGAGCTGAAGTGGTTCAGCGCCAAGGTGTGAATGTCTGACTATAGTTTGTAAAAAGCGGGTAAGATAAGGTGCGAATGCCCGACAATGTATAATCAAAAGAGGGAGCAGAGGTTTTCGGCTACAAGAAGGTTTGAATGTCCGACCATAGTTTGTAAAAAGCGGGTAAGAAAAGGTTCAAATGCCTGACTATACACCATCAAAAGCGGGAGCGGAGATGTTCCGCTGTAAGACGGTGTGAATGTCCGACCATAGTTCGTAAAAAGTGGGTAAGAAAAGGTTAAAATACCCGACTGTACACAATCAATAGTGGGAGCGGATGTGTTTGGCTACAAGAATGTGTGAAAGTCCGACCATGGTTTGTAAAAAACGGGTAAGAAAAGGTGCGAATGCCCGACAATGTATGATCAAAAGAGGGAGCGGAGGTTTTTGGCTACAAGAAGGTTTGAATGTCCGACCATAGTTTGTAAAAAGCGGGTAAGAAAAGGTTCAAATGCCTGACTATACACCATCAAAAGCGGGAGCGGAGGTGTTCCGCTGTAAGACGGTGTGAATGTCCGACCATAGTTGGTAAAAAGCGGGTAAGAAAAGGTTAAAATACCCGACTGTACACAATCAAAAGCGGGAGCAGAGCTTTTCGACTGCAAGTAGGTGTGAATGTCCAGCCATAATTACTCACAAACGGGTAATAAAAGGTAGTATTGCCAGACCATACATGATCAAAATGGGAGCTGAGGTGGTTCAGCACCAAGGTGTGAATGTCTGACTATAGTTTGTAAAAAGCGGGTAAGATAAGGTGCGAATGCCCGACAATGTATAATCAAAAGAAGGAGCAGAGGTTTTCGGCTACAAGAAGGTTTGAATGTCCGACCATAGTTGGTAAAAAGCGGGTAAGAAAAGGTTAAAATACCCGACTGTACACAATCAATAGGAATGAATTTTATAGCAAAATCCGAAATCATGCATAACTCCGCAAAAGGAACGTATTGCTCAACCAAAGGGATGCTTCTTTCTCATTCAGGGTAATATGAGGAACTTTATGCTTGATACATTTTAGACATGGATAACTATGAAGGACAAAGCAATTTTAACTTGGTTTGAGCAAAGCAATTCATTTTATAGGAAAATCCGAAATCGTGCAGGACTCATGAAAGTAAGCTTATTCTCGGATTCCTGATCCTCCAGTGTTGCTCTTTCCTATACAGCAAAATACAGCCTTGTTCTTTGTTGAAATCGATATAGACATTGATAAATATGAAGGACAAAGCAGTTTCCACTTTGTTTGAGTGAAGTAATTAATTTTATAGCAAAATCCCAAATCAAGCAGAACGTATGAAAATAAGCTTGTTTTCGGATTCCTGATCCTTCAGTGTTGCTATTTCTTCTACTGCAAAATACAATGTTGTTCTTTGTTTAAGTCAATCTAGACATTGATAAATATGAAGGACAAAGACGTTTTCACTTGGTTTGAGTGAAGGAATTCATTTTATACATAAAATCCCAAATCATGCAGAACGTATGAAAAGAAGCTTATTCTCGGATTCCTGATCCTTCAGTGTTGCTTTTTCTTCTACTGCAAAATACAATGTTGTTCTTTGTTGAAGTCGATCTAGACATTGATAAATATGAAGGACAAAGCAGTTTTAACTTGGTTTCAGTGAAGGAATTCATTTTATACATAAAATCCCAAATCATGCAGAACGTATGAAAATAAGCTTATTCTCGGATTACTGATCCTTCAGTGTTGCTCTTTCTTCTACTGCAAAATCCAGTGTTGTTCTTTGTTGAAGTCAATCTAGACATTGATAAATATGAAGGACAAAGCAGTTTTAACATAGTTTGAGTGAAGGCATTCATTTATAGTAAAATCAATAATCGTGCAGAACTCATGAAAATAAGCCTATTCTCGGATTCCTAAAACTTTTGATTTGCTCTTTCTTTACTGCAAAGTACAATGTTGTTCTTTGTTGAAGTCGATCTAGACATTGATAAATATGAAGGACAAAGCAGTTTTCACTTGGTTTGAGTGAAGGATTTGCAGCTGAAAACCTCCCGCTCCCGCTTTTGATTGTGTATTGTCGGGCTTTCGAGCCTTTTCTTACCCGGTTTTTAGAAATTATGGTTGGACATTCAGACCTTGCAGCCGAAGACATCCACTCCCTCTTTTGATCATACATTGTTGGGCATTCGCACCTTGTCTTACCCGCTTTTTACAAACTATAGTCAGACATTCACACCTTGCAGCTGAACCACCTCAGCTCCCTGTTTTGATCATGTATGGTCTGGCAATACTACCTTTCCTTACCCGTTTGTGAGTAATTATGGCTGGACATTCACACCTACTTGCAGTCGAAAAAGCTCTGCTCCCGCTTTTGATGGTATATATTCGGGCATTCGAACCTTTTCTTAACTGCTTTTTGCAAACTTTGGTCGGACGTTCACACCTTCTTGCAGCCGAACACCTCCGCTTCCGCTTTTGATGGTATATATTCCGGCATTCGAACCTTTTCTTAGCAGCTTCTTACAAACCATGGTTGAACTTTCACACCTTCTTGTAGCCGAACAACTCCGCTCCCGCTATTGATTATGTACAGTCAGGTATTTTAACCTTTTCTTACCCACTTTTTACCAACTATGGTTGGACATTCACATCGTCTTACAGCGGAACACCTCCGCTCCCGCTTTTGATGGTGTATAGTCAGGCATTTGAACCTTTTCTTACCCGCTTTTTACAAACTATGGTCGGACATTCAAACCTTCTTGTAGCCGAAAACCTCCGCTCCCTCTTTTGATCATACATTGTCGGGCATTCGCACCTTCTCTTACCCGTTTTTTACAAACCATGGTCGGACTGTCACACATTCTTGTAGCCAAACACATCCGCTCCCGCTATTGATTGTGTACAGTCGGGTATTTTAACCTTTTCTTACCAGTTTTTTACCAACTATGGTCGGACATTCACACCTTCTTGCAGCGGAACACCTCCTCTCCCTCTTTTGATGGTGTATGTTTGGGCATTCGAACCTTTTCTTACCCGCTTTTTACAAACTATGCTCGGACATTCAAACCTTCTTGTAGCCGAACACATCCACTCCTGCTTTTGATGATGTATGGTTGGGCATTTTCACCTTTTCTTACCCATTTTTCAGTAATTATGGGTGGACATTCACACCTTCTTGCAGCTGAACAACTCCTCTCCCGCTTATGATCATGTGCGGTTTGATATTCGAAAATTTTCTTTCATGTTTTAAAGCAATTATTGATGGACATTCAAATCTTCTTGTAGCCGAACACATCTACTCCTGCTTTTCATGATGTATGGTTTGGCATTCGCACCTATTTTTTACCCATTTCTCAGGAAGTTTGGGTGGACATTCAGACCTTCTTGCAGCTGAAAACCTCTGCTCCCTCTTTTGATCATACATTGTCGGGCATTCGCACCTTATCTTACCCGCTTTTTACAAACTATAGTCAGACATTCACACCTTGGTGCTGAACCACCTCAGCTCCCTGTTTTGATCATGTATGGTCAGGCAATACTACCTTTTCTTACCCGTTTGTGAGTAATTATGGCTGGACATTCACACCTACTTGCAGTCGAACAGCTCTGCTCCCGCTTTTGATTATGTTTGGTTGGATATTCGAACCTTTTCTTAACTGCTTTTTACAAACTTTGGTCGGACGTTCACACCTTCTTGTAGCCGAACAACTCCGCTCCCGCTATTGATTGTGTACAGTCGGGTATTTTAACCTTTTCTTACCCGCTTTTTACCAACTATGGTCGGACATTCAAACCTTCTTGTAGCCGAAAACCTCCGCTCCCTCTTTTGATCATACATTGTCTGGCATTCGCACCTTTTCTTACCCGTTTTTTTACAAACCATGGTCGGACTGTCACACATTCTTGTAGCCAAACACATCCGCTCCCGCTATTGATTGTGTACAGTCGGGTATTTTAACCTTTTCTTACCCGTTTTTTACCAACTATGGTCGGACATTCACACCTTCTTACAGCGGAACACCTCCGCTCCCTCTTTTGATGGTGTATGTTTGGGCATTCGAACCTTTTCTTACCCGCTTTTTACAAACTATGCTCGGACATTCAAACCTTGTAGCCGAACACATCCACTCCTGCTTTTGATGATGTATGGTTGGGCATTCAAACCTACTTGTTGCCCGCTTTTCATTAATTTTGGGTGGACATTCACACCTTGTCACAGCCAAACACCTCCGCTCCCTGTTTTGATCATGTATGGTTGGACATTCGCACCTTGTCTCACCCGCTTTTTGCTAACTATGGTCGGTTGTTCACAGCTTCCTCTCCACCATACTTGTATGGTGGGATATTCACACCCACTTGCATCCGAAGACCTTTTGTTGATATTTAGTCGGTCATTCGCAGCTTACCCGCTTTTGGCAAACTATGGCCTTCATGCAGCCAAACACCTCTGATCTCGCTTTTGATGATGTAAGGTTGGGCATTCAGACCTTGCTTCACCTGCTTTTCACCAAATATATTCGGACATTCACACCTTCTTGCAGCCGAACACTTCCGCTCCACCTTTTAGTGTTCTATCACACCTTTTTTTTCACCGCATTTTATAGATTATGGTTGGAAATTCTCAACCACTCTCATCCGAAGACCTCTCCTCCCGCTTTTGTTAATATATTTGAACTTTAGTCGGACATTCACACCTTCTTGCAGCTGAACCACCTCCGCTCCCTGTTTTGATCATGTATGGTCTGGCAATACTACCTTTTCTTACCCGTTTGTGAGTAATTAATCCCAAAATATTGAGCCTAAAATAAGTCTTTATGCTGATGATGTATTACTTTTCCTTCAGAACTCACAGACGTCTCTCAGTCACACGATCACACTCATAAATAAATTCTCAGCACTTTCTGACTACTCTATCAACTGGTCTAAGACCACAGTTCTGCCCATTAACTGTAGGGTCCATAATATACCTGCGATCACTTTACAGTCAGGAAATATTAGATATTTAGGCATAAACATTTCCTCCAGGCTCTCAGAGCTAACAAAGCTAAATTATGTGCAATTATTAAAGACAGTAGAGGACGATCTCTCGTTGGAAGTCCTTACCTATATCACTTATGGGGAGAGTTACATCCATTAAAATGATGATTCTACCAAAAGTTAACTATTTGTTCTCAATGATCCCCATAAAACCATCTGCTACTTGGTTTAAGTCACTAGATTCATGCATCTCCAAATTTCTGTGGAAAAACAAACCACCACGTATTAGTTTAAAAACCCTACAGAAGACCAAGGACAGTGGTGGATTAGATTTACCTCATTTTCGGCACTATTCCTTAGACAATAGGTTACAATATATATCAAAATGGTTTAAACCTTGTTGTTGTCACAGTTCCCAGAGACGTTGTAATCGTTGAGGATTCTATATTCACCCCCTCATTAGAGGCAAGTAATGCAGATTGATGACACTGAATCTTCTTCTCTGTTCATTGCTGGCATCATTCCCAGCATCGTAAGTGTTCGTGGCATTGTTAGCCTCTTCTTCTGGATCTTGATATCGAGAATCCTTTTGTATTTCTGGTTTGTCAGTCCTCTGTCTTCGTTCACCGGAGTCTTTGTCTTTTTGTCCTTGAGTTTGGTGATTTTTTCTTCTTTTGATGCCTTGACACAATGTGACAGGTGATACCACGTGGGAGATCCTGTAACTTGGACTGCTGTCCCTGTGCTGCGAAATGGCTGTGCTGCTCAAATGGTCTCTCCTTCATCATGGTTACATGCTGCCATTCCGACATCTCGCCATTCCGACATGGGTCTCCAATTGTCGGAATGGCGACACTTAATTTTTTATCAAACGTCCCACCATTCCGACACTTTTTTCCTCCTATGGTCGGAATAGCGGTATGTTTTTTGTTTTTTTTAACATACCGCCATTCCGACAGTTCCTTTTAATAGCCTATTTTTTACCCAAAACATTTTGCACTAATGATATGCCGGCGCAAATACGCCCTAAAGTTTGGCGCACAAGCTTTGCACATGCAGAGGCCACAGCCTCGCAAACAAACTTTAATAATCTATCATCAAAATCCCCTGAATTTCAAATATAAAAATACAGATATTAATGTAACTCTGGCGAGACTGAAACTGATTAAGCAGAAATACAGTGTCAGTGAGCTGTCACAACAGCCAGCTGGAGCGGAGCTCTCCACAGAGCCCATGCGTCTTTTGCACGCTGTCATCATATGCAAAAGTAATAATTGCAATTACAGATATCACGGCTACTGCACAGGACACAGTTGCGAGCACTCTAACTTGCCTTGCCAATAGGAGAAGAGAGAAATGACAGCATAGAACGTATAAAACACAACAAAATTCAGTAAAAACGTTTATTCATGTTATTCACGTGATTTATGAGTACTCACTCCAATTTTGGGAAGCGCGGATGGGCTTTGCGCATTTGGCACAAACACACAGCCGCAACGGTTGTAGCTTTATACAGCCTGTTGATATCTTAAGGACCTAACTGGTCACACCTGGGAGTAAATGTCATGTAGAGATTGTTTTTACATGACATTACAGCTGAACATATAGCTTTCATCCACAAACCAACGTGGGAGAGCCCGAAGACGCATGTGCCAGACGCACATAGGCATGCGTAAAACCAATTTTGACCACTTCATACTGTTTATTTGCTTTCTTTTAGTTAACTTTCGTTTCTTTTGGATTCTTGTGCGTGTTATGGAGCCGTTTTGGTCCATGTTTGTAAGCCTTTTTTTCCTGGATTAAATTTTCGGAAGTTAAAACAAGTGGCATTGGAGTGTGTGATTGAAAAGCACCGCGGACTGCTTCTCCTCCTCCAGTTGCCGAGACTTTGTGTTTTTAATAACGCTTGTCTATAAACATGTGTTAAACATATAAATTGCATGAACAGAAAGAAGGGACTCACCTGTTGAGTAACACACATTTCCTTATACGGAAAGCCTTGTCGGAATGGTGGGACATTTGAACGTCAGAATAGCGGGATGTCGCAATGGTGAGATGTCGGAATGGTGGGACGTTTGCATGTCGGAATGGTGGTTTGTCGGAATGGTGGTATGTCGGAATGGTGGTATGTCGGAATGGTGGGATGTCGGAATAGCGGGATGTCGGAATGGCGAAATTTCGGAATGGGTGTTGCCACCCCCTTCATCATATACACAGTTATTTATACATCACCTTCCACCATGAAGCGTTGTCCCTTTTTGTTTCTCTCTTTGTTCTTAAAATGCTGTTATGCATGTCTAAACCAATCCATTAAATTAGATCATTTTGGCATTAAAGCGATCTACAATGTGCTTGGTCGCAAAGCTGCTCATCTGTGGTAAACAGCTCTTCAGAAAGGCATTCTTCAATTGATTTCACTAATTCTATGTAATAATTTTGTGATTTCCTACAAAACTACACTTCTTCTCCCATCTGTCTGAGTATTTAATATTGTCTGGGTCCCGTTAAAACATGTATTTTTCCCATCTAATTCCTTGTTTGCTTTAAAACAAGTATTCCCCATTTTCTATCCCTTCAGCAGCCAACCAGTTTGTATGGAGTACACTGGAGCAACTTGACTGATCAGTAAAACACTGCTTTTGTTGTCACCGCAAGGCTTCCCCCGTCGGTTGTTTCACTGAGACACTACTGAGTAACTATAACTCAACACAGTTTATACACATAACATTCCTATACATACTAACAAACAAACAAACCATTATTTATCGCAATTTTCTCATCTCTGTTTGAACGTACACCCAGGTCAATATTCCTGTAGTCTTCTCATACCGACTATGGACCCATTCATTGTTTAACTTCACTGTTTTGCAAATCCTAATTGAATATTACACATTGACATTGAACTTTACTTGATAAGCAGGTCTTCATTGCATTCAGCAGCCTATATGTGAGCATCTATGTGTAAGCTGTTCTTCTTTGCATTTATCAGCAGCAAGCAATTCTTCATTGCACATGCATATGAAAATAGTAAAACAATTCCAATGCGTTAGCGAAACCTTCTATATCAGGAGTGTCCATCATGATGCTGGGAATAGAACCTCTTTCCCAGAATAGTTCAACCTTCATTACTCAACTGATCATAACTCCGCAATGAGCACATTTCAAAGTATCATTCCTCTACATATATTCAAAAATCTATGTGTAAATGTTTAATATTTCTTATATTTGTTGATGTCATTCTGTGTGCATGTGGCCTAAACCCAATCTCTGTGTGGCAATTTTAATTTAAACAAGTTGAACTCTGCCTCTGATCATTTAAAAAAGGTGTGTACCAATATCAACCTTTCTCAGGTAATTACTGATCCTACAAAACCAAAGAGATCCTTCAAGGTTGTCCCTGATTGGCTCAATCTTAACAAATCAAAGGTAGAAAATCCGCAGTATCTGAACTTGGTGTTAGTTATCACTGCTCAATAGCCTGTATCAGAATTGCAAAAATGAAAACATTAGGTCCACGCTTGGTATCCAGATCCTGAAACATCTCCATGAGCAGGCTTTTTTTTAACTGATCTGTTGAATAGTTATATGACACTGTTAAAATCCCAGATGAAGATCTAGCACTTGACCATTTTTGTAAATCTTCTAATTCCATAGTTGATAAACACGCCCCTTTTAAAAAGTATAGAACTTAGAACAGGTCTATCCCTGGCTTTCGGCAGAACTGTCTTCTTTACTTTTTTTTCCCCTTGTCCTGTTCAGCATTATGTCAGAAGAATTGTAGTCTGAATACCTTTGATGCCAAACAGATTTGTTTTGCCAAGGGAAGTTTTATAAATGTAAAGCTCCCCTTGATGCCCATTTATTTATTTCTGTTTACAATATATGACATGAACTGAACTGAACCGGACCGGGGGACAAGGAAAGAAGAAGAGGAAAGAAGAGGAAACAGAACAAAAATAGAAACCAAAACCAGACAACCAGCTGCTACACCTGTAAAAAACAAAACAGACAACAATCCATGGCCTATGAGGGGAATCCAGCCTTAGCGCCACCAGGAGCACCTGAAAGCAGACAAGCAGAGAAAAAACAAACACACAAACAAACAAAAACAAGCACAAGAAGCGGCAATCGCATACAACACAGCTGTGGATATAGATGACCTGAGACGACATGATAATACATCAACTGCTTAGTGACCATGCTACTGGACTAATGAATGTGTGTGTGTGTGTGTGAGAACATGCAACACCCATGGCACAGGACCTACATGATAACCGTGCTTAGTTATGAGTGTATAAGCGTACAGGGCCACAATCCACAGCCCCCCCCCCCCCAAGCAATCAGAAGCAGGCAGAGAGGGCCACAAGACCCAGGCCACCAGCAGCCCCCACAGAGCACAGAACCCAGGCACCCCACTGCAGTGGCAACCACGCATCCACCCAGAAGACTGCAGAGGAAGCCCCCGGAAAGAGCCCCCATAAGCATAGGGCAGAGGCACTCCGGGAACCAGGGGTAACAGCCCACCGACCCCGCCAGGCCCCAGCCGCCCAGACATGGGCCGTGCACTGGACCTGGGCCCCAGGAGCCCGAGCGCCCCCAAACCCCCCGGCAGAGGCCCCACCCAATACCCAGGAGGGCCAAGCGCCCCAGACAGCCACAAAGTGGGTCAGCGCCTGCCCCAGCGCCCCTGGCCAAGTGCCCTGGGAGTCAAGACGTGCCCACAGGTGGGTGAAGTCGCGAGCAGTGGGGAGAGGCAACGCTGATGCCCCATCGGGAGAAACACAGGCTGGCCAGGCGACAGCAAGTCCCAGATCCAGGCCCAATCATTACCACACACACTTTCACGTCCCCTACATCCACACATCCACACATCCTACCTCCCTCGACTCTGCTGGGGTGTAGTGCAGCGGGCACACCAGGAGGCCAGCAACCCCCCAGCCACCACAGACCGCGAACCAGCAGAACAATTAATTAATCCTCCTGGCCCCTCCTGCCCCGAGCAGACACCAGGAAGCAGGGGTGTGCGAAGAAGACCCCTCCCCTCACCCTTCTGGCTCTTCAATATTTTCTAATAGTGAGCAATTAAAATTGAGGGGCAGCCAAACTTGTAGAACTGGGAGCGCGGCACTCTGGGCAGCCTACATACCCAAAGAGCCCCGCCCACCAGATGCCACTCAGTGTAACCACCCCCCAAGACCTAATGTGTGTGTGTGAGTGTGTTTGATAAGTACTAATGTCTAAGGTGTAATTAAAACAGGGGCAGGGAACTGCAGAGTGCAACCAAAGGGGACCACCTACGTGGCCCCATCCACTACACCCCACCGAACACACACGCCCCCAAAACCCTTCATGTGTGAGTGTGTGCTGTGTACAGGAGCCAGAAGGGAGAGGGGTATGGGGATATATACCGGGGGAGCTACTCTCCCCCAGAGAGGGCAGCCAGGGACTGGCTGCAATAGGCATCCCCGCTACCTGGGAGCCAACAATGGGCAGGAGGGCCTGATGTCCACCAGGCTCGGGGCCTGCAGCGACCATATTCCGGGAGCTACTGTACCCCCAGAAGGTACCCATCCCGCCCCACCCCACTCAACCCAACCCCACCCAGGAGGACCTCTACAAAAAACAAACAAACAACATCAAAAAACAAACAAACAAACCACCCGGTCACACCAGTCGCAGCAGCCCGGGCCTGAGACCCACCATCACCCAGCAACCCACCACCACCACTATGTGATAAAACTAATCAGAGGGGACCAGAGAGAATGAAATTCAGCCAATTGATGTTTTGAGGAGGCAGACATTGTTTCCATGCTAATATAATCTAAAAGAAAATTTCTAAACTGGTTAATACACAGATTGTTCTTCGCTTTCCAGTTCATGAGAATAGTTTTCTTTGCGATACATAACAATGTGACAACCATGTGTGCTGAGTTAATTTCCATGTTGATGTTGTCTAAGTCACCCAGTATGCACAGTGTGGGGCATGCAGGGATGCTACACTTTAGCCATGTTGATAGGTCCTCACAGACTTCAAGCCAGAACTTCTGGACAGGCGCAGAAAAACCACAAAGCGTGTGCATAATCATCAGGTGTGTTATCTGTGCAATGTGAGCAGATGTTTGAGTGTGTTAGACCCATCCTGAACATCCTTTGTCCTGTATAGTGTGTTCTATGAAGGATTTTGTATTGTATGAGCTGTAAATTAGGATTTCGAGTCTTTATGAAGGTGTTCAAACATATTTGTGGTTAGAAGCTATGACCAGAACTGATGGATAAATCTGCCTCCCATTTTGAAGATGGAAGAGACATTGTGTCATCTATCTTAGACAATAATTTATATATTTTTGATAGTAGTTTTGGGGTACAGATGCTTAGAAATTCTGCTACCCTAGTCGGGGGTTGTAAGTCTGGTTGGTGGAGGATATATCCATCCATCCATCCATCATCTGCCGCTTATCCGGGGGTCGGGTCGCGGGGGCAGCAGCTTGAGCAGAGAAACCCAGACGTCTCTGTCCCCGGCCACTTCCTCCAGCTCTTCCGGGGGGACCCCGAGGCGTTCCCAGGCCAGCCGAGAGACATAGTCTCTCCAACGTGTCCTGGGTCTCCCCCGGGGTCTCCTCCCAGTGGGACGTGCCCGGAACACCTCCCCAGGGAGGCGCCCAGGGGGCATCCTAACCAGATGCCCGAGCCACCTCATCTGACTCCTCTCAATGCGGAGGAGCAGCGGTTCTACTCCGAGCCCCTCCCGGATGACTGAGCTACTCACCCTATCTCTAAGGGAGAGCCCAGACACCCTGCGGAGGAAACCCATTTCGGCCGCTTGTATTCGCGATCTTGTTCTTTCGGTCACTACCCACAACTCGTGACCATAGGTGAGGATGGGAACGTAGATTGACCAGTAAGTAGAGAGCTTCGCCTTCTGGCTCAGCTCCCTCTTCACAACGACGGGTCGGTGCAGAGCCTGCAACACTGCAGGCGCCGCACCGATCCGCCCGTCAATCTCCCGCTCCATTCGTCCGTCACTCGTGAACAAGACCCCGAGATACTTGAACTCCTCCTCTTGGGGAAGGATCTCATTCCCGACCCGGAGAGAGCATTGCACCCTTTTCCGGCTGAGAACCATAGTCTCGGATTTGGAGGTGCTGATTCTCATCCCAGCCGCTTCACACTCGGCTGCGAATCACTCCAGTGAGAGCTGAAGGTCACGGCCTGACGACGCTAACAGAACCACATCATCTGCAAAAAGCAGAGACCCGATTCTGAGGTCGCCAAATGGGACACCCTCAACGCCCTGGCTCCGCCTAGAAATTCTGTCCATAAAAGTTAGGAACAGAATCGGTGACAAAGGGCAGCCCTGACGGAGTCCAACTCTCACCGGAAACGTATCCGACTTACTGCCGGCAATGCGGACCAAACTCTGGCACCGGTCATACAGAGACCGAACGGCCCCTATCAAGGGGTCCGGCACTCCATATTCCCGGAGCACCCCCCACAGGACTCCACGAGGGACACGGTCGAACGCTTTCTCCAAGTCCACAAAACACATGTAGACTGGTTGGGCGAACTCCCATGCACCCTCCAGGATCCTGCCGAGGGTATAGAGCTGGTCCACTGTTCCACGGCCAGGACGAAAGCCACACTGCATCTCCTGAATCCGAGGCTCGATTATCCGACGGATCCTCCTCTCCAATACCCCCGAATAGACCTTACCAGGGAGGCTGAGGAGTGTGATACCCCTATAGTTGGAACACACCCTCCGGTCCCCCTTTTTAAAGAGGGGGACCACCACCCCAATCTGCCAGTCCAGAGGCACTGTCCCCGATGTCAACGCGATACTGCAGAGGCGTGTCAGCCAAGACAGCCCTACAACATCCAGAGCCTTGAGAAACTCAGGACGGACCTCATCCTTTCAGCTTTTTAACCACCTCGGCAACCTCAGCCCCAGAAATGGGAGGCCTCGTCTCCGAGCTCTCCGACTCTGCCTCTTCCGAGCACGTGTTGGTAGGATTGAGGAGTTCCTCGAAGTACTCCCCCCACCGACTCACAACATCCCTAGTTGAGGTCAGCAAAGCCCCGTCCCCACTGTAAACAGTGTTGACTGTGAGCCGCTCCCCCCCCCCTGAGACGCCGGATGGTGGACCAGAATCTTTTCGAGGCCGTCCGGAAATCGTTCTCCATGGTCTCACCGAACTCCTCCCAGGCCCGAGTTTTTGCCTCACAACCGCCGAAGCCGTGGCCCGTCTGGCCCGTCGGTACCTATCAGCTTCTTCCAGGGTCCCACTGGCCAAAAAGGCCCGATAGGACTCCTTCTTCAGCTTGACGGCTTCCCTCACCACTGGTGTCCACCAGCAGGTTCGAGGGTTGCCGCCACGACAGGCACCGACCACCTTACGGCCACAACTCCGACCAGCTGCCTCGGCAATGGAGTCACGGAACATGGCCCATTCGGACTCAATGTCCCCCACCTCAAATATGGTTGAAGCTCTGCCGGAGGTGGGAGTTAAAGCTCCTTCTGACGGGGGATTCTGACAAACGCTCCCAGCAGACCCTCACAATACGTATGGGCCTGCCAGGTCTGCCAGGTGGTGATCAGTTGACAGCTCCGCCCCTCTCTTCACCCGAGTGTCCAGGACATACGGCCGCAAGTCCGATGATACAACCACAAAGTCGATCATCGAACTGCGGCCAAGGGTGTCCTGGTGCCAAGTGCACATATGGACACCCTTATGCCTGAACATGGTGTTCGTTATGGACAGGGTATGACTGGCACAGAAGTCCAACAACATAACACCACTCTGATTCAGATCGGGGGGGCCGTTCCTCCCAATCACACCCCTCCAGGTCTCACTGTCATTGCCCACGTGAGCATTGAAGTCCCCCAGCAGAATGAGGGAGTCTCCGGTAGGAGCATTCTCCAGTGCCTCCCCCAGAGACTCCAAAAAGGGTAGGTACTCTGAACTGCTGTTTGGCGCATAGGCACAAACAACAGTCAGGACTCGTCCCCCCACCCAAAGGCGGAGGGAGGCTACCCTCTCGTTCACTGGGGTAAACCCCAATGTACTGGCACACAGCTGGGGGGCAATAAGTATGCCCACACCTGCTCTGCGCCTCTCACCACGGGCAACTCCAGAGTGGAAGAGAGTCCAACCCCTCTCAAGAGTACTGGTTCCAGATCCCAAGCCGTGCGTCGAGGTGAGTCCGACTATATCTAACGGTCTGATGAAGTTTCAACAATAAACAACAAACTTTGTATTATGAGAAAGAACCAGACTCATTCTTCAGGAATCCGAAAATAAGCTCTATTTTACGAGTTATGCACGAATTCGGATTCTCCTATAAAACGAATTCCTTAACTCAAACCATGTTAAGACTGCTTTGTCCTTCATATTTATTCATGTCTAATCAAGTTTCAATGATAAACAACGTTGTACTTTGTAGAATGAGAAAGAACTTCTTCAGCAATAAGCATCTCTCGACAAATGACGAAATAAAGATTTTGCTATAAAATTAATTGCTATCAGCCTGACTTAAAACTGTTTGTCTTCCTTATTTATCCACTTCAAATCAAGTTTCAACAATTAAAAAAATTTTGTAGTTTGAGAAAGAACAACTTAATCTTGAGCAATCAGTATAAAAAGAGGGTAAGCAAAGGTGCGAATGTCCAACCATACATGATCAAAACAGGGAGCGGAGGTGTTTGGCTGAGACAAGGTGTGAATGTCCACCCATAATTAATGAAAAGCGGGCAACAAGTAGGTTCAAATGCCCAACCATACATCATCAAAAGCAGGAGTGGATATGTTCGGCTACAAGAAGGTTTGAACGTCTGACCATAGTTTGTAAAAAGCGGGTAAGAAAAGGTTCGAATGCCCGAACATACACCATCAAAGGAGGGAGCGGAGGTGTTCCGCTGTAAGAAGGTGTGAATGTCCGACCATAGTTGGTAAAAAACGGGTAAGAAAAGGTTAAAATACCCGACTGTACACAATCAATAGCGGGAGCGGAGTTGTTCGGCTACTAAAAGATGTGAAAGTCCGACTATGGTTTGTAAAAAGCGGGTAAGAAAAGGTGCTAATGCCCGACAATGTATGATCAAAAGAGGGAGCGGAGGTGTTCGGCTGCAAGAAGGTCTGAATGTCCATCCATAATTTGTAAAAACCGGGAAGGAAAGGCTCGAAAGCCCGACTATACACCATCAAAAGCGGGAGCAGAGTGGTTCAGCTGCAAGAAGGTCTGAATGTCCATCAATAATTGCTTTAAAACATGAAAGAAAATTTTCGAATATCATCCGCACATGATCATAAGAAGGAGAGGAGGTGTTCAGCTGCAAGAAGGTGTGAATGTCCACCCATAATTCCTGAAAAATGGGTAAAAAAAGGTGCGAATGCCCAACCATACATTATCAAAAGCAGGTGTGAATGTCAGATCATAATTTGCAAAAAGCTGATGAGAAAGGGTGAGAATGCCCGACTATACACCATCAAATGCGGGAGCGGAGGTGTTCGGCTCTGAGTAGGTGTGAATGTCCGACCATAATTGCTGAAAAATGTGTTAGAAAAGGAAAGAATGCCGGACCATACATCATCAAAAGCGAGAGAGGTGGTGTTCGGCTGCAAAAAGGTGTAAATGTTCGACTAAAGTTTGTAAAAAGCGGGTAAGACATGGTGCGAATGCCTGACAAGGTATGATCAAAAGCAGGAGCGGAGGTTTTCAGCTGCAAGAAGGTCTAAATATCCATCAATAATTGCTAGAAAACATGAAAGAAAATTTTCGAAAATCAAACCGCACATGATCATTAGTGGGAGAGGAGGTGTTCAGCTGCAAGAAGGTGTGAATGTCCACCCATTATTCCTGACAAATGGGTAAAAAAAAGGTGCGAATGCCCAACCATACATCATCAAAAGCAGGAGTGGATGTGTTCGGGTACAAGAAGGTGTGAACGTCCAACAAAAATTTGTAAAAAGCAGTTAAGAAAAGGTTTGAATATCCAACCAAACATAATCAAAAGCGGGAGCATAGCTTTTCGACTGCAAGTAGGTGTGAATGTCAGATCATAATTTGCAAAAAGCTGATGAGAAAGGGTGAGAATTTCCGACTGCACACCATCAAATGCGGGAGCGGAGTTGTTCGGCTGTGAGTAGGTGTGAATCTCCGACCGTAATTTCTGAAAAATGTGTTAGAAAAGGTAAGAAATCCGGTCCATACATCATCAAAAGCGGGAGAGGTGGTGTTCGGCTGCAAGTAGGTGTGAATGTCCAGCCATAATTACTAACAAACGGGTAAGAAAAGGTAGTATTGCCAGACCATACATGATCAAAACAGGGAGCGGAGGTGGTTCAGCTGCAAGAAGGTGTGAATGTCCGACTAAAGTTCAAATATATTAACAAAAGCGGGAGGAGAGGTCTTCGGATGAGAGTGGTTGAGAATTTCCAACCATAATCTATAAAATGCGGTGAAAAAAAAGGTGTGATAGAACACTAAAAGGTGGAGCGGAAGTGTTCGGCTGCAAGAAGGTGTGAATGTCCGACTATATTTGGTGAAAAGCAGGTGAAGCAAGGTCTGAATGCCCAACCTTACATCATCAAAAGCGAGATCAGAGGTGTTTGGCTGCATGAAGGCCATAGTTTGCCAAAAGCGGGTAAGCTGCGAATGACCGACTAAATATCAACAAAAGGTCTTCGGATGCAAGTGGGTGTGAATATCCCACCATACAAGTATGGTGGAGAGGAAGCTGTGAACAGCCGACCATAGTTGGCAAAAAGCGGGTGAGAAAAGGTGCGAATGTCCAACCATACATGATCAAAACAGGGAGCGGAGGTGTTTGGCTGTGACAAGGTGTGAATGTCCACCCAAAATTAATGAAAAGCGGGCAACAAGTAGGTTTGAATGCCCAACCATACATCATCAAAAGCAGGAGTGGATGTGTTCGGCTACAAGAAGGTTTGAATGTCCAAGCATAGTTTGTAAAAAGCGGGTAAGAAAAGGTTCGAATGCCCAAACATACACCATCAAAAGAGGGAGCGGAGGTGTTCCGCTGTAAGAAGGTGTGAATGTCCGACCATAGTTGGTAAAAAACGGGTAAGAAAAGGTTAAAATACCCGACTGTACACAATCAATAGCGGGAGCGGATGTGTTTGGCTACAAGAATGTGTGACAGTCCGACCATGGTTTGTAAAAAACGGGTAAGAAAAGGTGCGAATGCCCGACAATGTATGATCAAAAGACGGAGCGGAGGTTTTCGGCTACAAGAAGGTTTGAATGTCCGACCATAGTTTGTAAAAAGCGGGTAAGAAAAGGTTCAAATGCCTGACTATACACCATCAAATGCGGGAGCGGAGGTTTTCGGCTACAAGAAGGTGTGAAAGTTCAACCATGGTTTGTAAAAAGCTGCTAAGAAAAGGTTCGAATGCCCGAATATATACCATCAAAAGCGGAAGCGGAGGTGTTCGGCTGCAAGAAGGTGTGAACGTCCGACCAAAGTTTGCAAAAAGCAGTTAAGAAAAGGTTCGAATGCCCGAATATATACCATCAAAAGCGGGAGCAGAGCTGTTCGACTGCAAGTAGGTGTGAATGTCCAGCCATAATTACTCACAAACGGGTAAGAAAAGGTAGTATTGCCAGACCATACATGATCAAAACAGGGAGCTGAGGTGGTTCAGCTGCAAGGTGTGAATGTCTGACTATAGTTTGTAAAAAGCGGGTAAGACAAGGTGCGAATGCGCGACAATGTATGATCAAAAGAGGGAGTGGAGGTCTTCGGCTGCAAGGTCTGAATGTCTAACCATAATTTCTAAAAACCGGGTAAGAAAAGGCTCGAAAGCCCGACTATACACAATCAAAAGCGGGAGCGGGAGGTTTTCAGCTGCAAATCCTTCACTCAAACCAAGTGAAAACTGCTTTGTCCTTCATATTTATCAATGTCTAGATCGACTTCAACAAAGAACAACATTGTACTTTGCAGTAAAGAAAGAGCAAATCAAAAGTTTTAGGAATCCGAGAATAAGCTTATTTTCATGAGTTCTGCACGATTATTGATTTTACTATAAATGAATGCCTTCACTCAAACTATGTTAAAACTGCTTTGTCCTTCATATTTACCAATGTCTAGATTGACTTCAACAAAGAACAACACTGGATTTTGCAGTAGAAGAAAGAGCAACACTGAAGGATCAGTAATCCGAGAATAAGCTTATTTTCATACGTTCTGCATGATTTGGGATTTTATGTATAAAATGATTTCCTTCACTCAAACCAAGTTAAAACTGCTTTGTCCTTCATATTTATCAATGTCTAGATCGACTTCAACAAAGAACAACATTGTATTTTGCAGTAGAAGAAAAAGCAACACTTGAAGGAACAGGAATCCGAGAATAAGCTTATTTTCATACGTTCTGCATGATTTGGGATTTTATGTATAAAATGAATTCCTTTACTCAAACTATGTTAAAACTGCTTTGTCCTTCATATTTATCAATGTCTAGATTGACTTCAACAAACAACAACATTGTATTTTGCAGTAGAAGAAATAGCAACACTGAAGGATCAGGAATCCGAAAACACGCTTATTTTCATACGTTCTGCTTGATTTGGGATTTTGCTATAAAATTAATTCCTTCACTCAAACAAAGTGGAAACTGCTTTTTCCTTCATATTTATCAATGTCTATATCGATTTTAACAAAGAACAAGGCTGTATTTTGCAGTATAGGAAAGAGCAACACTGGAGGATCAGGAATCCGAGAATAAGCTTACTTTCATGAGTCCTGCACGATTTCGGATTTTCCTATAAAATGAATTGCTTTGCTCAAACCAAGTTAAAATTGCTTTGTCCTTCATAGTTATCCATGTCTAAAATGTATCAAGCATAAAGTTCCTCATATTACCCTGAATGAGAAAGAAGCATCCCTTTGGTTGAGCAATACGTTCCTTTTGCGGAGTTATGCATGATTTCGGATTTTGCTATAAAATTAATTCCTTCACACCTTTTTTTTTCACCGCATTTTATAGATTATGGTTGGAAATTTCAACCACTCTAATCCGAAGACCTCTCCTCCCGCTTTTGTTAATATATTTGAACTTTAGTTGGACATTTACCCCTTTTTGCAGCTAAACCACCTCCGCTCCCTGTTTTGATCATGTATGGTCTGGCAATACTACATTTTCTTACCCGTTTGTGAGTAATTATGGCTGGATATTCACACCTACTTGCAGCTGAACACAATCTCTCTCGCTTTTAATTATGTTTGGATATTCGAACCTTTTCTTTACTGCTTTTTGCCAACTTTGGTCGGACGTTCACACCTTCTTGCAGCCGAACACCTCCGCTTCCGCTTTTGATGGTATATATTCGGGCATTCAAACCTTTTCTTACCAGCTTTTTACAAACGATGGTTGGACTTTCACACCTTCTTGTAGCCGAACAACTCCGCTCCCGCTATTAATTGTGTACAGTCGGGTATTTGAACCTTTTCTTACCCGCTTTTTACCAACTATGGTCGGACATTCACACCGTCTTACAGCGGAACATCTCCGCTCCCGCTTTTGATGGTGTATAGTCAGGCATTTGAACCTTTTCTTACCCGCTTTTTACAAACTATGGTCGGACATTCAAACCTTCGTGTAGCCGAAAACCTCTGCTCCCTCTTTTGATTATACATTGTCGGGCATTCGCACCTTATCTTACCCGCTTTTTACAAACTATAGTCAGACATTCACACCTTGCAGCTGAACCACCTCAGCTCCCTGTTTTGATCATGTATGGTCTGGCAATACTACCTTTTCTTACCCCTTTGTGAGTAATTATGGCTGGACATTCACACCTACTTGCAGTCGAACAGCTCTGCTCCCGCTTTTGATTATGTTTGGTTGGATATTCGAACCTTTTCTTAACTACTTTTTACAAACTTTGGTCGGACGTTCACACCTTCTTGCAGCCGAACACCTCCGCTTCCGCTTTTGATGGTATATATTCGGGCATTCGAACCTTTTCTTACCAGCTTTTTACAAACCATGGTTGGACTTTCACATCTTCTTGTAGCCGAACAACTCCGTTCCCCCTATTGATTGTGTACAGTCGGGTATTTTAACCTTTTCTTACCCACTTTTTACCAACTATGGTCGGACATTCACACCTTCTTACAGCGGAACACCTCCGCTCCCTCTTTTGATGGTGTATGTTTGGGCATTCGAACCTTTTCTTACCCGCTTTTTACAAACTATGCTCGGACATTGAAACCTTCTTGTAGCCGAACACATCCACTCCTTCTTTTGATGATGTATGCTTGGGCATTCAAACCTACTTTTTGCCCGCTTTTCATTAATTTTGGGTGGACATTCACACCTTGTCACAGCCAAACACCTCTGCTCCCTGTTTTGATCATGTATGGTTGGACATTCGCACCTTGTCTCACCCGCTTTTTGCAAACTATGGTCGGCTGTTCACAGCTTCCTCTCCACCATACTTGTATGGTGGGATGTTCACACCCAGTTGCATCCGAAGACCTCCGCCCCCACTTTTGTTGATATTTAGTTGGTCATTCGCAGCTTACCCGCTTTTGGCAAACTATGGCCTTCTTGCAGCCAAACACCTCTGATCTCGCTTTTGATAATGTAAGGTTGGGCATTCAGACCTTGCTTCACCTGCTTTTCACCAAATATAGTCGGACATTCAAACCTTCTTGCAGCCGAACACTTCCGCTCCACCTTTTAGTGTTCTATCACACCTTTTTTTCACCGAATTTTATAGATTATGGTTGGAAATTCTCAACCACTCTCATCCGAAGACCTCTCCTCCCGCTTTTGTTAATATATTTGAACTTTAGTGAGACATTCACACCTTCTTGCAGCTGAACCACCTCCGCTCCCTGTTTTGATCATGTATGGTCTGGCAATACTACCTTTTCTTACCCGTTTGTGAGTAATTATGGCTGGACATTCACACCTACTTGCAGCCGAACACCACTTCTCTCGCTTTTGATGATGTATGGACCGGCATTCTTACCTTTTCTAACACATTTTTCAGAAATTACGGTCGGAGATTCACACCTACTCACAGCCGAACAACTCCGCTCCCGCATTTGATGGTGTGCAGTCGGAAATTCTCACCCTTTCTCATCAGCTTTTTGCAAATTATGATCTGACATTCACACCTACTTGCAGTCGAAAAGCTATGCTCCCGCTTTTGATTATGTTTGGTTGGATATTCAAACCTTTTCTTAACTGCTTTTTACAAATTTTTGTTGGACGTTCACACCTTCTTGTACACGAACACATCCACTCCTGCTTTTGATGATGTATGGTTGGGCATTCGCACCTTTTTTTTACCCATTTGTCAGGAATAATGGGTGGACATTCACACCTTCTTGCAGCTGAACACCTCCTCTCCCACTTATGATCATGTGCGGTTTGATTTTCGAAAATTTTCTTTCATGTTTTCTAGCAATTATTGATGGATATTTAGACCTTCTTGCAGCTGAAAACCTCCGCTCCTGCTTTTGATCATACCTTGTCAGGCATTCGCACCATGTCTTACCCGCTTTTTACAAACTTTAGTCGAACATTTACACCTTTTTGCAGCCAAACACCACCTCTCTCGCTTTTGATGATGTATGGTCCGGCATTCTTTCCTTTTCTAACACATTTTTCAGCAATTATGGTCGGACATTCACACCTACTCAGAGCCGAACACCTCCGCTCCCGCATTTGATGGTGTATAGTCGGGCATTCTCACCCTTTCTCATCAGCTTTTTGCAAATTATGATCTGACATTCACACCTGCTTTTGATAATGTATGTTTGGGCATTCGCACCTTTTTTTACCCATTTTTCAGGAATTATGGGTGGACATTCACACCTTCTTGCAGCTGAACACCTCCTCTCCTTCTTATGATCATGTGCGGATGATATTCGAAAATTTTCTTTCATGTTTTAAAGCAATTATTGATGGACATTCAGACCTTCTTGCAGCTGAACCACTCTGCTCCCGCTTTTGATGGTGTATAGTCGGGCTTTCGAGCCTTTCCTTCCCGGTTTTTACAAATTATGGTTGGACATTCAGACCTTCTTGCAGCCGAACACCTCCGCTCCCTCTTTTGATCATACATTGTCGGGCATTTGCACCTTTTCTTACCCGCTTTTTACAAACCATAGTCGGACTTTCACATCTTTTAGTAGCCGAACAACTCCGCTCCCGCTATTGATTGTGTACAGTCGGGTATTTTAACCTTTTCTTACCCGCTTTTTACCAACTATGGTCGGACATTCACACCTTCTTACAGCGGAACACCTCCGCTCCCTCTTTTGATGGTGTATGTTCGGGCAGTCAAACCTTTTCTTACCTGCTTTTTACAAACTATGGTCAGACATTCAACCCTTCTTGGAGCCGAACACATCCACTCCTGCTTTTGATTATGTATAGTTGGGCATTCGCACCTTTTCTTACCCATTTTTCAGTAATTATGGGTGTACATTCACACCTTCTTGCAGCCAAACACCTCCGCTCCCTCTTTTGATCATACATTTTCGGGCATTCGCACCTTTTCTTACCCGCTTTTTACAAACCATGGTCGGACTTTCACACCTTTTAGTAGCCGAACAACTCCGCACCCGCTACTGATTGTGTACAGTCGGGTATTTTAACCTTTTCTTACCCGTTTTTTACCAACTATGGTCGGACATTCACACCTTCTTACAGCGGAACACCTCCGCTCCCTCCTTTGATGGTGTATGTTCGGGCATTCGAACCTTTTCTTACCCGCTTTTTACAAACTATGGTCAGACGTTCAAACCTTCTTGTAGCCGAACATATCCACTACTGCTTTTGATGATGTATGGTTGGGCATTTGAACCTACTTGTTGCCCGCTTTTCATTAATTATGGGTGGACATTCACACCTTGTCTCAGCCAAACACCTCCGCTCCCTGTTTTGATCATGTATGGTTGGACATTCGCACCTTTGCTTACCCTCTTTTTATACTGATTGCTCAAGATTAAGTTGTTCTTTCTCAAACTACAAAATTTTTTTAATTGTTGAAACTTGATTTGAAGTGGATAAATAAGGAAGACAAACAGTTTTAAGTCAGGCTGATAGCAATTAATTTTATAGCAAAATCTTTATTTCGTCATTTGTCGAGAGATGCTTATTGCTGAAGAAGTTCTTTCTCATTCTACAAAGTACAACGTTGTTTATCATTGAAACTTGATTAGACATGAATAAATATGAAGGACAAAGCAGTCTTAACATGGTTTGAGTTAAGGAATTCGTTTTATAGGAGAATCCGAATTCGTGCATAACTCGTAAAATAGAGCTTATTTTCGGATTCCTGAAGAATGAGTCTGGTTCTTTCTCATAATACAAAGTTTGTTGTTTATTGTTGAAACTTCATCAGACCGTTAGATATAGTCGGACTCACCTCGACGCACGG
Organism: Leuresthes tenuis; assembly: GCF_036924035.1. NCBI lineage: Eukaryota > Metazoa > Chordata > Actinopteri > Atheriniformes > Atherinopsidae > Leuresthes > Leuresthes tenuis. The sequence goes on along the minus strand of NW_027325398.1, from coordinate 436,947 downwards.
CTTGGGATCTGGAACCAGTACTCTTGAGAGGGGTTGGACTCTCTTCCACTCTGGAGTTGCCCGTGGTGAGAGGCGCAGAGCAGGTGTGGGCATACTTATTGCCCCCCGGCTGTGTGCCAGTACATTGGGGTTTACCCCAGTGAACGAGAGGGTAGCCTCCCTCCGCCTTTGGGTGGGGGGACGAGTCCTGACTGTTGTTTGTGCCTATGCGCCAAACAGCAGTTCAGAGTACCTACCCTTTTTGGAGTCTCTGGGGGAGGCACTGGAGAATGCTCCTACCGGAGACTCCCTCATTCTGCTGGGGGACTTCAATGCTCACGTGGGCAATGACAGTGAGACCTGGAGGGGTGTGATTGGGAGGAACGGCCCCCCCGATCTGAATCAGAGTGGTGTTATGTTGTTGGACTTCTGTGCCAGTCATAGACTGTCCATAACGAACACCATGTTCAGGCATAAGGGTGTCCATATGTGCACTTGGCACCAGGACACCCTTGGCCGCAGTTCGATGATCGACTTTGTGGTTGTATCATCGGACTTGCGGCCGTATGTCCTGGACACTCGGGTGAAGAGAGGGGCGGAGCTGTCAACTGATCACCACCTGGCAGACCTGGCAGGCCCATACGTATTGTGAGGGTCTGCTGGGAGCGTTTGTCAGAATCCCCCGTCAGAAGGAGCTTTAACTCCCACCTCCGGCAGAGCTTCAACCATATTTGAGGTGGGGGACATTGAGTCCGAATGGGCCATGTTCCGTGACTCCATTTCCGAGGCAGCTGGTCGGAGTTGTGGCCGTAAGGTGGTCGGTGCCTGTCGTGGCGGCAACCCTCGAACCTGCTGGTGGACACCAGTGGTGAGGGAAGCCGTCAAGCTGAAGAAGGAGTCCTATCGGGCCTTTTTGGCCAGTGGGACCCTGGAAGAAGCTGATAGGTACCGACGGGCCAGACGGGCCACGGCTTCGGCGGTTGTGAGGCAAAAACTCGGGCCTGGGAGGAGTTCGGTGAGACCATGGAGAACGATTTCCGGACGGCCTCGAAAAGATTCTGGTCCACCATCCGGCGTCTCAGGGGGGGGGGAGCGGCTCACAGTCAACACTGTTTACAGTGGGGACGGGGCTTTGCTGACCTCAACTAGGGATGTTGTGAGTCGGTGGGGGGAGTACTTCGAGGAACTCCTCAATCCTACCAACACGTGCTCGGAAGAGGCAGAGTCGGAGAGCTCGGAGACGGGGCCTCCCATTTCTGGGGCTGAGGTTGCCGAGGTGGTTAAAAAGCTCCTCGGTGGCAAGGCCCCGGGGGTGGATGAGGTCCGTCCTGAGTTTCTCAAGGCTCTGGATGTTGTAGGGCTGTCTTGGCTGACACGCCTCTGCAGTATCGCGTTGACATCGGGGACAGTGCCTCTGGACTGGCAGATTGGGGTGGTGGTCCCCCTCTTTAAAAAGGGGGACCGGAGGGTGTGTTCCAACTATAGGGGTATCACACTCCTCAGCCTCCCTGGTAAGGTCTATTCGGGGGTATTGGAGAGGAGGATCCGTCGGATAATCGAGCCTCGGATTCAGGAGATGCAGTGTGGCTTTCGTCCTGGCCGTGGAACAGTGGACCAGCTCTATACCCTCGGCAGGATCCTGGAGGGTGCATGGGAGTTCGCCCAACCAGTCTACATGTGTTTTGTGGACTTGGAGAAAGCGTTCGACCGTGTCCCTCGTGGAGTCCTGTGGGGGGTGCTCCGGGAATATGGAGTGCCGGACCCCTTGATAGGGGCCGTTCGGTCTCTGTATGACCGGTGCCAGAGTTTGGTCCGCATTGCCGGCAGTAAGTCGGATACGTTTCCGGTGAGAGTTGGACTCCGTCAGGGCTGCTCTTTGTCACCGATTCTGTTCCTAACTTTTATGGACAGAATTTCTAGGCGGAGCCAGGGCGTTGAGGGTGTCCCATTTGGCGACCTCAGAATCGGGTCTCTGCTTTTTGCAGATGATGTGGTTCTGTTAGCGTCGTCAGGCCGTGACCTTCAGCTCTCACTGGAGTGATTCGCAGCCGAGTGTGAAGCGGCTGGGATGAGAATCAGCACCTCCAAATCCGAGACTATGGTTCTCAGCCGGAAAAGGGTGCAATGCTCTCTCCGGGTCGGGAATGAGATCCTTCCCCAGGAGGAGGAGTTCAAGTATCTCGGGGTCTTGTTCACGAGTGACGGACGAATGGAGCGGGAGATTGACGGGCGGATCGGTGCGGCGCCTGCAGTGTTGCAGGCTCTGCACCGACCCCGTCGTTGTGAAGAGGGAGCTGAGCCAGAAGGCGAAGCTCTCTACTTACTGGTCAATCTACGTTCCCATCCTCACCTATGGTCACGAGTTGTGGGTAGTGACCGAAAGAACAAGATCGCGAATACAAGCGGCCGAAATGGGTTTCCTCCGCAGGGTGTCTGGGCTCTCCCTTAGAGATAGGGTGAGTAGCTCAGTCATCCGGGAGGGGCTCGGAGTAGAACCGCTGCTCCTCCGCATTGAGAGGAGTCAGATGAGGTGGCTCGGGCATCTGGTTAGGATGCCCCCTGGGCGCCTCCCTGGGGAGGTGTTCCGGGCACGTCCCACTGGGAGGAGACCCCGGGGGAGACCCAGGACACGTTGGAGAGACTATGTCTCTCGGCTGGCCTGGGAACGCCTCGGGGAAGAGCTGGAGGAAGTGGCCGGGGACAGAGACGTCTGGGTTTCTCTGCTCAAGCTGCTGCCCCCGCGACCCGACCCCCGGATAAGCGGCAGATGATGGATGGATGGATGGATATATCCTCCACCAACCAGACTTACAACCCCCGACTAGGGTAGCAGAATTTCTAAGCATCTGTACCCCAAAACTACTATCAAAAATATATAAATTATTGTCTAAGATAGATGACACAATGTCTCTTCCATCCTCAAAATGGGAGGCAGATTTATCCATCAGTTCTGGTCATAGCTTCTAACCACAAATATGTTTGAACACCTTCATAAAGACTCGAAATCCTAATTTACAGCTCATACAATACAAAATCCTTCATAGAACACACTATACAGGACAAAGGATGTTCAGGATGGGTCTAACACACTCAAACATCTGCTCACATTGCACAGATAACACACCTGATGATTATGCACACGCTTTGTGGTTTTTCTGCGCCTGTCCAGAAGTTCTGGCTTGAAGTCTGTGAGGACCTATCAACATGGCTAAAGTGTAGCATCCCTGCATGCCCCACACTGTGCATACTGGGTGACTTAGACAACATCAACATGGAAATTAACTCAGCACACATGGTTGTCACATTGTTATGTATCGCAAAGAAAACTATTCTCATGAACTGGAAAGCGAAGAACAATCTGTGTATTAACCAGTTTAGAAATTTTCTTTTAGATTATATTAGCATGGAAACAATGTCTGCCTCCTCAAAACATCAATTGGCTGAATTTCATTCTCTCTGGTCCCCTCTGATTAGTTTTATCACATAGTGGTGGTGGTGGGTTGCTGGGTGATGGGTCTCAGGCCCGGGCTGCTGCGACTGGTGTGACCGGGTGGTTTGTTTGTTTGTTTTTTGATGTTGTTTGTTTGTTTTTTGTAGAGGTCCTCCTGGGTGGGGTTGGGTTGAGTGGGGTGGGGCGGGATGGGTACCTTCTGGGGGTACAGTAGCTCCCGGAATATGGTCGCTGCAGGCCCCGAGCCTGGTGGACATCAGGCCCTCCTGCCCATTGTTGGCTCCCAGGTAGCGGGGATGCCTATTGCAGCCAGTCCCTGGCTGCCCTCTCTGGGGGAGAGTAGCTCCCCCGGTATATATCCCCATACCCCTCTCCCTTCTGGCTCCTGTACACAGCACACACTCACACATGAAGGGTTTTGGGGGCGTGTGTGTTCGGTGGGGTGTAGTGGATGGGGCCACGTAGGTGGTCCCCTTTGGTTGCACTCTGCAGTTCCCTGCCCCTGTTTTAATTACACCTTAGACATTACTACTTATCAAACACACTCACACACACACATTAGGTCTTGGGGGGTGGTTACACTGAGTGGCATCTGGTGGGCGGGGCTCTTTGGGTATGTAGGCTGCCCAGAGTGCCGCGCTCCCAGTTCTACAAGTTTGGCTGCCCCTCAATTTTAATTGCTCACTATTAGAAAATATTGAAGAGCCAGAAGGGTGAGGGGAGGGGTCTTCTTCGCACACCCCTGCTTCCTGGTGTCTGCTCGGGGCAGGAGGGGCCAGGAGGATTAATTAATTGTTCTGCTGGTTCGCGGTCTGTGGTGGCTGGGGGGTTGCTGGCCTCCTGGTGTGCCCGCTGCACTACACCCCAGCAGAGTCGAGGGAGGTAGGATGTGTGGATGTGTGGGGGACGTGAAAGTGTGTGTGGTAATGATTGGGCCTGGATCTGGGACTTGCTGTCGCCTGGCCTGCCTGTGTTTCTCCCGATGGGGCATCAGCGTTGCCTCTCCCCACTGCTCGCGACTTCACCCACCTGTGGGCACGTCTTGACTCCCAGGGCACTTGGCCAGGGGCGCTGGGGCAGGCGCTGACCCACTTTGTGGCTGTCTGGGGCGCTTGGCCCTCCTGGGTATTGGGTGGGGCCTCTGCCGGGGGGTTTGGGGGCGCTCGGGCTCCTGGGGCCCAGGTCCAGTGCACGGCCCATGTCTGGGCGGCTGGGGCCTGGCGGGGTCGGTGGGCTGTTGCCCCTGGTTCCCGGAGTGCCTCTGCCCTATGCTTATGGGGGCTCTTTCCGGGGGCTTCCTCTGCAGTCTTCTGGGTGGATGCGTGGTTGCCCCTGCGGTGGGCTGCCTGGGTTCTGTGCTCTGTGGGGGCTGCTGGTGGCCTGGGTCTTGTGGCCCTCTCTGCCTGCTTCTGATTGCTTGGGGGGGGGCTGTGGATTGTGGCCCTGTACGCTTATACACTCATAACTAAGCACGGTTATCATGTAGGTCCTGTGCCATGGGTGTTGCATGTTCTCACACACACACACACACATTCATTAGTCCAGTAGCATGGTCACTAAGCAGTTGATGTATTATCATGTCGTCTCAGGTCATCTATATCCACAGCTGTGTTGTATGCGATTGCCGCTTCTTGTGCTTGTTTTTGTTTGTTTGTGTGTTTGTTTTTTCTCTGCTTGTCTGCTTTCAGGTGCTCCTGGTGGCGCTAAGGCTGGATTCCCCTCATAGGCCATGGATTGTTGTCTGTTTTGTTTTTTACAGGTGTAGCAGCTGGTTGTCTGGTTTTTGTTTCTATTTTTGTTCTGTTTCCTCTTCTTTCCTCTTCTTCTTTCCTTGTCCCCCGGTCCGGTTCAGTTCAGTTCATGTCATATATTGTAAACAGAAATAAATAAATGGGCATCAAGGGGAGCTTTACATTTATAAAACTTCCCTTGGCAAAACAAATCTGTTTGGCATCAAAGGTATTCAGACTACAATTCTTCTGACATAATGCTGAACAGGACAAGGGGAAAAAAAAGTAAAGAAGACAGTTCTGCCGAAAGCCAGGGATAGACCTGTTCTAAGTTCTATACTTTTTAAAAGGGGCGTGTTTATCAACTATGGAATTAGAAGATTTACAAAAATGGTCAAGTGCTAGATCTTCATCTGGGATTTTAACAGTGTCATATAACTATTCAACAGATCAGTTAAAAAAAAGCCTGCTCATGGAGATGTTTCAGGATCTGGATACCAAGCGTGGACCTAATGTTTTCATTTTTGCAATTCTGATACAGGCTATTGAGCAGTGATAACTAACACCAAGTTCAGATACTGCGGATTTTCTACCTTTGATTTGTTAAGATTGAGCCAATCAGGGACAACCTTGAAGGATCTCTTTGGTTTTGTAGGATCAGTAATTACCTGAGAAAGGTTGATATTGGTACACACCTTTTTTAAATGATCAGAGGCAGAGTTCAACTTGTTTAAATTAAAATTGCCACACAGAGATTGGGTTTAGGCCACATGCACACAGAATGACATCAACAAATATAAGAAATATTAAACATTTATACATAGATTTTTGAATATATGTAGAGGAATGATACTTTGAAATGTGCTCATTGCGGAGTTATGATCAGTTGAGTAATGAAGGTTGAACTATTCTGGGAAAGAGGTTCTATTCCCAGCATCATGATGGACACTCCTGATATAGAAGGTTTCGCTAACGCATTGGAATTGTTTTACTATTTTCATATGCATGTGCAATGAAGAATTGCTTGCTGCTGATAAATGCAAAGAAGAACAGCTTACACATAGATGCTCACATATAGGCTGCTGAATGCAATGAAGACCTGCTTATCAAGTAAAGTTCAATGTCAATGTGTAATATTCAATTAGGATTTGCAAAACAGTGAAGTTAAACAATGAATGGGTCCATAGTCGGTATGAGAAGACTACAGGAATATTGACCTGGGTGTACGTTCAAACAGAGATGAGAAAATTGCGATAAATAATGGTTTGTTTGTTTGTTAGTATGTATAGGAATGTTATGTGTATAAACTGTGTTGAGTTATAGTTACTCAGTAGTGTCTCAGTGAAACAACCGACGGGGGAAGCCTTGCGGTGACAACAAAAGCAGTGTTTTACTGATCAGTCAAGTTGCTCCAGTGTACTCCATACAAACTGGTTGGCTGCTGAAGGGATAGAAAATGGGGAATACTTGTTTTAAAGCAAACAAGGAATTAGATGGGAAAAATACATGTTTTAACGGGACCCAGACAATATTAAATACTCAGACAGATGGGAGAAGAAGTGTAGTTTTGTAGGAAATCACAAAATTATTACATAGAATTAGTGAAATCAATTGAAGAATGCCTTTCTGAAGAGCTGTTTACCACAGATGAGCAGCTTTGCGACCAAGCACATTGTAGATCGCTTTACTGCCAAAATGATCTAATTTAATGGATTGGTTTAGACATGCATAACAGCATTTTAAGAACAAAGAGAGAAACAAAAAGGGACAACGCTTCATGGTGGAAGGTGATGTATAAATAACTGTGTATATGATGAAGGGGGTGGCAACACCCATTCCGAAATTTCGCCATTCCGACATCCCGCTATTCCGACATCCCACCATTCCGACATACCACCATTCCGACATACCACCATTCCGACAAACCACCATTCCGACATGCAAACGTCCCACCATTCCGACATCTCACCATTGCGACATCCCGCTATTCTGACGTTCAAATGTCCCACCATTCCGACAAGGCTTTCCGTATAAGGAAATGTGTGTTACTCAACAGGTGAGTCCCTTCTTTCTGTTCATGCAATTTATATGTTTAACACATGTTTATAGACAAGCGTTATTAAAAACACAAAGTCTCGGCAACTGGAGGAGGAGAAGCAGTCCGCGGTGGTTTTCAATCACACACTCCAATGCCACTTGTTTTAACTTCCGAAAATTTAATCCAGGAAAAAAAGGCTTACAAACATGGACCAAAACGGCTCCATAACATGCACAAGAATCCAAAAGAAACGAAAGTTAACTAAAAGAAAGCAAATAAACAGTATGAAGTGGTCAAAATTGGTTTTACGCATGCCTATGTGCGTCTGGCACATGCGTCTTCGGGCTCTCCCACGTTGGTTTGTGGATGAAAGCTATATGTTCAGCTGTAATGTCATGTAAAAACAATCTCTACATGACATTTACTCCCAGGTGTGACCAGTTAGGTCCTTAAGATATCAACAGGCTGTATAAAGCTACAACCGTTGCGGCTGTGTGTTTGTGCCAAATGCGCAAAGCCCATCCGCGCTTCCCAAAATTGGAGTGAGTACTCATAAATCACGTGAATAACATGAATAAACGTTTTTACTGAATTTTGTTGTGTTTTATACGTTCTATGCTGTCATTTCTCTCTTCTCCTATTGGCAAGGCAAGGCAGAGTGCTCGCAACTGTGTCCTGTGCAGTAGCCGTGATATCTGTAATTGCAATTATTACTTTTGCATATCATGACAGCGTGCAAAAGACGCATGGGCTCTGTGGAGAGCTCCGCTCCAGCTGGCTGTTGTGACAGCTCACTGACACTGTATTTCTGCTTAATCAGTTTCAGTCTCGCCAGAGTTACATTAATATCTGTATTTTTATATTTGAAATTCAGGGGATTTTGATAATAGATTATTAAAGTTTGTTTGCGAGGATGTGGCCTCTGCATGTGCAAAGCTTGTGCGCCAAACTTTAGGGCGTATTTGCGCCGGCATATCATTAGTGCAAAATGTTTTGGGTAAAAAATAGGCTATTAAAAGGAACTGTCGGAATGTTAAAAAAAAACAAAAAACATACCGCCATTCCGACCATAGGAGGAAAAAAGTGTCGGAATGGTGGGACGTTTGATAAAAAATTAAGTGTCGCCATTCCGACAATTGGAGACCCATGTCGGAATGGCGAGATGTCGGAATGGCAGCATGTAACCATGATGAAGGAGAGACCATTTGAGCAGCACAGCCATTTCGCAGCACAGGGACAGCAATCCAAGTTACAGGATCTCCCACGTGGTATCACCTGTCACATTGTGTCAAGGCATCAAAAGAAGAAAAAATCACCAAACTCAAGGACAAAAAGACAAAGACTCCGGTGAACGAAGACAGAGGACTGACAAACCAGAAATACAAAAGGATTCTCGATATCAAGATCCAGAAGAAGAGGCTAACAATGCCACGAACACTTACGATGCTGGGAATGATGCCAGCAATGAACAGAGAAGAAGATTCAGTGTCATCAATCTGCATTACGTGCCTCTAATGAGGGGGTGAATATAGAATCCTCAACGATTACAACGTCTCTGGGAACTGTGACAACAACAAGGTTTAAACCATTTTGATATATATTGTAACCTATTGTCTAAGGAATAGTGCTGAAAATGAGGTAAATCTAATCCACCACTGTCCTTGGTCTTCTGTAGGGTTTTTAAACTAATACGTGGTGGTTTGTTTTTCCACAGAAATTTGGAGATGCATGAATCTAGTGACTTAAACCAAGTAGCAGATGGTTTTATGGGGATCATTGAGAACAAATAGTTAACTTTTGGTAGTATCATCATTTTAATGGATGTAACTCTCCCCATAAGTGATATAGGTAAGGACTTCCAACGAGAGATCGTCCTCTACTGTCTTTAATAATTGCACATAATTTAGCTTTGTTAGCTCTGAGAGCCTGGAGGAAATGTTTATGCCTAAATGTCTAATATTTCCTGACTGTAAAGTGATCGCAGGTATATTATGGACCCTACAGTTAATGGGCAGAACTGTGGTCTTAGACCAGTTGATAGAGTAGTCAGAAAGTGCTGAGAATTTATTTATGAGTGTGATCGTGTGACTGAGAGACGTCTGTGAGTTCTGAAGGAAAAGTAATACATCATCAGCATAAAGACTTATTTTATGCTCAATATTTTGGGATTAATTACTCACAAACGGGTAAGAAAAGGTAGTATTGCCAGACCATACATGATCAAAACAGGGAGCGGAGGTGGTTCAGCTGCAAGGTGTGAATGTCTGACTATAGTTTGTAAAAAGCGGGTAAGATAAGGTGCGAATGCCCGACAATGTATTATCAAAAGAGGGAGCGGAGGTTTTCGGCTGCAAGAAGGTCTGAATGTCCACCCAAAATTCCTGAAAAATGGGTAAAAAAAGGGTGCGAATGCCAAACCATACATCATCAAAAGCAGGAGTGGATGTGTTCGGCTACAAGAAGATTTGAATGTCCATCAATAATTGCTTTAAAACATGAAAGAAAATTTTCGAATATCAAACCGCACATGATCATAAGCGGGAGAGAAGTTGTTCAGCTGCAAGAAGGTGTGAATGTCCACCCATAATTACTTAAAAATGGGTAAGAAAAGGTGAAAATGCCCAACCATACATCATCAAAAGCGGGAGTGGATGTGTTCGGCTACAAGAAGGTTTGAATGTCCGACCATAGTTTGTAAAAAGCGGGTAAGAAAAGGTTCGAATGCCCGAACATAGACCATCAAAAGAGGGAGCGGAGGTGTTCCGCTGTAAGAAGGTGTAAATGTCCGACCATAGACTTAGACTTAGACTTAGACTTAGACTTCCTTTATTGTCATTGCACAAAAAACACAAGGTGAATCTTGACAACGAAATGTCGTTACTTGGCTACCAGTGTAACAGAGCTAGACCTTATTCCTATACAATAATATGTTTTCTATAACTAAGAGCTAAGAGCTAACTATATGCAGGGTGAATAAGTATATATATATTCATGTATATTGCACTAAGTTATTGATATATTGCACTAATTGTCAAAAGAAACATTAAAAATTGCACTGAATTATTGCAAAGAGAAACATTAAATATTGCACTGAGTTATTGCAAAGAAAAACATTAAATATTGCACTGAGTTATTGCAAAGAGAAACATTAAGTATTGCACTGTAACAATTGCACTTAAGAGAACTAGAAAAGAATTTCACAGTCAGAGTAAAGTAAGTGCCAAGGAGTCCCCAGGTTCATGTTGAAGACAAAACTAGACTAACTAAGGTGCGTGTGTTGACCATGTCCATGGGGGGTGGTTTTTGTAGTGTCTGTGTGTGTGTTTAGGGGTGGAGGAGTGTTATGTGGCGTTAAGCAGTCTGATGGCCAGGGGGAAGAAACTGTTCAGTAGTCTGGTCGTTCTGCAGGAGATGCTGCGGAACCTTCTGCCGGACGCCAGGGGGGAAAACAGTCCATGGTTGGGGTGGGTGGGGTCGGAGAGGATCTGGTGAGCCCGGGATAGGCAGCGTCTGTCCGCGATGTTCTTGATGCAGGGGAGCGGAGCCCCCGTGATCTTCTCCCCTGTCCTCACCACCCTCTGTAGAGACTTCCAGTCAGAGGCCCTGCAGCTCCCAGACCAGATGGAGATGTAGCTGGTCAGCAGGCTCTCGATGGTCCCTCTGTAGAAGGTCTGAAGGATGGGGGGCGGGAGGGATGCTCTCTTCATCCGACGCAGGAAGTGCAGGCGCTGCTGGCCCTTCTTCACCAGTGAGGAGATGTGGGGTGACCAGCTGAGGTTGTCAGTGATGTGCACCCCCAGGAACTTGGTGCTGCTGACGACCTCCACAGCTGAGTCGTTGATAAGGAGGGGTGTGTGGGTGGGTCTAGATTTCCTGAAGTCAACGATAATTTCCTTGGTCTTGTTGACATTCAGGATCAGGTTGTTCCCTCTGCACCAGTCCACCAGATGCCGCACCTCCTCCCTGTATGCCGCCTCGTTGTTGTCCCGGATGAGGCCCACTACTGTGGTGTCGTCCGCGTACTTCAGGATGTGGTTGGACCTGAGGCGTGGACGGCAGTCGTGGGTCATCAGGGTGAACAGCAGGGGGCTCAGGACACAGCCCTGGGGGGTGCCGGTGTTCAGGGTGATGACGTCGGAGGTGTTGTTCCCCACTCTGACAGCCTGGGTTCTGTCAGTGAGGAAGTCCAGCAGCCAGTTGCAGAGGGGGGTGTTTATTCCTAAGGGGCCCAGTTTGCCTACCAGGTCCTGGGGGATGATCGTGTTGAAAGCTGAGCTGAAGTCCAGGAACAGCATCCGCACGTGGGTGTTCTTCTCTTCCAGGTGCTCCAGGCTCAGGTGGAGAGCAGTGGAGACTGCATCCTCAGCACTGCGCTTGGACTGGTATGCAAACTGGAACGGGTCGTGTGATGGGGGCAGCGTGGAGATAATGTGGTCCTTAACAAGTCTTTCGAAGCACTTCATGATGGAGGATGTGAGTGCGACGGGGCGGAAGTCGTTAAGGCATGTGATGGTGGTTGTCTTCGGGACCGGAACGACAGTGGCAGACTTGAAGCACCGTGGGACGACGGCCTGGTCCAGGGACGTGTTGAAGATGTCCGTGAGCACGTGGGTCAGCTGGTCCGAGCATTCTTTGATCAACCGACCTGGAATGCTGTCGGGACCTGCCGCTTTCCGCGCGTTGACCTTCCTCAGAACTTTCCGCACTGCTGATGCTTCTAGTCTGAGCGCCTGTTCGTCGGGGTGTGGTGTCGCTTTCCTCGCAGGGTTGGAGTTCAGCTCCTCAAATCTTCCGAAGAAGTTGTTGAGCTCATTGAGGAAGCTGGTGTCGTTCTGGCAGGGTGAGGATGTGGGTTTGTAGTCTGTGACAGACTGGATGCCCTGCCACAGTTTCCTCGTGTCTCTGGAGTCTTGGAAGAGACCTTGGATTTTCCGGCTGTGGGCTCGCTTGGCGTCTCTGATGGCCCGGTTCAGGTTAGCCCTAGCAGACCTGAGAGCCGCAGAATCACCAGATTTGAACGCAGCATTTCGTTCTCTCAGCTTCGCTCGCACCTCCTTGGTCATCCAGGGTTTCTGGTTTGCCCGAGTGACTATTGTTTTTGTTACTGTCTCTTTTTCCATGCACCAACTGATGTAGTCGGACACCGATGCAGCATACTCCTCCACGTTGGTGCGCTGGTTGTCTGTTGCAGCCTCCTTGAAGATGCTCCATTCAGTGCACTCAAAACAGTCCTGCAGTGCAGACATCGCTCCCTCAGGCCATACTCGCACCTTCTTCACTGCCGGTTTTTCTCTGATGAGCCGGGGCTGGTATGCAGGAATTAGCATGACAGAGAGATGGTCTGAGGAGCCCAGGTGGGGGCGGGGGGCTGCTCTGTAGGCCTTCTTTACGTTGGTGTAAACAAGGTCCAGCTTGTTCGCCCCTCTTGTAGCGAAGTCCACGTGTTGGTAAAAGTTTGGAAGCACAGTCTTCATGTTGGCCTGGTTGAAGTCGCCAGCAACAATAAAAACCCCTTCCGGCTGTGTGGCTTGCATGTCCGTGATGTTATCGTGGAGAACACTGAGGGCTTGCTTCGTGTTGGCGCTGGGTGGGATGTAAACAGCAACAATGGTGACGCTGGTGAACTCACGTGGCAGGTAAAAGGGTCGGCATCTCACAGTCAGGAGTTCAATGTCTGCAGAGCAGTGACTGGAGACCCAGGAAGCGTTGTTACACCAGCTGTTCTTCGTGTAGATGCAAACGCCCCCCCCTCGAGTTTTACCTGTGAGAGCGCTGCTTCTGTCGGCTCTAAATGTTGTTAGCCCGTCCAGGCTAACTGCGCTATCTGGGACCGATGCACTGAGCCATGTTTCAGTGAGGACAATGGCACAGCAGTTTCTTGTTTCGAGCTTTGAATGTAGTTCCAGCTTGAGGTAGTCCATTTTATTTTCCAGGGAGCGTACATTGGCGAGCAGCAGTGAGGGAAGCGGCGATCTGTACGGGTTAGCTTTTAGCTTAGCTGTTAGTCCTCCGCGGCAGCCGCGCTTCTGCTTCCTGTCGCACCGTCTCCGACGTCTCCATGGGCGGCCACTAGTTGTGGGAGGGACCGCTGTTTCGCTGGCCGCTCGGTCCGCTCGGCGTAGCAGTCCGAGGCTAGCGAGTGCGGTCCGCGTCTCCGTGCAGAGGAAGTCTTGGAGCCCTAATTTCCTGAGACTAATTGCAGTCTTACGGGTGTACACTGTTCCTACACCATGGCGCTGTTTTGTAGGTACAGGAATCGCTGTCTTAACTGCCGAAAGTAGCCTAAGGTTTGCAATGCTAACCGGAGCCGAAGTAGCCGCAGCCGAGTAGGGCGCCGCCATCTTGAATTTAGTTGGTAGTAGTTGGTAAAAAGCGGGTAAGAAAAGGTTAAAATACCCGACTGTACACAATCAATAGCGGGAGCGGAGTTGTTTGGCTACAAGAAGGTGTGAAAGTCCGACCAGAGTTTGTAAAAAGCAGTTAAGAAAAGGTTCGAATATCCAACCAAACATAATCAAAAGCGGGAGCAGAGCTGTTCGACTGCAAGTAGGTTTGAATGTCAGATCATAATTTGCAAAAAGCTGATGAGAAAAGGTTCAAATGCCTGACTATACACCATCAAAAGCGGGAGCGGAGATGTTCCGCTGTAAGACGGTGTGAATGTCCAACCATAGTTGGTAAAAAGCGGGTAAGAAAAGGTTAAAATACCCAACTGTACACAATCAATAGCGGGAGTGGAGTTGTTCGGCTACAAGAAGGTGTGAAATTCCAACCATCGTTTGTAAAAAGCTGGTAAGAAAAGGTTCGAATGCCCGAATATATACCATCAAAAGCGGATGCGGAGGTGTTCGGCTGGAAGAAGGTGTGAACGTCCGACCAAAGTTGGCAAAAAGCAGTAAAGAAAAGGTTCGAATATCCAAACATAATTAAAAGCGAGAGAGATTGTGTTCAGCTGCAAGTAGGTGTGAATATCCAGCCATAATTACTCACAAACGGGTAAGAAAATGTAGTATTGCCAGACCATACATGATCAAAACAGGGAGCGGAGGTGGTTTAGCTGCAAAAAGGGGTGAATGTCCAACTAAAGTTCAAATATATTAACAAAAGCGGGAGGAGAGGTCTTCGGATTAGAGTGGTTGAAATTTCCAACCATAATCTATAAAATGCGGTGAAAAAAAAAGGTGTGAAGGAATGAATTTTATAGCAAAATCCGAAATCATGCATAACTCCGCAAAAGGAACGTATTGCTCAACCAAAGGGATGCTTCTTTCTCATTCAGTGTAATATGAGGAACTTTATGCTTGATACATTTTAGACATGGATAACTATGAAGGACAAAGCAATTTTAACTTGGTTTGAGCAAAGCAATTCATTTTATAGGAAAATCCGAAATCGTGCAGGACTCATGAAAGTAAGCTTATTCTCGGATTCCTGATCCTCCAGTGTTGCTCTTTCCTATACTGCAAAATAAAGCCTTGTTCTTTGTTGAAATCGATATAGACATTGATAAATATGAAGGACAAAAGCAGTTTCCACTTTTTTTGAGTGAAGGAATTAATTTTATAGCAAAATCCCAAATCAAGCAGAACGTATGAAAAAAAGCTTGTTTTCGGATTCCTGATCCTTCAGTGTTGCTATTTCTTCTACTGAAAAATACAATGTTGTTCTTTGTTGAAGTCAATCTAGACATTGATAAATATGAAGGACAAAGCAGTTTTAACATAGTTTGAGTAAAGGAATTCATTTTATACATAAAATCCCAAATCATGCAGAACGTATGAAAATAAGCTTATTCTCGGATTCCTGTTCCTTCAAGTGTTGCTCTTTCTACTACTGCAAAATACAATGTTGTTCTTTGTTGAAGTAAATCTAGACATTGATAAATATGAAGGACAAAGCAGTTTCCACTTTGTTTGAGTGAAGGAATTAATTTTATAGCTAAATCCAAAATCAAGCAGAACGTATGAAAAAAAGCTTGTTTTCGGATTCCTGATCCTTCAGTGTTACTATTTCTTCTACTGAAAAATACAATGTTGTTCTTTGTTGAAGTCAATCTAGACATTGATAAATATGAAGGACAAAGCAGTTTTAACATAGTTTGAGTAAAGGAATTCATTTTATACATAAAATCCCAAATCATGCAGAACGTATGAAAATAAGCTTATTCTCGGATTCCTGTTCCTTCAAGTGTTGCTCTTTCTACTACTGCAAAATACAATGTTGTTCTTTGTTGAAGTCGATCTAGACATTGATAAATATGAAGGACAAAGCAGTTTTCACTTGGTTTGAGTGAAGGATTTGCAGCTGAAAACCTCCCGCTCCCGCTTTTGATTGTGTATAGTCGGGCTTTCGAGCCTTTTCTTACCCGGTTTTTAGAAATTATGGTTGGACATTCAGACCTTGCAGCCGAAGACATCCACTCCCTCTTTTGATCATACATTGTCGGGCATTCGCACCTTGTCTTACCCGCTTTTGACAAACTATAGTCAGACATTCACACCTTGCAGCTGAAACACCTCAGCTCCCTGTTTTGATCATGTATGGTCTGGCAATACTACCTTTTCTTACCCGTTTGTGAGTAATTATGGCTGGACATTCACACCTACTTGCAGTCGAACAGCTCTGCTCCCGCTTTTGATGGTATATATTCGGGCATTCGAACCTTTTCTTAGCAGCTTTTTACAAACCATGGTTGAACTTTCACACCTTCTTGTAGCCGAACACCTCCGCTCCCGCTTTTGATGGTGTATATTCAGGCATTTGAACCTTTTCTTACCCGCTTTTTACAAACTATGGTCGGACATTCAAACCTTCTTGTAGCCGAAAACCTCCGCTCCCTCTTTTGATCATACATTGTCGGGCATTCGCACCTTTTCTTACCCGTTTTTTACAAACCATGGTCGGACTGTCACACATTCTTGTAGCCAAACACATCCGCTCCCGCTATTGATTGTGTACAGTCGGGTATTTTAACCTTTTCTTACCCGTTTTTTACCAACTATGGTCGGACATTCACACCTTCTTACAGCGGAACACCTCCGCTCCCTCTTTTGATGGTGTATGTTTGGGCATTCGAACCTTTTCTTACCCGCTTTTTACAAACTATGCTCGGACATTCAAACCTTCTTGTAGCCGAACACATCCACTCTTGCTTTTGATGATGTATGGTTGGGCATTCAAACCTACTTGTTGCCCGCTTTTCATTAATTTTGGGTGGACATTCACACCTTGTCACAGCCAAACACCTCCGCTCCCTGTTTTGATCATGTATGGTTGGACATTCGCACCTTTTCTCACCCGCTTTTTGCCAACTATGGTCGGCTGTTCACAGCTTCCTCTCCACCATACTTGTATGGTGGGATATTCACACCCACTTGCATCCGACGACCTTTTGTTGATATTTAGTCGGTCATTCGCAGCTTACCCGCTTTTGGCAAACTATGGCCTTCATGCAGCCAAACACCTCTGATCTCGCTTTTGATGATGTAAGGTTGGGCATTCAGACCTTGCTTCACCTGCTTTTCACCAAATATAGTCGGACATTCACACCTTCTTGCAGCCGAACACTTCCGCTCCACCTTTTAGTGTTCTATCACACCTGTTTTTTCACCGCATTTTATAGATTATGGTTGGAAATTCTAAACCACTCTCATCCGAAGACCTCTCCTCCCGCTTTTGTTAATATATTTGAACTTTAGTCGGACATTCACACCTTCTTGCAGCTGAACCACCTCCGCTCCCTGTTTTGATCATGTATGGTCTGGCAATACTACCTTTTCTTACCCGTTTGTTAGTAATTATGGCTGGACATTCACACCTACTTGCAGCCGAACACCACCTCTCCTGCTTTTGATGATGTATGGACCGGCATTCTTACCTTTTCTAACACATTTTTCAGCAATTATGGTCGGAGATTCACACTTACTCACAGCCGAACAACTCCGCTCCCGCATTTGATGGTGTATAGTCGGGAATTCTCACCCTCTCTCATCAGCTTTTTGCAAATTATGATCTGACATTCACACCTGCTTTTGATAATGTATGGTTGGGCATTCGCACCTTTTCTTACCCATTTTTCAGTAATTATGGGTGGACATTCACACCTTCTTGCAGCTGAGCACCTCCTCTCCCGCTATTGATTGTGTACAGTCGGGTATTTTAACCTTTTCTTACCCGCTTTTTACCAAATATTGTTGGACATTCACACCGTCTTACAGCGGAACACCTCTGCTCCCGCTTTTGATGGTGTATAGTCAGGCATTTGAACCTTTTCTTACCCGCTTTTTACAAACTATGGTCGGACATTCAAACCTTCTTGTAGCCGAAAACCTCCGCTCCCTCTTTTGATTATACATTGTTGGGCATTCGCACCTTATTTACAAACTATAGTCAGACATTCACACCTTGCAGCTGAGCCACCTCAGCTCCCTGTTTTGATAGTGTATGTTCGGGCATTCGAACCTATTCTTACCCCCTTTTTACAAACTATGCTAGGAGATTCACACCTACTCACAGCCGAACAACTCCGCTCCCGCATTTGATGATGTCTTGTCCGGCATTCTAGTCTCTTCTAACACATTTTTCAGCAATTATGGTCGGACATTCACACCTACTCACAGCCGAACACTTCCGCTCCCGCATTTGATGGTGTATAGCCGGGCATTCTCACCCTTTCTCATCAGCTTTTTGCAAATTATGATCTGACATTCACACCTACTTGCAGTCGAACAGCTCTGCTCCCGCTTTTGATTATGTTTGGTTGGATATTCGAACCTTTTCTTAACTGCTTTTTACAAACTTTGGTCGGACGTTCACACCTTCTTGCAGCCGAACACATCCACTTCCACTTTTGATGGTATATATTCCGGCATTCGAACCTTTTCTTACCCGCTTTTTACAAACCGTGGTCGGACTTTCACACCTTCTTGTAGCCAAACAACTCCGCTCCCGCTATTGATTGTGTACAGTCGGGTATTTCAACCTTTTCTTAGCCGCTTTTTACCAACTATGGTCGGACATTTACACCTTCTTACAGCGGAACACCTCCGCTCCCTCTTTTGATGGTCTATGTTCGGGCATTCAAACCTTTTCTTACCCGCTTTTTACAAACTATGGTCGGATATTCAAACCTTCTTGTAGCCGAACACATCCACTCCTGCTTTTGATGATGTATGGTTGGGCATTTTCATCTTTTCTTACCTATTTTTCAGTAATTATGGGTGGACATTCACACCTTCTTGCAGCTGAACAACTCCTCTCCCGCTTATGATCATGTGTGGTTTGATATTCGAAAATTTTCTTTCATGTTTTAAAGCAATTATTGATGGACATTCAAATCTTCTTGTAGCCGAACACATCCACTCCTGCTTTTGATGATGTATGGTTTGGCATTCGCACCCTTTTTTTACCCATTTTTCAGGAATTTTGGGTGGACATTCAGACCTTCTTGCAGCCGAAAACCTCCGCTCCCTCTTTTGATCATACATTGTCGGGCATTCGCACCTTATCTTACCCGCTTTTTACAAACTATAGTCAGACATTCACACCTTGCAGCTGAACCACCTCCGCTCCCTGTTTTGATCATATATGGTCTGGCAATACTACCTTTTCTTACCCGTTTGTGAGTAATTAATCCCAAAATATTGAGCATAAAATAAGTCTTTATGCTGATGATGTATTACTTTTCCTTCAGAACTCACAGACGTCTCTCAGTCACACGATCACACTCATAAATAAATTCTCAGCACTTTCTGACTACTCTATCAACTGGTCTAAGACCACAGTTCTGCCCATTAACTGTAGGGTCCATAATATACCTGCGATCACTTTACAGTCAGGAAATATTAGATATTTAGGCATAAACATTTCCTCCAGGCTCTCAGAGCTAACAAAGCTAAATTATGTGCAATTATTAAAGACAGTAGAGGACGATCTCTCGTTGGAAGTCCTTACCTATATCACTTATGGGGAGAGTTACATCCATTAAAATGATGATACTACCAAAAGTTAACTATTTGTTCTCAATGATCCCCATAAAACCATCTGCTACTTGGTTTAAGTCACTAGATTCATGCATCTCCAAATTTCTGTGGAAAAACAAACCACCACGTATTAGTTTAAAAACCCTACAGAAGACCAAGGACAGTGGTGGATTAGATTTACCTCATTTTCAGCACTATTCCTTAGACAATAGGTTACAATATATATCAAAATGGTTTAAACCTTGTTGTTGTCACAGTTCCCAGAGACGTTGTAATCGTTGAGGATTCTATATTCACCCCCTCATTAGAGGCACGTAATGCAGATTGATGACACTGAATCTTCTTCTCTGTTCATTGCTGGCATCATTCCCAGCATCGTAAGTGTTCGTGGCATTGTTAGCCTCTTCTTCTGGATCTTGATATCGAGAATCCTTTTATATTTCTGGTTTGTCAGTCCTCTGTCTTCGTTCACCGGAGTCTTTGTCTTTTTGTCCTTGAGTTTGGTGATTTTTTCTTCTTTTGATGCCTTGACACAATGTGACAGGTGATACCACGTGGGAGATCCTGTAACTTGGATTGCTGTCCCTGTGCTGCGAAATGGCTGTGCTGCTCAAATGGTCTCTCCTTCATCATGGTTACATGCTGCCATTCCGACATCTCGCCATTCCGACATGGGTCTCCAATTGTCGGAATGGCGACACTTAATTTTTTATCAAACGTCCCACCATTCCGACACTTTTTTCCTCCTATGGTCGGAATGGCGGTATGTTTTTTGTTTTTTTTAACATACCGCCATTCCGACAGTTCCTTTTAATAGCCTATTTTTTACCCAAAACATTTTGCACTAATGATATGCCGGCGCAAATACGCCCTAAAGTTTGGCGCACAAGCTTTGCACATGCAGAGGCCACAGCCTCGCAAACAAACTTTAATAATCTATTATCAAAATCCCCTGAATTTCAAATATAAAAATACAGATATTAATGTAACTCTGGCGAGACTGAAACTGATTAAGCAGAAATACAGTGTCAGTGAGCTGTCACAGCAGCCAGCTGGAGCGGAGCTCTCCACAGAGCCCATGCGTCTTTTGAAAACCACCGCGGACTGCTTCTCCTCCTCCAGTTGCCGAGACTTTGTTTTTTTAATAATGCTTGTCTATAAACATGTGTTAAACATATAAATTGCATGAACAGAAAGAAGGGACTCACCTGTTGAGTAACACACATTTCCTTATACGGAAAGCCTTGTCGGAATGGTGGGACATTTGAACGTCAGAATAGCGGGATGTCGGAATGGTGGGACGTTTGCATGTCGGAATGGTGGTTTGTCGGAATGGTGGTATGTCGGAATGGTGGGATGTCGGAATAGCGGGATGTCGGAATGGCGGGATTTCGGAATGGGTGTTGCCACCCCCTTCATCATATACACAGTTATTTATACATCACCTTCCACCATGAAGCGTTGTCCCTTTTTGTTTCTCTCTTTGTTCTTAAAATGCTGTTATGCATGTCTAAACCAATCCATTAAATTAGATCATTTTGGCAGTAAAGCGATCTACTATGTGCTTGGTCGCAAAGCTGCTCATCTGTGGTAAACAGCTCTTCAGAAAGGCATTCTTCAATTGATTTCACTAATTCTATGTAATAATTTTGTGATTTCCTACAAAACTACACTTCTTCTCCCATCTGTCTGAGTATTTAATATTGTCTGGGTCCCGTTAAAACATGTATTTTTCCCATCTAATTCCTTGTTTGCTTTAAAACAAGTATTCCCCATTTTCTATCCCTTCAGTAGCCAACCGGTTTGTATGGAGTACACTGGAGCAACTTGACTGATCAGTAAAACACTGCTTTTGTTGTCACCGCAAGGCTTCCCCCGTCGGTTGTTTCACTGAGACACTACTGAGTAACTATAACTCAACACAGTTTATACACATAACATTCATATACATACTAACAAACAAACAAACAATTATTTATCGCAATTTTCTCATCTCTGTTTGAACGTACACCCAGGTAAATATTCCTGTAGTCTTCTCATACCGACTATGGACCCATTCATTGTTTAACTTCACTGTTTTGCAAATCCTAATTGAATATTACACATTGACATTGAACTTTACTTGATAAGCAGGTCTTCATTGCATTCAGCAGCCTATATGTGAGCATCTATGTGTAAGCTGTTCTTCTTTGCATTTATTAGCAGCAAGCAATTCTTCATTGCACATGCATATGAAAATAGTAAAACAATTCCAATGCGTTAGCGAAACCTTCTATATCAGGAGTGTCCATCATGATGCTGGGAATAGAACCTCTTTCCCAGAATAGTTCAACCTTCATTACTCAACTGATCATAACTCCGCAATGAGCACATTTCAAAGTATCATTCCTCTACATATATTCAAAAATCTATGTGTAAATGTTTAATATTTCTTATATTTGTTGATGTCATTCTGTGTGCATGTGGCCTAAACCCAATCTCTGTGTGGCAATTTTAATTTAAACAAGTTGAACTCTGCCTCTGATCTTTTAAAAAAGGTGTGTACCAATATCAACCTTTCTCAGGTAATTACTGATCCTACAAAACCAAAGAGATCCTTCAAGGTTGTCCCTGATTGGCTCAATCTTAACAAATCAAAGGTAGAAAATCCGCAGTATCTGAACTTGGTGTTAGTTATCACTGCTCAATAGCCTGTATCAGAATTGCAAAAATGAAAACATTAGGTCCACGCTTGGTATCCAGATCCTGAAACATCTCCATGAGCAGGCTTTTTTTTAACTGATCTGTTGAATAGTTATATGACACTGTTAAAATCCCAGATGAAGATCTAGCACTTGACCATTTTTGTAAATCTTCTAATTCCATAGTTGATAAACACGCCCCTTTTAAAAAGTATAGAACTTAGAACAGGTCTATCCCTGGCTTTCGGCAGAACTGTCTTCTTTACTTTTTTTTCCCCTTGTCCTGTTCAGCATTATGTCAGAAGAATTGTAGTCTGAATACCTTTGATGCCAAACAGATTTGTTTTGCCAAGGGAAGTTTTATAAATGTAAAGCTCCCCTTGATGCCCATTTATTTATTTCTGTTTACAATATATGACATGAACTGAACTGAACCGGACCGGGGGACAAGGAAAGAAGAAGAGGAAAGAAGAGGAAACAGAACAAAAATAGAAACAAAAACCAGACAACCAGCTGCTACACCTGTAAAAAACAAAACAGACAACAATCCATGGCCTATGAGGGGAATCCAGCCTTAGCGCCACCAGGAGCACCTGAAAGCAGACAAGCAGAGAAAAAACAAACACACAAACAAACAAAAACAAGCACAAGAAGCGGCAATCGCATACAACACAGCTGTGGATATAGATGACCTGAGACGACATGATAATACATCAACTGCTTAGTGAACCCCCCCCCCCCCCCCCCATACCCAAAGAGCCCCGCCCACCAGATGCCACTCAGTGTAACCACCCCCCAAGACCTAATGTGTGTGTGTGAGTGTGTTTGATAAGTACTAATGTCTAAGGTGTAATTAAAACAGGGGCAGGGAACTGCAGAGTGCAACCAAAGGGGACCACCTACGTGGCCCCATCCACTACACCCCACCGAACACACACGCCCCCAAAACCCTTCATGTGTGAGTGTGTGCTGTGTACAGGAGCCAGAAGGGAGAGGGGTATGGGGATATATACCGGGGGAGCTACTCTCCCCCAGAGAGGGCAGCCAGGGACTGGCTGCAATAGGCATCCCCGCTACCTGGGAGCCAACAATGGGCAGGAGGGCCTGATGTCCACCAGGCTCGGGGCCTGCAGCGACCATACTCCGGGAGCTACTGTACCCCCAGAAGGTACCCATCCCGCCCCACCCCACTCAACCCAACCCCACCCAGGAGGACCACTACAAAAAACAAACAAACAACATCAAAAAACAAACAAACAAACAACCCGGTCACACCAGTCGCAGCAGCCTGGGCCTGAGACCCACCATCACCCAGCAACCCACCACCACCACTATGTGATAAAACTAATCAGAGGGGACCAGAGAGAATGAAATTCAGCCAATTGATGTTTTGAGGAGGCAGACATTGTTTCCATGCTAATATAATCTAAAAGAAAATTTCTAAACTGGTTAATACACAGATTGTTCTTCGCTTTCCAGTTCATGAGAATAGTTTTCTTTGCGATACATAACACTGTGACAACCATGTGTGCTGAGTTAATTTCCATGTTGATGTTGTCTAAGTCACCCAGTATGCACAGTGTGGGGCATGCAGGGATGCTACACTTTAGCCATGTTGATAGGTCCTCACAGACTTCAAGCCAGAACTTCTGGACAGGCGCAGAAAACCACAAAGCGTGTGCATAATCATCAGGTGTGTTATCTGTGCAATGTGAGCAGATGTTTGAGTGTGTTAGACCCATCCTGAACATCCTTTGTCCTGTATAGTGTGTTCTATGAAGGATTTTGTATTGTATGTGCTGTAAATTAGGATTTCAAGTCTTTATGAAGGTGTTCAAACATATTTGTGGTTAGAAGCTATGACCAGAACTGATGGATAAATCTGCCTCCCATTTTGAGGATGGAAGAGACATTGTGTCATCTATCTTAGACAATAATTTATATATTTTTGATAGTAGTTTTGGGGTACAGATGCTTAGAAATTCTGCTACCCTAGTCGGGGGTTGTAAGTCTGGTTGGTGGAGGATATATCCATCCATCCATCCATCATCTGCCGCTTATCCGGGGGTCGGGTCGCGGGGGCAGCAGCTTGAGCAGAGAAACCCAGACGTCTCTGTCCCCGGCCACTTCCTCCAGCTCTTCCGGGGGGACCCCGGGGCGTTCCCAGGCCAGCCGAGAGACATAGTCTCTCCAACGTGTCCTGGGTCTCCCCCGGGGTCTCCTCCCAGTGCGACGTGCCCGGAACACCTCCCCAGGGAGGCGCCCAGGGGGCATCCTAACCAGATGCCCGAGCCACCTCATCTGACTCCTCTCAATGCGGAGGAGCAGCGGTTCTACTCCGAGCCCCTCCCGGATGACTGAGCTTCTCACCCTATCTCTAAGGGAGAGCCCAGACACCCTGCGGAGGAAACCCATTTCGGCCGCTTGTATTCGCGATCTTGTTCTTTCGGTCACTACCCACAACTCGTGACCATAGGTGAGGATGGGAACGTAGATTGACCAGTAAGTAGAGAGCTTCGCCTTCTGGCTCAGCTCCCTCTTCACAACGACGGGTCGGTGCAGAGCCTGCAACACTGCAGGCGCCGCACCGATCCGCCCGTCAATCTCCCGCTCCATTCGTCCGTCACTCGTGAACAAGACCCCGAGATACTGGAACTCCTCCTCTTGGGGAAGGATCTCATTCCCGACCCGGAGAGAGCATTCCACCCTTTTCCGGCTGAGAACCATAGTCTCGGATTTGGAGGTGCTGATTCTCATCCCAGCCGCTTCACACTCGGCTGCGAATCACTCCAGTGAGAGCTGAAGGTCACGGCCTGACGACGCTAACAGAACCACATCATCTGCAAAAAGCAGAGACCCGATTCTGAGGTCGCCAAATGGGACACTCTCAACGCCCTGGCTCCGCCTAGAAATTCTGTCCATAAAAGTTAGGAACAGAATCGGTGACAAAGGGCAGCCCTGACGGAGTCCAACTCTCACCGGAAACGTATCCGACTTACTGCCGGCAATGCGGACCAAACTCTGGCACCGGTCATACAGAGACCGAACGGCCCCTATCAAGGGGTCCGGCACTCCATATTCCCGGAGCACCCCCCACAGGACTCCACGAGGGACACGGTCGAACGCTTTTTCCAAGTCCACAAAACACATGTAGACTGGTTGGGTGAACTCCCATGCACCCTCCAGGATCCTGCCGAGGGTATAGAGCTGGTCCACTGTTCCACGGCCAGGACGAAAGCCACACTGCATCTCCTGAATCCGAGGCTCGATTATCCGACGGATCCTCCTCTCCAATACCCCCGAATAGACCTTACCAGGGAGGCTGAGGAGTGTGATACCCCTATAGTTGGAACACACCCTCCGGTCCCCCTTTTTAAAGAGGGGGACCACCACCCCAATCTGCCAGTCCAGAGGCACTGTCCCCGATGTCCACGCGATACTGCAGAGGCGTGTCAGCCAAGACAGCCCTACAACATCCAGAGCCTTAGGAAACTCAGGACGGACCTCATCCACCCCCGGGGCCTTGCCACCGAGGAGCTTTTTAACCACCTCGGCAACCTCAGCCCCAGAAATGGGAGGCCCCGTCTCCGAGCTCTCCGACTCTGCCTCTTCCGAGCACGTGTTGGTAGGATTGTGGAGTTCCTCGAAGTACTCCCCCCACCGACTCACAACATCCCTAGTTGAGGTCAGCAAAGCCCCGTCCCCACTGTAAACAGTGTTGACTGTGAGCCGCTTCCCCCCCCCTGAGACGCCGGATGGTGGACCAGAATCTTTTCGAGGCCGTCCGGAAATCGTTCTCCATGGTCTCACCGAACTCCTCCCAGGCCCGAGTTTTTGCCTCAGCAACCGCCGAAGCCGTGGCCCGTCTGGCCCGTCGGTACCTATCAGCTTCTTCCAGGGTCCCACTGGCCAAAAAGGCCCGATAGGACTCCTTCTTCAGCTTGACGGCTTCCCTCACCACTGGTGTCCACCAGCAGGTTCGAGGGTTGCCGCCACGACAGGCACCGACCACCTTACGGCCACAACTCCGACCAGCTGCCTCGGCAATGGAGTCACGGAACATGGCCCATTCGGACTCAATGTCCCCCACCTCAAATATGGTTGAAGCTCTGCCGGAGGTGGGAGTTAAAGCTCCTTCTGACGGGGGATTCTGACAAACGCTCCCAGCAGACCCTCACAATACGTTTGGGCCTGCCAGGTCTGATCGGCATCCTCCCCCACCAGCGGAGCCAACTCACCACCAGGTGGTGATCAGTTGACAGCTCCGCCCCTCTCTTCACCCGAGTGTCCAGGACATACGGCCGCAAGTCCGATGATACAACCACAAAGTCGATCATCGAACTGCGGCCAAGGGTGTCCTGGTGCCAAGTGCACATATGGACACCCTTATGCCTGAACATGGTGTTCGTTATGGACAGTCTATGACTGGCACAGAAGTCCAACAACATAACACCCCTCTGATTCAGATCGGGGGGGCCGTTCCTCCCAATCACACCCCTCCAGGTCTCACTCTCATTGCCCACGTGAGCATTGAAGTCCCCCAGCAGAATGAGGGAGTCTCCGGTAGGAGCATTCTCCAGTGCCTCCCCCAGAGACTCCAAAAAGGGTAGGTACTCTGAACTGCTGTTTGGCGCATAGGCACAAACAACAGTCAGGACTCGTCCCCCCACTCAAAGGCGGAGGGAGGCTACCCTCTCGTTCACTGGGGTAAACCCCAATGTACTGGCACACAGCCGGGGGGCAATAAGTATGCCCACACCTGCTCTGCGCCTCTCACCACGGGCAACTCCAGAGTGGAAGAGAGTCCAACCCCTCTCAAGAGTACTGGTTCCAGATCCCAAGCCGTGCGTCGAGGTGAGTCCGACTATATCTAACGGTCTGATGAAGTTTCAACAATAAACAACAAACTTTGTATTATGAGAAAGAACCAGACTCATTCTTTAGAATTCCGAAAATAAGCTCTATTTTACGAGTTATGCACGAATTCGGATTCTCCTATAAAACGAATTCCTTAACTCAAACCAAGTTAAGACTGCTTTGTCCTTCATATTTATTCATGTCTAATCAAGTTTCAATGATAAACAAAGTTGTACTTTTTAGAATGAGAAAGAACTTCTTCAGCAATAAGCATCTCTCGACAAATGACGAAATACAGATTTTGCTATAAAATTAATTGCTATCAGCCTGACTTAAAACTGTTTGTCTTCCTTATTTATCCACTTCAAATCAAGTTTCAACAATTAAAAAAATTTTGTAGTTTGAGAAAGAACAACTTAATCTTGAGCAATCAGTATAAAAAGAAGGTAAGCAAAGGTGCGAATGTCAAACCATACATGATCAAAACAGGGAGCGGAGGTGTTTGGCTGAGACAAGGTGTGAATGTCCACCCATAATTAATGAAAAGCGGGCAACAAGTAGGTTCGAATGCCCAAGCATACATCATCAAAAGCAGGAGTGGATATGTTCGGCTACAAGAAGGTTTGAACGTCTGACCATAGTTTGTAAAAAGCGGGTAAGAAAAGGTTCGAATGCCCGAACATACACCATCAAAGGAGGGAGCGGAGGTGTTCCGCTGTAAGAAGGTGTTAATGTCCGACCATAGTTGGTAAAAAACGGGTAAGAAAAGGTTAAAATACCCGACTGTACACAATCAGTAACGGGTGCGGAGTTGTTCGGCTACTAAAAGGTGTGAAAGTCCGACCATGGTTTGTAAAAAGCGGGTAAGAAAAGGTGCGAATGCCCGAAAATGTATGATCAAAAGAGGGAGCGGAGGTGTTCGGCTGCAAGAAGGTGTGAATGTACACCCATAATTACTGAAAAATGGGTAAGAAAAGGTGCGAATGCCCAACTATACATAATCAAAAGCAGGAGTGGATGTGTTCGGCTCCAAGAAGGGTTGAATGTCTGACCATAGTTTGTAAAAAGCAGGTAAGAAAAGGTTTGACTGCCCGAACATACACCATCAAAAGAGGGAGCGGAGGTGTTCCGCTGTAAGAAGGTGTGAATGTCCGACCATAGTTGGTAAAAAGCGGGTAAGAAAAGGTTAAAATACCCGACTGTACACAATCAAAAGCGGGAGCGGAGTTGTTCGGCTACTAAAAGATGTGAAAGTCCGACTATGGTTTGTAAAAAGCGGGTAAGAAAAGGTGCTAATGCCCGACAATGTATGATCAAAAGAGGGAGTGGAGGTTTTCGGCTGTAAGAAGGTCTGAATGTCCAACTATATTTTGTAAAATCCGGGTAAGAAAAGGCTTGAAAGCCCGACTATACACCATCATAAGCGGGAGAGGAGGTGTTCGGCTGCAAGAAGGTGTGAATGGCCACCCATAATTACTGAAAAATGGGTATGAAAAGGTGCGAATGCCCAAACATACATCATCAAAAGCAGGAGTGGATGTGTTGGACTACAAGAAGGTTTGAAAGTCCCACCATGGTTTGTAAAAAACGGGTAAGAAAAGGTGCGAATGCCCGACAATGTATGATCAAAAGAGGGAGCGGAGGTTTTTGGCTACAAGAAGGTTTGAATGTCCGACCATAGTTTGTAAAAAGCGGGTAAGAAAAGGTTCAAATGCCTGACAATACACCATCAAAAGCGGGAGCGGAGATGTTCCGCTGTAAGACGGTGTGAATGTCCGACCATAGTTGGTAAAAAGCGGGTAAGAAAAGGTTCGAATGCCCGAACATACACCATCAAAGGAGGGAGCGGAGGTGTTCCGCTGTAAGAAGGTGTTAATGTCCGACCATAGTTGGTAAAAAACGGGTAAGAAAAGGTTAAAATACCCGACTGTACACAATCAGTAACGGGTGCGGAGTTGTTCGGCTACTAAAAGGTGTGAAAGTCCGACCATGGTTTGTAAAAAGTGGGTAAGAAAAGGTCCGAATGCCCGAAAATGTATGATCAAAAGAGGGAGCGGAGGTGTTCGGCTGCAAGAAGGTGTGAATGTACACCCATAATTACTGAAAAATGGGTAAGAAAAGGTGCGAATGCCCAACTATACATAATCAAAAGCAGGAGTGGATGTGTTCGGCTCCAAGAAGGGTTGAATGTCTGACCATAGTTTGTAAAAAGCAGGTAAGAAAAGGTTTGACTGCCCGAACATACACCATCAAAAGAGGGAGCGGAGGTGTTCCGCTGTAAGAAGGTGTGAATGTCCGACCATAGTTGGTAAAAAGCGGGTAAGAAAAGGTTAAAATACCCGACTGTACACAATCAAAAGCGGGAGCGGAGTTGTTCGGCTACTAAAAGATGTGAAAGTCCGACTATGGTTTGTAAAAAGCGGGTAAGAAAAGGTGCTAATGCCCGACAATGTATGATCAAAAGAGGGAGTGGAGGTTTTCGGCTGTAAGAAGGTCTGAATGTCCAACTATATTTTGTAAAATCCGGGTAAGAAAAGGCTTGAAAGCCCGACTATACACCATCATAAGCGGGAGAGGAGGTGTTCGGCTGCAAGAAGGTGTGAATGGCCACCCATAATTACTGAAAAATGGGTATGAAAAGGTGCGAATGCCCAAACATACATCATCAAAAGCAGGAGTGGATGTGTTGGACTACAAGAAGGTTTGAAAGTCCCACCATGGTTTGTAAAAAACGGGTAAGAAAAGGTGCGAATGCCCGACAATGTATGATCAAAAGAGGGAGCGGAGGTTTTTGGCTACAAGAAGGTTTGAATGTCCGACCATAGTTTGTAAAAAGCGGGTAAGAAAAGGTTCAAATGCCTGACAATACACCATCAAAAGCGGGAGCGGAGATGTTCCGCTGTAAGACGGTGTGAATGTCCGACCATAGTTGGTAAAAAGCGGGTAAGAAAAGGTTCAAATGCCTGACAATACACCATCAAAAGCGGGAGCGGAGATGTTCCGCTGTAAGACGGTGTGAATGTCCGACCATAGTTGGTAAAAAGCGGGTAAGAAAAGGTTAAAATACCCGACTGTACACAATCAATAGCGGGAGCGGAGTTGTTCGGCTACAAGAAGGTGTGAAAGTCCAACCATGGTTTGTAAAAAGCTGCTAAGAAAGGCTTCGAATGCCCGAATATATACCATCAAAAGCGGAAGCGGAGGTGTTCGGCTGCAAGAATGTGTGAACGTCCGACCAAAGTTTGTAAAAAGCAGTTAAGAAAAGGTTCGAATATCCAACCAAACATAATCAAAAGCGGGAGCAGAGCTGTTCGACTGCAAGTAGGTGTGAATGTCCAGCCATAATTACTCACAAACGGGTAAGAAAAGGTAGTATTGCCAGACCATACATGATCAAAACAGGGAGCTGAGGTGGTTCAGCACCAAGGTGTGAATGTCTGACTATAGTTTGTAAAAAGCGGGTAAGATAAGGTGCGAATGCCCGACAATGTATGATCAAAAGAGGGAGCAGAGGTTTTCGGCTGCAAGAAGGTCTGAATGTCCATCCAAAATTCCTGAGAAATGGGTAAAAAATAGGTGCGAATGCCAAACCATACATCATCAAAAGCAGGAGTGGATGTGTTCGGCTACAAGAAGATTTGAATGTCCATCAATAATTGCTTTAAAACATGAAAGAAAATTTTCGAATATCAAACCGCACATGATCATAAGCGGGAGAGGAGTTGTTCAGCTGCAAGAAGGTGTGAATGTCCACCCATAATTACTGAAAAATGGGTAAGAAAAGGTGAAAATGCCCAACCATACATCATCAAAAGCAGGAGTGGATGTGTTCGGCTACAAGAAGGTTTGAATGTCTGACCATAGTTTGTAATAAGCGGGTAAGAAAAGGTTCGAATGCCCGAACATAGACCATCAAAAGAGGGAGCGGAGGTGTTCCGCTGTAAGAAGGTGTAAATGTCCGACCATAGTTGGTAAAAAGCGGGTAAGAAAAGGTTAAAATACCCGACTGTACACAATCAATAGCGGGAGCGGAGTTGTTTGGCTACAAGAAGGTGTGAAAGTCCGACCACGGTTTGTAAAAAGCGGGTAAGAAAAGGTTCGAATGCCGGAATATATACCATCAAAAGTGGAAGTGGATGTGTTCGGCTGCAAGAAGGTGTGAACGTCCGACCAAAGTTTGTAAAAAGCAGTTAAGAAAAGGTTCGAATATCCAACCAAACATAATCAAAAGCGGGAGCAGAGCTGTTCGACTGCAAGTAGGTGTGAATGTCCAGCCATAATTACTCACAAACGGGTAAGAAAAGGTAGTATTGCCAGACCATACATGATCAAAACAGGGAGCTGAGGTGGTTCAGCACCAAGGTGTGAATGTCTGACTATAGTTTGTAAAAAGCGGGTAAGATAAGGTGCGAATGCCCGACAATGTATGATCAAAAGAGGGAGCAGAGGTTTTCGGCTGCAAGAAGGTCTGAATGTCCATCCAAAATTCCTGAGAAATGGGTAAAAAATAGGTGCGAATGCCAAACCATACATCATCAAAAGCAGGAGTGGATGTGTTCGGCTACAAGAAGATTTGAATGTCCATCAATAATTGCTTTAAAACATGAAAGAAAATTTTCGAATATCAAACCGCACATGATCATAAGCGGGAGAGGAGTTGTTCAGCTGCAAGAAGGTGTGAATGTCCACCCATAATTACTGAAAAATGGGTAAGAAAAGGTGAAAATGCCCAACCATACATCATCAAAAGCAGGAGTGGATGTGTTCGGCTACAAGAAGGTTTGAATGTCTGACCATAGTTTGTAATAAGCGGGTAAGAAAAGGTTCGAATGCCCAAACATAGACCATCAAAAGAGGGAGCGGAGGTGTTCCGCTGTAAGAAGGTGTAAATGTCCGACCATAGTTGTTAAAAAGCGGGTAAGAAAAGGTTAAAATACCCGACTGTACACAATCAATAGCGGGAGCGGAGTTGTTTGGCTACAAGAAGGTGTGAAAGTCCGACCACGGTTTGTAAAAAGCGGGTAAGAAAAGGTTCGAATGCCGGAATATATACCATCAAAAGTGGAAGTGGATGTGTTCGGCTGCAAGAAGGTGTGAACGTCCGACCAAAGTTTGTAAAAAGCAGTTAAGAAAAGGTTCGAATATCCAACCAAACATAATCAAAAGCGGGAGCAGAGCTGTTCGACTGCAAGTAGGTGTGAATGTCAGATCATAATTTGCAAAAAGCTGATGAGAAAGGGTGAGAATGCCCGGCTATACACCATCAAATGCGGGAGTGGAAGTGTTCGGCTGTGAGTAGGTGTGAATGTCCGACCATAATTGCTGAAAAATGTGTTAGAAGAGACTAGAATGCCGGACAAGACATCATCAAATATGGGAGCGGAGTTGTTCGGCTGTGAGTAAGGTTGAATCTCCGAGCATAGTTTGTAAAAAGGGGGTAAGAATAGGTTCGAATGCCCGAACATACACTATCAAAACAGGGAGCTGAGGTGGCTCAGCTGCAAGGTGTGAATGTCTGACTATAGTTTGTAAATAAGGTGCGAATGCCCAACAATGTATAATCAAAAGAGGGAGCGGAGGTTTTCGGCTACAAGAAGGTTTGAATGTCCGACCATAGTTTGTAAAAAGCGGGTAAGAAAAGGTTCAAGCGCCTGACTATACACCATCAAAAGCGGGAGCAGAGGTGTTCCGCTGTAAGACGGTGTGAATGTCCGACCATATTTGGTAAAAAGCGGGTAAGAAAAGGTTAAAATACCCGACTGTACACAATCAATAGCGGGAGAGGAGGTGTTCAGCTGCAAGAAGGTGTGAATGTCCACCCATAATTACTGAAAATTGGGTAAGAAAAGGTGCGAATGCCCAACCATACATTATCAAAAGCAGGTGTGAATGTCAGATCATAATTTGCAAAAAGCTGATGAGAAAGGGTGAGAATGCCCGACTATACACCATCAAATGCGGGAGCGGAGTTGTTCGGCTGTGAGTAAGTGTGAATGTCCGACCATAATTGCTGAAAAATGTGTTAGAAAAGGTAAGAATGCCGGTCCATACATCATCAAAAGCGGGAGAGGTGGTGTTCGGCTGCAAGTAGGTGTGAATGTCCAGCCATAATTACTAACAAACGGGTAAGAAAAGGTAGTATTGCCATACCATACATGATCAAAACAGGGAGCGGAGGTGGTTCAGCTGCAAGAAGGTGTGAATGTCCGACTAAAGTTCAAATATATTAACAAAAGCGGGAGGAGAGGTCTTCGGATGAGAGTGGTTGAGAATTTCCAAAAATAATCTATAAAATGCGGTGAAAAAAAAGGTGTGATAGAACACTAAAAGGTGGAGCGGAAGTGTTCGGCTGCAAGAAGGTGTGAACGTCCGACCAAAGTTTGTAAGAAGCAGTTAAGAAAAGGTTCGAATATCCAACCAAACATAATCAAAAGCGGGAGCAGAGCTGTTCGACTGCAAGTAGGTGTGAATGTCCAGCCATAATTACTCACAAACGGGTAAGAAAAGGTAGTATTGCCAGACCATACATGATCAAAACAGGGAGCTGAGGTGGTTCAGCACCAAGGTGTGAATGTCTGACTATAGTTTGTAAAAAGCGGGTAAGATAAGGTGCGAATGCCCGACAATGTATGATCAAAAGAGGGAGCAGAGGTTTTCGGCTGCAAGAAGGTCTGAATGTCCACCCAAAATTCCTGAGAAATGGGTAAAAGATAGGTGCGAATGCCAAACCATACATCATCAAAAGCAGGAGTGGATGTGTTAGGCTACAAGAAGATTTGAATGTCCATCAATAATTGCTTTAAAACATGAAAGAAAATTTTCGAATATCAAACCGCACATGATCATAAGCGGGAGAGGAGTTGTTCAGCTGCAAGAAGGTGTGAATGTCCACCCATAATTACTGAAAAATGGGTAAGAAAAGGTGAAAATGCCCAACCATACATCATCAAAAGCAGGAGTGGATGTGTTCGGCTACAAGAAAGTTTGAATGTCTGACCATAGTTTGTAATAAGCGGGTAAGAGAAGGTTTGAATGCCCGAACATAGACCATCAAAAGAGGGAGCGGAGGTGTTCCGCTGTAAGAAGGTGTAAATGTCCGACCATAGTTGGTAAAAAGCGGGTAAGAAAAGGTTAAAATACCCGACTGTACACAATCAATAGCGGGAGCGGAGTTGTTCGGCTACAAGAAGGTGTGAAAGTCCAACCATCGTTTGTAAAAAGCTGGTAAGAAAAGTTTCGAATGCCCGAATATATACCATCAAAAGCGGAAGCGGAGGTGTTCGGCTGCAAGAAGGTGTGAACGTCCGACCAAAGTTGGCAAAAAGCAGTAAAGAAAAGGTTCGAATATCCAAACATAATTAAAAGCGAGAGAGATTGTGTTCAGCTGCAAGTAGGTGTCAATATCCAGCCATAATTACTCACAAACGGGTAAGAAACGTGCATGCAGAACGTATGAAAAGAAGCTTATTCTCGGATTCCTGATCCTTCAGTGTTGCTTTTTCTTCTACTGCAAAATACAATGTTGTTCTTTGTTGAAGTCGATCTAGACATTGATAAATATGAAGGACAAATCAGTTTTAACTTGGTTTGAGTGAAGGAATTCATTTTATACATAAAATCCCAAATCATGCAGAACGTATGAAAATAAGCTTATTCTCGGATTACTGATCCTTCAGTGTTGCTCTTTCTTCTGCTGCAAAATCCAGTGTTGTTCTTTGTTGAAGTCAATCTAGACATTGAGAAATATGAAGGACAAAGCAGTTTTAACATAGTTTGAGTGAAGGCATTCATTTATAGTAAAATCAATAATCGTGCAGAACTCATGAAAATAAGCTTATTCTCGGATTCCTAAAACTTTTGATTTGCTCTTTCTTTACTGCAAAGTACAATGTTGTTCTTTGTTGAAGTCGATCTAGACATTGATAAATATGAAGGACAAAGCAGTTTTCACTTGGTTTGAGTGAAGGATTTGCAGCTGAAAACCTCCCGCTCCCGCTTTTGATTGTGTATAGTCGGAATTTCGAGCCTTTTCTTACCCGGTTTTTAGAAATTATGGTTGGACATTCAGACCTTGCAGCCGAAGACCTCCACTCCCTCTTTTGATCATATATTGTCGGGCATTCGCACCTTGTCTTACCCGCTTTTTACAAACTATAGTCAGACATTCACACCTTGCAGCTGAACCACCTCAGCTCCCTGTTTTGATCATGTATGGTCTGGCAATACTACCTTTTCTTACCCGTTTGTGAGTAATTATGGCTGGACATTCACACCTACTTGCAGTCGAACACCTCCGCTTCCGCTTTTGATGGTATATATTCGGGCATTCGAACATTTTCTTACCAGCTTTTTACAAACCATGGTTGGACTTTCACACCTTCTTGTAGCCGAACAACTCCGCTCCCCCTATTGATTGTGTACAGTCGGGTATTTTAACCTTTTCTTACACGTTTTTTACCAACTATGGTCGGACATTCACACCTTCTTACAGCGGAACACCTCCGCTCCCTCTTTTGATGGTGTATGTTTGGGCATTCGAACCTTTTCTTACCCGCTTTTTACAAACTATGCTCGGACATTCAAACCTTCTTGTAGCCGAACACCACCTCTCCCGCATTTGATGGTGTATAGTCGGGCATTCTCACCCTTTCTCATCAGCTTTTTGCAAATTATGATCTGACATTCACACCTGCTTTTGATAATGTATGGTTGGGCATTCGCACCTTATTTACAAACTATAGTCAGACATTCACACCTTGCAGCTGAGCCACCTCAGCTCCCTGTTTTGATAGTGTATGTTCGGGCATTCGAACCTATTCTTACCCCCTTTTTACAAACTATGCTCGGAGATTCACACCTACTCACAGCCGAACAACTCCGCTCCCGTATTTGATGATGTCTTGTCCGGCATTCTAGTCTCTTCTAACACATTTTTCAGCAATTATGGTTGGACATTCACACCTACTCACAGCCGAACACTTCCGCTCCCGCATTTGATGGTGTATAGCCGGGCATTCTCACCCTTTCTCATCAGCTTTTTGCAAATTATGATCTGACATTCACACCTACTTGCAGTCGAACAGCTCTGCTCCCGCTTTTGATTATGTTTGGTTGGATATTCGAACCTTTTCTTAACTGCTTTTTACAAACTTTGGTCGGACGTTCACACCTTCTTGCAGCCGAACACATCCACTTCCACTTTTGATGGTATATATTCGGGCATTCGAACCTTTTCTTACCCGCTTTTTACAAACCGTGGTCGGACTTTCACACCTTCTTGTAGCCAAACAACTCCGCTCCCCCTATTGATTGTGTACAGTCGGGTATTTTAACCTTTTCTTACCCGTTTTTTACCAACTATGGTCGGACATTTACACCTTCTTACAGCGGAACACCTCCGCTCCCTCTTTTGAATGTCTATGTTCGGGCATTCAAACCTTTTCTTACCCGCTTTTTACAAACTATGGTCGGACATTCAAACTTTCTTGTAGCCGAACACATCCACTCCTGCTTTTGATGATGTATGGTTGGGCATTTTCACCTTTTCTTACCCATTTTTCAGTAATTATGGGTGGACATTCACACCTTCTTGCAGCTGAACAACTCCTCTCCCGCTTATGATCATGTGCGGTTTGATATTCGAAAATTTTCTTTCATGTTTTAAAGCAATTATTGATGGACATTCAAATCTTCTTTTAGCCGAACACATCCACTCCTGCTTTTGATGATGTATGGTAACCTTTTCTTACCCGCTTTTTACAAACTATGGTCGGATATTCAAACCTTCTTGTAGCCAAAACCCTCCGCTCCCTCTTTTGATCATACATTGTCGGGCATTCGCACCTTATCTTACCCGCTTTTTACAAACTATAGTCAGACATTCACACCTTGCAGCTGAACCACCTCCGCTCCCTGTTTTGATCATGTATGGTCTGGCAATACTACCTTTTCTTACCCGTTTGTGAGTAATTAATCCCAAAATATTGAGCATAAAATAAGTCTTTATGCTGATGATGTATTACTTTTCCTTCAGAACTCACAGACGTCTCTCAGTCACACGATCACACTCATAAATAAATTCTCAGCACTTTCTGACTACTCTATCAACTGGTCTAAGACCACAGTTCTGCCCATTAACTGTAGGGTCCATAATATACCTGCGATCACTTTACAGTCAGGAAATATTAGATATTTAGGCATAAACATTTCCTCCAGGCTCTCAGAGCT
Source organism: Leuresthes tenuis (assembly GCF_036924035.1). Lineage (NCBI taxonomy): Eukaryota > Metazoa > Chordata > Actinopteri > Atheriniformes > Atherinopsidae > Leuresthes > Leuresthes tenuis. Next base: position 400,003 of record NW_027325398.1, on the reverse strand, counting down.
AACAAAGCTAAATTATGTGCAATTATTAAAGACAGTAGAGGACGATCTCTCGTTGGAAGTCCTTACCTATATCACTTATGGGGAGAGTTACATCCATTAAAATGATGATACTACCAAAAGTTAACTATTTGTTCTCAATGATCCCCATAAAACCATCTGCTACTTGGTTTAAGTCACTAGATTCATGCATCTCCAAATTTCTGTGGAAAAACAAACCACCACGTATTAGTTTAAAAACCCTACAGAAGACCAAGGACAGTGGTGGATTAGATTTACCTCATTTTCAGCACTATTCCTTAGACAATAGGTTACAATATATATCAAAATGGTTTAAACCTTGTTGTTGTCACAGTTCCCAGAGACGTTGTAATCGTTGAGGATTCTATATTCACCCCCTCATTAGAGGCACGTAATGCAGATTGATGACACTGAATCTTCTTCTCTGTTCATTGCTGGCATCATTCCCAGCATCGTAAGTGTTCGTGGCATTGTTAGCCTCTTCTTCTGGATCTTGATATCGAGAATCCTTTTGTATTTCTGGTTTGTCAGTCCTCTGTCTTCGTTCACCGGAGTCTTTGTCTTTTTGTCCTTGAGTTTGGTGATTTTTTCTTCTTTTGATGCCTTGACACAATGTGACAGGTGATACCACGTGGGAGATCCTGTAACTTGGATTGCTGTCCCTGTGCTGCGAAATGGCTGTGCTGCTCAAATGGTCTCTCCTTCATCATGGTTACATGCTGCCATTCCGACATCTCGCCATTCCGACATGGGTCTCCAATTGTCGGAATGGCGACACTTAATCTTTTATCAAACGTCCCACCATTCCGACACTTTTTTCCTCCTATGGTCGGAATGGCGGTATGTTTTTTGTTTTTTTTAACATACCGCCATTCCGACAGTTCCTTTTAATAGTCTATTTTTTACCCAAAACATTTTGCACTAATGATATGCCAGGCCCCAGCCGCCCAGACATGGGCCGTGCACTGGACCTGGGCCCCAGGAGCCCGAGCGCCCCCAAACCCCCCGGCAGAGGCCCCACCCAATACCCAGGAGGGCCAAGCGCCCCAGACAGCCACAAAGTGGGTCAGCGCCTGCCCCAGCGCCCCTGGCCAAGTGCCCTGGGAGTCAAGACGTGCCCACAGGTGGGTGAAGTCGCGAGCAGTGGGGAGAGGCAACGCTGATGCCCCATCGGGAGAAACACAGGCAGGCCAGGCGACAGCAAGTCCCAGATCCAGGCCCAATCATTACCACACACACTTTCACGCCCCATACATCCACACATCCACACATCCTACCTCCCTCGACTCTGCTGGGGTGTAGTGCAGCGGGCACACCAGGAGGCCAGCAACCCCCCAGCCACCACAGACCCCGAACCAGCAGAACAATTAATTAATCCTCCTGGCCCCTCCTGCCCCGAGCAGACACCAGGAAGCAGGGGTGTGCGAAGAAGACCCCTCCCCTCACCCTTCTGGCTCTTCAATATTTTCTAATAGTGAGCAATTAAAATTGAGGGGCAGCCAAACTTGTAGAACTGGGAGCGCGGCACTCTGGGCAGCCTACATACCCAAAGAGCCCCGCCCACCAGATGCCACTCAGTGTAACCACCCCCCAAGACCTAATGTGTGTGTGTGAGTGTGTTTGATAAGTAGTAATGTCTAAGGTGTAATTAAAACAGGGGCAGGGAACTGCAGAGTGCAACCAAAGGGGACCACCTACGTGGCCCCATCCACTACACCCCACCGAACACACACGCCCCCAAAACCCTTCATGTGTGAGTGTGTGCTGTGTACAGGAGCCAGAAGGGAGAGGGGTATGGGGATATATACCGGGGGAGCTACTCTCCCCCAGAGAGGGCAGCCAGGGACTGGCTGCAATAGGCATCCCCGCTACCTGGGAGCCAACAATGGGCAGGAGGGCCTGATGTCCACCAGGCTCTGGGCCTGCAGCGACCATATTCCGGGAGCTACTGTACCCCCAGAAGGTACCCATCCCGCCCCACCCCACTCAACCCAACCCCACCCAGGAGGACCACTACAAAAAACAAACAAACAACATCAAAAAACAAACAAACAAACAACCCGGTCACACCAGTCGCAGCAGCCCGGGCCTGAGACCCACCATCACCCAGCAACCCACCACCACCACTATGTGATAAAACTAATCAGAGGGGACCAGAGAGAATGAAATTCAGCCAATTGATGTTTTGAGGAGGCAGACATTGTTTCCATGCTAATATAATCTAAAAGAAAATTTCTAAACTGGTTAATACACAGATTGTTCTTCGCTTTCCAGTTCATGAGAATAGTTTTCTTTGCGATACATAACACTGTGACAACCATGTGTGCTGAGTTAATTTCCATGTTGATGTTGTCTAAGTCACCCAGTATGCACAGTGTGGGGCATGCAGGGATGCTACACTTTAGCCATGTTGATAGGTCCTCACAGACTTCAAGCCAGAACTTCTGGACAGGCGCAGAAAACCACAAAGCGTGTGCATAATCATCAGGTGTGTTATCTGTGCAATGTGAGCAGATGTTTGAGTGTGTTAGACCCATCCTGAACATCCTTTGTCCTGTATAGTGTGTTCTATGAAGGATTTTGTATTGTATGTGCTGTAAATTAGGATTTCAAGTCTTTATGAAGGTGTTCAAACATATTTGTGGCCAGAAGCTATGACCAGAACTGATGGATAAATCTGCCTCCCATTTTGAGGATGGAAGAGACATTGTGTCATCTATCTTAGACAATAATTTATATATTTTTGATAGTAGTTTTGGGGTACAGATGCTTAGAAATTCTGCTACCCTAGTCGGGGGTTGTAAGTCTGGTTGGTGGAGGATATATCCATCCATCCATCCATCATCTGCCGCTTATCCGGGGGTCGGGTCGCGGGGGCAGCAGCTTGAGCAGAGAAACCCAGACGTCTCTGTCCCCAGCCACTTCCTCCAGCTCTTCCGGGGGGACCCCGGGGCGTTCCCAGAACAGCCGAGAGACATAGTCTCTCCAACGTGTCCTGGGTCTCCCCCGGGGTCTCCTCCCAGTGCGACGTGCCCGGAACACCTCCCCAGGGAGGCACCCAGGGGGCATCCTAACCAGATGCCCGAGCCACCTCATCTGACTCCTCTCAATGCGGAGGAGCAGCGGTTCTACTCCGAGCCCCTCCCGGATGACTGAGCTTCTCACCCTATCTCTAAGGGAGAGCCCAGACACCCTGCGGAGGAAACCCATTTCGGCCGCTTGTATTCGCGATCTTGTTCTTTCGGTCACTACCCACAACTCGTGACCATAGGTGAGGATGGGAACGTAGATTGACCAGTAAGTAGAGAGCTTCGCCTTCTGGCTCAGCTCCCTCTTCACAACGACGGGTCGGTGCAGAGCCTGCAACACTGCAGGCGCCGCACCGATCCGCCCGTCAATCTCCCGCTCCATTCGTCCGTCACACGTGAACAAGACCCCGAGATACTGGAACTCCTCCTCTTGGGGAAGGATCTCATTCCCGACCCGGAGAGAGCATTCCACCCTTTTCCGGCTGAGAACCATAGTCTCGGATTTGGAGGTGCTGATTCTCATCCCAGCCGCTTCACACTCGGCTGCGAATCACTCCAGTGAGAGCTGAAGGTCACGGCCTGACGACGCTAACAGAACCACATCATCTGCAAAAAGCAGAGACCCGATTCTGAGGTCGCCAAATGGGACACCCTCAACGCCCTGGCTCCGCCTAGAAATTCTGTCCATAAAAGTTAGGAACAGAATCGGTGACAAAGGGCAGCCCTGACGGAGTCCAACTCTCACCGGAAACGTATCCGACTTACTGCCGGCAATGCGGACCAAACTCTGGCACCGGTCATACAGAGACCGAACGGCCCCTATCAAGGGGTCCGGCACTCCATATTCCCGGAGCACCCCCCACAGGACTCCACGAGGGACACGGTCGAACGCTTTCTCCAAGTCCACAAAACACATGTAGACTGGTTGGGCGAACTCCCATGCACCCTCCAGGATCCTGCCGAGGGTATAGAGCTGGTCCACTGTTCCACGGCCAGGACGAAAGCCACACTGCATCTCCTGAATCCGAGGCTCGATTATCCGACGGATCCTCCTCTCCAATACCCCCGAATAGACCTTACCAGGGAGGCTGAGGAGTGTGATACCCCTATAGTTGGAACACACCCTCCGGTCCCCCTTTTTAAAGAGGGGGACCACCACCCCAATCTGCCAGTCCAGAGGCACTGTCCCCGATGTCCATGCGATACTGCAGAGGCGTGTCAGCCAAGACAGCCCTACAACATCCAGAGCCTTGAGAAACTCAGGACGGACCTCATCCACCCCCGGGGCCTTGCCACCGAGGAGCTTTTTAACCACCTCGGCAACCTCAGCCCCAGAAATGGGAGGCCCCGTCTCCGAGCTCTCCGACTCTGCCTCTTCCGAGCACGTGTTGGTAGGATTGTGGAGTTCCTCGAAGTACTCCCCCCACCGACTCACAACATCCCTAGTTGAGGTCAGCAAAGCCCTGTCCCCACTGTAAACAGTGTTGACTGTGAGCCGCTTCCCCCCCCCTGAGACGCCGGATGGTGGACCAGAATCTTTTCGAGGCCGTCCGGAAATCGTTCTCCATGGTCTCACCGAACTCCTCCCAGGCCCGAGTTTTTGCCTCAGCAACCGCCGAAGCCGTGGCCCGTCTGGCCCGTCGGTACCTATCAGCTTCTTCCAGGGTCCCACTGGCCAAAAAGGCCCGATAGGACTCCTTCTTCAGCTTGACGGCTTCCCTCACCACTGGTGTCCACCAGCAGGTTCGAGGGTTGCCGCCACGACAGGCAAAGACCACCTTACGGCCACAACTCCGACCAGCTGCCTCGGCAATGGAGTCACGGAACATGGCCCATTCGGACTCAATGTCCCCCACCTCAAATATGGTTGAAGCTCTGCCGGAGGTGGGAGTTAAAGCTCCTTCTGACGGGGGATTCTGACAAACGCTCCCAGCAGACCCTCACAATACGTTTGGGCCTGCCAGGTCTGATCGGCATCCTCCCCCACCAGCGGAGCCAACTCACCACCAGGTGGTGATCAGTTGACAGCTCCGCCCCTCTCTTCACCCGAGTGTCCAGGACATACGGCCGCAAGTCCGATGATACAACCACAAAGTCGATCATCGAACTGCGGCCAAGGGTGTCCTGGTGCCAAGTGCACATATGGACACCCTTATGCCTGAACATGGTGTTCGTTATGGACAGTCTATGACTGGCACAGAAGTCCAACAACATAACACCACTCTGATTCAGATCGGGGGGGCCGTTCCTCCCAATCACACCCCTCCAGGTCTCACTCTCATTGCCCACGTGAGCATTGAAGTCCCCCAGCAGAATGAGGGAGTCTCCGGTAGGAGCATTCTCCAGTGCCTCCCCCAGAGACTCCAAAAAGGGTAGGTACTCTGAACTGCTGTTTGGCGCATAGGCACAAACAACAGTCAGGACTCGTCCCCCCACCCAAAGGCGGAGGGAGGCTACCCTCTCGTTCACTGGGGTAAACCCCAATGTACTGGCACACAGCCGGGGGGCAATAAGTATGCCCACACCTGCTCTGCGCCTCTCACCACGGGCAACTCCAGAGTGGAAGAGAGTCCAACCCCTCTCAAGAGTACTGGTTCCAGATCCCAAGCCGTGCGTCGAGGTGAGTCCGACTATATCTAACGGTCTGATGAAGTTTCAACAATAAACAACAAACTTTGTATTATGAGAAAGAACCAGACTCATTCTTTAGAATTCCGAAAATAAGCTCTATTTTACGAGTTATGAATTCGGATTCTCCTATAAAACGAATTCCTTAACTCAAACCAAGTTAAGACTGCTTTGTCCTTCATATTTATTCATGTCTAATCAAGTTTCAATGATAAACAAAGTTGTACTTTTTAGAATGAGAAAGAACTTCTTCAGCAATAAGCATCTCTCGACAAATGACGAAATACAGATTTTGCTATAAAATTAATTGCTATCAGCCTGACTTAAAACTGTTTGTCTTCCTTATTTATCCACTTCAAATCAAGTTTCAACAATTAAAAAAATTTTGTAGTTTGAGAAAGAACAACTTAATCTTGAGCAATCAGTATAAAAAGAAGGTAAGCAAAGGTGCGAATGTCAAACCATACATGATCAAAACAGGGAGCGGAGGTGTTTGGCTGGGACAAGGTGTGAATGTCCACCCATAATTAATGAAAAGCGGGCAACAAGTAGGTTCGAATGCCCAAGCATACATCATCAAAAGCAGGAGTGGATATGTTCGGCTACAAGAAGGTTTGAACGTCTGACCACAGTTTGTAAAAAGCGGGTAAGAAAAGGTTCGAATGCCCGAACATACACCATCAAAGGAGGGAGCGGAGGTGTTCCGCTGTAAGAAGGTGTTAATGTCCGACCATAGTTGGTAAAAAACGGGTAAGAAAAGGTTAAAATACCCGACTGTACACAATCAGTAGCGGGTGCGGAGTTGTTCGGCTACTAAAAGGTGTGAAAGTCCGACCATGGTTTGTAAAAAGCGGGTAAGAAAAGGTGCGAATGTCCGAAAATGTATGATCAAAAGAGGGAGCGGAGGTGTTCGGCTGCAAGAAGGTGTGAATGTACACCCATAATTACTGAAAAATGGGTAAGAAAAGGTGCGAATGCCCAACTATACATAATCAAAAGCAGGAGTGGATGTGTTTGGCTCCAAGAAGGGTTGAATGTCTGACCATAGTTTGTAAAAAGCAGGTAAGAAAAGGTTTGACTGCCCGAACATACACCATCAAAAGAGGGAGCGGAGGTGTTCCGCTGTAAGAAGGTGTGAATGTCCGACCATAGTTGGTAAAAAGCGGGTAAGAAAAGGTTAAAATACCCGACTGTACACAATCAAAAGCGGGAGCGGAGTTGTTCGGCTACTAAAAGATGTGAAAGTCCGACTATGGTTTGTAAAAACCGGGTAAGAAAAGGCTTGAAAGCCCGACTATACACCATCATAAGCGGGAGAGGAGGTGTTCAGCTGCAAGAAGGTGTGAATGTCCACCCATAATTACTGAAAAATGGGTATGAAAAGGTGCGAATGCCCAAACATACATCATCAAAAGCAGGAGTGGATGTGTTGGGCTACAAGAAGGTTTGAAAGTCCCACCATGGTTTGTAAAAAACGGGTAAGAAAAGGTGCGAATGCCCGACAATGTATGATCAAAAGAGAGAGCGGAGGTTTTTGGCTACAAGAAGGTTTGAATGTCCGACCATAGTTTGTAAAAAGCGGGTAAGAAAAGGTTCAAATGCCTGACAATACACCATCAAAAGCGGGAGCGGAGTTGTTCCGCTGTAAGACGGTGTGAATGTCCGACCATAGTTGGTAAAAAGCGGGTAAGAAAAGGTTCAAATGCCTGACAATACACCATCAAAAGCGGGAGCGGAGATGTTCCGCTGTAAGACGGTGTGAAAGTCCGACCATAGTTGGTAAAAAGCGGGTAAGAAAAGGTTAAAATACCCGACTGTACACAATCAATAGGGGGAGCGGAGTTGTTCGGCTACAAGAAGGTGTGAAAGTCCAACCATGGTTTGTAAAAAGCTGCTAAGAAAAGCTTCGAATGCCCGAATATATACCATCAAAAGCGGAAGCGGAGGTGTTCGGCTGCAAGAAGGTGTGAACGTCCGACCAAAGTTTGTAAAAAGTAGTTAAGAAAAGGTTCGAATATCCAACCAAACATAATCAAAAGCGGGAGCAGAGCTGTTCGACTGCAAGTAGGTGTGAATGTCCAGCCATAATTACTCACAAACGGGTAAGAAAAGGTAGTATTGCCAGACCATACATGATCAAAACAGGGAGCTGAGGTGGTTCAGCACCAAGGTGTGAATGTCTGACTATAGTTTGTAAAAAGCGGGTAAGCTGCGAATGACCGACTAAATATCAACAAAAGGTCTTCGGATGCAAGTGGTTGTGAATATCCCACCATACAAGTATGGTGGAGAGGAAGCTGTGAACAGCCGACCATAGTTTGCAAAAAGCGGGTGAGACAAGGTGCGAATGTCCAACCATACATGATCAAAACAGGGAGCGGAGGTGTGAATGTCCACCCAAAATTAATGAAAAGCGGGCAAAAAGTAGGTTTGAATGCCCAAGCATACATCATCAAAAGAAGGAGTGGATGTGTTCGGCTACAAGAAGGTTTGAATGTCCGAGCATAGTTTGTAAAAAGCGGGTAAGAAAAGGTTCGAATGCCCAAACATACACCATCAAAAGAGGGAGCGGAGGTGTTCCGCTGTAAGAAGGTGTGAATGTCCGACCATAGTTGGTAAAAAGTGGGTAAGAAAAAGTTAAAATACCCGACTGTACACAATCAATAGGGGGAGCGGAGTTGTTCGGCTACAAGAAGGTGTGAAAGTCCAACCATGGTTTGTAAAAAGCTGCTAAGAAAAGGTTCGAATGCCCGAATATATACCATTAAAAGCGGAAGCGGAGGTGTTCGGCTGCAAGAAGGTGTGAACGTCCGACCAAAGTTTGTAAAAAGCAGTTAAGAAAAGGTTCGAATATCCAACCAAACATAATCAAAAGCGGGAGCAGAGCTGTTCGACTGCAAGTAGGTGTGAATGTCCTGCAATAATTACTCACAAACGGGTAAGAAAAGGTAGTATTGCCAGACCATACATGATCAAAACAGGGAGCTGAGGTGGTTCAGCACCAAGGTGTGAATGTCTGACTATAGTTTGTAAAAAGCGGGTACGATAAGGTGCGAATGCCCGACAATGTATAATCAAAAGAGGGAGAAGAGGTTTTCGGCTACAAGACGGTGTGAATGTCCGACCATAGTTGGTAAAAAGCGGGAAAGAAAAGGTTAAAATACCCGACTGTACACAATCAATAGCGGGAGCGGAGTTGTTCGGCTACAAGAAGGTGTGAAAGTCCAACCATCGTTTGTAAAAAGCTGGTAAGAAAAGGTTCGAATGCCCGAACATATACCATCAAAAGCGGAAGCGGAGGTGTTCGGCTGCAAGAAGGTGTGAACGTCCGACCAAAGTTGGCAAAAAGCAGTAAAGAAAAGGTTCGAATATCCAAACATAATCAAAAGCGAGAGAGATTGTGTTCAGCTGCAAGTAGGTGTGAATATCTAGCCATAATTACTCACAAACGGGTAAGAAAATGTAGTATTGCCAGACCATACATGATCAAAACAGGGAGCGGAGGTGGTTTAGCTGCAAAAAGGGGTGAATGTCCAACTAAAGTTCAAATATATTAACAAAAGCGGGAGGAGAGGTCTTCGGATTAGAGTGGTTGAAATTTCCAACCATAATCTATAAAATGTGGTGAAAAAAAAAGGTGTGAAGGAATTAATTTTATAGCAAAATCCGAAATCATGCATAACTCCGCAAAAGGAACGTATTGCTCAACCAAAGGGATGCTTCTTTCTCATTCAGGGTAATATGAGGAACTTTATGCTTGATACATTTTAGACATGGATAACTATGAAGGACAAAGCAATTTTAACTTGGTTTGAGCAAAGCAATTCATTTTATAGGAAAATCCGAAATCGTGCAGGACTCATGAAAGTAAGCTTATTCTCGGATTCCTGATCCTCCAGTGTTGCTCTTTCCTATACTGCAAAATACAGCCTTGTTCTTTGTTGAAATCGATATAGACATTGATAAATATGAAGGACAAAGCAGTTTCCACTTTGTTTGAGTGAAGGAATTAATTTTATAGCAAAATCCCAAATCAAGCAGAACGTATGAAAATAAGCGTGTTTTCGGATTCCTGATCCTTCAGTGTTGCTATTTCTTCTACTGCAAAATACAATGTTGTTCTTTGTTGAAGTCAATCTAGACATTGATAAATATGAAGGACAAAGCAGTTTTAACATAGTTTGAGTGAAAGCATTCATTTATAGTAAAATCAATAGTCGTGCAGAACTCATGAAAATAAGCTTATTCTCGGATTCCTAAACCTTTTGATTTGCTCTTTCTTTACTGCAAAGTACAATGTTGTTCTTTGTTGAAGTCGATCTAGACATTGATAAATATGAAGGACAAAGCAGTTTTCACTTGGTTTGAGTGAAGGATTTGCAGCTGAAAACCTCCCGCTCCCGCTTTTGATTGTGTATAGTCGGGCTTTCGAGCCTTTTCTTACCCGGTTTTTAGAAATTATGGTTGGACATTCAGACCTTGCAGCCGAAGACCTCCACTCCCTCTTTTGATCATACATTGTCGGGCATTCGCACCTTGTCTTACCCGCTTTTTACAAACTATAGTCAGACATTCACACCTTGCAGCTGAACCACCTCAGCTCCCTGTTTTGATCATGTATGGTCTGGCAATACTACCTTTTCTTACCCGTTTGTGAGTAATTATGGCTGGACATTCACACCTACTTGCAGTCGAACAGCTCTGCTCCCGCTTTTGATGGTATATATTCGGGCATTCGAACCTTTTCTTAACTGCTTTTTGCAAACTTTGGTCGGACGTTCACACCTTCTTGCAGCCGAACACCTCCGCTTCCACTTTTGATGGTATATATTCGGGCATTCGAACCTTTTCTTAGCAGCTTTTTACAAACCATGGTTGAACTTTCACACCTTCTTGTAGCCGAACACCTCCGCTCCCGCTTTTGATGGTGTATAGTCAGGCATTTGAACCTTTTCTTACCCGCTTTTTACAAACTATGGTCGGACATTCAAACCTTCTTGTAGCCGAAAACCTCCGCTCCCTCTTTTGATCATACATTGTCGGGCATTCGCACCTTTAATTACCCGTTTTTTACAAACCATGGTCGGACTGTCACACATTCTTGTAGCCAAACACATCCGCTCCCGCTATTGATTGTGTACAGTCGGGTATTTTAACCTTTTCTTACCCGCTTTTTACCAACTATGGTCAGACATTCACAACGTCTTACAGCGGAACACCTCCTCTCCCGCTTTTGATGGTGTATAGTCAGGCATTTGAACCTTTTCTTACCCGCTTTTTACAAACTATGGTCGGACATTCAAACCTTCTTGTAGCCGAAAACCTCCGCTCCCTCTTTTGATCATACATTGTCGGGCATTCGCACCTTTTCTTACCCATTTTTTACAAACCATGGTCGGACTGTCACACATTCTTGTAGCCAAACACATCCGCTCCCGCTATTGATTGTGTACAGTCGGGTATTTTAACCTTTTCTTACCCGTTTTTTACCAACTATGGTCGGACATTCACACCTTCTTACAGCGGAACACCTCCGCTCCCTCTTTTGATGGTGTATGTTTGGGCATTCGAACCTTTTCTTACCCGCTTTTTACAAACTATGCTCGGACATTCAAACCTTCTTGTAGCCGAACACATCCACTCCTGCTTTTGATGATGTATGGTTGGGCATTCAAACCTACTTGTTGCCCGCTTTTCATTAATTTTGGGTGGACATTCACACCTTGTCACAGCCAAACACCTCCGCTCCCTGTTTTGATCATGTATGGTTGGACATTCGCACCTTTTCTCACCTGCTTTTTGCCAACTATGGTCGTCTGTTCACAGCTTCCTCTCCACCATACTTGTATGGTGGGATATTCACACCCACTTGCATCCGAAGACCTTTTGTTGATATTTAGTCGGTCATTCGCAGCTTACCCGCTTTTGGCAAACTATGGCCTTCATGCAGCCAAACACCTCTGATCTCGCTTTTGATGATGTAAGGTTGGGCATTCAGACCTTGCTTCACCTGCTTTTCACCAAATATAGTCGGACATTCACACCTTCTTGCAGCCGAACACTTCCGCTCCACCTTTTAGTGTTCTATCACACCTTTTTTTTCACCGCATTTTATAGATTATGGTTGGAAATTCTCAACCACTCTCATCCGAAGACCTCTCCTCCCGCTTTTGTTAATATATTTGAACTTTAGTCGGACATTCACCCCTTCTTGCAGCTGAACCACCTCCGCTCCCTGTTTTGATCATGTATGGTCTGGCAATACTACCTTTTCTTACCCGTTTGTTAGTAATTATGGCTGGACATTCACACCTACTTGCAGCCGAACACCACCTCTCCCGCTTTTGATGATGTATGGACCGGCATTCTTACCTTTTCTAACACATTTTTCAGCAATTATGGTCGGAGATTCACACTTACTCACAGCCGAACAACTCCGCTCCCGCATTTGATGGTGTATAGTCGGGCATTCTCACCCTTTCTCATCAGCTTTTTGCAAATTATGATCTGACATTCACACCTGCTTTTGATAATGTATGGTTTGGCATTCGCACCTTTTCTTACCCATTTTTCAGTAATTATGGGTGGACATTCACACCTTCTTGCAGCTGAACACTCTCCCGCTATTGATTGTGTACAGTCGGGTATTTTAACCTTTTCTTACCCGCTTTTTACCAAATATGGTCGGACATTCACACCGTCTTACAGCGGAACACCTCTGCTCCCGCTTTTGATGGTGTATAGTCAGGCATTTGAACCTTTTCTTACCCGCTTTTTACAAACTATGGTCGGACATTCAAACCTTCTTGTAGCCGAAAACCTCCGCTCCCTCTTTTGATTATACATTGTTGGGCATTCGCACCTTATTTACAAACTATAGTCAGACATTCACACCTTGCAGCTGAGCCACCTCTGCTCCCTGTTTTGGTAGTGTATGTTCGGGCATTCGAACCTATTCTTACCCCCTTTTTACAAACTATGCTCGGAGATTCACACCTACTCACAGCCGAACAACTCCGCTCCCGCATTTGATGATGTCTTGGCCGGCATTCTAGTCTCTTCTAACACATTTTTCAGCAATTATGGTTGGACATTCACACCTACTCACAGCCGAACACTTCCGCTCCCGCATTTGATGGTGTATAGTCAGGCATTTGAACCTTTTCTTACCCGCTTTTTACAAACTATGGTCGGACATTCAAACCTTCTTGTAGCCAAAAACCTCCGCTCCCTCTTTTGATCATACATTGTCGGGCATTCGCACCTTATCTTACCCGCTTTTTACAAACTATAGTCAGACATTCACACCTTGCAGCTGAACCACCTCCGCTCCCTGTTTTGATCATGTATGGTCTGGCAATACTACCTTTTCTTACCCGTTTGTGAGTAATTAATCCCAAAATATTGAGCATAAAATAAGTCTTTATGCTGATGATGTATTACTTTTCCTTCAGAACTCACAGACGTCTCTCAGTCACACGATCACACTCATAAATAAATTCTCAGCACTTTCTGACTACTCTATCAACTGGTCTAAGACCACAGTTCTGTCCATTAACTGTAGGGTCCATAATATACCTGCGATCACTTTACAGTCAGGAAATATTAGATATTTAGGCATAAACATTTCCTCCAGGCTCTCAGAGCTAACAAAGCTAAATTATGTGCAATTATTAAAGACAGTAGAGGACGATCTCTCGTTGGAAGTCCTTACCTATATCACTTATGGGGAGAGTTACATCCATTAAAATGATGATACTACCAAAAGTTAACTATTTGTTCTCAATGATCTGGTTTAAGTCACTAGATTCATGCATCTCCAAATTTCTGTGGAAAAACAAACCACCACGTCTTAGTTTAAAAACCCTACAGAAGACCAAGGACAGTGGTGGATTAGATTTACCTCATTTTCAGCACTATTCCTTAGACAATAGGTTACAATATATATCAAAATGGTTTAAACCTTGTTGTTGTCACAGTTCCCAGAGACGTTGTAATCGTTGAGGATTCTATATTCACCCCCTCATTAGAGGCACGTAATGCAGATTGATGACACTGAATCTTCTTCTCTGTTCATTGCTGGCATCATTCCCAGCATCGTAAGTGTTCGTGGCATTGTTAGCCTCTTCTTCTGGATCTTGATATCGAGAATCCTTTTGTATTTCTGGTTTGTCAGTCCTCTGTCTTCGTTCACCGGAGTCTTTGTCTTTTTGTCCTTGAGTTTGGTGATTTTTTCTTCTTTTGATGCCTTGACACAATGTGACAGGTGATACCACGTGGGAGATCCTGTAACTTGGATTGCTGTCCCTGTGCTGCGAAATGGCTGTGCTGCTCAAATGGTCTCTCCTTCATCATGGTTACATGCTGCCATTCCGACATCTCGCCATTCCGACATGGGTCTCCAATTGTCGGAATGGCGACACTTAATTTTTTATCAAACGTCCCACCATTCCGACACTTTTTTCCTCCTATGGTCGGAATGGCGGTATGTTTTTTGTTTTTTTTAACATACCGCCATTCCGACAGTTCCTTTTAATAGCCTATTTTTTACCCAAAACATTTTGCACTAATGATATGCCGGCGCAAATACGCCCTAAAGTTTGGCGCACAAGCTTTGCACATGCAGAGGCCACAGCCTCGCAAACAAACTTTAATAATCTATTATCAAAATCCCCTGAATTTCAAATATAAAAATACAGATATTAATGTAACTCTGGCGAGACTGAAACTGATTAAGCAGAAATACAGTGTCAGTGAGCTGTCACAGCAGCCAGCTGGAGCGGAGCTCTCCACAGAGCCCATGCGTCTTTTGCACGCTGTCATCATATGCAAAAGTAATAATTGCAATTACAGATATCACGGCTACTGCACAGGATACAGTTGAGAGCACTCTGCCTTGCCTTGCCAATAGGAGAAGAGAGAAATGACAGCATAGAACGTATAAAACACAACAAAATGCAGTAAAAACGTTTATTCATGTTATTCACGTGATTTATGAGTACTCACTCCAATTTTGGGAAGCGCGGATGGGTTTTGCGCATTTGGCACAAACACACAGCCGCAACGGTTGTAGCTTTATACAGCCTGTTGATATCTTAAGGACCTAACTGGTCACACCTGGGAGTAAATGTCATGTAGAGATTGTTTTTACATGACATTACAGCTGAACATATAGCTTTCATCCACAAACCAACGTGGGAGAGCCCGAAGACGCATGTGCCAGACGCACATAGGCATGCGTAAAACCAATTTTGACCACTTCATACTGTTTATTTGCTTTCTTTTAGTTAACTTTCGTTTCTTTTGGATTCTTGTGCGTGTTATGGAGCCGTTTTGGTCCATGTTTGTAAGCCTTTTTTTCCTGGATTAAATTTTCGGAAGTTGAAACAAGTGGCATTGGAGTGTGTGATTGAAAACCACCGCGGACTGCTTCTCCTCCTCCAGTTGCCGAGACTTTGTGTTTTTAATAACGCTTGTCTATAAACATGTGTTAAACATATAAATTGCATGAACAGAAAGAAGGGACTCACCTGTTGAGTAACACACATTTCCTTATACGGAAAGCCTTGTCGGAATGGTGGGACATTTGAACGTCAGAATAGCGGGATGTCGCAATGGTGGGATGTCGGAATGGTGGGACGTTTGCATGTCGGAATGGTGGTATGTCGGAATGGTGGTATGTCGGAATGGTGGGATGTCGGAATAGCGGGATGTCGGAATGGCGGGATTTCGGAATGGGTGTTGCCACCCCCTTCATCATATACACAGTTATTTATACATCACCTTCCACCATGAAGCGTTGTCCCTTTTTGTTTCTCTCTTTGTTCTTAAAATGCTGTTATGCATGTCTAAACCAATCCATTAAATTAGATCATTTTGGCAGTAAAGCGATCTACAATGTGCTTGGTCACAAAGCTGCTCATCTGTGGTAAACAGCTCTTCAGAAAGGCATTCTTCAATTGATTTCACTAATTCTATGTAATAATTTTGTGATTTCCTACAAAACTACACTTCTTCTCCCATCTGAGTATTTAATATTGTCTGGGTCCCGTTAAAACATGTATTTTTCCCATCTAATTCCTTGTTTGCTTTAAAACAAGTATTCCCCATTTTCTATCCCTTCAGTAGCCAACCAGTTTGTATGGAGTACACTGGAGCAACTTGACTGATCAGTAAAACACTGCTTTTGTTGTCACCGCAAGGCTTCCCCCGTCGGTTGTTTCACTGAGACACTACTGAGTAACTATAACTCAACACAGTTTATACACATAACATTCATATACATACTAACAAACAAACAAACAATTATTTATCGTAATTTTCTCATCTCTGTTTGAACGTACACCCAGGTAAATATTCCTGTAGTCTTCTCATACCGACTATGGACCCATTCATTGTTTAACTTCACTGTTTTGCAAATCCTAATTGAATATTACACATTGACATTGAACTTTACTTGATAAGCAGGTCTTCATTGCATTCAGCAGCCTATATGTGAGCATCTATGTGTAAGCTGTTCTTCTTTGCATTTATCAGCAGCAAGCAATTCTTCATTGCACATGCATATGAAAATAGTAAAACAATTCCAATGCGTTAGCGAAACCTTCTATATCAGGAGTGTCCATCATGATGCTGGGAATAGAACCTCTTTCCCAGAATAGTTCAACCTTCATTACTCAACTGATCATAACTCCGCAATGAGCACATTTCAAAGTATCATTCCTCTACATATATTCAAAAATCTATGTGTAAATGTTTAATATTTCTTATATTTGTTGATGTCATTCGGTGTGCATGTGGCCTAAACCCAATCTCTGTGTGGCAATTTTAATTTAAACAAGTTGAACTCTGCCTCTGATCATTTAAAAAAGGTGTGTACCAATATCAACCTTTCTCAGGTAATTACAGATCCTACAAAACCAAAGAGATCCTTCAAGGTTGTCCCTGATTGGCTCAATCTTAACAAATCAAAGGTAGAAAATCCGCAGTATCTGAACTTGGTGTTAGTTATCACTGCTCAATAGCCTGTATCAGAATTGCCAAAAATGAAAACATTAGGTCCACGCTTGGTATCCAGATCCTGAAACATCTCCATGAGCAGGCTTTTTTTTAACTGATCTGTTGAATAGTTATATGACACTGTTAAAATCCCAGATGAAGATCTAGCACTTGACCATTTTTGTAAATCTTCTAATTCCATAGTTGATAAACATGCCCCTTTTAAAAAGTATAGAACTTAGAACAGGTCTATCCCTGGCTTTCGGCAGAACTGTCTTCTTTACTTTTTTTTCCCCTTGTCCTGTTCAGCATTATGTCAGAAGAATTGTAGTCTGAATACCTTTGATGCCAAACAGATTTGTTTTGCCAAGGGAAGTTTTATAAATGTAAAGCTCCCCTTGATGCCAATTTATTTATTTCTGTTTACAATATATGACATGAACTGAACTGAACCGGACCGGGGGACAAGGAAAGAAGAAGAGGAAAGAAGAGGAAACAGAACAAAAATAGAAACAAAAACCAGACAACCAGCTGCTACACCTGTAAAAAACAAAACAGACAACAATCCATGGCCTATGAGGGGAATCCAGCCTTAGCGCCACCAGGAGCACCTGAAAGCAGACAAGCAGAGAAAAAACAAACACACAAACAAACAAAAACAAGCACAAGAAGCGGCAATCGCATACAACACAGCTGTGGATATAGATGACCTGAGACGACATGATAATACATCAACTGCTTAGTGACCATGCTACTGGACTAATGAATGTGTGTGTGTGTGTGTGAGAACATGCAACACCCATGGCACAGGACCTACATGATAACCGTGCTTAGTTATGAGTGTATAAGCGTACAGGGCCACAATCCACAGCCCCCCCCCCAAGCAATCAGAAGCAGGCAGAGAGGGCCACAAGACCCAGGCCACCAGCAGCCCCCACAGAGCACAGAACCCAGGCAGCCCACCGCAGGGGCAACCACGCATCCACCCAGAAGACTGCAGAGGAAGCCCCCGGAAAGAGCCCCCATAAGCATAGGGCAGAGGCACTCCGGGAACCAGGGGCAACAGCCCACCGACCCCGCCAGGCCCCAGCCGCCCAGACATGGGCCGTGCACTGGACCTGGGCCCCAGGAGCCCGAGCGCCCCCAAACCCCCCGGCAGAGGCCCCACCCAATACCCAGGAGGGCCAAGCGCCCCAGACAGCCACAAAGTGGGTCAGCGCCTGCCCCAGCGCCCCTGGCCAAGTGCCCTGGGAGTCAAGACGTGCCCACAGGTGGGTGAAGTCGCGAGCAGTGGGGAGAGGCAACGCTGATGCCCCATCGGGAGAAACACAGGCAGGCCAGGCGACAGCAAGTCCCAGATCCAGGCCCAATCATTACCACACACACTTTCACGTCCCATACATCCACACATCCACACATCCTACCTCCCTCGACTCTGCTGGGGTGTAGTGCAGCGGGCACACCAGGAGGCCAGCAACCCCCCAGCCACCACAGACCCCGAACCAGCAGAACAATTAATTAATCCTCCTGGCCCCTCCTGCCCCGAGCAGACACCAGGAAGCAGGGGTGTGCGAAGAAGACCCCTCCCCTCACCCTTCTGGCTCTTCAATATTTTCTAATAGTGAGCAATTAAAATTGAGGGGCAGCCAAACTTGTAGAACTGGGAGCGCGGCACTCTGGGCAGCCTACATACCCAAAGAGCCCCGCCCACCAGATGCCACTCAGTGTAACCACCCCCCAAGACCTAATGTGTGTGTGTGAGTGTGTTTGATAAGTAGTAATGTCTAAGGTGTAATTAAAACAGGGGCAGGGAACTGCAGAGTGCAACCAAAGGGGACCACCTACGTGGCCCCATCCACTACACCCCACCGAACACACACGCCCCCAAAACCCTTCATGTGTGAGTGTGTGCTATGTACAGGAGCCAGAAGGGAGAGGGGTATGGGGATATATACCGGGGGAGCTACTCTCCCCGAGAGAGGGCAGCCAGGGACTGGCTGCAATAGGCATCCCCGCTACCTGGGAGCCAACAATGGGCAGGAGGGCCTGATGTCCACCAGGCTGGGGGCCTGCAGCGACCATATTCCGGGAGCTACTGTACCCCCAGAAGGTACCCATCCCGCCCCACCCCACTCAACCCAACCCCACCCAGGAGGACCTCTACAAAAAACAAACAAACAAACCACCCGGTCACACCAGTTGCAGCAGCCCGGGCCTGAGACCCACCATCACCCAGCAACCCACCACCACCACTATGTGATAAAACTAATCAGAGGGGACCAGAGAGAATGAAATTCAGCCAATTGATGTTTTGAGGAGGCAGACATTGTTTCCATGCTAATATAATCTAAAAGAAAATTTCTAAACTGGTTAATACACAGATTGTTCTTCGCTTTCCAGTTCATGAGAATAGTTTTCTTTGCGATACATAACACTGTGACAACCATGTGTGCTGAGTTAATTTCCATGTTGATGTTGTCTAAGTCACCCAGTATGCACAGTGTGGGGCATGCAGGGATGCTACACTTTAGCCATGTTGATAGGTCCTCACAGACTTCAAGCCAGAACTTCTGGACAGGCGCAGAAAACCACAAAGCGTGTGCATAATCATCAGGTGTGTTATCTGTGCAATGTGAGCAGATGTTTGAGTGTGTTAGACCCATCCTGAACATCCTTTGTCCTGTATAGTGTGTTCTATGAAGGATTTTGTATTGTATGAGCTGTAAATTAGGATTTCGAGTCTTTATGAAGGTGTTCAAACATATTTGTGGTTAGAAGCTATGACCAGAACTGATGGATAAATCTGCCTCCCATTTTGAGGATGGAAGAGACATTGTGTCATCTATCTTAGACAATAATTTATATATTTTTGATAGTAGTTTTGGGGTACAGCTGCTAAGAAATTCTGCTACCCTAGTCGGGGGTTGTAAGTCTGGTTGGTGGAGGATATATCCATCCATCCATCCATCATCTGCCGCTTATCCGGGGGTCGGGTCGCGGGGGCAGCAGCTTGAGCAGAGAAACCCAGACGTCTCTGTCCCCGGCCACTTCCTCCAGCTCTTCCGGGGGGACCCCGAGGCGTTCCCAGGCCAGCCGAGAGACATAGTCTCTCCAACGTGTCCTGGGTCTCCCCCGGGGTCTCCTCCCAGTGGGACGTGCCCGGAACACCTCCCCAGGGAGGCGCCCAGGGGGCATCCTAACCAGATGCCCAAGCCACCTCATCTGACTCCTCTCAATGCGGAGGAGCAGCGGTTCTACTCCGAGCCCCTCCCGGATGACTGAGCTTCTCACCCTATCTCTAAGGGAGAGCCCAGACACCCTGCGGAGGAAATCCATTTCGGCTGCTTGTATTCGCGATCTTGTTCTTTCGGTCACTACCCACAACTCGTGACCATAGGTGAGGATGGGAACGTAGATTGACCAGTAAGTAGAGAGCTTCGCCTTCTGGCTCAGCTCCCTCTTCACAACGACGGGTCGGTGCAGAGCCTGCAACACTGCAGGCGCCGCACCGATCCGCCCGTCAATCTCCCGCTCCATTCGTCCGTCACTCGTGAACAAGACCCCGAGATACTTGAACTCCTCCTCTTGGGGAAGGATCTCATTCCCGACCCGGAGAGAGCATTCCACCCTTTTCCGGCTGAGAACCATAGTCTCGGATTTGGAGGTGCTGATTCTCATCCCAGCCGCTTCACACTCGGCTGCGAATCACTCCAGTGAGAGCTGAAGGTCACGGCCTGACGACGCTAACAGAACCACATCATCTGCAAAAAGCAGAGACCCGATTCTGAGGTCGCCAAATGGGACACCCTCAACGCCCTGGCTCCGCCTAGAAATTCTGTCCATAAAAGTTAGGAACAGAATCGGTGACAAAGGGCAGCCCTGACAGAGTCCAACTCTCACCGGAAACGTATCCGACTTACTGCCGGCAATGCGGACCAAACTCTGGCACCAGTCATACAGAGACCGAACGGCCCCTATCAAGGGGTCCGGCACTCCATATTCCCGGAGCACCCCCCACAGGACTCCACGAGGGACACGGTCAAACGCTTTCTCCAAGTCCACAAAACACATGTAGACTGGTTGGGCGAACTCCCATGCACCCTCCAGGATCCTGCCGAGGGTATAGAGCTGGTCCACTGTTCCACGGCCAGGACGAAAGCCACACTGCATCTCCTGAATCCGAGGCTCGATTATCCGACGGATCCTCCTCTCCAATACCCCCGAATAGACCTTACCAGGGAGGCTGAGGAGTGTGATACCCCTATAGTTGGAACACACCCTCCGGTCCCCCTTTTTAAAGAGGGGGACCACCACCCCAATCTGCCAGTCCAGAGGCACTGTCCCCGATGTCCACGCGATACTGCAGAGGCGTGTCAGCCAAGACAGCCCTACAACATCCAGAGCCTTGAGAAACTCAGGACGGACCTCATCCACCCCCGGGGCCTTGCCACCGAGGAACTTTTTAACCACCTCGGCAACCTCAGCCCCAGAAAAGGGAGGCCCCGTCTCCGAGCTCTCCGACTCTGCCTCTTCCGAGCACGTGTTGGTAGGATTGAGGAGTTCCTCGAAGTACTCCCCCCACCGACTCACAACATCCCTAGTTGAGGTCAGCAAAGCCCCGTCCGCACTGTAAACAGTGTTGACTGTGAGCCGCTTCCCCCCCCTGAGACGCCGGATGGTGGACCAGAATCTTTTCGAGGCCGTCCGGAAATCGTTCTCCATGGTCTCACCGAACTCCTCCCAGGCCCGAGTTTTTGCCTCAGCAACCGCCGAAGCCGCGGCCCGTCTGGCCCGTCGGTACCTATCAGCTTCTTCCAGGGTCCCACTGGCCAAAAAGGCCCGATAGGACTCCTTCTTCAGCTTGACGGCTTCCCTCACCACTGGTGTCCACCAGCAGGTTCGAGGGTTGCCGCCATGACAGGCACCGACCACCTTACGGCCACAACTCCGACCAGCTGCCTCGGCAATGGAGTCACGGAACATGGCCCATTCAATGTCCCCCACCTCAAATATGGTTGAAGCTCTGCCGGAGGTGGGAGTTAAAGCTCCTTCTGACGGGGGATTCTGACAAACGCTCCCAGCAGACCCTCACAATACGTTTGGGCCTGCCAGGTCTGATCGGCATCCTCCCCCACCAGCGGAGCCAACTCACCACCAGGTGGTGATCAGTTGACAGCTCCGCCCCTCTCTTCACCCGAGTGTCCAGGACATACGGCCGCAAGTCTGATGATATAACCACAAAGTCGATCATTGAACTGCGGCCAAGGGTGTCCTGGTGCCAAGTGCACATATGGAGACCCTTATGCCTGAACATGGTGTTCGTTATGGACAGTCTATGACTGGCACAGAAGTCCAACAACATAACACCACTCTGATTCAGATCGGGGGGGCCGTTCCTCCCAATCACACCCCTCCAGGTCTCACTGTCATTGCCCACGTGAGCATTGAAGTCCCCTAGCAGAATGAGGGAGTCTCCGGTAGGAGCATTCTCCAGTGCCTCCCCCAGAGACTCCAAAAAGGGTAGGTACTCTGAACTGCTGTTTGGCGCATAGGCACAAACAACAGTCAGGACTCGTCCCCCCACCCAAGGCGGAGGGAGGCTACCCTCTCGTTCACTGGGGTAAACCCCAATGTACTGGCACACAGCCGGGGGGCAATAAGTATGCCCACACCTGCTCTGCGCCTCTCACCACGGGCAACTCCAGAGTGGAAGAGAGTCCAACCCCTCTCAAGAGTACTGGTTCCAGATCCCAAGCCGTGCGTCGAGGTGAGTCCGACTATATCTAACGGTCTGATGAAGTTTCAACAATAAACCACAAACTTTGTATTATGAGAAAGAACCAGACTCATTCTTCAGGAATCCGAAAATAAGCTCTATTTTACGAGTTATGCACGAATTCGGATTCTCCTATAAAACGAATTCCTTAACTCAAACCAAGTTAAGACTGCTTTGTACTTCATATTTATTCATGTCTAATCAAGTTTCAATGATAAACAACGTTGTACTTTGTAGAATGAGAAAGAACTTCTTCAGCAATAAGCATCTCTCGACAAATGACGAAATACAGATTTTGCTTTAAAATGAATTGCTATCAGCCTGACTTAAAACTGTTTGTCTTCCTTATTTATCCACTTCAAATCAAGTTTCAACAATTAAAAAAATTTTGTAGTTTGAGAAAGAACAACTTAATCTTGAGCAATCAGTATAAAAAGAAGGTAAGCAAAGGTGCGAATGTCAAACCATACATGATCAAAACAGGGAGCGGAGGTGTTTGGCTGAGACAAGGTGTGAATGTCCACCCATAATTAATGAAAAGCGGGCAACAAGTAGGTTCGAATGCCCAACCATACATCAACAAAAGCAGGAGTGGATATGTTCGGCTACAAGAAGGTTTGAACGTCTGACCATAGTTTGTAAAAAGCGGGTAAGAAAAGGTTCAAATGCCCGAACATACACCATCAAAGGAGGGAGCGGAGGTGTTCCGCTGTAAGAAGGTGTGAATGTCCGACCATAGTTGGTAAAAAACGGGTAAGAAAAGGTTAAAATACCCGACTGTACACAATCAGTAGCGGGTGCGGAGTTGTTCGGCTACTAAAAGGTGTGAAAGTACGACCATGGTTTGTAAAAAGCGGGTAAGAGAAGGTGCGAATGCCCGAAAATGTATGATCAAAAGAGGGAGCGGAGGTGTTCGGCTGCAAGAAGGTGTGAATGTACACCCATAATTACTGAAAAATGGGTAAGAAAAGGTGCGAATGCCTAACTATACATAATCAAAAGCAGGAGTGGATGTGTTCGGCTCCAAGAAGGGTTGAATGTCTGACCATAGTTTGTAAAAAGCAGGTAAGAAAAGGTTTGACTGCCCGAACATACACCATCAAAAGAGGGAGCGGAGGTGTTCCGCTGTAAGAAGGTGTGAATGTCCGACCATAGTTGGTAAAAAGCGGGTAAGAAAAGGTTAAAATACCCGACTGTACACAATCAATAGCAGGAGCGGAGTTGTTCGGCTACTAAAAGATGTGAAAGTCCGACCATGGTTTGTAAAACGCGGGTAAGAAAAGGTGCTAATGCCCGACAATGTATGATCAAAAGAGGGAGTGGAGGTTTTCGGCTGAAAGAAGGTCTGAATGTCCAACTATAATTTGTAAAAACCGGGTAAGAAAAGGCTTGAAAGCCCGACTATACACCATCATAAGCGGGAGAGGAGGTGTTCAGCTGCAAGAAGGTGTGAATGTCCACCCATAATTACTGAAAAATGGGTAAGAAAAGATGCGAATGCCCAAACATACATCATCAAAAGCAGGAGTGGATGTGTTGGGCTACAAGAAGGTTTGAAAGTCCGACCATAGTTTGTAAAAAACGGGTAAGAAAAGGTGCGAATGCCCGACAATGTATGATCAAAAGAGGGAGCAGAGGTTTTCGGCTGCAAGAAGGTCTGAATGTCCATCCAAAATTCCTGAGAAATGGGTAAAAAATAGGTGCGAATGCCAAACCATACATCATCAAAAGCAGGAGTGGATGTGTTCGGCTACAAGAAGATTTGAATGTCCATCAATAATTGCTTTAAAACATGAAAGAAAATTTTCGAATATCAAACCGCACATGATCATAAGCGGGAGAGGAGTTGTTCAGCTGCAAGAAGGTGTGAATGTCCACCCATAATTACTGAAAAATGGGTAAGAAAAGGTGAAAATGCCCAACCATACATCATCAAAAGCAGGAGTGGATGTGTTCGGCTACAAGAAGGTTTGAATGTCTGACCATAGTTTGTAATAAGCGGGTAAGAAAAGGTTTGAATGCCCCGAACATAGACCATCAAAAGAGGGAGCGGAGGTGTTCCGCTGTAAGAAGGTGTAAATGTCCGACCATAGTTGGTAAAAAGCGGGTAAGAAAAGGTTAAAATACCCGACTGTACACAATCAATAGCGGGAGCGGAGTTGTTTGGCTACAAGAAGGTGTGAAAGTCCGACCACGGTTTGTAAAAAGCGGGTAAGAAAAGGTTCGAATGCCCGAATATATACCATCAAAAGTGGAAGTGGATGTGTTCGGCTGCAAGAAGGTGTGAACGTCCGACCAAAGTTTGTAAAAAGCAGTTAAGAAAAGGTTCGAATATCCAACCAAACATAATCAAAAGCGGGAGCAGAGCTGTTCGACTGCAAGTAGGTGTGAATGTCCAGCCATAATTACTCACAAACGGGTAAGAAAAGGTAGTATTGCCAGACCATACATGATCAA
The DNA here is from genome assembly GCF_036924035.1 of Leuresthes tenuis. Classification (NCBI taxonomy): domain Eukaryota; kingdom Metazoa; phylum Chordata; class Actinopteri; order Atheriniformes; family Atherinopsidae; genus Leuresthes; species Leuresthes tenuis. The sequence goes on along the minus strand of NW_027325398.1, from coordinate 375,097 downwards.
AACAGGGAGCTGAGGTGGTTCAGCACCAAGGTGTGAATGTCTGACTATAGTTTGTAAAAAGCGGGTAAGATAAGGTGCGAATGCCCGACAATTTATGATCAAAAGAGGGAGCAGAGGTTTTCGGCTGCAAGATGGTCTGAATGTCCATCCAAAATTCCTGAGAAATGGGTAAAAAATAGGTGCGAATGCCAAACCATACATCATCAAAAGCAGGAGTGGATGTGTTCGGCTACAAGAAGATTTGAATGTCCATCAATAATTGCTTTAAAACATGAAAGAAAATTTTCGAATATCAAACCGCACATGATCATAAGCGGGAGAGGAGTTGTTCAGCTGCAAGAAGGTGTGAATGTCCACCCATAATTACTGAAAAATGGGTAAGAAAAGGTGAAAATGCCCAACCATACATCATCAAAAGCAGGAGCGGAGGTGTTCCGCTGTAAGAAGGTGTAAATATCCGACCATAGTTGGTAAAAAGCGGGTAAGAAAAGGTTAAAATACCCGACTGTACACAATCAATAGCGGGAGCGGAGTTGTTTGGCTACAAGAAGGTGTGAAAGTCCGACCACGGTTTGTAAAAAGCGGGTAAGAAAAGGTTCGAATGCCCGAATATATACCATCAAAAGTGGAAGTGGATGTGTTCGGCTGCAAGAAGGTGTGAACGTCCGACCAAAGTTTGTAAAAAGCAGTTAAGAAAAGGTTCGAATATCCAACCAAACATAATCAAAAGCGGGAGCAGAGCTGTTCGACTGCAAGTAGGTGTGAATGTCAGATCATAATTTGTAAAAAGCTGATGAGAAAGGGTGAGAATGCCCGGCTATACACCATCAAATGCGGGAGTGGAAGTGTTCGGCTGTGAGTAGGTGTGAATGTCCGACCATAATTGCTGAAAAATGTGTTAGAAGAGACTAGAATGCCGGACAAGACATCATCAAATGCGGGAGCGGAGTTGTTCGGCTGTGAGTAGGTGTGAATCTCCGAGCATAGTTTGTAAAAAGGGGGTAAGAATAGGTTCGAATGCCCGAACAGACACTATCAAAACAGGGAGCTGAGGTGGCTCAGCTGCAAGGTGTGAATGTCTGACTATAGTTTGTAAATAAGGTGCGAATGCCCAACAATGTATAATCAAAAGAGGGAGCGGAGGTTTTCGGCTACAAGAAGGTTTGAATGTCCGACCATAGTTTGTAAAAAGCGGGTAAGAAAAGGTTCACGCGCCTGACTATACACCATCAAATGCGGGAGCGGAAGTGTTCGGCTGTGAGTAGGTGTGAATGTCCAACCATAATTGCTGAAAAATGTGTTAGAAGAGACTAGAATGCCGGCCAAGACATCATCAAATGCGGGAGCGGAGTTGTTCGGCTGTGAGTAGGTGTGAATCTCCGAGCATAGTTTGTAAAAAGGGGGTAAGAATAGGTTCGAATGCCCGAACAGACACTATCAAAACAGGGAGCTGAGGTGGCTCAGCTGCAAGGTGTGAATGTCTGACTATAGTTTGTAAATAAGGTGCGAATGCCCAACAATGTATAATCAAAAGAGGGAGCGGAGGTTTTCGGCTACAAGAAGGTTTGAATGTCCGACCATAGTTTGTAAAAAGCGGGTAAGAAAAGGTTCACGCGCCTGACTATACACCATCAAAAGCGGGAGCAGAGGTGTTCCGCTGTAAGACGGTGTGAATGTCCGACCATATTTGGTAAAAAGCGGGTAAGAAAAGGTTAAAATACCCGACTGTACACAATCAATAGCGGGAGAGGAGGTGTTCAGCTGCAAGAAGGTGTGAATGTCCACCCATAATTACTGAAAAATGGGTAAGAAAAGGTGCGAATGCCCAACCATACATTATCAAAAGCAGGTGTGAATGTCAGATCATAATTTGCAAAAAGCTGATGAGAAAGGGTGAGAATGCCCGACTATACACCATCAAATGCGGGAGCGGAGTTGTTCGGCTGTGAGTAAGTGTGAATGTCCGACCATAATTGCTGAAAAATGTGTTAGAAAAGGTAAGAATGCCGGTCCATACATCATCAAAAGCGGGAGAGGTGGTGTTCGGCTGCAAGTAGGTGTGAATGTCCAGCCATAATTACTAACAAACGGGTAAGAAAAGGTAGTATTGCCATACCATACATGATCAAAACAGGGAGCGGAGGTGGTTCAGCTGCAAGAAGGTGTGAATGTCCGACTAAAGTTCAAATATATTAACAAAAGCGGGAGGAGAGGTCTTCGGATGAGAGTGGTTGAGAATTTCCAAAAATAATCTATAAAATGCGGTGAAAAAAAAGGTGTGATAGAACACTAAAAGGTGGAGCGGAAGTGTTCGGCTGCAAGAAGGTGTGAACGTCCGACCAAAGTTTGTAAGAAGCAGTTAAGACAAGGTTCGAATATCCAACCAAACATAATCAAAAGCGGGAGCAGAGGTGTTCGACTGCAAGTAGGTGTGAATGTCCAGCCATAATTACTCACAAACGGGTAAGAAAAGGTAGTATTGCCAGACCATACATGATCAAAACAGGGAGCTGAGGTGGTTCAGCACCAAGGTGTGAATGTCTGACTATAGTTTGTAAAAAGCGGGTAAGATAAGGTGCGAATTCCCGACAATGTATGATCAAAAGAGGGAGCAGAGGTTTTCGGCTGCAAGAAGGTCTGAATGTCCACCCAAAATTCCTGAGAAATGGGTAAAAAATAGGTGCGAATGCCAAACCATACATCATCAAAAGCAGGAGTGGATGTGTTCGGCTACAAGAAGATTTGAATGTCCATCAATAATTGCTTTAAAACATGAAAGAAAATTTTCGAATATCAAACCGCACATGATCATAAGCGGGAGAGGAGTTGTTCAGCTGCAAGAAGGTGTGAATGTCCACCCATAATTACTGAAAAATGGGTAAGAAAAGGTGAAAATGCCCAACCATACATCATCAAAAGCAGGAGTGGATGTGTTCGGCTACAAGAAGGTTTGAATGTCTGATCATAGTTTGTAAAAAGCTGGTAAGAAAAGGTTCGAATGCCCGAACATAGACCATCAAAAGAGGGAGCGGAGGTGTTCCGCTGTAAGAAGGTGTAAATGTCCGACCATAGTTGGTAAAAAGCGGGTAAGAAAAGGTTAAAATACCCGACTGTACACAATCAATAGCGGGAGCGGAGTTGTTCGGCTACAAGAAGGTGTGAAAGTCCGACCAAAGTTGGCAAAAAGCAGTAAAGAAAAGGTTCGAATATCCAAACATAATTAAAAGCGATAGAGATTGTGTTCAGCTGCAAGTAGGTGTCAATATCCAGCCATAATTACTCACAAACTGGTAAGAAAATGTAGTATTGCCAGACCATACATGATCAAAACAGGGAGCGGAGGTGGTTTAGCTGCAAAAAGGGGTGAATGTCCAACTAAAGTTCAAATATATTAACAAAAGCGGGAGGAGAGGTCTTCGGATTAGAGTGGTTGAAATTTCCAACCATAATCTATAAAATGCGGTGAAAAAAAAAGGTGTGAAGGAATGAATTTTATAGCAAAATCCGAAATCATGCATAACTCTGCATAAGGAACGTATTGCTCAACCAAAGGGATGCTTCTTTCTCATTCAGGGTAATATGAGGAACTTTATGCTTGATACATTTTAGACATGGATAACTATGAAGGACAAAGCAATTTTAACTTGGTTTGAGCAAAGCAATTCATTTTTTGGAAAATCCGAAATCGTGCAGGACTCATGAAAGTAAGCTTATTCTCGGATTCCTGATCCTCCAGTGTTGCTCTTTCCTATACTGCAAAATACAGCCTTGTTCTTTGTTGAAATCGATATAGACATTGATAAATATGAAGGACAAAGCAGTTTCCACTTTGTTTGAGTGAAGGAATTAATTTTATAGCAAAATCCCAAATCAAGCAGAACGTATGAAAATAAAGCGTGTTTTCGGATTCCTGATCCTTCAGTGTTGCTATTTCTTCTACTGCAAAATACAATGTTGTTCTTTGTTGAAGTCAATCTAGACATTGATAAATATGAAGGACAAAGCAGTTTTAACATAGTTTGAGTAAAGGAATTCATTTTATACATAAAATCCCAAATCATGCAGAACGTATGAAAATAAGCTTATTCTCGGATTACTGATCCTTCAGTGTTGCTATTTCTTCTACTGCAAAATCCAGTGTTGTTCTTTGTTGAAGTCAATCTAGACATTGATAAATATGAAGGACAAAGCAGTTTTAACATAGTTTGAGTGAAGGCATTCATTTATAGTAAAATCAATAATCGTGCAGAACTCATGAAAATAAGCTTATTCTCGGATTCCTAAAACTTTTGATTTGCTCTTTCTTTACTGCAAAGTACAATGTTGTTCTTTGTTGAAGTCGATCTAGACATTGATAAATATGAAGGACAAAGCAGTTTTCACTTGGTTTGAGTGAAGGATTTGCAGCTGAAAACCTCCCGCTCCCGCTTTTGATTGTGTATAGTCGGAATTTCGAGCCTTTTCTTACCCGGTTTTTAGAAATTATGGTTGGACATTCAGACCTTGCAGCCGAAGACCTCTACTCCCTCTTTTGATCATATATTGTCGGGCATTCGCACCTTGTCTTACCCGCTTTTTACAAACTATAGTCAGACATTCACACCTTGCAGCTGAACCACCTCAGCTCCCTGTTTTGATCATGTATGGTCTGGCAATACTACCATTTCTTACCCGTTTGTGAGTAATTATGGCTGGACATTCACACCTACTTGCAGTCGAACACCTCCGCTTCCGCTTTTGATGGTATAAATTCGGGCATTCGAACATTTTTTTACCAGCTTTTTACAAACCATGGTTGGACTTTCACACCTTCTTGTAGCCGAACAACTCCGCTCCCCCTATTGATTGTGTACAGTCGGGTATTTTAACCTTTTCTTACCCGTTTTTTACCAACTATGGTCGGACATTCACACCTTCTTACAGCGGAACACCTCCGCTCCCTTTTTTGATGGTGTATGTTTGGGCATTCGAACCTTTTCTTACCCGCTTTTTACAAACTATGCTCGGACATTCAAACCTTCTTGTAGCCGAACACATCCACTCCTGCTTTTGATGATGTATGGTTGGGCATTCAAACCTACTTGTTGCCTGCTTTTCATTAATTTTGGGTGGACATTCACACCTTGTCACAGCCAAACACTTCCGCTCCCTGTTTTGATCATGTATGGTTGGACATTCGCACCTTTTCTCACCCGCTTTTTGCCAACTATGGTCGGCTGTTCACAGCTTCCTCTCCACCATACTTGTATGGTGGGATATTCACACCCACTTGCATCCGAAGACCTTTTGTTGATATTTAGTCGGTCATTCGCAGCTTACCCGCTTTTGGCAAACTATGGCCTTCATGCAGCCAAACACCTCTGATCTCACTTTTGATGATGTAAGGTTGGGCATTCAGACCTTGCTTCACCTGCTTTTCACCAAATATAGTCGGACATTCACACCTTCTTGCAGCCGAACACTTCCGCTCCACCTTTTAGTGTTCTATCACACCTTTTTTTTCACCGCATTTTATAGATTATGGTTGGAAATTCTCAACCACTCTCATCCGAAGACCTCTCCTCCCGCTTTTGTTAATATATTTGAACTTTAGTCGGACATTCACACCTTCTTGCAGCTGAACCACCTCCGCTCCCTGTTTTGATCATGTATGGTCTGGCAATACTACCTTTTCTTACCCGTTTGTTAGTAATTATGGCTGGACATTCACACCTACTTGCAGCCGAACACCACCTCTCCCGCTTTTGATGATGTATGGACTGGCATTCTTACCTTTTCAAACACATTTTTCAGCAATTATGGTCGGAGATTCACACTTACTCACAGCCGAACAACTCCGCTCCCGCATTTGATGGTGTATAGTCGGGCATTCTCACCCTTTCTCATCAGCTTTTTGCAAATTATGATCTGACATTCACACCTGCTTTTGATAATGTATGGTTTGGCATTCGCACCTTTTCTTACCCATTTTTCAGTAATTATGGGTGGACATTCACACCTTCTTTCAGCTGAACACCTCCTCTCCCGCTATTGATTGTGTACAGTCGGGTATTTTAGCCTTTTCTTACCCGCTTTTTACCAAATATGGTCGGACATTCACACCGTCTTACAGCGGAACACCTCTGCTCCCGCTTTTGATGGTGTATAGTCAGGCATTTGAACCTTTTCTTACCCGCTTTTTACAAACTATGGTCGGACATTCAAACCTTCTTGTAGCCGAAAACCTCCGCTCCCTCTTTTGATTATACATTGTTGGGCATTCGCACCTTATTTACAAACTATAGTCAGACATTCACACCTTGCAGCTGAGCCACCTCAGCTCCCTGTTTTGATAGTGTATGTTCGGGCATTCGAACCTATTCTTACCCCCTTTTTACAAACTATGCTCGGAGATTCACACCTACTCACAGCCGAACAACTCCGCTCCCGCATTTGATGATGTCTTGTCCGGCATTCTAGTCTCTTCTAACACATTTTTCAACAATTATGGTTGGACATTCACACCTACTCACAGCCGAACAGTTCCGCTCCCGCATTTGATGGTGTATAGCCGGGCATTCTCACCCTTTCTCATCAGCTTTTTGCAAATTATGATCTGACATTCACACCTACTTGCAGTCGAACAGCTCTGCTCCCGCTTTTGATTATGTTTGGTTGGATATTCGAACCTTTTCTTAACTGCTTTTTACAAACTTTGGTCGGACGTTCACACCTTCTTGCAGCCGAACACATCCACTTCCACTTTTGATGGTATATATTCGGGCATTCGAACCTTTTCTTACCCGCTTTTTACAAACCGTGGTCGGACTTTCACACCTTCTTGTAGCCAAACAACTCCGCTCCCGCTATTGATTGTGTACAGTCGGGTATTTTAACCTTTTCTTACCCCTTTTTTACCAACTATGGTCGGACATTTACACCTTCTTACAGCGGAACACCTCCGCTCCCGCTTTTGATGGTGTATAGTCAGGCATTTGAACCTTTTCTTACCCGCTTTTTACAAACTATGGTCGGACATTCAAACTTTCTTGTAGCCGAACACATCCACTCCTGCTTTTGATGATGTATGGTTGGGCATTTTCACCTTTTCTTACCCATTTTTCAGTAATTATGGGTGGACATTCACACCTTCTTGCAGCTGAACAACTCCTCTCCCGCTTATGATCATGTGCGGTTTGATATTCGAAAATTTTCTTTCATGTTTTAAAGCAATTATTGATGGACATTCAAATCTTCTTGTAGCCGAACACATCCACTCCTGCTTTTGATGATGTATGGTAACCTTTTCTTACCCGCTTTTTACAAACTATGGTCGGATATTCAAACCTTCTTGTAGCCAAAACACTCCGCTCCCTCTTTTGATCATACATTGTCGGGCATTCGCACCTTATCTTACCCGCTTTTTACAAACTATAGTCAGACATTCACACCTTGCAGCTGAACCACCTCCGCTCCCTGTTTTGATCATGTATGGTCTGGCAATACTACCTTTTCTTACCCGTTTGTGAGTAATTAATCCCAAAATATTGAGCATAAAATAAGTCTTTATGCTGATGATGTATTACTTTTCCTTCAGAACTCACAGACGTCTCTCAGTCACACGATCACACTCATAAATAAATTCTCAGCACTTTCTGACTACTCTATCAACTGGTCTAAGACCACAGTTCTGCCCATTAACTGTAGGGTCCATAATATACCTGCGATCACTTTACAGTCAGGAAATATTAGATATTTAGGCATAAACATTTCCTCCAGGCTCTCAGAGCTAACAAAGCTAAATTATGTGCAATTATTAAAGACAGTAGAGGACGATCTCTCGTTGGAAGTCCTTACCTATATCACTTATGGGGAGAGTTACATCCATTAAAATGATGATACTACCAAAAGTTAACTATTTGTTCTCAATGATCTGGTTTAAGTCACTAGATTCATGCATCTCCAAATTTCTGTGGAAAAACAAACCACCACGTCTTAGTTTAAAAACCCTACAGAAGACCAAGGACAGTGGTGGATTAGATTTACCTCATTTTCGGCACTATTCCTTAGACAATAGGTTACAATATATATCAAAATGGTTTAAACCTTGTTGTTGTCACAGTTCCCAGAGACGTTGTAATCGTTGAGGATTCTATATTCACCCCCTCATTAGAGGCACGTAATGCAGATTGATGACACTGAATCTTCTTCTCTGTTCATTGGTGGCATCATTCCCAGCATCGTAAGTGTTCGTGGCATTGTTAGCCTCTTCTTCTGGATCTTGATATCGAGAATCCTTTTGTATTTCTGGTTTGTCAGTCCTCTGTCTTCGTTCACCGGAGTCTTTGTCTTTTTGTCCTTGAGTTTGGTGATTTTTTCTTCTTTTGATGCCTTGACACAATGTGACAGGTGATACCACGTGGGAGATCCTGTAACTTGGATTGCTGTCCCTGTGCTGCGAAATGGCTGTGCTGCTCAAATGGTCTCTCCTTCATCATGGTTACATGCTGCCATTCCGACATCTCGCCATTCCGACATGGGTCTCCAATTGTCGGAATGGCGACACTTAATTTTTTATCAAACGTCCCACCATTCCGACACTTTTTTCCTCCTATGGTCGGAATGGCGGTATGTTTTTTGTTTTTTTTAACCTACCGCCATTCCGACAGTTCCTTTTAATAGCCTATTTTTTACCCAAAACAATTTGCACTAATGATATGCCGGCGCAAATACGCCCTAAAGTTTGTCGCACAAGCTTTGCACATGCAGAGGCCACAGCCTCGCAAACAAACTTTAATAATCTATTATCAAAATCCCCTGAATTTCAAATATAAAAATACAGATATTAATGTAACTCTGGCGAGACTGAAACTGATTAAGCAGAAATACAGTGTCAGTGAGCTGTCACAGCAGCCAGCTGGAGCGGAGCTCTCCACAGAGCCCATGCGTCTTTTGCACGCTGTCATCATATGCAAAAGTAATAATTGCAATTACAGATATCACGGCTACTGCACAGGACACAGTTGCGAGCACTCTGCCTTGCCTTGCCAATAGGAGAAGATAGAAATGACAGCATAGAACGTATAAAACACAACAAAATGCAGTAAAAATGTTTATTCATGTTATTCACGTGATTTATGAGTACTCACTCCAATTTTGGGAAGCGCGGATGGGTTTTGCGCATTTGGCACAAACACACAGCCGCAACGGTTGTAGCTTTATACAGCCTGTTGATATCTTAAGGACCTAACTGGTCACACCTGGGACTAAATGTCATGTAGAGATTGTTTTTACATGACATTACAGCTGAACATATAGCTTTCATCCACAAACCAACGTGGGAGAGCCCGAAGACGCATGTGCCAGACGCACATAGGCATGCGTAAAACCAATTTTGACCACTTCATACTGTTTATTTGCTTTCTTTTAGTTAACTTTCGTTTCTTTTGGATTCTTGTGCGTGTTATGGAGCCGTTTTGGTCCATGTTTGTAAGCCTTTTTTTCCTGGATTAAATTTTCGGAAGTTGAAACAAGTGGCATTGGAGTGTGTGATTGAAAACCACCGCGGACTGCTTCTCCTCCTCCAGTTGCCGAGACTTTGTGTTTTTCATAACGCTTGTCTATAAACATGTTAAACATATAAATTGCATGAACAGAAAGAAGGGACTCACCTGTTGAGTAACACACATTTCCTTATACGGAAAGCCTTGTCGGAATGGTGGGACATTTGAACGTCAGAATAGCGGGATGTCGCAATGGTGGGATGTCGGAATGGTGGGACGTTTGCATGTCGGAATGGTGGTATGTCGGAATGGTGGTATGTCGGAATGGTGGGATGTCGGAATAGCGGGATGTCGGAATGGCGGGATTTCGGAATGGGTGTTGCCACCCCCTTCATCATATACACAGTTATTTATACATCACCTTCCACCATGAAGCGTTGTCCCTTTTTGTTTCTCTCTTTGTTCTTAAAATGCTGTTATGCATGTCTAAACCAATCCATTAAATTAGATCATTTTGGCAGTAAAGCGATCTACAATGTGCTTGGTCGCAAAGCTGCTCATCTGTGGTAAACAGCTCTTCAGAAAGGCATTCTTCAATTGATTTCACTAATTCTATGTAATAATTTTGTGATTTCCTACAAAACTACACTTCTTCTCCCATCTGTCTGAGTATTTAATATTGTCTGGGTCCCGTTAAAACATGTATTTTTCCCATCTAATTCCTTGTTTGCTTTAAAACAAGTATTCCCCATTTTCTATCCCTTCAGTAGCCAACCGGTTTGTATGGAGTACACTGGAGCAACTTGACTGATCAGTAAAACACTGCTTTTGTTGTCACCGCAAGGCTTCCCCCGTCGGTTGTTTCACTGAGACACTACTGAGTAACTATAACTCAACACAGTTTATACACATAACATTCCTATACATACTAACAAACAAACAAACAATTATTTATCGCAATTTTCTCATCTCTGTTTGAACGTACACCCAGGTAAATATTCCTGTAGTCTTCTCATACCGACTATGGACCCATTCATTGTTTAACTTCACTGTTTTGCAAATCCTAATTGAATATTACACATTGACATTGAACTTTACTTGATAAGCAGGTCTTCATTGCATTCAGCAGCCTATATGTGAGCATCTATGTGTAAGCTGTTCTTCTTTGCATTTATCAGCAGCAAGCAATTCTTCATTGCACATGCATATGAAAATAGTAAAACAATTCCAATGCATTAGCGAAACCTTCTATATCAGGAGTGTCCATCATGATGCTGGGAATAGAACCTCTTTCCCAGAATAGTTCAACCTTCATTACTCAACTGATCATAACTCCGCAATGAGCACATTTCAAAGTATCATTCCTCTACATATATTCAAAAATCTATGTGTAAATGTTTAATATTTCTTATATTTGTTGATGTCATTCTGTGTGCATGTGGCCTAAACCCAATCTCTGTGTGGCAATTTTAATTTAAACAAGTTGAACTCTGCCTCTGATCATTTAAAAAAGATGTGTACCAATATCAACCTTTCTCAGGTAATTACAGATCCTACAAAACCAAAGAGATCCTTCAAGGTTGTCCCTGATTGGCTCAATCTTAACAAATCAAAGGTAGAAAATCCGCAGTATCTGAACTTGGTGTTAGTTATCACTGCTCAATAGCCTGTATCAGAATTGCAAAAATGAAAACATTAGGTCCACGCTTGGTATCCAGATCCTGAAACATCTCCATGAGCAGGCTTTTTTTTAACTGATCTGTTGAATAGTTATATGACACTGTTAAAATCCCAGATGAAGATCTAGCACTTGACCATTTTTGTAAATCTTCTAATTCCATAGTTGATAAACACGCCCCTTTTAAAAAGTATAGAACTTAGAACAGGTCTATCCCTGGCTTTCGGCAGAACTGTCTTCTTTACTTTTTTTTCCCCTTGTCCTGTTCAGCATTATGTCAGAAGAATTGTAGTCTGAATACCTTTGATGCCAAACAGATTTGTTTTGCCAAGGGAAGTTTTATAAATGTAAAGCTCCCCTTGATGCCCATTTATTTATTTCTGTTTACAATATATGACATGAACTGAACTGAACCGGACCGGGGGACAAGGAAAGAAGAAGAGGAAAGAAGAGGAAACAGAACAAAAATAGAAACAAAAACCAGACAACCAGCTGCTACACCTGTAAAAAACAAAACAGACAACAATCCATGGCCTATGAGGGGAATCCAGCCTTAGCGCCACCAGGAGCACCTGAAAGCAGACAAGCAGAGAAAAAACAAACACACAAACAAACAAAAACAAGCACAAGAAGCGGCAATCGCATACAACACAGCTGTGGATATAGATGACCTGAGACGACATGATAATACATCAACTGCTTAGTGACCATGCTACTGGACTAATGAATGTGTGTGTGTGTGTGTGAGAACATGCAACACCCATGGCACAGGACCTACATGATAACCGTGCTTAGTTATGAGTGTATAAGCGTACAGGGCCACAATCCACAGCCCCCCCCCCCAAGCAATCAGAAGCAGGCAGAGAGGGCCACAAGACCCAGGCCACCAGCAGCCCCCACAGAGCACAGAACCCAGGCAGCCCACCGCAGGGGCAACCACGCATCCACCCAGAAGACTGCAGAGGAAGCCCCCGGAAAGAGCCCCCATAAGCATAGGGCAGAGGCACTCCGGGAACCAGGGGTAACAGCCCACCGACCCCGCCAGGCCCCAGCCGCCCAGACATGGGCCGTGCACTGGACCTGGGCCCCAGGAGCCCGAGCGCCCCCAAACCCCCCGGCAGAGGCCCCACCCAATACCCAGGAGGGCCAAGCGCCCCAGACAGCCACAAAGTGGGTCAGCGCCTGCCCCAGCGCCCCTGGCCAAGTTCCCTGGGAGTCAAGACGTGCCCACAGGTGGGTGAAGTCGCGAGCAGTGGGGAGAGGCAACGCTGATGCCCCATCGGGAGAAACACAGGCAGGCCAGGCGACAGCAAGTCCCAGATCCAGGCCCAATCATTACCACACACACTTTCACGTCCCATACATCCACACATCCACACATCCTACCTCCCTCGACTCTGCTGGGGTGTAGTGCAGCGGGCACACCAGGAGGCCAGCAACCCCCCAGCCACCACAGACCCCGAACCAGCAGAACAATTAATTAATCCTCCTGGCCCCTCCTGCCCCGAGCAGACACCAGGAAGCAGGGGTGTGCGAAGAAGACCCCTCCCCTCACCCTTCTGGCTCTTCAATATTTTCTAATAGTGAGCAATTAAAATTGAGGGGCAGCCAAACTTGTAGAACTGGGAGCGCGGCACTCTGGGCAGCCTACATACCCAAAGAGCCCCGCCCACCAGATGCCACTCAGTGTAACCACCCCCCAAGACCTAATGTGTGTGTGTGAGTGTGTTTGATAAGTACTAATGTCTAAGGTGTAATTAAAACAGGGGCAGGGAACTGCAGAGTGCAACCAAAGGGGACCACCTACGTGGCCCCATCCACTGCACCCCACCGAACACACACGCCCCCAAAACCCTTCATGTGTGAGTGTGTGCTGTGTACAGGAGCCAGAAGGGAGAGGGGTATGGGGATATATAACGGGGGAGCTACTCTCCCCCAGAGAGGGCAGCCAGGGACTGGCTGCAATAGGCATCCCCGCTACCTGGGAGCCAACAATGGGCAGGAGGGCCTGATGTCCACCAGGCTCGGGGCCTGCAGCGACCATATTCCGGGAGCTACTGTACCCCCAGAAGGTACCCATCCCGCCCCACCCCACTCAACCCAACCCCACCCAGGAGGACCACTACAAAAAACAAACAAACAACATCAAAAAACAAACAAACAAACAACCCGGTCAGACCAGTCGCAGCAGCCCGGGCCTGAGACCCACCATCACCCAGCAACCCACCACCACCACTATGTGATAAAACTAATCAGAGGGGACCAGAGAGAATGAAATTCAGCCAATTGATGTTTTGAGGAGGCAGACATTGTTTCCATGCTAATATAATCTAAAAGAAAATTTCTAAACTGGTTAATACACAGATTGTTCTTCGCTTTCCAGTTCATGAGAATAGTTTTCTTTGCGATACATAACACTGTGACAACCATGTGTGCTGAGTTAATTTCCATGTTGATGTTGTCTAAGTCACCCAGTATGCACAGTGTGGGGCATGCAGGGATGCTACACTTTAGCCATGTTGATAGGTCCTCACAGACTTCAAGCCAGAACTTCTGGACAGGCGCAGAAAACCACAAAGCGTGTGCATAATCATCAGGTGTGTTATCTGTGCAATGTGAGCAGATGTTTGAGTGTGTTAGACCCATCCTGAACATCCTTTGTCCTGTATAGTGTGTTCTATGAAGGATTTTGTATTGTATGTGCTGTAAATTAGGATTTCAAGTCTTTATGAAGGTGTTCAAACATATTTGTGGTTAGAAGCTATGACCAGAACTGATGGATAAATCTGCCTCCCATTTTGAGGATGGAAGAGACATTGTGTCATCTATCTTAGACAATAATTTATATATTTTTGATAGTAGTTTTGGGGTACAGATGCTTAGAAATTCTGCTACCCTAGTCGGGGGTTGTAAGTCTGGTTGGTGGAGGATATATCCATCCATCCATCCATCATCTGCCGCTTATCCGGGGGTCGGGTCGCGGGGGCAGCAGCTTGAGCAGAGAAACCCAGACGTCTCTGTCCCCAGCCACTTCCTCCAGCTCTTCCGGGGGGACCCCGGGGCGTTCCCAGAACAGCCGAGAGACATAGTCTCTCCAACGTGTCCTGGGTCTCCCCCGGGGTCTCCTCCCAGTGCGACGTGCCCAGAACACCTCCCCAGGGAGGCGCCCAGGGGGCATCCTAACCAGATGCCCGAGCCACCTCATCTGACTCCTCTCAATGCGGAGGAGCAGCGGTTCTACTCCGAGCCCCTCCCGGATGACTGAGCTTCTCACCCTATCTCTAAGGGAGAGCCCAGACACCCTGCGGAGGAAACCCATTTCGGCCGCTTGTATTCGCGATCTTGTTCTTTCGGTCACTACCCACAACTCGTGACCATAGGTGAGGATGGGAACGTAGATTGACCAGTAAGTAGAGAGCTTCGCCTTCTGGCTCAGCTCCCTCTTCACAACGACGGGTCGGTGCAGAGCCTGCAACACTGCAGGCGCCGCACCGATCCGCCCGTCAATCTCCCGCTCCATTCGTCCGTCACACGTGAACAAGACCCCGAGATACTGGAACTCCTCCTCTTGGGGAAGGATCTCATTCCCGACCCGGAGAGAGCATTCCACCCTTTTCCGGCTGAGAACCATAGTCTCGGATTTGGAGGTGCTGATTCTCATCCCAGCCGCTTCACACTCGGCTGCGAATCACTCCAGTGAGAGCTGAAGGTCACGGCCTGACGACGCTAACAGAACCACATCATCTGCAAAAAGCAGAGACCCGATTCTGAGGTCGCCAAATGGGACACCCTCAACGCCCTGGCTCCGCCTAGAAATTCTGTCCATAAAAGTTAGGAACAGAATCGGTGACAAAGGGCAGCCCTGACGGAGTCCAACTCTCACCGGAAACGTATCCGACTTACTGCCGGCAATGCGGACCAAACTCTGGCACCGGTCATACAGAGACCGAACGGCCCCTATCAAGGGGTCCGGCACTCCATATTCCCGGAGCACCCCCCACAGGACTCCACGAGGGACACGGTCGAACGCTTTTTCCAAGTCCACAAAACACATGTAGACTGGTTGGGCGAACTCCCATGCACCCTCCAGGATCCTGCCGAGGGTATAGAGCTGGTCCACTGTTCCACAGCCAGGACGAAAGCCACACTGCATCTCCTGAATCCGAGGCTCGATTATCCGACGGATCCTCCTCTCCAATACCCCCGAATAGACCTTACCAGGGAGGCTGAGGAGTGTGATACCCCTATAGTTGGAACACACCCTCCGGTCCCCCTTTTTAAAGAGGGGGACCACCACCCCAATCTGCCAGTCCAGAGGCACTGTCCCCGATGTCCATGCGATACTGCAGAGGCGTGTCAGCCAAGACAGCCCTACAACATCCAGAGCCTTGAGAAACTCAGGACGGACCTCATCCACCCCCGGGGCCTTGCCACCGAGGAGCTTTTTAACCACCTCGGCAACCTCAGCCCCAGAAATGGGAGGCCCCGTCTCCGAGCTCTCCGACTCTGCCTCTTCCGAGCACGTGTTGGTAGGATTGTGGAGTTCCTCGAAGTACTCCCCCCACCGACTCACAACATCCCTAGTTGAGGTCAGCAAAGCCCTGTCCCCACTGTAAACAGTGTTGACTGTGAGCCGCTTCCCCCCCCCTGAGACGCCGGATGGTGGACCAGAATCTTTTCGAGGCCGTCCGGAAATCGTTCTCCATGGTCTCACCGAACTCCTCCCAGGCCCGAGTTTTTGCCTCAGCAACCGCCGAAGCCGTGGCCCGTCTGGCCCGTCGGTACCTATCAGCTTCTTCCAGGGTCCCACTGGCCAAAAAGGCGCGATAGGACTCCTTCTTCAGCTTGACGGCTTCCCTCACCACTGGTGTCCACCAGCAGGTTCGAGGGTTGCCGCCACGACAGGCACCGACCACCTTACGGCCACAACTCCGACCAGCTGCCTCGGCAATGGAGTCACGGAACATGGCCCATTCGGACTCAATGTCCCCCACCTCAAATATGGTTGAAGCTCTGCCGGAGGTGGGAGTTAAAGCTCCTTCTGACGGGGGATTCTGACAAACGCTCCCAGCAGACCCTCACAATACGTTTGGGCCTGCCAGGTCTGATCGGCATCCTCCCCCACCAGCGGAGCCAACTCACCACCAGGTGGTGATCAGTTGACAGCTCCGCCCCTCTCTTCACCCGAGTGTCCAGGACATACGGCCGCAAGTCCGATGATACAACCACAAAGTCGATCATCGAACTGCGGCCAAGGGTGTCCTGGTGCCAAGTGCACATATGGACACCCTTATGCCTGAACATGGTGTTCGTTATGGACAGTCTATGACTGGCACAGAAGTCCAACAACATAACACCACTCTGATTCAGATCGGGGGGGCCGTTCCTCCCAATCACACCCCTCCAGGTCTCACTCTCATTGCCCACGTGAGCATTGAAGTCCCCCAGCAGAATGAGGGAGTCTCCGGTAGGAGCATTCTCCAGTGCCTCCCCCAGAGACTCCAAAAAGGGTAGGTACTCTGAACTGCTGTTTGGCGCATAGGCACAAACAACAGTCAGGACTCGTCCCCCCACCCAAAGGCGGAGGGAGGCTACCCTCTCGTTCACTGGGGTAAACCCCAATGTACTGGCACACAGCCGGGGGGCAATAAGTATGCCCACACCTGCTCTGCGCCTCTCACCACGGGCAACTCCAGAGTGGAAGAGAGTCCAACCCCTCTCAAGAGTACTGGTTCCAGATCCCAAGCCGTGCGTCGAGGTGAGTCCGACTATATCTAACGGTCTGATGAAGTTTCAACAATAAACAACAAACTTTGTATTATGAGAAAGAACCAGACTCATTCTTTAGAATTCCGAAAATAAGCTCTATTTTACGAGTTATGCACGAATTCGGATTCTCCTATAAAACGAATTCCTTAACTCAAACCAAGTTAAGACTGCTTTGTCCTTCATATTTATTCATGTCTAATCAAGTTTCAATGATAAACAAAGTTGTACTTTTTAGAATGAGAAAGAACTTCTTCAGCAATAAGCATCTCTCGACAAATGACGAAATACAGATTTTGCTATAAAATTAATTGCTATCAGCCTGACTTAAAACTGTTTGTCTTCCTTATTTATCCACTTCAAATCAAGTTTCAACAATTAAAAAAATTTTGTAGTTTGAGAAAGAACAACTTAATCTTGAGCAATCAGTATAAAAAGAAGGTAAGCAAAGGTGCGAATGTCAAACCATACATGATCAAAACAGGGAGCGGAGGTGTTTGGCTGAGACAAGGTGTGAATGTCCACCCATAATTAATGAAAAGCGGGCAACAAGTAGGTTCGAATGCCCAAGCATACATCATCAAAAGCAGGAGTGGATATGTTCGGCTACAAGAAGGTTTGAACGTCTGACCATAGTTTGTAAAAAGCGGGTAAGAAAAGGTTCGAATGCCCGAACATACACCATCAAAGGAGGGAGCGGAGGTGTTCCGCTGTAAGAAGGTGTTAATGTCCGACCATAGTTGGTAAAAAACGGGTAAGAAAAGGTTAAAATACCCGACTGTACACAATCAGTAGCGGGTGCGGAGTTGTTCGGCTACTAAAAGGTGTGAAAGTCCGACCATGGTTTGTAAAAAGCGGGTAAGAAAAGGTGCGAATGTCCGAAAATGTATGATCAAAAGAGGGAGCGGAGGTGTTCGGCTGCAAGAAGGTGTGAATGTACACCCATAATTACTGAAAAATGGGTAAGAAAAGGTGCGAATGCCCAACTATACATAATCAAAAGCAGGAGTGGATGTGTTTGGCTCCAAGAAGGGTTGAATGTCTGACCATAGTTTGTAAAAAGCAGGTAAGAAAAGGTTTGACTGCCCGAACATACACCATCAAAAGAGGGAGCGGAGGTGTTCCGCTGTAAGAAGGTGTGAATGTCCGACCATAGTTGGTAAAAAGCGGGTAAGAAAAGGTTAAAATACCCGACTGTACACAATCAAAAGCGGGAGCGGAGTTGTTCGGCTACTAAAAGATGTGAAAGTCCGACTATGGTTTGTAAAAAGCGGGTAAGAAAAGGTGCTAATGCCCGACAATGTATGATCAAAAGAGGGAGTGGATGTGTTCGGCTGTAAGAAGGTCTGAATGTCCAACTATATTTTGTAAAAACCGGGTAAGAAAAGGCTTGAAAGCCCGACTATACACCATCATAAGCGGGAGAGGAGGTGTTCAGCTGCAAGAAGGTGTGAATGTCCACCCATAATTACTGAAAAATGGGTATGAAAAGGTGCGAATGCCCAAACATACATCATCAAAAGCAGGAGTGGATGTGTTGGGCTACAAGAAGGTTTGAAAGTCCCACCATGGTTTGTAAAAAACGGGTAAGAAAAGGTGCGAATGCCCGACAATGTATGATCAAAAGAGAGAGCGGAGGTTTTTGGCTACAAGAAGGTTTGAATGTCCGACCATAGTTTGTAAAAAGCGGGTAAGAAAAGGTTCAAATGCCTGACAATACACCATCAAAAGCGGGAGCGGAGTTGTTCCGCTGTAAGACGGTGTGAATGTCCGACCATAGTTGGTAAAAAGCGGGTAAGAAAAGGTTCAAATGCCTGACAATACACCATCAAAAGCGGGAGCGGAGATGTTCCGCTGTAAGACGGTGTGAAAGTCCGACCATAGTTGGTAAAAAGCGGGTAAGAAAAGGTTAAAATACCCGACTGTACACAATCAATAGGGGGAGCGGAGTTGTTCGGCTACAAGAAGGTGTGAAAGTCCAACCATGGTTTGTAAAAAGCTGCTAAGAAAAGCTTCGAATGCCCGAATATATACCATCAAAAGCGGAAGCGGAGGTGTTCGGCTGCAAGAAGGTGTGAACGTCCGACCAAAGTTTGTAAAAAGTAGTTAAGAAAAGGTTCGAATATCCAACCAAACATAATCAAAAGCGGGAGCAGAGCTGTTCGACTGCAAGTAGGTGTGAATGTCCAGCCATAATTACTCACAAACGGGTAAGAAAAGGTAGTATTGCCAGACCATACATGATCAAAACAGGGAGCTGAGGTGGTTCAGCACCAAGGTGTGAATGTCTGACTATAGTTTGTAAAAAGCGGGTAAGCTGCGAATGACCGACTAAATATCAACAAAAGGTCTTCGGATGCAAGTGGTTGTGAATATCCCACCATACAAGTATGGTGGAGAGGAAGCTGTGAACAGCCGACCATAGTTTGCAAAAAGCGGGTGAGACAAGGTGCGAATGTCCAACCATACATGATCAAAACAGGGAGCGGAGGTGTGAATGTCCACCCAAAATTAATGAAAAGCGGGCAAAAAGTAGGTTTGAATGCCCAAGCATACATCATCAAAAGAAGGAGTGGATGTGTTCGGCTACAAGAAGGTTTGAATGTCCGAGCATAGTTTGTAAAAAGCGGGTAAGAAAAGGTTCGAATGCCCAAACATACACCATCAAAAGAGGGAGCGGAGGTGTTCCGCTGTAAGAAGGTGTGAATGTCCGACCATAGTTGGTAAAAAGTGGGTAAGAAAAAGTTAAAATACCCGACTGTACACAATCAATAGGGGGAGCGGAGTTGTTCGGCTACAAGAAGGTGTGAAAGTCCAACCATGGTTTGTAAAAAGCTGGTAAGAAAAGGTTCGAATATCCAACCAAACATAATCAAAAGCGGGAGCAGAGCTGTTCGACTGCAAGTAGGTGTGAATGTCCTGCAATAATTACTCACAAACGGGTAAGAAAAGGTAGTATTGCCAGACCATACATGATCAAAACAGGGAGCTGAGGTGGTTCAGCACCAAGGTGTGAATGTCTGACTATAGTTTGTAAAAAGCGGGTACGATAAGGTGCGAATGCCCGACAATGTATAATCAAAAGAGGGAGAAGAGGTTTTCGGCTACAAGACGGTGTGAATGTCCGACCATAGTTGGTAAAAAGCGGGAAAGAAAAGGTTAAAATACCCGACTGTACACAATCAATAGCGGGAGCGGAGTTGTTCGGCTACAAGAAGGTGTGAAAGTCCAACCATCGTTTGTAAAAAGCTGGTAAGAAAAGGTTCGAATGCCCGAATATATACCATCAAAAGCGGAAGCGGAGGTGTTCGGCTGCAAGAAGGTGTGAACGTCCGACCAAAGTTGGCAAAAAGCAGTAAAGAAAAGGTTCGAATATCCAAACATAATCAAAAGCGAGAGAGATTGTGTTCAGCTGCAAGTAGGTGTGAATATCTAGCCATAATTACTCACAAACGGGTAAGAAAATGTAGTATTGCCAGACCATACATGATCAAAACAGGGAGCGGAGGTGGTTTAGCTGCAAAAAGGGGTGAATGTCCAACTAAAGTTCAAATATATTAACAAAAGCGGGAGGAGAGGTCTTCGGATTAGAGTGGTTGAAATTTCCAACCATAATCTATAAAATGTGGTGAAAAAAAAAGGTGTGAAGGAATTAATTTTATAGCAAAATCCGAAATCATGCATAACTCCGCAAAAGGAACGTATTGCTCAACCAAAGGGATGCTTCTTTCTCATTCAGGGTAATATGAGGAACTTTATGCTTGATACATTTTAGACATGGATAACTATGAAGGACAAAGCAATTTTAACTTGGTTTGAGCAAAGCAATTCATTTTATAGGAAAATCCGAAATCGTGCAGGACTCATGAAAGTAAGCTTATTCTCGGATTCCTGATCCTCCAGTGTTGCTCTTTCCTATACTGCAAAATACAGCCTTGTTCTTTGTTGAAATCGATATAGACATTGATAAATATGAAGGACAAAGCAGTTTCCACTTTGTTTGAGTGAAGGAATTAATTTTATAGCAAAATCCCAAATCAAGCAGAACGTATGAAAATAAGCGTGTTTTCGGATTCCTGATCCTTCAGTGTTGCTATTTCTTCTACTGCAAAATACAATGTTGTTCTTTGTTGAAGTCAATCTAGACATTGATAAATATGAAGGACAAAGCAGTTTTAACATAGTTTGAGTAAAGGAATTCATTTTATACATAAAATCCCAAATCATGCAGAACGTATGAAAAGAAGCTTATTCTCGGATTCCTGATCCTTCAGTGTTGCTTTTTCTTCTACTGCAAAATACAATGTTGTTCTTTGTTGAAGTCGATCTAGACATTGATAAATATGAAGGACAAAGCAGTTTTAACTTGGTTTGAGTGAAGGAATTCATGTTATACATAAAATCCCAAATCATGCAGAACGTATGAAAATAAGCTTATTCTCGGATTACTGATCCTTCAGTGTTGCTCTTTCTTCTACTGCAAAATCCAGTGTTGTTCTTTGTTGAAGTCAATCTAGACATTGATAAATATGAAGGACAAAGCAGTTTTAACATAGTTTGAGTGAAAGCATTCATTTATAGTAAAATCAATAATCGTGCAGAACTCATGAAAATAAGCTTATTCTCGGATTCCTAAACCTTTTGATTTGCTCTTTCTTTACTGCAAAGTACAATGTTGTTCTTTGTTGAAGTCGATCTAGACATTGATAAATATGAAGGACAAAGCAGTTTTCACTTGGTTTGAGTGAAGGATTTGCAGCTGAAAACCTCCCGCTCCCGCTTTTGATTGTGTATAGTCGGGCTTTCGAGCCTTTTCTTACCCGGTTTTTAGAAATTATGGTTGGACATTCAGACCTTGCAGCCGAAGACCTCCACTCCCTCTTTTGATCATACATTGTCGGGCATTCGCACCTTGTCTTACCCGCTTTTTACAAACTATAGTCAGACATTCACACCTTGCAGCTGAACCACCTCAGCTCCCTGTTTTGATCATGTATGGTCTGGCAATACTACCTTTTCTTACCCGTTTGTGAGTAATTATGGCTGGACATTCACACCTACTTGCAGTCGAACAGCTCTGCTCCCGCTTTTGATGGTATATATTCGGGCATTCGAACCTTTTCTTAGCAGCTTTTTACAAACCATGGTTGAACTTTCACACCTTCTTGTAGCCGAACACCTCCGCTCCCGCTTTTGATGGTGTATAGTCAGGCATTTGAACCTTTTCTTACCCGCTTTTTACAAACTATGGTCGAACATTCAAACCTTCTTGTAGCCGAAAACCTCCGCTCCCTCTTTTGATCATACATTGTCGGGCATTCGCACCTTTAATTACCCGTTTTTTACAAACCATGGTCGGACTGTCACACATTCTTGTAGCCAAACACATCCGCTCCCGCTATTGATTGTGTACAGTCGGGAATTTTAACCTTTTCTTACCCGCTTTTTACCAACTATGGTCAGACATTCACAACGTCTTACAGCGGAACACCTCCTCTCCCGCTTTTGATGGTGTATAGTCAGGCATTTGAACCTTTTCTTACCCGCTTTTTACAAACTATGGTCGGACATTCAAACCTTCTTGTAGCCGAAAACCTCCGCTCCCTCTTTTGATCATACATTGTCGGGCATTCGCACCTTTTCTTACCCATTTTTTACAAACCATGGTCGGACTGTCACACATTCTTGTAGCCAAACACATCCGCTCCCGCTATTGATTGTGTACAGTCGGGTATTTTAACCTTTTCTTACCCGTTTTTTACCAACTATGGTCGGACATTCACACCTTCTTACAGCGGAACACCTCCGCTCCCTCTTTTGATGGTGTATGTTTGGGCATTCGAACCTTTTCTTACCCGCTTTTTACAAACTATGCTCGGACATTCAAACCTTCTTGTAGCCGAACACATCCACTCCTGCTTTTGATGATGTATGGTTGGGCATTCAAACCTACTTGTTGCCCGCTTTTCATTAATTTTGGGTGGACATTCACACCTTGTCACAGCCAAACACCTCCGCTCCCTGTTTTGATCATGTATGGTTGGACATTCGCACCTTTTCTCACCCGCTTTTTGCCAACTATGGTCGTCTGTTCACAGCTTCCTCTCCACCATACTTGTATGGTGGGATATTCACACCCACTTGCATCCGAAGACCTTTTGTTGATATTTAGTCGGTCATTCGCAGCTTACCCGCTTTTGGCAAACTATGGCCTTCATGCAGCCAAACACCTCTGATCTCGCTTTTGATGATGTAAGGTTGGGCATTCAGACCTTGCTTCACCTGCTTTTCACCAAATATAGTCGGACATTCACACCTTCTTGCAGCCGAACACTTCCGCTCCACCTTTTAGTGTTCTATCACACCTTTTTTTTCACCGCATTTTATAGATTATGGTTGGAAATTCTCAATCACTCTCATCCGAAGAGCTCTCCTCCCGCTTTTGTTAATATATTTGAACTTTAGTCGGACATTCACCCCTTCTTGCAGCTGAACCACCTCCGCTCCCTGTTTTGATCATGTATGGTCTGGCAATACTACCTTTTCTTACCCGTTTGTTAGTAATTATGGCTGGACATTCACACCTACTTGCAGCCGAACACCACCTCTCCCGCTTTTGATGATGTATGGACCGGCATTCTTACCTTTTCTAACACATTTTTCAGCAATTATGGTCGGAGATTCACACTTACTCACAGCCGAACAACTCCGCTCCCGCATTTGATGGTGTATAGTCGGGCATTCTCACCCTTTCTCATCAGCTTTTTGCAAATTATGATCTGACATTCACACCTGCTTTTGATAATGTATGGTTTGGCATTCGCACCTTTTCTTACCCATTTTTCAGTAATTATGGGTGGACATTCACACCTTCTTGCAGCTGAACACTCTCCCGCTATTGATTGTGTACAGTCGGGTATTTTAACCTTTTCTTACCCGCTTTTTACCAAATATGGTCGGACATTCACACCGTCTTACAGCGGAACACCTCTGCTCCCGCTTTTGATGGTGTATAGTCAGGCATTTGAACCTTTTCTTACCCGCTTTTTACAAACTATGGTCGGACATTCAAACCTTCTTGTAGCCGAAAACCTCCGCTCCCTCTTTTGATTATACATTGTTGGGCATTCGCACCTTATTTACAAACTATAGTCAGACATTCACACCTTGCAGCTGAGCCACCTCTGCTCCCTGTTTTGGTAGTGTATGTTCGGGCATTCGAACCTATTCTTACCCCCTTTTTACAAACTATGCTCGGAGATTCACACCTACTCACAGCCGAACAACTCCGCTCCCGCATTTGATGATGTCTTGGCCGGCATTCTAGTCTCTTCTAACACATTTTTCAGCAATTATGGTTGGACATTCACACCTACTCACAGCCGAACACTTCCGCTCCCGCATTTGATGGTGTATAGTCAGGCATTTGAACCTTTTCTTACCCGCTTTTTACAAACTATGGTCGGACATTCAAACCTTCTTGTAGCCAAAAACCTCCGCTCCCTCTTTTGATCATACATTGTCGGGCATTCGCACCTTATCTTACCCGCTTTTTACAAACTATAGTCAGACATTCACACCTTGCAGCTGAACCACCTCCGCTCCCTGTTTTGATCATGTATGGTCTGGCAATACTACCTTTTCTTACCCGTTTGTGAGTAATTAATCCCAAAATATTGAGCATAAAATAAGTCTTTATGCTGATGATGTATTACTTTTCCTTCAGAACTCACAGACGTCTCTCAGTCACACGATCACACTCATAAATAAATTCTCAGCACTTTCTGACTACTCTATCAACTGGTCTAAGACCACAGTTCTGTCCATTAACTGTAGGGTCCATAATATACCTGCGATCACTTTACAGTCAGGAAATATTAGATATTTAGGCATAAACATTTCCTCCAGGCTCTCAGAGCTAACAAAGCTAAATTATGTGCAATTATTAAAGACAGTAGAGGACGATCTCTCGTTGGAAGTCCTTACCTATATCACTTATGGGGAGAGTTACATCCATTAAAATGATGATACTACCAAAAGTTAACTATTTGTTCTCAATGATCTGGTTTAAGTCACTAGATTCATGCATCTCCAAATTTCTGTGGAAAAACAAACCACCACGTCTTAGTTTAAAAACCCTACAGAAGACCAAGGACAGTGGTGGATTAGATTTACCTCATTTTCAGCACTATTCCTTAGACAATAGGTTACAATATATATCAAAATGGTTTAAACCTTGTTGTTGTCACAGTTCCCAGAGACGTTGTAATCGTTGAGGATTCTATATTCACCCCCTCATTAGAGGCACGTAATGCAGATTGATGACACTGAATCTTCTTCTCTGTTCATTGCTGGCATCATTCCCAGCATCGTAAGTGTTCGTGGCATTGTTAGCCTCTTCTTCTGGATCTTGATATCGAGAATCCTTTTGTATTTCTGGTTTGTCAGTCCTCTGTCTTCGTTCACCGGAGTCTTTGTCTTTTTGTCCTTGAGTTTGGTGATTTTTTCTTCTTTTGATGCCTTGACACAATGTGACAGGTGATACCACGTGGGAGATCCTGTAACTTGGATTGCTGTCCCTGTGCTGCGAAATGGCTGTGCTGCTCAAATGGTCTCTCCTTCATCATGGTTACATGCTGCCATTCCGACATCTCGCCATTCCGACATGGGTCTCCAATTGTCGGAATGGCGACACTTAATTTTTTATCAAACGTCCCACCATTCCGACACTTTTTTCCTCCTATGGTCGTAATGGCGGTATGTTTTTTGTTTTTTTTAACATACCGCCATTCCGACAGTTCCTTTTAATAGCCTATTTTTTACCCAAAACATTTTGCACTAATGATATGCCGGCGCAAATACGCCCTAAAGTTTGGCGCACAAGCTTTGCACATGCAGAGGCCACAGCCTCGCAAACAAACTTTAATAATCTATTATCAAAATCCCCTGAATTTCAAATATAAAAATACAGATATTAATGTAACTCTGGCGAGACTGAAACTGATTAAGCAGAAATACAGTGTCAGTGAGCTGTCACAGCAGCCAGCTGGAGCGGAGCTCTCCACAGAGCCCATGCGTCTTTTGCACGCTGTCATCATATGCAAAAGTAATAATTGCAATTACAGATATCACGGCTACTGCACAGGATACAGTTGAGAGCACTCTGCCTTGCCTTGCCAATAGGAGAAGAGAGAAATGACAGCATAGAACGTATAAAACACAACAAAATGCAGTAAAAACGTTTATTCATGTTATTCACGTGATTTATGAGTACTCACTCCAATTTTGGGAAGCGCGGATGGGTTTTGCGCATTTGGCACAAACACACAGCCGCAACGGTTGTAGCTTTATACAGCCTGTTGATATCTTAAGGACCTAACTGGTCACACCTGGGACTAAATGTCATGTAGAGATTGTTTTTACATGACATTACAGCTGAACATATAGCTTTCATCCACAAACCAACGTGGGAGAGCCCGAAGACGCATGTGCCAGACGCACATAGGCATGCGTAAAACCAATTTTGACCACTTCATACTGTTTATTTGCTTTCTTTTAGTTAACTTTCGTTTCTTTTGGATTCTTGTGCGTGTTATGGAGCCGTTTTGGTCCATGTTTGTAAGCCTTTTTTTCCTGGATTAAATTTTCGGAAGTTGAAACAAGTGGCATTGGAGTGTGTGATTGAAAACCACCGCGGACTGCTTCTCCTCCTCCAGTTGCCGAGACTTTGTGTTTTTCATAACGCTTGTCTATAAACATGTTAAACATATAAATTGCATGAACAGAAAGAAGGGACTCACCTGTTGAGTAACACACATTTCCTTATACGGAAAGCCTTGTCGGAATGGTGGGACATTTGAACGTCAGAATAGCGGGATGTCGCAATGGTGGGATGTCGGAATGGTGGGACGTTTGCATGTCGGAATGGTGGTATGTCGGAATGGTGGTATGTCGGAATGGTGGGATGTCGGAATAGCGGGATGTCGGAATGGCGGGATTTCGGAATGGGTGTTGCCACCCCCTTCATCATATACACAGTTATTTATACATCACCTTCCACCATGAAGCGTTGTCCCTTTTTGTTTCTCTCTTTGTTCTTAAAATGCTGTTATGCATGTCTAAACCAATCCATTAAATTAGATCATTTTGGCAGTAAAGCGATCTACAATGTGCTTGGTCGCAAAGCTGCTCATCTGTGGTAAACAGCTCTTCAGAAAGGCATTCTTCAATTGATTTCACTAATTCTATGTAATAATTTTGTGATTTCCTACAAAACTACACTTCTTCTCCCATCTGTCTGAGTATTTAATATTGTCTGGGTCCCGTTAAAACATGTATTTTTCCCATCTAATTCCTTGTTTGCTTTAAAACAAGTATTCCCCATTTTCTATCCCTTCAGTAGCCAACCAGTTTGTATGGAGTACACTGGAGCAACTTGACTGATCAGTAAAACACTGCTTTTGTTGTCACCGCAAGGCTTCCCCCGTCGGTTGTTTCACTGAGACACTACTGAGTAACTATAACTCAACACAGTTTATACACATAACATTCCTATACATACTAACAAACAAACAAACAATTATTTATCGCAATTTTCTCATCTCTGTTTGAACGTACACCCAGGTAAATATTCCTGTAGTCTTCTCATACCGACTATGGACCCATTCATTGTTTAACTTCACTGTTTTGCAAATCCTAATTGAATATTACACATTGACATTGAACTTTACTTGATAAGCAGGTCTTCATTGCATTCAGCAGCCTATATGTGAGCATCTATGTGTAAGCTGTTCTTCTTTGCATTTATCAGCAGCAAGCAATTCTTCATTGCACATGCATATGAAAATAGTAAAACAATTCCAATGCGTTAGCGAAACCTTCTATATCAGGAGTGTCCATCATGATGCTGGGAATAGAACCTCTTTCCCAGAATAGTTCAACCTTCATTACTCAACTGATCATAACTCC
The DNA here is from genome assembly GCF_036924035.1 of Leuresthes tenuis. NCBI lineage: Eukaryota > Metazoa > Chordata > Actinopteri > Atheriniformes > Atherinopsidae > Leuresthes > Leuresthes tenuis. The sequence goes on along the minus strand of NW_027325398.1, from coordinate 347,203 downwards.
GCAATGAGCACATTTCAAAGTATCATTCCTCTACATATATTCAAAAATCTATGTGTAAATGTTTAATATTTCTTATATTTGTTGATGTCATTCTGTGTGCATGTGGCCTAAACCCAATCTCTGTGTGGCAATTTTAATTTAAACAAGTTGAACTCTGCCTCTGATCATTTAAAAAAGATGTGTACCAATATCAACCTTTCTCAGGTAATTACAGATCCTACAAAACCAAAGAGATCCTTCAAGGTTGTCCCTGATTGGCTCAATCTTAACAAATCAAAGGTAGAAAATCCGCAGTATCTGAACTTGGTGTTAGTTATCACTGCTCAATAGCCTGTATCAGAATTGCAAAAATGAAAACATTAGGTCCACGCTTGGTATCCAGATCCTGAAACATCTCCATGAGCAGGCTTTTTTTTAACTGATCTGTTGAATAGTTATATGACACTGTTAAAATCCCAGATGAAGATCTAGCACTTGACCATTTTTGTAAATCTTCTAATTCCATAGTTGATAAACACGCCCCTTTTAAAAAGTATAGAACTTAGAACAGGTCTATCCCTGGCTTTCGGCAGAACTGTCTTCTTTACTTTTTTTTCCCCTTGTCCTGTTCAGCATTATGTCAGAAGAATTGTAGTCTGAATACCTTTGATGCCAAACAGATTTGTTTTGCCAAGGGAAGTTTTATAAATGTAAAGCTCCCCTTGATGCCCATTTATTTATTTCTGTTTACAATATATGACATGAACTGAACTGAACCGGACCGGGGGACAAGGAAAGAAGAAGAGGAAAGAAGAGGAAACAGAACAAAAATAGAAACAAAAACCAGACAACCAGCTGCTACACCTGTAAAAAACAAAACAGACAACAATCCATGGCCTATGAGGGGAATCCAGCCTTAGCGCCACCAGGAGCACCTGAAAGCAGACAAGCAGAGAAAAAACAAACACACAAACAAACAAAAACAAGCACAAGAAGCGGCAATCGCATACAACACAGCTGTGGATATAGATGACCTGAGACGACATGATAATACATCAACTGCTTAGTGACCATGCTACTGGACTAATGAATGTGTGTGTGTGTGTGTGAGAACATGCAACACCCATGGCACAGGACCTACATGATAACCGTGCTTAGTTATGAGTGTATAAGCGTACAGGGCCACAATCCACAGCCCCCCCCCCCAAGCAATCAGAAGCAGGCAGAGAGGGCCACAAGACCCAGGCCACCAGCAGCCCCCACAGAGCACAGAACCCAGGCAGCCCACCGCAGGGGCAACCACGCATCCACCCAGAAGACTGCAGAGGAAGCCCCCGGAAAGAGCCCCCATAAGCATAGGGCAGAGGCACTCCGGGAACCAGGGGTAACAGCCCACCGACCCCGCCAGGCCCCAGCCGCCCAGACATGGGCCGTGCACTGGACCTGGGCCCCAGGAGCCCGAGCGCCCCCAAACCCCCCGGCAGAGGCCCCACCCAATACCCAGGAGGGCCAAGCGCCCCAGACAGCCACAAAGTGGGTCAGCGCCTGCCCCAGCGCCCCTGGCCAAGTTCCCTGGGAGTCAAGACGTGCCCACAGGTGGGTGAAGTCGCGAGCAGTGGGGAGAGGCAACGCTGATGCCCCATCGGGAGAAACACAGGCAGGCCAGGCGACAGCAAGTCCCAGATCCAGGCCCAATCATTACCACACACACTTTCACGTCCCATACATCCACACATCCACACATCCTACCTCCCTCGACTCTGCTGGGGTGTAGTGCAGCGGGCACACCAGGAGGCCAGCAACCCCCCAGCCACCACAGACCCCGAACCAGCAGAACAATTAATTAATCCTCCTGGCCCCTCCTGCCCCGAGCAGACACCAGGAAGCAGGGGTGTGCGAAGAAGACCCCTCCCCTCACCCTTCTGGCTCTTCAATATTTTCTAATAGTGAGCAATTAAAATTGAGGGGCAGCCAAACTTGTAGAACTGGGAGCGCGGCACTCTGGGCAGCCTACATACCCAAAGAGCCCCGCCCACCAGATGCCACTCAGTGTAACCACCCCCCAAGACCTAATGTGTGTGTGTGAGTGTGTTTGATAAGTACTAATGTCTAAGGTGTAATTAAAACAGGGGCAGGGAACTGCAGAGTGCAACCAAAGGGGACCACCTACGTGGCCCCATCCACTGCACCCCACCGAACACACACGCCCCCAAAACCCTTCATGTGTGAGTGTGTGCTGTGTACAGGAGCCAGAAGGGAGAGGGGTATGGGGATATATAACGGGGGAGCTACTCTCCCCCAGAGAGGGCAGCCAGGGACTGGCTGCAATAGGCATCCCCGCTACCTGGGAGCCAACAATGGGCAGGAGGGCCTGATGTCCACCAGGCTCGGGGCCTGCAGCGACCATATTCCGGGAGCTACTGTACCCCCAGAAGGTACCCATCCCGCCCCACCCCACTCAACCCAACCCCACCCAGGAGGACCTCTACAAAAAACAAACAAACAACATCAAAAAACAAACAAACAAACCACCCGGTCACACCAGTCGCAGCAGCCCGGGCCTGAGACCCACCATCACCCAGCAACCCACCACCACCACTATGTGATAAAACTAATCAGAGGGGACCAGAGAGAATGAAATTCAGTCAATTGATGTTTTGAGGAGGCAGACATTGTTTCCATGCTAATATAATCTAAAAGAAAATTTCTAAACTGGTTAATACACAGATTGTTCTTCGCTTTCCAGTTCATGAGAATAGTTTTCTTTGCGATACATAACACTGTGACAACCATGTGTGCTGAGTTAATTTCCATGTTGATGTTGTCTAAGTCACCCAGTATGCACAGTGTGGGGCATGCAGGGATGCTACACTTTAGCCATGTTGATAGGTCCTCACAGACTTCAAGCCAGAACTTCTGGACAGGCGCAGAAAAACCACAAAGCGTGTGCATAATCATCAGGTGTGTTATCTGTGCAATGTGAGCAGATGTTTGAGTGTGTTAGACCCATCCTGAACATCCTTTGTCCTGTATAGTGTGTTCTATGAAGGATTTTGTATTGTATGAGCTGTAAATTAGGATTTCGAGTCTTTATGAAGGTGTTCAAACATATTTGTGGTTAGAAGCTATGACCAGAACTGATGGATAAATCTGCCTCCCATTTTGAGGATGGAAGAGACATTGTGTCATCTATCTTAGACAATAATTTATATATTTTTGATAGTAGTTTTGGGGTACAGATGCTTAGAAATTCTGCTACCCTAGTCGGGGGTTGTAAGTCTGGTTGGTGGAGGATATATCCATCCATCCATCCATCATCTGTCGCTTATCCGGGGGTCGGGTCGCGGGGGCAGCAGCTTGAGCAGAGAAACCCAGACGTCTCTGTCCCCGGCCACTTCCTCCAGCTCTTCCGGGGGGACCCCGAGGCGTTCCCAGGCCAGCCGAGAGACATAGTCTCTCCAACGTGTCCTGGGTCTCCCCCGGGGTCTCCTCCCAGTGGGACGTGCCCGGAACACCTCCCCAGGGAGGCGCCCAGGGTGCATCCTAACCAGATGCCCGAGCCACCTCATCTGACTCCTCTCAATGCGGAGGAGCAGCGGTTCTACTCCGAGCCCCTCCCGGATGACTGAGCTTCTCACCCCATCTCTAAGGGAGAGCCCAGACACCCTGCGGAGGAAACCCATTTCGGCCGCTTGTATTCGCGATCTTGTTCTTTCGGTCACTACCCACAACTCGTGACCATAGGTGAGTTGGGAACGTAGATTGACCAGTAAGTACGCAGAGCCTGCAACACTGCAGGCGCCGCACCGATCCGCCCGTCAATCTCCCGCTCCATTCGTCCGTCACTCGTGAACAAGACCCCGAGATACTTGAACTCCTCCTCTTGGGGAAGGATCTCATTCCCGACCCGGAGAGAGCATTCCACCCTTTTCCGGCTGAGAACCATAGTCTCGGATTTGGAGGTGCTGATTCTCATCCCAGCCGCTTCACACTCGGCTGCGAATCACTCCAGTGAGAGCTGAAGGTCACGGCCTGACGACGCTAATAGAACCACATCATCTGCAAAAAGCAGAGACCCGATTCTGAGGTCGCCAAATGGGACACCCTCAACGCCCTGGCTCCGCCTAGAAATTCTGTCCATAAAAGTTAGGAACAGAATCGGTGACAAAGGGCAGCCCTGACGGAGTCCAACTCTCACCGGAAACGTATCCGACTTACTGCCGGCAATGCGGACCAAACTCTGGCACCGGTCATACAGAGACCGAACGGCCCCTATCAAGGGGTCCGGCACTCCATATTCCCGGAGCACCCCCCACAGGACTCCACGAGGGACACGGTCGAACGCTTTCTCCAAGTCCACAAAACACATGTAGACTGGTTGGGCGAACTCCCATGCACCCTCCAGGATCCTGCCGAGGGTATAGAGCTGGTCCACTGTTCCACGGCCAGGACGAAAGCCACACTGCATCTCCTGAATCCGAGGCTCGATTATCCGACGGATCCTCCTCTCCGATACCCCCGAATAGACCTTACCAGGGAGACTGAGGAGTGTGATACCCCTATAGTTGGAACACACCCTCCGGTCCCCCTTTTTAAAGAGGGGGACCACCACCCCAATCTGCCAGTCCAGAGGCACTGTCCCCGATGTCCACGCGATACTGCAGAGGCGTGTCAGCCAAGACAGCCCTACAACATCCAGAGCCTTGAGAAACTCAGGACGGACCTCATCCACCCCCGGGGCCTTGCCACCGAGGAGCTTTTTAACCACCTCGGCAACCTCAGCCCCAGAAATGGGTGGCCCCGTCTCCGAGCTCTCCGACTCTGCCTCTTCCGAGCACGTGTTGGTAGGATTGAGGAGTTCCTCGAAGTACTCCCCCCACCGACTCACAACATCCCTAGTTGAGGTCAGCAAAGCCCCGTCCCCACTGTAAACAGTGTTGACTGTGAGCCGCTTCCCCCCCCCTGAGACGCCGGATGGTGAACCAGAATCTTTTCGAGGCCGTCCGGAAATCGTTCTCCATGGTCTTGCCGAACTCCTCCCAGGCCCGAGTTTTTGCCTCACAACCGCCGAAGCCGTGGCCCGTCTGGCCCGTCGGTACCTATCAGCTTCTTCCAGGGTCCCACTGGCCAAAAAGGCCCGATAGGACTCCTTCTTCAGCTTGACGGCTTCCCTCACCACTGGTGTCCACCAGCAGGTTCGAGGGTTGCCGCCACGACAGGCACCGACCACCTTACGGCCACAACTCCGACCAGCTGCCTCGGCAATGGAGTCACGGAACATGGCCCATTCGGACTCAATGTCCCCCACCTCAAATATGGTTGAAGCTCTGCCAGAGGTGGGAGTTAAAGCTCCTTCTGACGGGGGATTCTGACAAACGCTCCCAGCAGACCCTCACAATACGTATGGGCCTGCCAGGTCTGATCGGCATCCTCCCCCACCAGCGGAGCCAACTCACCACCAGGTGGTGATCAGTTGACAGCTCCGCCCCTCTCTTCACCCGAGTGTCCAGGACATACGGCCGCAAGTCCGATGATACAACCACAAAGTCGATCATCGAACTGCGGCCAAGGGTGTCCTGGTGCCAAGTGCACATATGGACACCCTTATGCCTGAACATGGTGTTCGTTATGGACAGTCTATGACTGGCACAGAAGTCCAACAACATAACACCACTCTGATTCAGATCGGGGGGGCCGTTCCTCCCAATCACACCCCTCCAGGTCTCACTCTCATTGCCCACGTGAGCATTGAAGTCCCCCAGCAGAATGAGGGAGTCTCCGGTAGGAGCATTCTCCAGTGCCTCCCCCAGAGACTCCAAAAAGGGTAGGTACTCTGAACTGCTGTTTGGCGCATAGGCACAAACAACAGTCAGGACTCGTCCCCCCACCCAAAGGCGGAGGGAGGCTACCCTCTCGTTCACTGGGGTAAACCCCAATGTACTGGCACACAGCCGGGGGGCAATAAGTATGCCCACACCTGCTCTGCGCCTCTCACCACGGGCAACTCCAGAGTGGAAGAGAGTCCAACCCCTCTCAAGAGTACTGGTTCCAGATCCCAAGCCGTGCGTCGAGGTGAGTCCGACTATATCTAACGGTCTGATGAAGTTTCAACAATAAACAACAAACTTTGTATTATGAGAAAGAACCAGACTCATTCTTCAGGAATCCGAAAATAAGCTCTATTTTACGAGTTATGCACGAATTCGGATTCTCCTATAAAACGAATTCCTTAACTCAAACCATGTTAAGACTGCTTTGTCCTTCATATTTATTCATGTCTAATCAAGTTTCAATGATAAACAACGTTGTACTTTGTAGAATGAGAAAGAACTTCTTCAGCAATAAGCATCTCTCGACAAATGACGAAATACAGATTTTGCTATAAAATTAATTGCTATCAGCCTGACTTAAAACTGTTTGTCTTCCTTATTTATCCACTTCAAATCAAGTTTCAACAACTAAAAAAATTTTGTAGTTTGAGAAAGAACAACTTAATCTTGAGCAATCAGTATAAAAAGAGGGTAAGCAAAGGTGCGAATGTCAAACCATACATGATCAAAACAGGGAGCGGAGGTGTTTGGCTGAGACAAGGTGTGAATGTCCACCCATAATTAATGAAAAGCGGGCAACAAGTAGGTTCGAATGCCCAACCATACATCATCAAAAGCAGGAGTGGATATGTTCGGCTACAAGAAGGTTTGAACGTCTGACCATAGTTTGTAAAAAGCGGGTAAGAAAAGGTTCGAATGCCCGAACATACACCATCAAAGGAGGGAGCGGAGGTGTTCCGCTGTAAGAAGGTGTGAATGTCCGACCATAGTTGGTAAAAAACGGGTAAGAAAAGGTTAAAATACCCGACTGTACACAATCAGTAGCGGGTACGGAGTTGTTCGGCTACTAAAAGGTGTGAAAGTCCGACCATGGTTTGTAAAAAGCGGATAAGAAAAGGTGATAATGCCCGACAATGTATGATCAAAAGAGGGAGTGGAGGTTTTCGGCTGTAAGAAGGTCTGAATGTCCAACTATAATTTGTAAAAACCGGGTAAGAAAAGGCTTGAAAGCCCGACTATACACCATCATAAGCGGGAGAGGAGGTGTTCAGCTGTAAGAAGGTGTGAATGTCCACCCATAATTACTGAAAAATGGGTAAGAAAAGGTGCGAATGCCCAAACATACATCATCAAAAGCAGGAGTGGATGTGTTGGGCTACAAGAAGGTTTGAAAGTCCGACCATGGTTTGTAAAAAACGGGTAAGAAAAGGTGCGAATGCCCGACAATATATGATCAAAAGAGGGAGCGGAGGTTTTTGGCTACAAGAAGGTTTGAATGTCCGACCATAGTTTGTAAAAAGCGGGTAAGAAAAGGTTCAAATGCCTGACAATACACCATCAAAAGCGGGAGCGGAGGTGTTCCGCTGTAAGACGGTGTGAATGTCCGACCATAGTTGGTAAAAAGCGGGTAAGAAAAGGTTAAAATACCCGACTGTACACAATCAATAGCGGGAGCGGAGTTGTTCGGCTACAAGAAGGTGTGAAAGTCCAACCATGGTTTGTAAAAAGCTGCTAAGAAAACGTTCGAATGTCCGAATATATACCATCAAAAGCGGAAGCGGAGGTGTTCGGCTGCAAGAAGGTGTGAACGTCCGACCAAAGTTTGTAAAAAGCAGTTAAGAAAAGGTTCGAATATCCAACCAAACATAATCAAAAGCGGGAGCAGAGCTGTTCGACTGCAAGTAGGTGTGAATGTCAGACCATAATTACTCACAAACGGGTAAGAAAAGGTAGTATTGCCAGACCATACATGATCAAAACAGGGAGCTGAGGTGGTTCAGCACCAAGGTGTGAATGTCTGACTATAGTTTGTAAAAAGCGGGTAAGCTGCGAATGACCGACTAAATATCAACAAAAGGTCTTCAGATGCAAGTGGGTGTGAATATCCCACCATACAAGTATGGTGGAGAGGAAGCTGTGAACAGCCGACCATAGTTTGCAAAAATCGGGTGAGACAAGGTGCGAATGTCCAACCATACATGATCAAAACAGGGAGCGGAGGTGTTTGGCTGTGACAAGGTGTGAATATCCACCCAAAATTAATGAAAAAAGGGCAAAAAGTAGGTTTGAATGCCCAAGCATACATCATCAAAAGAAGGAGTGGATGTGTTCGGCTACAAGAAGGTTTGAATGTCCGAGCATAGTTTGTAAAAAGCGGGTAAGAAAAGGTTCGAATGCCCAAACATACACCATCAAAAGAGGGAGCGGAGGTGTTCCGCTGTAAGAAGGTGTGAATGTCCGACCATAGTTGGTAAAAAGTGGGTAAGAAAAGGTTAAAATACCCGACTGTACACAATCAATAGGGGGAGCGGAGTTGTTCGGCTACAAGAAGGTGTGAAAGTCCAACCATGGTTTGTAAAAAGCTGGTAAGAAAAGGTTCGAATGCCCGAATATATACCATCAAAAGCGGAAGCGGAGGTGTTCGGCTGCAAGAAGGTGTGAACGTCCGACCAAAGTTTGTAAAAAGCAGTTAAGAAAAGGTTCGAATATCCAACCAAACAAAATCAAAAGCGGGAGCAGAGCTGTTCGACTGCAAGTAGGTGTGAATGTCCAGCCATAATTACTCACAAACGGGTAAGAAAAGGTAGTATTGCCAGACCATACATGATCAAAACAGGGAGCTGAGGTGGTTCAGCACCAAGGTGTGAATGTCTGACTATAGTTTGTAAAAAATGGGTACAATAAGGTGCGAATGCCCGACAATGTATAATCAAAAGAGGGAGCAGAGGTTTTCGGCTACAAGAAGGTTTGAATGTCCGACCATAGTTTGTAAAAAGCGGGTAAGAAAAGGTTCAAATGCCTGACTATACACCATCAAAAGTGGGAGTGGAGATGTTCCGCTGTAAGACGGTGTGAATGTCCGACCATAGTTGGTAAAAAGCGGGTAAGAAAAGTTTAAAATACCCGACTGTACACAATCAATAGCGGGAGCGGAGTTGTTCGGCTGCAAGAAGGTGTGAACGTCCGACCAAAGTTGGCAAAAAGCAGTAAAGAAAAGGTTCGAATATCCAAACATAATTAAAAGCGAGAGAGATTGTGTTCAGCTGCAAGTAGGTGTGAATATCCAGCCATAATTACTCACAAACGGGTAAGAAAATGTAGTATTGCCAGACCATACATGATCAAAACAGGGAGCGGAGGTGGTTTAGCTGCAAAAAGGGGTGAATGTCCAACTAAAGTTCAAATATATTAACAAAAGCGGGAGGAGAGGTCTTCGGATTAGAGTGGTTGAAATTTCCAACCATAATCTATAAAATGCGGTGAAAAAAAAAGGTGTGAAGGAATGAATTTTATAGCAAAATCCGAAATCATGCATAACTCCGCAAAAGGAACGTATTGCTCAACCAAAGGGATGCTTCTTTCTCATTCAGGGTAATATGAGGAACTTTATGCTTGATACATTTTAGACATGGATAACTATGAAGGACAAAGCAATTTTAACTTGGTTTGAGCAAAGCAATTCATTTTATAGGAAAATCCGAAATCGTGCAGGACTCATGAAAGTAAGCTTATTCTCGGATTCCTGATCCCCCAGTGTTGCTCTTTCCTATACTGCAAAATACAGCCTTGTTCTTTGTTGAAATCGATATAGACATTGATAAATATGAAGGACAAAGCAGTTTCCACTTTGTTTGAGTGAAGGAATTAATTTTATAGCAAAATCCCAAATCAAGCAGAACGTATGAAAATAAGCGTGTTTTCGGATTCCTGATCCTTCAGTGTTGCTATTTCTTCTACTGCAAAATACAATGTTGTTCTTTGTTGAAGTCAATCTAAACATTGATAAATATGAAGAACAAAGCAGTTTTAACATAGTTTGAGTAAAGGAATTCATTTTATACATGAAATCCCACATCATGCAGAACGTATGAAAATAAGCTTATTCTCGGATTCCTGTTCCTTCAAGTGTTGCTCTTTCTACTACTGCAAAATACAATGTTGTTCTTTGTTGAAGTAAATCTAGACATTGATAAATATGAAGGACAAAGCAGTTTTCACTTGGTTTGAGTGAAGGAATTCATTTTATACATAAAATCCCAAATCATGCAGAACGTATGAAAAGAAGCTTATTCTCGGATTCCTGATCCTTCAGTCTTGCTTTTTCTTCTACTGCAAAATACAATGTTGTTCTTTGTTGAAGTCGATCTAGACATTGATAAATATGAAGGACAAAGCAGTTTTCACTTGGTTTGACTGAAGGAATTCATTTTATACATAAAATCCCAAATCATGCAGAACGTATGAAAAGAAGCTTATTCTCGGATTCCTGATCCTTCAGTCTTGCTTTTTCTTCTACTGCAAAATACAATGTTGTTCTTTGTTGAAGTCGATCTAGACATTGATAAATATGAAGGACAAAGCAGTTTTAACTTGGTTTGAGTGAAGGAATTCATTTTATACATAAAATCCCAAATCATGCAGAACGTATGAAAATAAGCTTATTCTCGGATTACTGATCCTTCAGTGTTGCTCTTTCTTCTACTGCAAAGTCCAGTGTTGTTCTTTGTTGAAGTCAATCTAGACATTGATAAATATGAAGGACAAAGGAGTTTTAACATAGTTTGAGTGAAGGCATTCATTTATGGTAAAAATCAATAATCGTGCAGAACTCATGAAAATAAGCTTATTCTCGGATTCCTAAAACTTTTGATTTGCTCTTTCTTTACTGCAAAGTACAATGTTGTTCTTTGTTGAAGTCGATCTAGACATATGAAGGACAAAGCAGTTTTCACTTGGTTTGAGTGAAGGATTTGCAGCTGAAAACCTCCCGCTCCCGCTTTTGATTGTGTATAGTCGGAATTTCGAGCCTTTTCTTACCCGGTTTTTAGAAATTATGGTTGGACATTCAGACCTTGCAGCCGAAGACCTCCACTCCCTCTTTTGATCATACATTGTCGGGCATTCGCACCTTGTCTTACCCGCTTTTTACAAACTATAGTCAGACATTCACACCTTGCAGCTGAACCACCTCAGCTCCCTGTTTTGATCATGTATGGTCTGGCAATACTACCTTTTCTTACCCGTTTGTGAGTAATTATGGCTGGACATTCACACCTACTTGCAGTCGAACAGCTCTGCTCCCGCTTTTGATGGTATTCGGGCATTCGAACCTTTTCTTAACTGCTTTTTGCAAACTTTGGTCGGACGTTCACACCTTCTTGCAGCCGAACACCTCCACTCCCGCTTTTGATGGTATATATTCGGGCATTCGAACCTTTTCTTAACTGCTTTTTGCAAACTTTGGTCGGACGTTCACACCTTCTTGCAGCCGAACACCTCCGCTTCCGCTTTTGATGGTATATATTCGGGCATTCGAACCTTTTCTTAGCTGCTTTTTACAAACCATGGTTGAACTTTCACACTTTCTTGTAGCCGAACACCTCCGCTCCCGCTTTTGATGGTGTATAGTCAGGCATTTGAACCTTTTCTTACCCGCTTTTTACAAACTATGGTCGGACATTCAAACCTTGTAGCCGAAAACCTCCGCTCCCTCTTTTGATCAAACATTGTTTGGCATTCGCACCTTATTTACAAACTATAGTCAGACATTCACACCTTGCAGCTGAGCCACCTCAGCTCCCTGTTTTGATAGTGTATGTTCGGGCATTCGAACCTATTCTTACCCCCTTTTTACAAACTATGCTCGGAGATTCACACCTACTCACAGCCGAACAACTCCGCTCCCGCATTTGATGATGTCTTGTCCGGCATTCTAGTCTCTTCTAACACACTTTTCAGCAATTATGGTTGGACATTCACACCTACTCACAGCCGAACACTTCCGCTCCCACATTTGATGGTGTATAGCCGGGCATTCTCACCCTTTCTCATCAGCTTTTTGCAAATTATGATCTGACATTCACACCCCGCTTTTGATTATGTTTGGTTGGATATTCGAACCTTTTCTTAACTGCTTTTTACAAACTTTGGTCGGACGTTCACACCTTCTTACAGCCGAACACATCCACTTCCACTTTTGATGGTATATATTCGGGCATTCGAACCTTTTCTTACCCGCTTTTTACAAACCGTGGTCGGACTTTCACACCTTCTTGAAGCCAAACAACTCCGCTCCCGCTATTGATTTTGTACAGTCGGGTATTTTAACCTTTTCTTACCCGCTTTTTACCAACTATGGTCGGACATTCACACCTTCTTACAGCGGAACACCTCCGCTCCCTCTTTTGATGGTGTATGTTTGGGCATTCGAACCTTTTCTTACCCGCTTTTTACAAACTATGCTCGGACATTCAAACCTTCTTGTAGCCGAACACATCCACTCCTTCTTTTGATGATGTATGCTTGGGCATTCAAACCTACTTTTTGCCCGCTTTTCATTAATTTTGGGTGGACATTCACACCTTGTCACAGCCAAACACCTCCGCTCCCTGTTTTGATCATGTATGGTTGGACATTCGCACCTTGTCTCACCCGATTTTTGCAAACTATGGTCGGCTGTTCACAGCTTCCTCTCCACCATACTTGTATGGTGGGATATTCACACCCACTTGCATCTGAAGACCTTTTGTTGATATTTAGTCGGTCATTCGCAGCTTACCCGCTTTTTACAAACTATAGTCAGACATTCACACCTTGGTGCTGAACCACCTCAGCTCCCTGTTTTGATCATGTATGGTCTGGCAATACTACCTTTTCTTACCCGTTTGTGAGTAATTATGGTCTGACATTCACACCTACTTGCAGTCGAACAGCTCTGCTCCCGCTTTTGATTATGTTTGGTTGGATATTCGAACCTTTTCTTAACTGCTTTTTACAAACTTTGGTCGGACGTTCACACCTTCTTGCAGCCGAACACCTCCGCTTCCGCTTTTGATGGTATATATTCGGACATTCGAACGTTTTCTTAGCAGCTTTTTACAAACCATGGTTGGACTTTCACACCTTCTTGTAGCCGAACAACTCCGCTCCCGCTATTGATTGTGTACAGTCGGGTATTTTAACCTTTTCTTACCCGCTTTTTACCAACTATGGTCGGACATTCACACCGTCTTACAGCGGAACACCTCCGCTCCCGCTTTTGATGGTGTATTGTCAGGCATTTGAACCTTTTCTTACCCGCTTTTTACAAACTATGGTCTGACATTCAAACCTTCTTGTAGCCAAAAACCTCCGCTCCCTCTTTTGATCATATATTGTCGGGCATTCGCACCTTTTCTTACCCGTTTTTTACAAACCATGGTCAGACTTTCAAACCTTCTTGTAGCCCAACACATCCACTCCTGCTTTTGATGATGTATGTTTGGGCATTCGCACCTTTTCTTACCCATTTTTCAGTAATTATGGGTGGACATTCACACCTTCTTACAGCTGAACACCTCCTCTCCCGCTTATGATGGTGTATAGTCGGGCTTTCAAGCCTTTTCTTACCCGGTTTTTACAAATTATAGTTGGACATTCAGACCTTCTTACAGCCGAAAACCTCCACTCCCTCTTTTGATCATACATTGTCGGGCATTATCACCTTTTCTTACCCGCTTTTTACAAACCATGGTCGGACTTTCACACCTTTTAGTAGCCGAACAACTCCGTACCCGCTACTGATTGTGTACAGTCGGGTATTTTAACCTTTTCTTACCCGTTTTTTACCAACTATGGTCGGACATTCACACCTTCTTACAGCGGAACACCTCCGCTCCCTCCTTTGATGGTGTATGTTCGGGCATTTGAACCTTTTCTTACCCGCTTTTTACAAACTATGGTCAGACGTTCAAACCTTCTTGTAGCCGAACATATCCACTCCTGCTTTTGATGATGTATGGTTGGGCATTCGAACCTACTTGTTGCCCGCTTTTCATTAATTATGGGTGGACATTCACACCTAGTCTCAGCCAAACACCTCCGCTCCCTGTTTTGATCATGTATGGTTTGACATTCGCACCTTTGCTTACCCTCTTTTTATACTGATTGCTCAAGATTAAGTTGTTCTTTCTCAAACTACAACATTTTTTTAGTTGTTGAAACTTGATTTGAAGTGGATAAATAAGGAAGACAAACAGTTTTAAGTCAGGCTGATAGCAATTAATTTCATAGCAAAATCTGTATTTCGTCATTTGTCGAGAGATGCTTATTGCTGAAGAAGTTCTTTCTCATTCTACATATAGGAGAATCCGAATTCGTGCATAACTCGTAAAATAGAGCTTATTTTCGGATTCCTGAAGAATGAGTCTGGTTCTTTCTCATAATACAAAGTTTGTTGTTTATTGTTGAAACTTCATCAGACCGTTAGATATAGTCGGACTCACCTCGACGCACGGCTTGGGATCTGGAACCAGTACTCTTGAGAGGGGTTGGACTCTCTTCCACTCTGGAGTTGCCCGTGGTGAGAGGCGCAGAGCAGGTGTGGGCATACTTATTGCCCCCCGGCTGTGTGCCAGTACATTGGGGTTTACCCCAGTGAACGAGAGGGTAGCCTCCCTCCGCCTTTGGGTGGGGGGACGAGTCCTGACTGTTGTTTGTGCCTATGCGCCAAACAGCAGTTCAGAGTACCTACCCTTTTTGGAGTCTCTGGGGGAGGCACTGGAGAATGCTCCTACCGGAGACTCCCTCATTCTGCTGGGGGACTTCAATGCTCACGTGGGCAATGAGAGTGAGACCTGGAGGGGTGTGATTGGGAGGAACGGCCCCCCCGATCTGAATCAGAGTGGTGTTATGTTGTTGGACTTCTGTGCCAGTCATAGACTGTCCATAACGAACACCATGTTCAGGCATAAGGGTGTCCATATGTGCACTTGGCACCAGGACACCCTTGGCCGCAGTTCGATGATCGACTTTGTGGTTGTATCATCGGACTTGCGGCCGTATGTCCTGGACACTCGGGTGAAGAGAGGGGCGGAGCTGTCAACTGATCACCACCTGGTGGTGAGTTGGCTCCGCTGGTGGGGGAGGATGCCGATCAGACCTGGCAGGCCCATACGTATTGTGAGGGTCTGCTGGGAGCGTTTGTCAGAATCCCCCGTCAGAAGGAGCTTTAACTCCCACCTCTGGCAGAGCTTCAACCATATTTGAGGTGGGGGACATTGAGTCCGAATGGGCCATGTTCCGTGACTCCATTGCCGAGGCAGCTGGTCGGAGTTGTGGCCGTAAGGTGGTCGGTGCCTGTCGTGGCGGCAACCCTCGAACCTGCTGGTGGACACCAGTGGTGAGGGAAGCCGTCAAGCTGAAGAAGGAGTCCTATCGGGCCTTTTTGGCCAGTGGGACCCTGGAAGAAGCTGATAGGTACCGACGGGCCAGACGGGCCACGGCTTCGGCGGTTGTGAGGCAAAAACTCGGGCCTGGGAGGAGTTCGGCAAGACCATGGAGAACGATTTCCGGACGGCCTCGAAAAGATTCTGGTCCACCATCCGGCGTCTCAGGGGGGGGGAAGCGGCTCACAGTCAACACTGTTTACAGTGGGGACGGGGCTTTGCTGACCTCAACTAGGGATGTTGTGAGTCGGTGGGGGGAGTACTTCGAGGAACTCCTCAATCCTACCAACACGTGCTCGGAAGAGGCAGAGTCGGAGAGCTCGGAGACGGGGCCACCCATTTCTGGGGCTGAGGTTGCCGAGGTGGTTAAAAAGCTCCTCGGTGGCAAGGCCCCGGGGGTGGATGAGGTCCGTCCTGAGTTTCTCAAGGCTCTGGATGTTGTAGGGCTGTCTTGGCTGACACGCCTCTGCAGTATCGCGTGGACATCGGGGACAGTGCCTCTGGACTGGCATATTGGGGTGGTGGTCCCCCTCTTTAAAAAGGGGGACCGGAGGGTGTGTTCCAACTATAGGGGTATCACACTTCTGGGTGGTTGCCCCTGCGGTGGGCTGCCTGGGTTCTGTGCTCTGTGGGGGCTGCTGGTGGCCTGGGTCTTGTGGCCCTCTCTGCCTGCTTCTGATTGCTTGGGGGGGGGGCTGTGGATTGTGGCCCTGTACGCTTATACACTCATAACTAAGCACGGTTATCATGTAGGTCCTGTGCCATGGGTGTTGCATGTTCTCACACACACACACACACATTCATTAGTACAGTAGCATGGTCACTAAGCAGTTGATGTATTATCATGTCGTCTCAGGTCATCTATATCCACAGCTGTGTTGTATGCGATTGCCGCTTCTTGTGCTTGTTTTTGTTTGTTTGTGTGTTTGTTTTTTCTCTGCTTGTCTGCTTTCAGGTGCTCCTGGTGGCGCTAAGGCTGGATTCCCCTCATAGGCCATGGATTGTTGTCTGTTTTGTTTTTTACAGGTGTAGAAGCTGGTTGTCTGGTTTTTGTTTCTATTTTTGTTCTGTTTCCTCTTCTTTCCTCTTCTTCTTTCCTTGTCCCCCGGTCCGGTTCAGTTCAGTTCATGTCATATATTGTAAACAGAAATAAATAAATGGGCATCAAGGGGAGCTTTACATTTATAAAACTTCCCTTGGCAAAACAAATCTGTTTGGCATCAAAGGTATTCAGACTACAATTCTTCTGACATAATGCTGAACAGGACAAGGGGAAAAAAAAGTAAAGAAGACAGTTCTGCCGAAAGCCAGGGATAGACCTGTTCTAAGTTCTATACTTTTTAAAAGGGGCGTGTTTATCAACTATGGAATTAGAAGATTTACAAAAATGGTCAAGTGCTAGATCTTCATCTGGGATTTTAACAGTGTCATATAACTATTCAACAGATCAGTTAAAAAAAAGCCTGCTCATGGAGATGTTTCAGGATCTGGATACCAAGCGTGGACCTAATGTTTTCATTTTTGCAATTCTGATACAGGCTATTGAGCAGTGATAACTAACACCAAGTTCAGATACTGCGGATTTTCTACCTTTGATTTGTTAAGATTGAGCCAATCAGGGACAACCTTGAAGGATCTCTTTGGTTTTGTAGGATCTGTAATTACCTGAGAAAGGTTGATATTGGTACACATCTTTTTTAAATGATCAGAGGCAGAGTTCAACTTGTTTAAATTAAAATTGCCACACAGAGATTGGGTTTAGGCCACATGCACACAGAATGACATCAACAAATATAAGAAATATTAAACATTTACACATAGATTTTTGAATATATGTAGAGGAATGATACTTTGAAATGTGCTCATTGCGGAGTTATGATCAGTTGAGTAATGAAGGTTGAACTATTCTGGGAAAGAGGTTCTATTCCCAGCATCATGATGGACACTCCTGATATAGAAGGTTTCGCTAACGCATTGGAATTGTTTTACTATTTTCATATGCATGTGCAATGAAGAATTGCTTGCTGCTGATAAATGCAAAGAAGAACAGCTTACACATAGATGCTCACATATAGGCTGCTGAATGCAATGAAGACCTGCTTATCAAGTAAAGTTCAATGTCAATGTGTAATATTCAATTAGGATTTGCAAAACAGTGAAGTTAAACAATGAATGGGTCCATAGTCGGTATGAGAAGACTACAGGAATATTTACCTGGGTGTACGTTCAAACAGAGATGAGAAAATTGCGATAAATAATTGTTTGTTTGTTTGTTAGTATGTATAGGAATGTTATGTGTATAAACTGTGTTGAGTTATAGTTACTCAGTAGTGTCTCAGTGAAACAACCGACGGGGGAAGCCTTGCGGTGACAACAAAAGCAGTGTTTTACTGATCAGTCAAGTTGCTCCAGTGTACTCCATACAAACTGGTTGGCTACTGAAGGGATAGAAAATGGGGAATACTTGTTTTAAAGCAAACAAGGAATTAGATGGGAAAAATACATGTTTTAACGGGACCCAGACAATATTAAATACTCAGACAGATGGGAGAAGAAGTGTAGTTTTGTAGGAAATCACAAAATTATTACATAGAATTAGTGAAATCAATTGAAGAATGCCTTTCTGAAGAGCTGTTTACCACAGATGAGCAGCTTTGCGACCAAGCACATTGTAGATCGCTTTACTGCCAAAATGATCTAATTTAATGGATTGGTTTAGACATGCATAACAGCATTTTAAGAACAAAGAGAGAAACAAAAAGGGACAACGCTTCATGGTGGAAGGTGATGTATAAATAACTGTGTATATGATGAAGGGGGTGGCAACACCCATTCCGAAATCCCGCCATTCCGACATCCCGCTATTCCGACATCCCACCATTCCGACATACCACCATTCCGACATACCACCATTCCGACATGCAAACGTCCCACCATTCCGACATCCCACCATTGCGACATCCCGCTATTCTGACGTTCAAATGTCCCACCATTCCGACAAGGCTTTCCGTATAAGGAAATGTGTGTTACTCAACAGGTGAGTCCCTTCTTTCTGTTCATGCAATTTATATGTTTAACATGTTTATAGACAAGCGTTATGAAAAACACAAAGTCTCGGCAACTGGAGGAGGAGAAGCAGTCCGCGGTGGTTTTCAATCACACACTCCAATGCCACTTGTTTCAACTTCCGAAAATTTAATCCAGGAAAAAAAGGCTTACAAACATGGACCAAAACGGCTCCATAACACGCACAAGAATCCAAAAGAAACGAAAGTTAACTAAAAGAAAGCAAATAAACAGTATGAAGTGGTCAAAATTGGTTTTACGCATGCCTATGTGCGTCTGGCACATGCGTCTTCGGGCTCTCCCACGTTGGTTTGTGGATGAAAGCTATATGTTCAGCTGTAATGTCATGTAAAAACAATCTCTACATGACATTTAGTCCCAGGTGTGACCAGTTAGGTCCTTAAGATATCAACAGGCTGTATAAAGCTACAACCGTTGAGGCTGTGTGTTTGTGCCAAATGCGCAAAACCCATCCGCGCTTCCCAAAATTGGAGTGAGTACTCATAAATCACGTGAATAACATGAATAAACGTTTTTACTGCATTTTGTTGTGTTTTATACGTTCTATGCTGTCATTTCTATCTTCTCCTATTGGCAAGGCAAGGCAGAGTGCTCGCAACTGTGTCCTGTGCAGTAGCCGTGATATCTGTAATTGCAATTATTACTTTTGCATATGATGACAGCGTGCAAAAGACGCATGGGCTCTGTGGAGAGCTCCGCTCCAGCTGGCTGCTGTGACAGCTCACTGACACTGTATTTCTGCTTAATCAGTTTCAGTCTCGCCAGAGTTACATTAATATCTGTATTTTTATATTTGAAATTCAGGGGATTTTGATAATAGATTATTAAAGTTTGTTTGCGAGGCTGTGGCCTCTGCATGTGCAAAGCTTGTGCGACAAACTTTAGGGCGTATTTGCGCCGGCATATCATTAGTGCAAATTGTTTTGGGTAAAAAATAGGCTATTAAAAGGAACTGTCGGAATGGCGGTAGGTTAAAAAAAACAAAAAACATACCGCCATTCCGACCATAGGAGGAAAAAAGTGTCGGAATGGTGGGACGTTTGATAAAAAATTAAGTGTCGCCATTCCGACAATTGGAGACCCATGTCGGAATGGCGAGATGTCGGAATGGCAGCATGTAACCATGATGAAGGAGAGACCATTTGAGCAGCACAGCCATTTCGCAGCACAGGGACAGCAATCCAAGTTACAGGATCTCCCACGTGGTATCACCTGTCACATTGTGTCAAGGCATCAAAAGAAGAAAAAATCACCAAACTCAAGGACAAAAAGACAAAGACTCCGGTGAACGAAGACAGAGGACTGACAAACCAGAAATACAAAAGGATTCTCGATATCAAGATCCAGAAGAAGAGGCTAACAATGCCACGAACACTTACGATGCTGGGAATGATGCCAGCAATGAACAGAGAAGAAGATTCAGTGTCATCAATCTGCATTACGTGCCTCTAATGAGGGGGTGAATATAGAATCCTCAACGATTACAACGTCTCTGGGAACTGTGACAACAACAAGGTTTAAACCATTTTGATATATATTGTAACCTATTGTCTAAGGAATAGTGCCGAAAATGAGGTAAATCTAATCCACCACTGTCCTTGGTCTTCTGTAGGGTTTTTAAACTAAGACGTGGTGGTTTGTTTTTCCACAGAAATTTGGAGATGCATGAATCTAGTGACTTAAACCAAGTAGCAGATGGTTTTATGGGGATCATTGAGAACAAATAGTTAACTTTTGGTAGTATCATCATTTTAATAGATGTAACTCTCCCCATAAGTGATATAGGTAAGGACTTCCAACGAGAGATCGTCCTCTACTGTCTTTAATAATAGCACATAATTTAGCTTTGTTAGCTCTGAGAGCCTGGAGGAAATGTTTATGCCTAAATATCTAATATTTCCTGACTGTAAAGTGATCGCAGGTATATTATGGACCCTACAGTTAATGGGCAGAACTGTGGTCTTAGACCAGTTGATAGAGTAGTCAGAAAGTGCTGAGAATTTATTTATGACTGTGATCGTGTGACTGAGAGACGTCTGTGAGTTCTGAAGGAAAAGTAATACATCATCAGCATAAAGACTTATTTTATGCTCAATATTTTGGGATTAATTACTCACAAACGGGTAAGAAAAGGTAGTATTGCCAGACCATACATGATCAAAACAAGGAGCGGAGGTGGTTCAGCTGCAAGGTGTGAATGTCTGACTATAGTTTGTAAAAAGCGGGTAAGATAAGGTGCGAATGCCCGACAATGTATGATCAAAAGAGGGAGCGGAGTGTTTTGGCTACAAGAAGGTTTGAATATCCGACCATAGTTTGTAAAAAGCGGGTAAGAAAAGGTTACCATACATCATCAAAAGCAGGAGTGGATGTGTTCGGCTACAAGAAGATTTGAATGTCCATCAATAATTGCTTTAAAACATGAAAGAAAATTTTCGAATATCAAACCGCACATGATCATAAGCGGGAGAGGAGTTGTTCAGCTGCAAGAAGGTGTGAATGTCCACCCATAATTACTGAAAAATGGGTAAGAAAAGGTGAAAATGCCCAACCATACATCATCAAAAGCAGGAGTGGATGTGTTCGGCTACAAGAAAGTTTGAATGTCCGACCATAGTTTGTAAAAAGCGGGTAAGAAAAGGTTCGAATGCCCGAACATAGACATTCAAAAGAGGGAGCGGAGGTGTTCCGCTGTAAGAAGGTGTAAATGTCCGACCATAGTTGGTAAAAAACGGGTAAGAAAAGGTTAAAATACCCGACTGTACACAATCAATAGGGGGAGCGGAGTTGTTTGGCTACAAGAAGGTGTGAAAGTCCGACCACGGTTTGTAAAAAGCGGGTAAGAAAAGGTTCGAATGCCCGAATATATACCATCAAAAGTGGAAGTGGATGTGTTCGGCTGCAAGAAGGTGTGAACGTCCGACCAAAGTTAGTAAAAAGCAGTTAAGAAAAGGTTCGAATATCCAACCAAACATAATCAAAAGCGGGAGCAGAGCTGTTCGACTGCAAGTAGGTGTGAATGTCAGATCATAATTTGCAAAAAGCTGATGAGAAAGGGTGAGAATGCCCGGCTATACACCATCAAATGCGGGAGCGGAACTGTTCGGCTGTGAGTAGGTGTGAATGTCCAACCATAATTGTTGAAAAATGTGTTAGAAGAGACTAGAATGCCGGACAAGACATCATCAAATGCGGGAGCGGAGTTGTTCGGCTGTGAGTAGGTGTGAATCTCCGAGCATAGTTTGTAAAAAGGGGGTAAGAATAGGTTCGAATGCCCGAACATACACTATCAAAACAGGGAGCTGAGGTGGCTCAGCTGCAAGGTGTGAATGTCTGACTATAGTTTGTAAATAAGGTGCGAATGCCCAACAATGTATAATCAAAAGAGGGAGCGGAGGTTTTCGGCTACAAGAAGGTTTGAATGTCCGACCATAGTTTGTAAAAAGCGGGTAAGAAAAGGTTCAAATGCCTGACTATACACCATCAAAAGCGGGAGCAGAGGTGTTCCGCTGTAAGACGGTGTGAATGTCCGACCATATTTGGTAAAAAGCGGGTAAGAAAAGGTTAAAATACCCGACTGTACACAATCAATAGCGGGAGAGGAGGTGTTCAGCTGAAAGAAGGTGTGAATGTCCACCCATAATTACTGAAAAATGGGTAAGAAAAGGTGCGAATGCCAAACCATACATTATCAAAAGCAGGTGTGAATGTCAGATCATAATTTGCAAAAAGCTGATGAGAAAGGGTGAGAATGCCCGACTATACACCATCAAATGCGGGAGCGGAGTTGTTCGGCTGTGAGTAAGTGTGAATCTCCGACCATAATTAATGAAAAATGTGTTAGAAAAGGTAAGAATGCCAGTCCATACATCATCAGAAGCGGGAGAGGTGGTGTTCGGCTGCAAGTAGGTGTGAATGTCCAGCCATAATTACTAACAAACGGGTAAGAAAAGGTAGTATTGCCAGACCATACATGATCAAAACAGGGAGCGGAGGTGGTTCAGCTGCAAGAAGGTGTGAATGTCCGACTAAAGTTCAAATATATTAACAAAAGCGGGAGGAGAGGTCTTCGAATGAGAGTGGTTGAGAATTTCCAACCATAATCTATAAAATGCGGTGAAAAAAAAGGTGTGATAGAACACTAAAAGGTGGAGCGGAAGTGTTCGGCTGCAAGAAGGTGTGAATGTCCGACTATATTTGGTGAAAAGCAGGTGAAGCAAGGTCTGAATGCCCAACATTACATCATCAAAAGTGAGATCAGAGGTGTTTGGCTGCATGAAGGCCATAGTTTGCCAAAAGCGGGTAAGCTGCGAATGACCGACTAAATATCAACAAAAGGTCTTCGGATGCAAGTGGGTGTGAATATCCCACCATACAAGTATGGTGGAGAGGAAGCTGTGAACAGCCGACCATAGTTGGCAAAAAGCGGGTGAGAAAAGGTGCGAATGTCCAACCATACATGATCAAAACAGGGAGCGGAGGTGTTTGGCTGTGACAAGGTGTGAATGTCCACCCAAAATTAATGAAAAGCGGGCAACAAGTAGGTTTGAATGCCCAACCATACATCATCAAAAGCAGGAGTGGATGTGTTCGGCTACAAGAAGGTTTTAATGTCCGAGCATAGTTTGTAAAAAGCGGGTAAGAAAAGGTTCGAATGCCCAAACATACACCATCAAAAGAGGGAGCGGAGGTGTTCCGCTGTAAGAAGGTGTGAATGTCCGACCATAGTTGGTAAAAAACGGGTAAGAAAAGGTTAAAATACCCGACTGTACACAATCAATAGGGGGAGCGGAGTTGTTTGGCTACAAGAAGGTGTGAAAGTCCGACCACGGTTTGTAAAAAGCGGGTAAGAAAAGGTTCGAATGCCCGAATATATACCATCAAAAGCGGAAGCGGAGGTGTTCGACTGCAAGTAGGTGTGAATGTCCAGCCATAATTAATCACAAACGGGTAAGAAATGGTAGTATTGCCATACCATACATGATCAAAACAGGGAGCTGAGGTGGTTCAGCTGCAAGGTGTGAATGTCTGACTATAGTTTGTAAAAAGCGGGTAAGACAAGGTGCGAATGCCCGACAATATATGATCAAAAGAGGGAGTAGAGATCTTCGGCTGCAAGGTCTGAATGTCCAACCATAATTTCTAAAAACCGGGTAAGAAAAGGCTCGAAATTCCGACTATACACAATCAAAAGCGGGAGCGGGAGGTTTTCAGCTGCAAATCCTTCACTCAAACCAAGTGAAAACTGCTTTGTCATTCATATTTATCAATGTCTAGATCGACTTCAACAAAGAACAACATTGTACTTTGCAGTAAAGAAAGAGCAAATCAAAAGTTTTAGGAATCCGAGAATAAGCTTATTTTCATGAGTTCTGCACGATTATTGATTTTACTATAAATGAATGCCTTCACTCAAACTATGTTAAAACTGCTTTGTCCTTCATATTTATCAATGTCTAGATTGACTTCAACAAAGAACAACACTGGATTTTGCAGTAGAAGAAAGAGCAACACTGAAGGATCAGTAATCCGAGAATAAGCTTATTTTCATACGTTCTGCATGATTTGGGATTTTATGTATAAAATGAATTCCTTCACTCAAACCAAGTTAAAACTGATTTGTCCTTCATATTTATCAATGTCTAGATCGACTTCAACAAAGAACAACATTGTATTTTGCAGTAGAAGAAAAAGCAACACTGAAGGATCAGGAATCCGAGAATAAGCTTCTTTTCATACGTTCTGCATGATTTGGGATTTTATGTATAAAATGAATTCCTTCACTCAAACCAAGTGAAAACTGCTTTGTCCTTCATATTTATCAATGTCTAGATTTACTTCAACAAAGAACAACATTGTATTTTGCAATAGAAGAAAAAGCAACACTGAAGGATCAGGAATCCGAGAATAAGCTTATTTTCATACGTTCTGCATGATTTGGGATTTTATGTATAAAATGAATTCCTTTACTCAAACTATGTTAAAACTGCTTTGTCCTTCATATTTATCAATGTCTAGATTGACTTCAACAAAGAACAACATTGTATTTTGCAGTAGAAGAAATAGCAACACTGAAGGATCAGGAATCCGAAAACACGCTTTATTTTCATACGTTCTGCTTGATTTGGGATTTTGCTATAAAATTAATTCCTTCACTCAAACAAAGTGGAAACTGCTTTGTCCTTCATATTTATCAATGTCTATATCGATTTCAACAAAGAACAAGGCTGTATTTTGCAGTATAGGAAAGAGCAACACTGGAGGATCAGGAATCCGAGAATAAGCTTACTTTCATGAGTCCTGCACGATTTCGGATTTTCCTATAAAATGAATTGCTTTGCTCAAACCAAGTTAAAATTGCTTTGTCCTTCATAGTTATCCATGTCTAAAATGTATCAAGCATAAAGTTCCTCATATTACCCTGAATGAGAAAGAAGCATCCCTTTGGTTGAGCAATACGTTCCTTATGCAGAGTTATGCATGATTTCGGATTTTGCTATAAAATTCATTCCTTCACACCTTTTTTTTTCACCGCATTTTATAGATTATGGTTGGGAATTTAAACCACTCTAATCCGAAGACCTCTCCTCCCGCTTTTGTTAATATATTTGAACTTTAGTTGGACATTCACCCCTTTTTGCAGCTAAACCACCTCCGCTCCCTGTTTTGATCATGTATGGTCTGGCAATACTACATTTTCTTACCCGTTTGTGAGTAATTATGGCTGGATATTGACACCTACTTGCAGCTGAACACAATCTCTATTGCTTTTAATTATGTTTGGATATTCGAACCTTTTCTTTACTGCTTTTTGCCAACTTTGGTCGGACGTTCACACCTTCTTGCAGCCGAACACCTCCGCTTCCGCTTTTGATGGTATATATTCGGGCATTCGAAACTTTTCTTACCAGCTTTTTACAAACGATGGTTGGACTTTCACACCTTCTTGTAGCCGAACAACTCCGCTCCCGCTATTGATTGTGTACAGTCGGGTATTTTAACCTTTTCTTACCCGCTTTTTACCAACTATGGTCGGACATTTACACCTTCTTACAGCGGAACACCTCCGCTCCCTCTTTTGATGGTCTATGTTCGGGCATTCGAACCTTTTCTTACCCGCTTAATACAAACTATGGTCAGACATTCAAACCTTCTTGTAGCCGAACACATCCACTCCTGCTTTTGATGATGTATGGTTGGGCATTTTCACCTTTTCTTACCCATTTTTCAGTAATTATGGGTGGACATTCACACCTTCTTGCAGCTGAACAACTCCTCTCCCGCTTATGATCATGTGCGGTTTGATATTCGAAAATTTTCTTTCATGTTTTAAAGCAATTATTGATAGACATTCAAATCTTCTTGTAGCCGAACACATCCACTCCTGCTTTTGATGATGTATGGTTTGGCATTCGCACCTATTTTTTACCCATTTCTCAGGAATTTTGGGTGGACATTCAGACCTTCTGGCAGCCGAAAACCTCTGCTCCCTCTTTTGATCATACATTGTCGGGCATTCGCACCTTATCTTACCCGCTTTTTACAAACTATAGTCAGACATTCACACCTTGGTGCTGAACCACCTCAGCTCCCTGTTTTGATCATGTATGGTCTGGCAATACTACCTTTTCTTACCCGTTTGTGAGTAATTATGGCTGGACATTCACACCTACTTGCAGTCGAACAGCTCTGCTACCGCTTTTGATTATGTTTGGTTGGATATTCGAACCTTGTCTTAACTGCTTCTTACAAACTTTGGTCGGACGTTCACACCTTCTTGCAGCCGAACACTTCCGCTCCACCTTTTAGTGTTCTATCACACCTTTTTTTTCACCGCATTTTATAGATTATTTTTGGAAATTCTCAACCACTCTCATCCGAAGACCTCTCCTCCCGCTTTTTTTAATATATTTGAACTTTAGTCGGACATTCACACCTTCTTGCAGCTGAACACCTCCTCTCCCGCTTATGATGGTGTATAGTCGGGCTTTCAAGCCTTTTCTTACCCGGTTTTTACAAATTATAGTTGGACATTCAGACCTTCTTACAGCCGAAAACCTCCACTCCCTCTTTTGATCATACATTGTCGGGCATTAACACCTTTTCTTACCCGCTTTTTACAAACCATAGTCGGACTTTCACATCTTTTAGTAGCCGAACAACTCCGCTCCCGCTATTGATTGTGTACAGTCGGGTATTTTAACCTTTTCTTACCTGCTTTTTACCAACTATGGTCGGACATTCACACCGTCTTACAGCGGAACATCTCCGCTCCCGCTTTTGATGGTGTATAGTCAGGCATTCGAACCTTTTCTTACCCGCTTTTTACAAACTATGGTCGGACATTCAAACCTTCTTGTAGCAAAAAACCTCTGCTCCCTCTTTTGATTATACATTGTCGGGCATTCGCACCTCATCTTAACCGCTTTTTACAAACTATAGTCAGACATTCACACCTTGGTGCTGAACCACCTCAGCTCCCTGTTTTGATCATGTATGGTCTGGCAATACTACCTTTTCTTACCCGTTTGTGAGTAATTATGGCAGGACATTCACACCTACTTGCAGTCGAACAGCTCTGCTCCCGCTTTTGATTATGTTTGGTTGGATATTCGAACCTTTTCTTAACTGCTTTTTACAAACTTTGGTCGGACGTTCACACCTTCTTGCAGCCGAACACCTCCACTTCCGCTTTTGATGGTATATATTTGGGCATTCGAACCTTTTCTTACCAGCTTTTTACAAACCATGGTTGGACTTTCACACCTTCTTGTAGCCGAACAACTCCGCTCCCCCTATTGATTGTGTACAGTCGAGTATTTTAACCTTTTCTTACCCGTTTTTTACGAACTATGGTCGGACATTCACACCTTCTTACAGCGGAACACCTCCGCTCCCTCTTTTGATGGTGTATGTTTGGGCATTCGAACCTTTTCTTACCCGCTTTTTACAAACTATGCTCGGACATTCAAACCTTCTTGTAGCCGAACACATCCACTCCTGCTTTTGATGATGTATGGTTGGGCATTCAAACCTACTTGTTGCCCACTTTTCATTAATTTTGGGTGGACATTCACACCTTGTCACAGCCAAACACCTCCGCTCCCTGTTTTGATCGTGTATGGTTGGACATTCGCACCTTTTCTCACCCGCTTTTTGCCAACTATGGTCGGCTGTTCACAGCTTCCTCTCCACCATACTTGTATGGTGGGATATTCACACCCACTTGCATCCGAAGACCTTTTGTTGATATTTAGTCGGTCATTCGCAGCTTACCCGCTTTTGGCAAACTATGGCCTTCATGCAGCCAAACACCTCTGATCTCGCTTTTGATGATGTAAGGTTGGGCATTCAGACCTTGCTTCACCTGCTTTTCACCAAATATAGGAGGACATTCACACCTTCTTGCAGCCGAACACTTCCGCTCCACCTTTTAGTGTTCTATCACACCTTTTTTTCACCGCATTTTATAGATTATGGTTGGAAATTCTCAACCACTCTCATCCGAAGACCTCTCCTCCCGCTTTTGTTAATATATTTGAACTTTAGTCGGACATTCACACCTTCTTGCAGCTGAACCACCTCCGCTCCCTGTTTTGATCATATATGGTATGGCAATACTACCTTTTCTTACCCGTTTGTTAGTAATTATGGCTGGACATTCACACCTACTTGCAGCCGAACACCACCTCTCCCGCTTTTGATGATGTATGGACCGGCATTCTTACCTTTTCTAACACATTTTTCAGCAATTATGGTCGGAGATTCACACTTACTCACAGCCGAACAACTCCGCTCCCGCATTTGATGGTGTATAGTCGGGCATTCTCACCCTTTCTCATCAGCTTTTTGCAAATTATGATCTGACATTCACACCTGCTTTTGATAATGTATGGTTGGGCATTCACACCTTTTCTTACCCATTTTTCAGTAATTATGGGTGGACATTCACACCTTTTTGCAGCTGAACACCTCCTCTCCCGCTATTGATTGTGTACAGTCGGGTATTTTAACCTTTTCTTACCCGCTTTTTACCAAATATGGTCGGACATTCACACCGTCTTACAGCGGAACACCTCTGCTCCCGCTTTTGATGGTGTATAGTCAGGCGCTTGAACCTTTTCTTACCCGCATTTTACAAACTATGGTCGGACATTCAAACCTTCTTGTAGCCGAAAACCTCCGCTCCCTCTTTTGATTATACATTGTTGGGCATTCGCACCTTATTTACAAACTATAGTCACACATTCACACCTTGCAGCTGAGCCACCTCAGCTCCCTGTTTTGATAGTGTATGTTCGGGCATTCGAACCTATTCTTACCCCCTTTTTACAAACTATGGTCGGAGATTCACACCTACTCACAGCCGAACAACTCCGCTCCCGCATTTGATGATGTCTTGTCCGGCATTCTAGTCTCTTCTAACACATTTTTCAGTAATTATGGTTGGACATTCACACCTACTCACAGCCGAACACTTCCGCTCCCGCATTTGATGGTGTATAGCCGGGCATTCTCACCCTTTCTCATCAGCTTTTTGCAAATTATGATCTGACATTCACACCTACTTGCAGTCGAACAGCTCTGCTCCCGCTTTTGATTATGTTTGGTTGGATATTCGAACCTTTTCTTAACTGCTTTTTACAAACTTTGGTCGGACGTTCACACCTTCTTGCAGCCGAACACCTCCGCTTCCGCTTTTGATGGTATATATTCGGGCATTCGAACCTTTTCTTACCAGCTTTTTACAAACCATGGTTGGACTTTCACACCTTCTTGTAGCCGAACAACTCCGCTCCCCCTATTGATTGTGTACAGTCGGGTATTTTAACCTTTTCTTACCCGCTTTTTACCAACTATGGTCGGACAATCACACCGTCTTACAGCGGAACACCTCCGCTCCCGCTTTTGATCATACATTGTCGGGCATTCGCACCTTTTCTTACCCGTTTTTTACAAACCATGGTCGGACTTTCAAACCTTCTTGTAGCCCAACACATCCACTCCTTCTTTTGATGATGTATGTTTGGGCATTCGCACCTTTTCTTACCCATTTTTCAGTAATTATGGGTGGACATTCACACCTTCTTACAGCCGAAAACCTCCACTCCCTCTTTTGATCATACATTGTCGGGCATTAGCACCTTTTCTTACCCGCTTTTTACAAACAATAGTCTGACTTTCACATCTTTTAGTAGCCGAACAACTCCGCTCCCGCTATTGATTGTGTACAGTCGGGTATTTTAACCTTTTCTTACCCGCTTTTTACCAACTATGGTCGGACATTCACACCTTCTCACAGCGGAACACCTCCGCTCCCTCTTTTGATGGTGTATGTTCGGGCAGTCAAACCTTTTCTTACCTGCTTTTTACAAACTATGGTCAGACATTCAACCCTTCTTGGAGCCGAACACATCCACTCCTGCTTTTGATGATGTATGGTTGGGCATTCGCACCTTTTCTTACCCATTTTTCAGTAATTATGGGTGTACATTCACACCTTCTTGCAGCCGAACACCTCCGCTCCCTCTTTTGATCATACATTTTCGGGCATTCGCACCTTTTCTTACCCGCTTTTTACAAACCATGGTCGGACTTTCACACCTTTTAGTAGCCGAACAACTCCGCACCCGCTACTGATTGTGTACAGTCGGGTATTTTAACCTTTTCTTACCCGTTTTTTACCAACTACGGGCGGACATTCACACCTTCTTACACCTCCGCTCCCTCCTTTGATGGTGTATGTTCGGGCATTCGAACCTTTTCTTACCCGCTTTTTACAAACTATGGTCAGACGTTCAAACCTTCTTGTAGCCGAACATATCCACTCCTGCTTTTGATGATGTATGGTTGGGCATTCGAACCTACTTGTTGCCCGCTTTTCATTAATTATGGGTGGACATTCACACCTTGTCTCAGCCAAACACCTCCGCTCCCTGTTTTGATCATGTATGGTTTGACATTCGCACCTTTGCTTACCCTCTTTTTATACTGATTGCTCAAGATTAAGTTGTTCTTTCTCAAACTACAAAATTTTTTTAATTGTTGAAACTTGATTTGAAGTGGATAAATAAGGAAGACAAACAGTTTTAAGTCAGGCTGATAGCAATTAATTTTATAGCAAAATCTGTATTTCGTCATTTGTCGAGAGATGCTTATTGCTGAAGAAGTTCTTTCTCATTCTACAAAGTACAACGTTGTTTATCATTGAAACTTGATTAGACATGAATAAATATGAAGGACAAAGCAGTCTTAACTTGGTTTGAGTTAAGGAATTCGTTTTATAGGAGAATCCGAATTCGTGCATAACTCGTAAAATAGAGCTTATTTTCGGATTCCTGAAGAATGAGTCTGGTTCTTTCTCATAATACAAAGTTTGTGGTTTATTGTTGAAACTTCGTCAGACCGTTAGATATAGTCGGACTCATCTCGACGCACGGCTTGGGATCTGGAACCAGTACTCTTGAGAGGGGTTGGACTCTCTTCCACTCTGGAGTTGCCCGTGGTGAGAGGCGCAGAGCAGGTGTGGGCATACTTATTGCCCCCCGGCTGTGTGCCAGTACATTGGGGTTTACCCCAGTGAACGAGAGGGTAGCCTCCCTCCGCCTTGGGTGGGGGGACGAGTCCTGACTGTTGTTTGTGCCTATGCGCCAAACAGCAGTTCAGAGTACCTACCCTTTTTGGAGTCTCTGGGGGAGGCACTGGAGAATGCTCCTACCGGAGACTCCCTCATTCTGCTGGGGGACTTCAATGCTCACGTGGGCAATGACAGTGAGACCTGGAGGGGTGTGATTGGGAGGAACGGCCCCTCCGATCTGAATCAGAGTGGTGTTATGTTGTTGGACTTCTGTGCCAGTCATAGACTGTCCATAACGAACACCATGTTCAGGCATAAGGGTGTCCATATGTGCACTTGGCACCAGGACACCCTTGGCCGCAGTTCGATGATCGACTTTGTGGTTGTATCATCGGACTTGCGGCCGTATGTCCTGGACACTCGGGTGAAGAGAGGGGCGGAGCTGTCAACTGATCACCACCTGGTGGTGAGTTGGCTCCGCTGGTGGGGGAGGATGCCGATCAGACCTGGCAGGCCCAAACGTATTGTGAGGGTCTGCTGGGAGCGTTTGTCAGAATCCCCCGTCAGAAGGAGCTTTAACTCCCACCTCCGGCAGAGCTTCAACCATATTTGAGGTGGGGGACATTGAATGGGCCATGTTCCGTGACTCCATTGCCGAGGCAGCTGGTCGGAGTTGTGGCCGTAAGGTGGTCGGTGCCTGTCGTGGCGGCAACCCTCGAACCTGCTGGTGGACACCAGTGGTGAGGGAAGCCGTCAAGCTGAAGAAGGAGTCCTATCGGGCCTTTTTGGTCAGTGGGACCCTGGAAGAAGCTGATAGGTACCGACGGGCCAGACGGGCCGCGGCTTCGGCTTCGGCGGTTGCTGAGGCAAAAACTCGGGCCTGGGAGGAGTTCGGTGAGACCATGGAGAACGATTTCCGGACGGCCTCGAAAAGATTCTGGTCCACCATCCGGCGTCTCAGGGGGGGGAAGCGGCTCACAGTCAACACTGTTTACAGTGCGGACGGGGCTTTCTGACCTCAACTAGGGATGTTGTGAGTCGGTGGGGGGAGTACTTCGAGGAACTCCTCAATCCTACCAACACGTGCTCGGAAGAGGCAGAGTCGGAGAGCTCGGAGACGGGGCCTCCCATTTCTGGGGCTGAGGTTGCCGAGGTGGTTAAAAAGTTCCTCGGTGGCAAGGCCCCGGGGGTGGATGAGGTCCGTCCTGAGTTTCTCAAGGCTCTGGATGTTGTAGGGCTGTCTTGGCTGACACGCCTCTGCAGTATCGTGTGGACATCGGGGACAGTGCCTCTGGACTGGCAGATTGGGGTGGTGGTCCCCCTCTTTAAAAAGGGGGACCGGAGGGTGTGTTCCAACTATAGGGGTATCACACTCCTCAGCCTCCCTGCTAAGGTCTATTCGGGGGTATTGGAGAGGAGGATCCGTCGGATAATCGAGCCTCGGATTCAGGAGATGCAGTGTGGCTTTCGTCCTGGCCGTGGAACAGTGGACCAGCTCTATACCCTCGGCAGGATCCTGGAGGGTGCATGGGAGTTCGCCCAACCAGTCTACATGTGTTTTGTGGACTTGGAGAAAGCGTTCGACCGTGTCCCTCGTGGAGTCCTGTGGGTGGTGCTCCGGGAATATGGAGTGCCGGACCCCTTGATAGGGGCCGTTCGGTCTCTGTATGACCGGTGCCAGAGTTTGGTCCGCATTGCCGGCAGTAAGTCGGATACGTTTCCGGTGAGAGTTGGACTCCGTCAGGGCTGCCCTTTGTCACCGATTCTGTTCCTAACTTTTATGGACAGAATTTCTAGGCGGAGCCAGGGCGTTGAGGGTGTCCCATTTGGCGACCTCAGAATCGGGTCTCTGCTTTTTGCAGATGATGTGGTTCTGTTAGCGTCGTCAGGCCGTGACCTTCAGCTCTCACTGGAGTGATTCGCAGCCGAGTGTGAAGCAGCTGGGATGAGAATCAGCACCTCCAAATCCTGGACTATGGTTCTCAGCCGGAAAAGGGTGGAATGCTCTCTCCGGGTCGGGAATGAGATCCTTCCCCAAGAGGAGGAGTTCAAGTATCTCGGGGTCTTGTTCACGAGTGACGAACGAATGGAGCGGGAGATTGACGGGCGGGTCGGTGCAGAGCCTGCAACACTGCTGTGAAGAGGGAGCTGAGCCAGAAGGCGAAGCTCTCTACTTACTGGTCAATCTACGTTCCCATCCTCACCTATGGTCACGAGTTGTGGGTAGTGACCGAAAGAACAAGGTCGCGAATACAAGCGGCCGAAATGGGTTTCCTCCGCAGGGTGTCTGGAATCTCCCTTAGAGATAGGGTGAGAAGCTCAGTCATCCGGGAGGGGCTCGGAGTAGAACCGCTGCTCCTCCGCATTGAGAGGAGTCAGATGAGGTGGCTCGGGCATCTGGTTAGGATGCCCCCTGGGCGCCTCCCTGGGGAGGTGTTCCGGGCACGTCCCACTGGGAGGAGACCCCGGGGGAGACCCAGGACACGTTGGAGAGACTATGTCTCTCGGCTGGCCTGGGAACGCCTCGGGGTCCCCCCGGAAGAGCTGGAGGAAGTGGCCGGGGACAGAGACGTCTGGGTTTCTCTGCTCAAGCTGCTGCCCCCGCGACCCGACCCCCGGATAAGCGGCAGATGATGGATGGATGGATGGATATATCCTCCACCAACCAGACTTACAACCCCCGACTAGGGTAGCAGAATTTCTAAGCATCTGTACCCCAAAACTACTATCAAAAATATATAAATTATTGTCTAAGATAGATGACGTGATGTAGTGGATGGGGCCACGTAGGTGGTCCCCTTTGGTTGCACTCTGCAGTTCCCTGCCCCTGTTTTAATTACACCTTAGACATTACTACTTAAACACACTCACACACACACATTAGGTCTTGGGGGGTGGTTACACTGAGTGGCATCTGGTGGGCGGGGCTCTTTGGGTATGTAGGCTGCCCAGAGTGCCGCGCTCCCAGTTCTACAAGTTTGGCTGCCCCTCAATTTTAATTGCTCACTATTAGAAAATATTGAAGAGCCAGAAGGGTGAGGGGAGGGGTCTTCTTCGCACACCCCTGCTTCCTGGTGTCTGCTCGGGGCAGGAGGGGCCAGGAGGATTAATTAATTTTTCTGCTGGTTCGGGGTCTGTGGTGGCTGGGGGGTTGCTGGCCTCCTGGTGTGCCCGCTGCACTACACCCCAGCAGAGTCGAGGGAGGTAGGATGTGTGGATGTGTGGATGTATGGGACGTGAAAGTGTGTGTGGTAATGATTGGGCCTGGATCTGGGACTTGCTGTGGCCTGGCCTGCCTGTGTTTCTCCCGATGGGGCATCAGCGTTGCCTCTCCCCACTGCTCGCGACTTCACCCACCTGTGGGCACGTCTTGACTCCCAGGGCACTTGGCCAGGGGCGCTGGGGCAGGCGCTGACCCACTTTGTGGCTGTCTGGGGTGCTTGGCCCTCCTGGGTATTGGGTGGGGCCTCTGCCGGGGGGCTTGGGGGCGCTCGGGCTCCTGGGGCCCAGGTCCCGGAGTGCCTCTGCCCTATGCTTATGGGGGCTCTTTCCGGGGGCTTCCTCTGCAGTCTTCTGGGTGGATGCGTGGTTGCCCCTGCGGTGGGCTGCCTGGGTCCTGTGCTCTGTGGGGGCTGCTGGTGGCCTGGGTCTTGTGGCCCTCTCTGCCTGCTTCTGATTGCTTGGGGGGGGGCTGTGGATTGTGGCCCTGTACGCTTATACACTCATAACTAAGCACGGTTATCATGTAGGTCCTGTGCCATGGGTGTTGCATGTTCTCACACACACACACACACATTCATTAGTCCAGTAGCATGGTCACTAAGCAGTTGATGTATTATCATGTCGTCTCAGGTCATCTATATCCACAGCTGTGTTGTATGCGATTGCCGCTTCTTGTGCTTGTTTTTGTTTGTCTGTTTGTTTTTTCTCTGCTTGTCTGCTTTCAGGTGCTCCTGGTGGCGCTAAGGCTGGATTCCCCTCATAGGCCATGGATTGTTGTCTGTTTTGTTTTTTACAGGTGTAGCAGCTGGTTGTCTGGTTTTTGTTTCTATTTTTGTTCTGTTTCCTCTTCTTTCCTCTTCTTCTTTCCTTGTCCCCCGGTCCGGTTCAGTTCAGTTCATGTCATATATTGTAAACAGAAATAAATAAATGGGCATCAAGGGGAGCTTTACATTTATAAAACTTCCCTTGGCAAAACAAATCTGTTTGGCATCAAAGGTATTCAGACTACAATTCTTCTGACATAATGCTGAACAGGACAAGGGGAAAAAAAAGTAAAGAAGACAGTTCTGCCGAAAGCCAGGGATAGACCTGTTCTAAGTCCTATACTTTTTAAAAGGGGCGTGTTTATCAACTATGGAATTAGAAGATTTACAAAAATGGTCAAGTGCTAGATCTTCATCTGGGATTTTAACAGTGTCATATAACTATTCAACAGATCAGTTAAAAAAAAGCCTGCTCATGGAGATGTTTCAGGATCTGGATACCAAGCGTGGACCTAATGTTTTCATTTTTGCAATTCTGATACAGGCTATTGAGCAGTGATAACTAACACCAAGTTCAGATACTGCGGATTTTCTACCTTTGATATGTTAAGATTGAGCCAATCAGGGACAACCTTGAAGGATCTCTTTGGTTTTGTAGGATCAGTAATTACCTGAGAAAGGTTGATATTGGTACACACCTTTTTTAAATGATCAGAGGCAGAGTTCAACTTGTTTAAATTAAAATTGCCACACAGAGATTGGGTTTAGGCCACATGCACACAGAATGACATCAACAAATATAAGAAATATTAAACATTTACACATAGATTTTTGAATATATGTAGAGGAATGATACTTTGAAATGTGCTCATTGCGGAGTTATGATCAGTTGAGTAATGAAGGTTGAACTATTCTGGGAAAGAGGTTCTATTCCCAGCATCATGATGGACACTCCTGATATAGAAGGTTTCGCTAACGCATTGGAATTGTTTTACTATTTTCATATGCATGTGCAATGAAGAATTGCTTGCTGCTGATAAATGCAAAGAAGAACAGCTTACACATAGATGCTCACATATAGGCTGCTGAATGCAATGAAGACCTGCTTATCAAGTAAAGTTCAATGTCAATGTGTAATATTCAATTAGGATTTGCAAAACAGTGAAGTTAAACAATGAATGGGTCCATAGTCGGTATGAGAAGACTACAGGAATATTTACCTGGGTGTACGTTCAAACAGAGATGAGAAAATTGCGATAAATAATTGTTTGTTTGTTTGTTAGTATGTATATGAATGTTATGTGTATAAACTGTGTTGAGTTATAGTTACTCAGTAGTGTCTCAGTGAAACAACCGACGGGGGAAGCCTTGCGGTGACAACAAAAGCAGTGTTTTACTGATCAGTCAAGTTGCTCCAGTGTACTCCATACAAACTGGTTGGCTACTGAAGGGATAGAAAATGGGGAATACTTGTTTTAAAGCAAACAAGGAATTAGATGGGAAAAATACATGTTTTAACGGGACCCAGACAATATTAAATACTCAGACAGATGGGAGAAGAAGTGTAGTTTTGTAGGAAATCACAAAATTATTACATAGAATTAGTGAAATCAATTGAAGAATGCCTTTCTGAAGAGCTGTTTACCATAGATGAGCAGCTTTGCGACCAAGCACATTGTAGATCGCTTTACTGCCAAAATGATCTAATTTAATGGATTGGTTTAGACATGCATAACAGCATTTTAAGAACAAAGAGAGAAACAAAAAGGGACAACGCTTCATGGTGGAAGGTGATGTATAAATAACTGTGTATATGATGAAGGGTGTGGCAACACCCATTCCGAAATCCAGCCATTCCGACATCCCGCTATTCCGACATCCCACCATTCCGACATACCACCATTCCGACATACCACCATTCCGACATGCAAACGTCCCACCATTCCGACATCCCACCATTGCGACATCCCGCTATTCTGACGTTCAAATGTCCCACATTTCCGACAAGGCTTTCCGTATAAGGAAATGTGTGTTACTCAACAGGTGAGTCCCTTCTTTCTGTTCATGCAATTTATATGTTTAACACATGTTTATAGACAAGCGTTATTAAAAACACAAAGTCTCGGCAACTGGAGGAGGAGAAGCAGTCCGCGGTGGTTTTTAATCACACACTCCAATGCCACTTGTTTCAACTTCCGAAAATTTAATCCAGGAAAAAAAGGCTTACAAACATGGACCAAAACGGCTCCATAACACGCACAAGAATCCAAAAGAAACGAAAGTTAACTAAAAGAAAGCAAATAAACAGTATGAAGTGGTCAAAATTGGTTTTACGCATGCCTATGTGCGTCTGGCACATGCGTCTTCGGGCTCTCCCACGTTGGTTTGTGGATGAAAGCTATATGTTCAGCTGTAATGTCATGTAAAAACAATCTCTACATGACATTTACTCCCAGGTGTGACCAGTTAGGTCCTTAAGATATCAACAGGCTGTATAAAGCTACAACCGTTGCGGCTGTGTGTTTGTGCCAAATGCGCAAAACCCATCCGCGCTTCCCAAAATTGGAGTGAGTACTCATAAATCACGTGAATAACATGAATAAACGTTTTTACTGCATTTTGTTGTGTTTTATACGTTCTATGCTGTCATTTCTCTATTCTCCTATTGGCAAGGCAAGGCAGAGTGCTCGCAACTGTGTCCTGTGCAGTAGCCGTGATATCTGTAATTGCAATTATTACTTTTGCATATGATGACAGCGTGCAAAAGACGCATGGGCTCTGTGGAGAGCTCCGCTCCAGCTGGCTGCTGTGACAGCTCACTGACACTGTATTTCTGCTTAATCAGTTTCAGTCTCGCCAGAGTTACATTAATATCTGTATTTTTATATTTGAAATTCAGGGGATTTTGATAATAGATTATTAAAGTTTGTTTGCGAGGATGTGGCCTCTGCATGTGCAAAGCTTGTGCGCCAAACTTTAGGGCGTATTTGCGCCGGCATATCATTAGTGCAAAATGTTTTGGGTAAAAAATAGGCTATTAAAAGGAACTGTCGGAATGTTAAAAAAAAACAAAAAACATACCGCCATTCCGACCATAGGAGGAAAAAAGTGTCGGAATGGTGGGACGTTTGATAAAAAATTAAGTGTCGCCATTCCGACAATTGGAGACCCATGTCGGAATGGCGAGATGTCGGAATGGCAGCATGTAACCATGATGAAGGAGAGACCATTTGAGCAGCACAGCCATTTCGCAGCACAGGGACAGCAATCCAAGTTACAGGATCTCCCACGTGGTATCACCTGTCACATTGTGTCAAGGCATCAAAAGAAGAAAAAATCACCAAACTCAAGGACAAAAAGACAAAGACTCCGGTGAACGAAGACAGATGACTGACAAACCAGAAATACAAAAGGATTCTCGATATCAAGATCCAGAAGAAGAGGCTAACAATGCCACGAACACTTACGATGCTGGGAATGATGCCAGCAATGAACAGAGAAGAAGATTCAGTGTCATCAATCTGCATTACGTGCCTCTAATGAGGGGGTGAATATAGAATCCTCAACGATTACAACGTCTCTGGGAACTGTGACAACAACAAGGTTTAAACCATTTTGATATATATTGTAACCTATTGTCTAAGGAATAGTGCTGAAAATGAGGTAAATCTAATACACCACTGTCCTTGGTCTTCTGTAGGGTTTTTAAACTAATACGTGGTGGTTTGTTTTTCCACAGAAATTTGGAGATGCATGAATCTAGTGACTTCAACCAAGTAGCAGATGGTTTTATGGGGATCATTGAGAACAAATAGTTAACTTTTGGTAGTATCATCATTTTAATGGATGTAACTCTCCCCATAAGTGAAATAGGTAAGGACTTCCAACGAGAGATCGTCCTCTACTGTCTTTAATAATTGCACATAATTTAGCTTTGTTAGCTCTGAGAGCCTGGAGGAAATGTTTATGCCTAAATATCTAATATTTCCTGACTGTAAAGTGATCGCAGGTATATTATGGACCCTACAGTTAATGGGCAGAACTGTGGTCTTAGACCAGTTGATAGAGTAGTCAGAAAGTGCTGAGAATTTATTTATGAGTGTGATCGTGTGACTGAGAGACGTCTGTGAGTTCTGAAGGAAAAGTAATACATCATCAGCATAAAGACTTATTTTATGCTCAATATTTTGGGATTAATTACTCACAAACGGGTAAGAAAAGGTAGTATTGCCAGACCATACATGATCAAAACAGGGAGCTGAGGTGGTTCAGCACCAAGGTGTGAATGTCTGACTATAGTTTGTAAAAAGCGGGTAAGATAAGGTGCGAATGCCCGACAATGTATTATCAAAAGAGGGAGCGGAGGTTTTCGGCTGCAAGAAGGTCTGAATGTCCACCCAAAATTCCTGAAAAATGGGTAAAAAAAGGGTGCGAATGCCAAACCATACATCATCAAAAGCAGGAGTGGATGTGTTCGGCTACAAGAAGGTTTGAATGTCCGACCATAGTTTGTAAAAAGCGGGTAAGAAAAGGTTAAAATACCCGACTGTACACAATCAATAGCGGGAGAGGAGGTGTTCAGCTGCAAGAAGGTGTGAATGTCCACCCATAATTACTGAAAAATGGGTAAGAAAAGGTGCGAATGCCCAACCATACATTATCAAAAGCA
Source organism: Leuresthes tenuis (assembly GCF_036924035.1). Taxonomy (NCBI): domain Eukaryota; kingdom Metazoa; phylum Chordata; class Actinopteri; order Atheriniformes; family Atherinopsidae; genus Leuresthes; species Leuresthes tenuis. Next base: position 307,649 of record NW_027325398.1, on the reverse strand, counting down.
GATGTGAATGTCAGATCATAATTTGCAAAAAGCTGATGAGAAAGGGTGAGAATGCCCGACTATACACCATCAAATGCGGGAGCGGAGTTGTTCGGCTGTGAGTAAGTGTGAATCTCCGACCATAATTGCTGAAAAATGTGTTAGAAAAGGTAAGAATGCCGGTCCATACATCATCAAAAGCAGGAGAGGTGGTGTTCGGCTGCAAGTAGGTGTGAATGTCCAGCCATAATTACTAACAAACGGGTAAGAAAAGGTAGTATTGCCAGACCATACATGATCAAAACAGGGAGCGGAGGTGGTTCAGCTGCAAGAAGGTGTGAATGTCCGACTAAAGTTCAAATATATTAACAAAAGCGGGAGGAGAGGTCTTCGGATGAGAGTGGTTGAGAATTTCCAACCATAATCTATAAAATGCGGTGAAAAAAAAGGTGTGATAGAACACTAAAAGGTGGAGCGGAAGTGTTCGGCTGCAAGAAGGTGTGAATGTCCGACTATATTTGGTGAAAAGCAGGTGAAGCAAGGTCTGAACGCCCAACCTTACATCATCAAAAGCGAGATCAGAGGTGTTTGGCTGCATGAAGGCCATAGTTTGCCAAAAGCGGGTAAGCTGCGAATGACCGACTAAATATCAACAAAAGGTCTTCGGATACAAGTGGGTGTGAATATCCCACCATACAAGTATGGTGGAGAGGAAGCTGTGAAAAGCCGACCATAGTTGGCAAAAAGCGTGTGAGAAAAGGTGCGAATGCCCAACCATACATCATCAAAAGCAGGAGCGGATGTGTTCGGCTACAAGAAGGTTTGAATGTCCGAGCATAGTTTGTAAAAAGCGGGTAAGAAAAGGTTCGAATGCCCAAACATACACCATCAAAAGAGGGAGCGGAGGTGTTCCGCTGTAAGAAGGTGTGAATGTCCGACCATAGTTGGTAAAACACGGGTAAGAAAATGTTAAAATACCCGACTGTACACAATCAATAGCGGGAGAGGAGGTGTTTGGCTACAAGAATGTGTGACAGTCCGACCATGGTTTGTAAAAAACGGGTAAGAAAAGGTGCGAATGCCCGACAATGTATGATCAAAAGAGGGAGCGGAGGTTTTCGGCTACAAGAAGGTTTGAATGTCCGACCATAGTTTGTAAAAAGCGGGTAAGAAAAGGTTCAAATGCCTGACTATACACCATCAAAAGCGGGAGCGGAGGTGTTCAGCTACAAGAAGGTGTGAAAGTTCAACCATGGTTTGTAAAAAGCTGGTAAGAAAAGGTTCGAATGCCCGAATATATACCATCAAAAGCGGAAGCGGAGGTGTTCGGCTGCAAGAAGGTGTGAACGTCCGACCAAAGTTGTCAAAAAGCAGTAAAGAAAAGGTTCAAATTTCCAAACATAATTAAAAGCGAGAGAGATTGTGTTCAGCTGCAAGTAGGTGTGAATATCCAGCGATAATTACTCACAAACGGGTAAGAAAATGTAATATTGCCAGACCATACATGATCAAAACAGGGAGCGGAGGTGGTTTAGCTGCAAAAAGGGGTGAATGTCCAACTAAAGTTCAAATATATTAACAAAAGCGGGAGGAGAGGTCTTCGGAATAGAGTGGTTGAAATTTCCAACCATAATCTATAAAATGCGGTGAAAAAAAAGGTGTGAAGGAATGAATTTTATAGCAAAATCCGAAATCATGCATAACTCCGCAAAAGGAACGTATTGCTCAACCAAAGGGATGCTTCTTTCTCATTCAGGGTAATATGAGGAACTTTATGCTTGATACATTTTAGACATGGATAACTATGAAGGACAAAGCAATTTTAACTTGGTTTGAGCAAAGCAATTCATTTTATAGGAAAATCCGAAATCGTGCAGGACTCATGAAAGTAAGCTTATTCTCGGATTCCTGATCCTCCAGTGTTGCTCTTTCCTATACTGCAAAATACAGCCTTGTTCTTTGTTGAAATCGATATAGACATTGATAAATATGAAGGACAAAGCAGTTTCCACTTTGTTTGAGTGAAGGAATTAATTTTATAGCAAAATCCCAAATCATGCAGAACGTATGAAAATAAGCTTGTTTTCGGATTCCTGATCCTTCAGTGTTGCTATTTCTTCTACTACAAAATACAATGTTGTTCTTTGTTGAAGTCAATCTAGACATTGATAAATATGAAGGACAAAGCAGTTTTAACATAGTTTGAGTAAAGGAATTCATTTTATACATAAAATCCCAAATCATGCAGAACGTATGAAAATAAGCTTATTCTCGAATTCCTGATCCTTCAGTGTTGCTCTTTCTACTACTGCAAAATACAATGTTGTTCTTTGTTGAAGTAAATCTAGACATTGATAAATATGAAGGACAAAGCAGTTTTCACTTGGTTTGAGTGAAGGAATTAATTTTATACATAAAATCCCAAATCATGCAGAACGTATGAAAAGAAGCTTATTCTCGGATTCCTGATCCTTCAGTGTTGTTTTTTCTTCTACTGCAAAATACAATGTTGTTCTTTGTTGAAGTCAATCTAGACATTGATAAATATGAAGGACAAAGCAGTTTTAACTTGGTTTGAGTGAAGGAATTCATTTTATACATAAAATCCCAAATCATGCAGAACGTATGAAAATAAGCTTATTTTCGGATTACTGATCCTTCAGTGTTGCTCTTTCTTCTACTGCAAAATCCAGTGTTGTTCTTTGTTGAAGTCAATCTAGACATTGATAAATATGAAGGACAAAGCAGTTTTAACATAGTTTGAGTGAAAGCATTCATTTATAGTAAAATCAATAATCGTGCAGAACTCATGAAAATAAGCTTATTCTCGGATTCCTAAAACGTTTGATTTGCTCTTTCTTTACTGCAAAGTACAATGTTGTTCTTTGTTGAAGTCGATCTAGACATTGATAAATATGAAGGACAAAGCAGTTTTCACTTGGTTTGAGTGAAGGATTTGCAGCTGAAAACCTCCCGCTCCCGCTTTTGATTGTGTATAGTCGGGCTTTCGAGCCTTTTCTTCCCCGGTTTTTAGAAATTATGGTTGGACATTCAGACCTTGCAGCCGAATACCTCCACTCCCTCTTTTGATCATACATTGTCGGGCATTCGCACCTTGTCTTACCTGCTTTTTACAAACTATAGTCAGACATTCACACCTTGCAGCTGAACCACCTCAGCTCCCTGTTTTGATCATGTATGGTCTGGCAATACTACCTTTTCTTACCCGTTTGTGAGTAAATATGGCTGGACATTCACACCTACTTGCAGTCGAACAGCTCTGCTCCCGCTTTTGATGGTATATATTCGGGCATTCGAACCTTTTCTTAGCAGCTTTTTACAAACCATGGTTGAACTTTCACACCTTCTTGCAGCTGAACACCTCCGCTCCCGCTTTTGATGGTGTATAGTCAGGCATTTGAACCTTTTCTTACCCGCTTTTTACAAACTATGGTCGGACATTCAAACCTTCTTGTAGCCGAAAACCTCCGCTCCCTCTTTTGATCATACATTGTCGGGCATTCGCACCTTTTCTTACCCGTTTTTTACAAACCATGGTCGGACTGTCACACATTCTTGTAGCCAAACACCTCCTCTCCCGCTATTGATTGTGTACAGTCGGGTATTTTAACATTTTCTTACCCGTGTTTTACCAACTATGGTCGGACATTCACACCTTCTTACAGCGGAACACCTCCGCTCCCTCTTTTGATGGTGTATGTTTGGGCATTCGAACCTTTTCTTACCCGCTTTTTACAAACTATGCTCGGACATTCAAACCTTCTTGTAGCCGAACACATCCGCTCCTGCTTTTGATGATGTATGGTTGGGCATTCGCACCTTTTCTCACACGCTTTTTGCCAACTATGGTCGGCTTTTCACAGCTTCCTCTCCACCATACTTGTATGGTGGGATATTCACACCCACTTGTATCCGAAGACCTTTTGTTGATATTTAGTCGGTCATTCGCAGCTTACCCGCTTTTGGCAAACTATGGCCTTCATGCAGCCAAACACCTCTGATCTCGCTTTTGATGATGTAAGGTTGGGCGTTCAGACCTTGCTTCACCTGCTTTTCACCAAATATAGTCGGACATTCACACCTTCTTGCAGCCGAACACTTCCGCTCCACCTTTTAGTGTTCTATCACACCTTTTTTTTCACCGCATTTTATAGATTATGGTTGGAAATTCTCAACCACTCTCATCCGAAGACCTCTCCTCCCGCTTTTGTTAATATATTTGAACTTTAGTCGGACATTCACACCTTCTTGCAGCTGAACCACCTCCGCTCCCTGTTTTGATCATGTATGGTCTGGCAATACTACCTTTTCTTACCCGTTTGTTAGTAATTATGGCTGGACATTCACACCTACTTGCAGCCGAACACCACCTCTCCTGCTTTTGATGATGTATGGACCGGCATTCTTACCTTTTCTAACACATTTTTCAGCAATTATGGTCGGAGATTCACACTTACTCACAGCCGAACAACTCCGCTCCCGCATTTGATGGTGTATAGTCGGGCATTCTCACCCTTTCTCATCAGCTTTTTGCAAATTATGATCTGACATTCACATCTGCTTTTGATAATGTATGGTTGGGCATTCGCACCTTTTCTTACCCATTTTTCAGTAATTATGGGTGGACATTCACACCTTCTTGCAGCTGAACACCTCCTCTCCCGCTATTGATTGTGTACAGTCGGGTATTTTAACCTTTTCTTACCCGCTTTTTACCAAATATGGTCGGACATTCACACCGTCTTACAGCGGAACACCTCTGCTCCCGCTTTTGATGGTGTATAGTCAGGCATTTGAACCTTTTCTTACCCGCTTTTTACAAACTATGGTCGGACAATCAAACCTTCTTGTAGCCGAAAACCTCCGCTTCCTCCTTTGATTATACATTGTTGGGCATTCGCACCTTATTTACAAACTATAGTCAGACATTCACACCTTGCAGCTGAGCCACCTCAGCTCCCTGTTTTGATAGTGTATGTTCGGGCATTCGAACCTATTCTTACCCCCTTTTTACAAACTATGCTCGGAGATTCACACCTACTCACAGCCGAACAACTCCGCTCCCGCATTTGATGATGTCTTGTCCGGCATTCTAGTCTCTTCTAACACATTTTTCAGCAATTATGGTCGGACATTCACAACTACTCACAGCCGAACACTTCCGCTCCCGCATTTGATGGTGTATAGCCGGGCATTCTCACCCTTTCTCATCAGCTTTTTGCAAATTATGATCTGACATTCAAACCTACTTGCAGTCGAACAGCTCTGCTCCCGCTTTTGATTATGTTTGGTTGGATATTCGAACCTTTTCTTAACTGCTTTTTACAAACTTTGGTCGGACTTTCACACCTTCTTGTAGCCAAACAACTCCGCTCCCGCTATTGATTGTGTACAGTCGGGTATTTTAACCTTTTCTTACCCGCTTTTTACCAACTATGGTCGGACATTTACACCTTCTTACAGCGGAACACCTCCGCTCCCTCTTTTGATGGTCTATGTTCGGGCATTCGAACCTTTTCTTACCCGCTTTTTACAAACTATGGTCGGACATTCAAACCTTCTTGTAGCCGAACAGATCCACTCCCGCTTTTGATGATGTATGGTTGGGCATTTTCACCTTTTCTTACCCATTTTTCAGTAATTATGGGTGGACATTCACACCTTCTTGCAGCTGAACAACTTCTCTCCCGCTTATGATCATGTGCGGTTTGATATTCGAAAATTTTCTTTCATGTTTTAAAGCAATTATTGATGGACATTCAAATCTTCTTGTAGCCGAACACATCCACTCCTGCTTTTGATGATGTATGGTTTGGCATTCGCACCCTTTTTTTACCCATTTTTCAGGAATTTTGGGTGGACATTCAGACCTTCTTGCAGCCGAAAACCTCCGCTCCCTCTTTTGATAATACATTGTCGGGCATTCGCACCTTATCTTACCCGCTTTTTACAAACTATAGTCAGACATTCACACCTTGGTGCTGAACCACCTCAGCTCCCTGTTTTGATCATGTATGGTCTGGCAATACTACCTTTTCTTACCCGTTTGTGAGTAATTAATCCCAAAATATTGAGCATAAAATAAGTCTTTATGCTGATGATGTATTACTTTTCCTTCAGAACTCACAGACGTCTCTCAGTCACACGATCACACTCATAAATAAATTCTCAGCACTTTCTGACTACTCTATCAACTGGTCTAAGACCACAGTTCTGCCCATTAACTGTAGGGTCCATAATATACCTGCGATCACTTTACAGTCAGGAAATATTAGATATTTAGGCATAAACATTTCCTCCAGGCTCTCAGAGCTAACAAAGCTAAATTATGTGCAATTATTAAAGACAGTAGAGGACGATCTCTCGTTGGAAGTCCTTACCTATTTCACTTATGGGGAGAGTTACATCCATTAAAATGATGATACTACCAAAAGTTAACTATTTGTTCTCAATGATCCCCATAAAACCATCTGCTACTTGGTTGAAGTCACTAGATTCATGCATCTCCAAATTTCTGTGGAAAAACAAACCACCACGTATTAGTTTAAAAACCCTACAGAAGACCAAGGACAGTGGTGTATTAGATTTACCTCATTTTCAGCACTATTCCTTAGACAATAGGTTACAATATATATCAAAATGGTTTAAACCTTGTTGTTGTCACAGTTCCCAGAGACGTTGTAATCGTTGAGGATTCTATATTCACCCCCTCATTAGAGGCACGTAATGCAGATTGATGACACTGAATCTTCTTCTCTGTTCATTGCTGGCATCATTCCCAGCATCGTAAGTGTTCGTGGCATTGTTAGCCTCTTCTTCTGGATCTTGATATCGAGAATCCTTTTGTATTTCTGGTTTGTCAGTCATCTGTCTTCGTTCACCGGAGTCTTTGTCTTTTTGTCCTTGAGTTTGGTGATTTTTTCTTCTTTTGATGCCTTGACACAATGTGACAGGTGATACCACGTGGGAGATCCTGTAACTTGGATTGCTGTCCCTGTGCTGCGAAATGGCTGTGCTGCTCAAATGGTCTCTCCTTCATCATGGTTACATGCTGCCATTCCGACATCTCGCCATTCCGACATGGGTCTCCAATTGTCGGAATGGCGACACTTAATTTTTTATCAAACGTCCCACCATTCCGACACTTTTTTCCTCCTATGGTCGGAATGGCGGTATGTTTTTTGTTTTTTTTTAACATTCCGACAGTTCCTTTTAATAGCCTATTTTTTACCCAAAACATTTTGCACTAATGATATGCCGGCGCAAATACGCCCTAAAGTTTGGCGCACAAGCTTTGCACATGCAGAGGCCACATCCTCGCAAACAAACTTTAATAATCTATTATCAAAATCCCCTGAATTTCAAATATAAAAATACAGATATTAATGTAACTCTGGCGAGACTGAAACTGATTAAGCAGAAATACAGTGTCAGTGAGCTGTCACAGCAGCCAGCTGGAGCGGAGCTCTCCACAGAGCCCATGCGTCTTTTGCACGCTGTCATCATATGCAAAAGTAATAATTGCAATTACAGATATCACGGCTACTGCACAGGACACAGTTGCGAGCACTCTGCCTTGCCTTGCCAATAGGAGAATAGAGAAATGACAGCATAGAACGTATAAAACACAACAAAATGCAGTAAAAACGTTTATTCATGTTATTCACGTGATTTATGAGTACTCACTCCAATTTTGGGAAGCGCGGATGGGTTTTGCGCATTTGGCACAAACACACAGCCGCAACGGTTGTAGCTTTATACAGCCTGTTGATATCTTAAGGACCTAACTGGTCACACCTGGGAGTAAATGTCATGTAGAGATTGTTTTTACATGACATTACAGCTGAACATATAGCTTTCATCCACAAACCAACGTGGGAGAGCCCGAAGACGCATGTGCCAGACGCACATAGGCATGCGTAAAACCAATTTTGACCACTTCATACTGTTTATTTGCTTTCTTTTAGTTAACTTTCGTTTCTTTTGGATTCTTGTGCGTGTTATGGAGCCGTTTTGGTCCATGTTTGTAAGCCTTTTTTTCCTGGATTAAATTTTCGGAAGTTGAAACAAGTGGCATTGGAGTGTGTGATTAAAAACCACCGCGGACTGCTTCTCCTCCTCCAGTTGCCGAGACTTTGTGTTTTTAATAACGCTTGTCTATAAACATGTGTTAAACATATAAATTGCATGAACAGAAAGAAGGGACTCACCTGTTGAGTAACACACATTTCCTTATACGGAAAGCCTTGTCGGAAATGTGGGACATTTGAACGTCAGAATAGCGGGATGTCGCAATGGTGGGATGTCGGAATGGTGGGACGTTTGCATGTCGGAATGGTGGTATGTCGGAATGGTGGGATGTCGGAATAGCGGGATGTCGGAATGGCTGGATTTCGGAATGGGTGTTGCCACCCCCTTCATCATATACACAGTTATTTATACATCACCTTCCACCATGAAGCGTTGTCCCTTTTTGTTTCTCTCTTTGTTCTTAAAATGCTGTTATGCATGTCTAAACCAATCCATTAAATTAGATCATTTTGGCAGTAAAGCGATCTACAATGTGCTTGGTCGCAAAGCTGCTCATCTATGGTAAACAGCTCTTCAGAAAGGCATTCTTCAATTGATTTCACTAATTCTATGTAATAATTTTGTGATTTCCTACAAAACTACACTTCTTCTCCCATCTGTCTGAGTATTTAATATTGTCTGGGTCCCGTTAAAACATGTATCTTTCCCATCTAATTTCTTGTTTGCTTTAAAACAAGTATTCCCCATTTTCTATCCCTTCAGTAGCCAACCAGTTTGTATGGAGTACACTGGAGCAACTTGACTGATCAGTAAAACACTGCTTTTGTTGTCACCGCAAGGCTTCCCCCGTCGGTTGTTTCACTGAGACACTACTGAGTAACTATAACTCAACACAGTTTATACACATAACATTCATATACATACTAACAAACAAACAAACAATTATTTATCGCAATTTTCTCATCTCTGTTTGAACGTACACCCAGGTAAATATTCCTGTAGTCTTCTCATACCGACTATGGACCCATTCATTGTTTAACTTCACTGTTTTGCAAATCCTAATTGAATATTACACATTGACATTGAACTTTAGTTGATAAGCAGGTCTTCATTGCATTCAGCAGCCTATATGTGAGCATCTATGTGTAAGCTGTTCTTATTTGCATTTATCAGCAGCAAGCAATTCTTCATTGCACATGCATATGAAAATAGTAAAACAATTCCAATGCGTTAGCGAAACCTTCTATATCAGGAGTGTCCATCATGATGCTGGGAATAGAACCTCTTTCCCAGAATAGTTCAACCTTCATTACTCAACTGATCATAACTCCGCAATGAGCACATTTCAAAGTATCATTCCTCTACATATATTCAAAAATCTATGTGTAAATGTTTAATATTTCTTATATTTGTTGATGTCATTCTGTGTGCATGTGGCCTAAACCCATGGCAATTTTAATTTAAACAAGTTGAACTCTGCCTCTGATCATTTAAAAAAAGTGTGTACCAATATCAACCTTTCTCAGGTAATTACTGATCCTACAAAACCAAAGAGATCCTTCAAGGTTGTCCCTGATTGGCTCAATCTTAACATATCAAAGGTAGAAAATCCGCAGTATCTGAACTTGGTGTTAGTTATCACTGCTCAATAGCCTGTATCAGAATTGCAAAAATGAAAACATTAGGTCCACGCTTGGTATCCAGATCCTGAAACATCTCCATGAGCAGGCTTTTTTTTAACTGATCTGTTGAATAGTTATATGACACTGTTAAAATCCCAGATGAAGATCTAGCACTTGACCATTTTTGTAAATCTTCTAATTCCATAGTTGATAAACACGCCCCTTTTAAAAAGTATAGAACTTAGAACAGGTCTATCCCTGGCTTTCGGCAGAACTGTCTTCTTTACTTTTTTTTCCCCTTGTCCTGTTCAGCATTATGTCAGAAGAATTGTAGTCTGAATACCTTTGATGCCAAACAGATTTGTTTTGCCAAGGGAAGTTTTATAAATGTAAAGCTCCCCTTGATGCCCATTTATTTATTTCTGTTTACAATATATGACATGAACTGAACTGAACCGGACCGGGGGACAAGGAAAGAAGAAGAGGAAAGAAGAGGAAACAGAACAAAAATAGAAACAAAAACCAGACAACCAGCTGCTACACCTGTAAAAAACAAAACAGACAACAATCCATGGCCTATGAGGGGAATCCAGCCTTAGCGCCACCAGGAGCACCTGAAAGCAGACAAGCAGAGAAAAAACAAACAGACAAACAAAAACAAGCACAAGAAGCGGCAATCGCATACAACACAGCTGTGGATATAGATGACCTGAGACGACATGATAATACATCAACTGCTTAGTGACCATGCTACTGGACTAATGAATGTGTGTGTGTGTGTGTGTGTGAGAACATGCAACACCCATGGCACAGGACCTACATGATAACCGTGCTTAGTTATGAGTGTATAAGCGTACAGGGCCACAATCCACAGCCCCCCCCCAAGCAATCAGAAGCAGGCAGAGAGGGCCACAAGACCCAGGCCACCAGCAGCCCCCACAGAGCACAGGACCCAGGCAGCCCACCGCAGGGGCAACCACGCATCCACCCAGAAGACTGCAGAGGAAGCCCCCGGAAAGAGCCCCCATAAGCATAGGGCAGAGGCACTCCGGGACCTGGGCCCCAGGAGCCCGAGCGCCCCCAAACCCCCCGGCAGAGGCCCCACCCAATACCCAGGAGGGCCAAGCGCCCCAGACAGCCACAAAGTGGGTCAGCGCCTGCCCCAGCGCCCCTGGCCAAGTGCCCTGGGAGTCAAGACGTGCCCACAGGTGGGTGAAGTCGCGAGCAGTGGGGAGAGGCAACGCTGATGCCCCATCGGGAGAAACACAGGCAGGCCAGGCGACAGCAAGTCCCAGATCCAGGCCCAATCATTACCACACACACTTTCACGTCCCATACATCCACACATCCACACATCCTACCTCCCTCGACTCTGCTGGGGTGTAGTGCAGCGGGCACACCAGGAGGCCAGCAACCCCCCAGCCACCACAGACCCCGAACCAGCAGAAAAATTAATTAATCCTCCTGGCCCCTCCTGCCCCGAGCAGACACCAGGAAGCAGGGGTGTGCGAAGAAGACCCCTCCCCTCACCCTTCTGGCTCTTCAATATTTTCTAATAGTGAGCAATTAAAATTGAGGGGCAGCCAAACTTGTAGAACTGGGAGCGCGGCACTCTGGGCAGCCTACATACCCAAAGAGCCCCGCCCACCAGATGCCACTCAGTGTAACCACCCCCCAAGACCTAATGTGTGTGTGTGAGTGTGTTTGATAAGTAGTAATGTCTAAGGTGTAATTAAAACAGGGGCAGGGAACTGCAGAGTGCAACCAAAGGGGACCACCTACGTGGCCCCATCCACTACATCACGTCATCTATCTTAGACAATAATTTATATATTTTTGATAGTAGTTTTGGGGTACAGATGCTTAGAAATTCTGCTACCCTAGTCGGGGGTTGTAAGTCTGGTTGGTGGAGGATATATCCATCCATCCATCCATCATCTGCCGCTTATCCGGGGGTCGGGTCGCGGGGGCAGCAGCTTGAGCAGAGAAACCCAGACGTCTCTGTCCCCGGCCACTTCCTCCAGCTCTTCCGGGGGGACCCCGAGGCGTTCCCAGGCCAGCCGAGAGACATAGTCTCTCCAACGTGTCCTGGGTCTCCCCCGGGGTCTCCTCCCAGTGGGACGTGCCCGGAACACCTCCCCAGGGAGGCGCCCAGGGGGCATCCTAACCAGATGCCCGAGCCACCTCATCTGACTCCTCTCAATGCGGAGGAGCAGCGGTTCTACTCCGAGCCCCTCCCGGATGACTGAGCTTCTCACCCTATCTCTAAGGGAGAGCCCAGACACCCTGCGGAGGAAACCCATTTCGGCCGCTTGTATTCGCGATCTTGTTCTTTCGGTCACTACCCACAACTCGTGACCATAGGTGAGGATGGGAACGTAGATTGACCAGTAAGTAGAGAGCTTCGCCTTCTGGCTCAGCTCCCTCTTCACAGCAGTGTTGCAGGCTCTGCACCGACCCGTCCGTCAATCTCCCGCTCCATTCGTTCGTCACTCGTGAACAAGACCCCGAGATACTTGAACTCCTCCTCTTGGGGAAGGATCTCATTCCCGACCCGGAGAGAGCATTCCACCCTTTTCCGGCTGAGAACCATAGTCTCGGATTTGGAGGTGCTGATTCTCATCCCAGCCGCTTCACACTCGGCTGCAAATCACTCCAGTGAGAGCTGAAGGTCACGGCCTGACGACGCTAACAGAACCACATCATCTGCAAAAAGCAGAGACCCGATTCTGAGGTCGCCAAATGGGACACCCTCAACGCCCTGGCTCCGCCTAGAAATTCTGTCCATAAAAGTTAGGAACAGAATCGGTGACAAAGGGCAGCCCTGACGGAGTCCAACTCTCACCGGAAACGTATCCGACTTACTGCCGGCAATGCGGACCAAACTCTGGCACCGGTCATACAGAGACCGAACGGCCCATATCAAGGGGTCCGGCACTCCATATTCCCGGAGCACCACCCACAGGACTCCACGAGGGACACGGTCGAACGCTTTCTCCAAGTCCACAAAACACATGTAGACTGGTTGGGCGAACTCCCATGCACCCTCCAGGATCCTGCCGAGGGTATAGAGCTGGTCCACTGTTCCACGGCCAGGACGAAAGCCACACTGCATCTCCTGAATCCGAGGCTCGATTATCCGACGGATCCTCCTCTCCAATACCCCCGAATAGACCTTACCAGGGAGGCTGAGGAGTGTGATACCCCTATAGTTGGAACACACCCTCCGGTCCCCCTTTTTAAAGAGGGGGACCACCACCCCAATCTGTCAGTCCAGAGGCACTGTCCCCGATGTCCACGCGATGCTGCAGAGGCGTGTCAGCCAAGACAGCCCTACAACATCCAGAGCCTTGAGAAACTCAGGACGGACCTCATCCACCCCCGGGGCCTTGCTACCGAGGAGCTTTTTGACCACCTCGGCAACCTCAGCCCCAGAAATGGGAGGCCCCGTCTCCGAGCTCTCCGACTCTGCCTCTTCCGAGCACGTGTTGGTAGGATTGAGGAGTTCCTCGAAGTACTCCCCCCACCGACTCACAACATCCCTAGTTGAGGTCAGCAAAGCCCCGTCCCCACTGTAAACAGTGTTGACTGTGAGCCGCTTCCCCCCCCTGAGACGCCGGATGGTGGACCAGAATCTTTTCGAGGCCGTCCGGAAATCGTTCTCCATGGTCTCACTGAACTCCTCCCAGGCCCGAGTTTTTGCCTCAGCAACCGCCGAAGCCGCGGCCCGTCTGGCCCGTCGGTACCTATCAGCTTCTTCCAGGGTCCCACTGACCAAAAAGGCCCGATAGGACTCCTTCTTCAGCTTGACGGCTTCCCTCACCACTGGTGTCCACCAGCAGGTTCGAGGGTTGCCGCCACGACAGGCACCGACCACCTTACGGCCACAACTCCGACCAGCTGCCTCGGCAATGGAGTCACGGAACATGGCCCATTCAATGTCCCCCACCTCAAATATGGTTGAAGCTCTGCCGGAGGTGGGAGTTAAAGCTCCTTCTGACGGGGGATTCTGACAAACGCTCCCAGCAGACCCTCACAATACGTTTGGGCCTGCCAGGTCTGATCGGCATCCTCCCCCACCAGCGGAGCCAACTCACCACCAGGTGGTGATCAGTTGACAGCTCCGCCCCTCTCTTCACCCGAGTGTCCAGGACATACGGCCGCAAGTCCGATGATACAACCACAAAGTCGATCATCGAACTGCGGCCAAGGGTGTCCTGGTGCCAAGTGCACATATGGACACCCTTATGCCTGAACTTGGTGTTCGTTATGGACAGTCTATGACTGGCACAGAAGTCCAACAACATAACACCACTCTGATTCAGATCGGGGGGGCCGTTCCTCCCAATCACACCCCTCCAGGTCTCACTGTCATTGCCCACGTGAGCATTGAAGTCCCCCAGCAGAATGAGGGAGTCTCCGGTAGGAGCATTCTCCAGTGCCTCCCCCAGAGACTCCAAAAAGGGTAGGTACTCTGAACTGCTGTTTGGCGCATAGGCACAAACAACAGTCAGGACTCGTCCCCCCACCCAAGGCGGAGGGAGGCTACCCTCTCGTTCACTGGGGTAAACCCCAATGTACTGGCACACAGCCGGGGGGCAATAAGTATGCCCACACCTGCTCTGCGCCTCTCACCACGGGCAACTCCAGAGTGGAAGAGAGTCCAACCCCTCTCAAGAGTACTGGTTCCAGATCCCAAGCCGTGCGTCGAGATGAGTCCGACTATATCTAACGGTCTGACGAAGTTTCAACAATAAACCACAAACTTTGTATTATGAGAAAGAACCAGACTCATTCTTCAGGAATCCGAAAATAAGCTCTATCTTACGAGTTATGCACGAATTCGGATTCTCCTATAAAACGAATTCCTTAACTCAAACCAAGTTAAGACTGCTTTGTCCTTCATATTTATTCATGTCTAATCAAGTTTCAATGATAAACAACGTTGTACTTTGTAGAATGAGAAAGAACTTCTTCAGCAATAAGCATCTCTCGACAAATGACGAAATACAGATTTTGCTATAAAATTAATTGCTATCAGCCTGACTTAAAACTGTTTGTCTTCCTTATTTATCCACTTCAAATCAAGTTTCAACAATTAAAAAAATGTTGTAGTTTGAGAAAGAACAACTTAATCTTGAGCAATCAGTATAAAAAGAGGGTAAGCAAAGGTGCGAATGTCAAACCATACATGATCAAAACAGGGAGCGGAGGTGTTTGGCTGAGACAAGGTGTGAATGTCCACCCATAATTAATGAAAAGCGGGCAATAAGTAGGTTCGAATGCCCAACCATACATCATCAAAAGCAGGAGTGGATATGTTCGGCTACAAGAAGGTTTGAACGTCTGACCATAGTTTGTAAAAAGCGGGTAAGAAAAGGTTCGAATGCCCGAACATACACCATCAAAGGAGGGAGCGGAGGTGTTCCGCTGTAAGAAGGTGTGAATGTCCGCCCGTAGTTGGTAAAAAACGGGTAAGAAAAGGTTAAAATACCCGACTGTACACAATCAGTAGCGGGTGCGGAGTTGTTCGGCTACTAAAAGGTGTGAAAGTCCGACCATGGTTTGTAAAAAGCGGGTAAGAAAAGGTGCGAATGCCCGAAAATGTATGATCAAAAGAGGGAGCGGAGGTGTTCGGCTGCAAGAAGGTGTGAATGTACACCCATAATTACTGAAAAATGGGTAAGAAAAGGTGCGAATGCCCAACCATACATCATCAAAAGCAGGAGTGGATGTGTTCGGCTCCAAGAAGGTTTGAATGTCCGACCATAGTTTGTAAAAAGCGGGTAAGAAAAGGTTCGAATGCCCGAACATAGACCATCAAAAGAGGGACCGGAGGTATTCCGCTGTAAGAAGGTGTAAATGTCCGACCATAGTTGGTAAAAAGCAGGTAAGAAAAGGTTTGACTGCCCGAACATACACCATCAAAAGAGGGAGCGGAGGTGTTCCGCTGTGAGAAGGTGTGAATGTCCGACCATAGTTGGTAAAAAGCGGGTAAGAAAAGGTTAAAATACCCGACTGTACACAATCAATAGCGGGAGCGGAGTTGTCCGGCTACTAAAAGATGTGAAAGTCAGACTATTGTTTGTAAAAAGCGGGTAAGAAAAGGTGCTAATGCCCGACAATGTATGATCAAAAGAGGGAGTGGAGGTTTTCGGCTGTAAGAAGGTGTGAATGTCCACCCATAATTACTGAAAAATGGGTAAGAAAAGGTGCGAATGCCCAAACATACATCATCAAAAGAAGGAGTGGATGTGTTGGGCTACAAGAAGGTTTGAAAGTCCGACCATGGTTTGTAAAAAACGGGTAAGAAAAGGTGCGAATGCCCGACAATGTATGATCAAAAGCGGGAGCGGAGGTGTTCCGCTGTAAGACGGTGTGAATGTCCGACCATAGTTGGTAAAAAGCGGGTAAGAAAAGGTTAAAATACCTGACTGTACACAATCAATAGCGGGAGCGGAGTTGTTCGGCTACCAGAAGGTGTGAAAGTCCAACCATGGTTTGTAAAAAGCTGCTAAGAAAAGGTTCGAATGCCCGAATATATACCATCAAAAGCGGAAGCGGAGGTGTTCGGCTGCAAGAAGGTGTGAACGTCCGACCAAAGTTTGTAAAAAGCAGTTAAGAAAAGGTTCGAATACCCAACCAAACATAATCAAAAGCGGGAGCAGAGCTGTTCGACTGCAAGTAGGTGTGAATGTCCAGCCATAATTACTCACAAACGGGTAAGAAAAGGTAGTATTGCCAGACCATACATGATCAAAACAGGGAGCTGAGGTGGTTCAGCACCAAGGTGTGAATGTCTGACTATAGTTTGTAAAAAGCGGGTAAGATAAGGTGCGAATGCCCGACAATATATGATCAAAAGAGGGAGCGGAGGTTTTTGGCTACAAGAAGGTTTGAATGTCCGACCATAGTTTGTAAAAAGCGGGTAAGAAAAGGTTCAAATGCCTGACTATACACCATCAAAAGCGGGAGCGGAGGTGTTCCGCTGTAAGACGGTGTGATTGTCCGACCATAGTTGGTAAAAAGCGGGTAAGAAAAGGTTAAAATACCCGACTGTACACAATCAATAGGGGGAGCGGAGTTGTTCGGCTACAAGAAGGTGTGAAAGTCCAACCATGGTTTGTAAAAAGCTGGTAAGAAAAGGTTCGAATGCCCGAATATATACCATCAAAAGCGGAAGCGGAGGTGTTCGGCTGCAAGAAGGTGTGAACGTCCGACCAAAGTTTGTAAAAAGCAGTTAAGAAAAGGTTCGAATATCCAACCAAACATAATCAAAAGCGGGAGCAGAGCTGTTCGACTGCAAGTAGGTGTGAATGTCAGATCATAATTTGCAAAAAGCTGATGAGAAAGGGTGAGAATGCCCGGCTATACACCATCAAATGCGGGAGCGGAAGTGTTCGGCTGTGAGTAGGTGTGAATGTCCAACCATAATTACTGAAAAATGTGTTAGAAGAGACTAGAATGCCGGACAAGACATCATCAAATGCGGGAGCGGAGTTGTTCGGCTGTGAGTAGGTGTGAATCTCCGACCATAGTTTGTAAAAAGGGGGTAAGAATAGGTTCGAATGCCCGAACATACACTATCAAAACAGGGAGCTGAGGTGGCTCAGCTGCAAGGTGTGAATGTGTGACTATAGTTTGTAAATAAGGTGCGAATGCCCAACAATGTATAATCAAAAGAGGGAGCGGAGGTTTTCGGCTACAAGAAGGTTTGAATGTCCGACCATAGTTTGTAAAATGCGGGTAAGAAAAGGTTCAAGCGCCTGACTATACACCATCAAAAGCGGGAGCAGAGGTGTTCCGCTGTAAGACGGTGTGAATGTCCGACCATATTTGGTAAAAAGCGGGTAAGAAAAGGTTAAAATACCCGACTGTACACAATCAATAGCGGGAGAGGAGGTGTTCAGCTGCAAGAAGTTGTGAATGTCCACCCATAATTACTGAAAAATGGGTAAGAAAAGGTGTGAATGCCCAACCATACATTATCAAAAGCAGGTGTGAATGTCAGATCATAATTTGCAAAAAGCTGATGAGAAAGGGTGAGAATGCCCGACTATACACCATCAAATGCGGGAGCGGAGTTGTTCGGCTGTGAGTAAGTGTGAATCTCCGACCATAATTGCTGAAAAATGTGTTAGAAAAGGTAAGAATGCCGGTCCATACATCATCAAAAGCGGGAGAGGTGGTGTTCGGCTGCAAGTAGGTGTGAATGTCCAGCCATAATTACTAACAAACGGGTAAGAAAAGGTAGTATTGCCATACCATATATGATCAAAACAGGGAGCGGAGGTGGTTCAGCTGCAAGAAGGTGTGAATGTCCGACTAAAGTTCAAATATATTAACAAAAGCGGGAGGAGAGGTCTTCGGATGAGAGTGGTTGAGAATTTCCAACCATAATCTATAAAATGCGGTGAAAAAAAGGTGTGATAGAACACTAAAAGGTGGAGCGGAAGTATTCGGCTGCAAGAAGGTGTGAATGTCCTCCTATATTTGGTGAAAAGCAGGTGAAGCAAGGTCTGAATGCCCAACCTTACATCATCAAAAGCGAGATCAGAGGTGTTTGGCTGCATGAAGGCCATAGTTTGCCAAAAGCGGGTAAGCTGCGAATGACCGACTAAATATCAACAAAAGGTCTTCGGATGCAAGTGGGTGTGAATATCCCACCATACAAGTATGGTGGAGAGGAAGCTGTGAACAGCCGACCATAGTTGGCAAAAAGCGGGTGAGAAAAGGTGCGAATGTCCAACCTTACACGATCAAAACAGGGAGCGGAGGTGTTTGGCTGTGACAAGGTGTGAATGTCCACCCAAAATTAATGAAAAGTGGGCAACAAGTAGGTTTGAATGCCCAACCATACATCATCAAAAGCAGGAGTGGATGTGTTCGGCTACAAGAAGGTTTGAATGTCCGAGCATAGTTTGTAAAAAGCGGGTAAGAAAAGGTGCGAATGCCCAAACATACACCATCAAAAGAGGGAGCGGAGGTGTTCCGCTGTAAGAAGGTGTGAATGTCCGACCATAGTTCGTAAAAAACGGGTAAGAAAAGGTTAAAATACCCGACTGTACACAATCAATAGGGGGAGCGGAGTTGTTTGGCCACAAGAAGGTGTGAAAGTCCAACCATGGTTTGTAAAAAGCTGGTAAGAAAAGGTTCCAATGCCGAAATATATACCATCAAAAGCGGAAGTGGAGGTGTTCGGCTGCAAGAAGGTGTGAACGTCCGACCAAAGTTTGTAAAAAGCAGTTAAGAAAAGGTTCGAATATCCAACCAAACATAATCAAAAGCGGGAGCAGAGCTGTTCGACTGCAAGTAGGTGTGAATGTCCTGCCATAATTACTCACAAACGGGTAAGAAAAGGTAGTATTGCCAGACCATACATGATCAAAACAGGGAGCTGAGGTGGTTCAGCACCAAGGTGTGAATGTCTGACTATAGTTTGTAAAAAGCGGGTAAGATAAGGTGCGAATGCCCGACAATGTATAATCAAAAGAGGGAGCAGAGATTTTTTGCTACAAGAAGGTTTGAATGTCCGAGCATAGTTTGTAAAAAGCGGGTAAGAAAAGGTTCAAATGCCTGACTATACACCATCAAAAGCGGGAGCGGAGATGTTCCGCTGTAAGACGGTGTGAATGTCCGACCATAGTTGGTAAAAAGCGGGTAAGAAAAGGTTAAAATACCCGACTGTACACAATCAATAGCGGGAGCGGAGTTGTTCGGCTACTGAAAGATGTGAAAGTCCGACTATGGTTTGTAAAAAGCGGGTAAGAAAACGTGTTAATGCCCGACAATGTATGATCAAAAGAGGGAGTGGAGGTTTTCGGCTGTAAGAAGGTCTGAATGTCCAACTATAATTTGTAAAAACCGGGTAAGAAAAGGCTTGAAAGCCCGACTATACACCATCATAAGCGGGAGAGGAGGTGTTCAGCTGCAAGAAGGTGTGAATGTCCACCCATAATTACTGAAAAATGGGTAAGAAAAGGTGCGAATGCCCAAACATACATCATCAAAAGAAGGAGTGGATGTGTTGGGCTACAAGAAGGTTTGAAAGTCCGACCATGGTTTGTAAAAAACGGGTAAGAAAAGGTGCGAATGCCCGACAATGTATGATCAAAAGAGGGAGCGGAGATTTTTGGCTACAAGAAGGTTTGAATTTCCGACCATAGTTTGTAAAAAGCGGGTAAGAAAAGGTTCAACTGCCTGACAATACACCATCAAAAGCGGGAGCGGAGGTGTTCCGCTGTAAGACGGTGTGAATGTCCGACCATAGTTGGTAAAAAGCGGGTAAGAAAAGGTTAAAATACCTGACTGTACACAATCAATAGCGGGAGCGGAGTTGTTCGGCTACAAGAAGGTGTGAAAGTCCAACCATGGTTTGTAAAAAGCTGCTAAGAAAAGGTTCAAATGCCCGAATATATACCATCAAAAGCGGAAGCGGAGGTGTTCGGCTGCAAGAAGGTGTGAACGTCCGACCAAAGTTTGTAAAAAGCAGTTAAGAAAAGGTTCGAATATCCAACCAAACATAATCAAAAGCGGGAGCAGAGCTGTTCGACTGCAAGTAGGTGTGAATGTCCAGCCATAATTACTCACAAACGGGTAAGAAAAGGTAGTATTGCCAGACCATACATGATCAAAACAGGGAGCTGAGGTGGTTCAGCACCAAGGTGTGAATGTCTGACTATAGTTTGTAAAAAGCGGGTAAGATAAGGTGCGAATGCCCGACAATGTATGATCAAAAGAGGGAGCGGAGGTTTTCGGCTACAAGAAGGTTTGAATGTCCGACCATAGTTTGTAAAAAGCGGGTAAGAAAAGGTTCAAATGCCTGACTATACACCATCAAAAGCGGGAGCGGAGGTGTTCCGCTGTAAGACGGTGTGAATGTCCGACCAAAGTTGGTAAAAAGCGGGTAAGAAAAGGTTAAAATACCCGACTGTACACAATCAATAGGGGGAGCGGAGTTGTTCGGCTACAAGAAGGTGTGAAAGTCCAACCATGGTTTGTAAAAAGCTGGTAAGAAAAGGTTCGAATGCCCGAATATATACCATCAAAAGCGGAAGCGGAGGTGTTCGGCTGCAAGAAGGTGTGAAAGTCCGACCATAGTTTGTAAAAAGCAGTTAAGAAAAGGTTCGAATATCCAACCAAACATAATCAAAAGCGGGAGCAGAGCTGTTCGACTGCAAGTAGGTGTGAATGTCAGATCATAATTTGCAAAAAGCTGATGAGAAAGGGTGAGAATGCCCGGCTATACACCATCAAATGCGGGAGCGGAAGTGTTCGGCTGTGAGTAGGTGTGAATGTCCAACCATAATTACTGAAAAATGTGTTAGAAGAGACTAGAATGCCGGACAAGACATCATCAAATGCGGGAGCGGAGTTGTTCGGCTGTGAGTAGGTGTGAATCTCCGACCATAGTTTGTAAAAAGGGGGTAAGAATAGGTTCGAATGCCCGAACATACACTATCAAAACAGGGAGCTGAGGTGGCTCAGCTGCAAGGTGTGAATGTGTGACTATAGTTTGTAAATAAGGTGCGAATGCCCAACAATGTATAATCAAAAGAGGGAGCGGAGGTTTTCGGCTACAAGAAGGTTTGAATGTCCGACCATGGTTTGTAAAAAGCTGGTAAGAAAAGGTTTGAATGCCCGAATATATACCATCAAAAGCGGAAGCGGAGGTGTTCGGCTGCAAGAAGGTGTGAACGTCCGACCATAGTTTGTAAAAAGCAGTTAAGAAAAGGTTCGAATATCCAACCAAACATAATCAAAAGCGGGAGCAGAGCTGTTCGACTGCAAGTAGGTGTGAATGTCAGATCATAATTTGCAAAAAGCTGATGAGAAAGGGTGAGAATGCCCGGCTATACACCATCAAATGCGGGAGCGGAAGTGTTCGGCTGTGAGTAGGTGTGAATGTCCAACCATAATTACTGAAAAATGTGTTAGAAGAGACTAGAATGCCGGACAAGACATCATCAAATGCGGGAGCGGAGTTGTTCGGCTGTGAGTAGGTGTGAATCTCCGACCATAGTTTGTAAAAAGGGGGTAAGAATAGGTTCGAATGCCCGAACATACACTATCAAAACAGGGAGCTGAGGTGTTCCGCTGTAAGACGGTGTGAATGTCCGACCATATTTGGTAAAAAGCGGGTAAGAAAAGGTTAAAATACCCGATTGTACACAATCAATAGCGGGAGAGGAGGTGTTCAGCTGCAAGAAGGTGTGAATGTCCACCCATAATTACTGAAAAATGGGTAAGAAAAGGTGTGAATGCCCAACCATACATTATCAAAAGCAGGTGTGAATGTCAGATCATAATTTGCAAAAAGCTGATGAGAAAGGGTGAGAATGCCCGACTATACACCATCAAATGCGGGAGCGGAGTTGTTCGGCTGTGAGTAAGTGTGAATCTCCGACCATAATTGCTGAAAAATGTGTTAGAAAAGGTAAGAATGCTGGTCCATACATCATCAAAAGCGGGAGAGGTGGTGTTCGGCTGCAAGTAGGTGTGAATGTCCAGCCATAATTACTAACAAACGGGTAAGAAAAGGTAGTATTGCCATACCATATATGATCAAAACAGGGAGCGGAGGTGGTTCAGCTGCAAGAAGGTGTGAATGTCCGACTAAAGTTCAAATATATTAACAAAAGCGGGAGGAGAGGTCTTCGGATGAGAGTGGTTGAGAATTTCTATAAAATGCGGTGAAAAAAAGGTGTGATAGAACACTAAAAGGTGGAGCGGAAGTGTTCGGCTGCAAGAAGGTGTGAATGTCCTCCTATATTTGGTGAAAAGCAGGTGAAGCAAGGTCTGAATGCCCAACCTTACATCATCAAAAGCGAGATCAGAGGTGTTTGGCTGCATGAAGGCCATAGTTTGCCAAAAGCGGGTAAGCTGCGAATGACCGACTAAATATCAACAAAAGGTCTTCGGATGCAAGTGGGTGTGAATATCCCACCATACAAGTATGGTGGAGAGGAAGCTGTGAACAGCCGACCATAGTTGGCAAAAAGCGGGTGAGAAAAGGTGCGAATGTCCAACCATACACGATCAAAACAGGGAGCGGAGGTGTTTGGCTGTGACAAGGTGTGAATGTCCACCCAAAATTAATGAAAAGTGGGCAACAAGTAGGTTTGAATGCCCAACCATACATCATCAAAAGCAGGAGTGGATGTGTTCGGCTACAAGAAGGTTTGAATGTCCGAGCATAGTTTGTAAAAAGCGGGTAAGAAAAGGTTCGAATGCCCAAACATACACCATCAAAAGAGGGAGCGGAGGTGTTCCGCTGTAAGAAGGTGTGAATGTCCGACCATAGTTGGTAAAAAACGGGTAAGAAAAGGTTAAAATACCCGACTGTACACAATCAATAGGGGGAGCGGAGTTGTTCGGCTACAAGAAGGTGTGAAAGTCCAACCATGGTTTGTAAAAAGCTGGTAAGAAAAGGTTCGAATGCCCGAATATATACCATCAAAAGCGGAAGTGGAGGTGTTCGGCTGCAAGAAGGTGTGAACGTCCGACCAAAGTTTGTAAAAAGCAGTTAAGAAAAGGTTCGAATATCCAACCAAACATAATCAAAAGCGGGAGCAGAGCTGTTCGACTGCAAGTAGGTATGAATGTCCAGCCATAATTACTCACAAACGGGTAAGAAAAGGTAGTATTTCCAGACCATACATGATCAAAACAGGGAGCTGAGGTGGTTCAGCACCAAGGTGTGAATGTCTGACTATAGTTTGTAAAAAGCGGGTAAGATAAGGTGCGAATGCCCGACAATGTATAATCAAAAGAGGGAGCAGAGGTTTTTTGCTACAAGAAGGTTTGAATGTCCGACCATAGTTTGTAAAAAGCGGGTAAGAAAAGGTTCAAATGCCTGACTATATACCATCAAAAGCGGAAGCGGAGGTGTTCGGCTGCAAGAAGGTGTGAACGTCCGACCAAAGTTGGCAAAAAGCAGTAAAGAAAAGGTTCGAATATCCAAACATAATTAAAAGCGAGAGAGATTGTGTTCAGCTGCAAGTAGGTGTGAATATCCAGCCATAATTACTCACAAACGGGTAAGAAAATGTAGTATTGCCAGACCATACATGATCAAAACAGGGAGCGGAGGTGGTTTAGCTGCAAAAAGGGGTGAATGTCCAACTAAAGTTCAAATATATTAACAAAAGCGGGAGGAGAGGTCTTCGGATTAGAGTGGTTGAAATTTCCAACCATAATCTATAAAATGCGGTGAAAAAAAAAGGTGTGAAGGAATGAATTTTATAGCAAAATCCGTAATCATGCATAACTCCGCAAAAGGAACGTATTGCTCAACCAAAGGGATGCTTCTTTCTCATTCAGGGTAATATGAGGAACTTTATGCTTGATACATTTTAGACATGGATAACTATGAAGGACAAAGCAATTTTAACTTGGTTTGAGCAAAGCAATTCATTTTATAGGAAAATCCGAAATCGTGCAGGACTCATGAAAGTAAGCTTATTCTCGGATTCCTGATCCTCCAGTGTTGCTCTTTCCTATACTGCAAAATACAGCCTTGTTATTTGTTGAAATCGATATAGACATTGATAAATATGAAGGACAAAGCAGTTTCCACTTTGTTTGAGTGAAGGAATTAATTCTATAGCAAAATCCCAAATCATGCAGAACGTATGAAAATAAGCTTGTTTTCGGATTCCTGATCCTTCAGTGTTGCTATTTCTTCTACTACAAAATACAATGTTGCTCTTTGTTGAAGTCAATCTAGACATTGATAAATATGAGGGACAAAGCAGTTTTAACATAGTTTGAGTAAAGGAATTCATTTTATACATAAAATCCCAAATCATGCAGAACGTATGAAAATAAGCTTATTCTCGGATTACTGATCCTTCAGTGTTGCTCTTTCTTCTACAGCAAAATCCAGTGTTGTTCTTTGTTCAAGTCAATCTAGACATTGATAAATATGAAGGACAAAGCAGTTTTAACATAGTTTGAGTGAAGGCATTCATTTATAGTAAAATCAATAATCGTGCAGAACTCATGAAAATAAGCTTATTCTCGGATTCCTAAAACTTTTGATTTGCTCTTTCTTTACTGCAAAGTACAATGTTGTTCTTTGTTGAAGTCGATCTAGACATTGATAAATATGAAGGACAAAGCAGTTTTCACTTGGTTTGAGTGAAGGATTTGCAGCTGAAAACCTCCCGCTCCCGCTTTTGATTGTGTATAGTCGGGCTTTCGAGCCTTTTCTTACCCGGTTTTTAGAAATTATGGTTGGACATTCAGACCTTGCAGCCGAAGACCTCCACTCCCTCTTTTGATCATACATTGTCGGGCATTCGCACCTTGTCTTACCCGCTTTTTACAAACTATAGTCAGACATTCACACCTTGCAGCTGAACCACCTCAGCTCCCTGTTTTGATCATGTATGGTCTGGCAATACTACCTTTTCTACCCGTTTGTGAGTAAATATGGCTGGACATTCACACCTACTTGCAGTCGAACAGCTCTGCTCCCGCTTTTGATGGTATATATTCGGGCATTCGAACCTTTTCTTAACTGCTTTTTACAAACTTTGGTCGGACGTTCACACCTTCTTGCAGCTGAACACCTCCGCTTCCGCTTTTGATGGTATATATTCGGGCATTCGAACCTTTTCTTAGCAGCTTTTTACAAACCATGGTTGAACTTTCACACCTTCTTGTAGCCAAACACCTCCGCTCCCGCTTTTGATGGTGTATAGTCAGGCATTTGAACCTTTTCTTACCCGCTTTTTACAAACTATGGTCGGACATTCAAACCTTCTTCTAGCCGAAAACCTGCGCTCCCTCTTTTGATCATACATTGTTGGGCATTCGCACCTTTTCTTACCCGTTTTTTACAAACCATGGTCGGACTGTCACACATTCTTGTAGCCAAACACCTCCTCTCCCGCTATTGATTGTGTACAGTCGGGTATTTTAACCTTTTCTTACCCGTGTTATACCAACTATGGTCGGACATTCAAACCTTCTTCTAGCCGAAAACCTCCGCTCCCTCTTTTGATCATACATTGTCGGGCATTCGCACCTTTTCTTACCCGTTTTTTACAAACCATGGTCGGACTGTCACACATTCTTGTAGCCAAACACCTCCTCTCCCGCTATTGATTGTGTACAGTCGGGTATTTTAACCTTTTCTTACCCGTGTTTTACCAACTATGGTCGGACATTCACACCTTCTTACAGCGGAACACCTCCGCTCCCTCTTTTGATGGTGTATGTTTGGGCATTCGAACCTTTTCTTACCCGCTTTTTACAAACTATGCTCGGACATTCAAACCTTCTTGTAGCCGAACATATCCACTCCTGCTTTTGATGATGTATGGTTGGGCATTCAAACCTACTTGTTGCCTGCTTTTCATTAATTTTGGGTGGACATTCACACCTTGTCCCAGCCAAACACCTCCGCTCCCTGTTTTGATCATGTATGGTTGGACATTCGCACCTTTTCTCACCCGCTTTTTGCCAACTATGGTCGGCTTATCACAGCTTCCTCTCCACCATACTTGTATGGTGGGATATTCACACCCACTTGCATCCGAAGACCTTTTGTTGATATTTAGTCGGTCATTCGCAGCTTACCCGCTTTTGGCAAACTATGGCCTTCATGCAGCCAAACACCTCTTATCTCGCTTTTGATGATGTAAGGTTGGGCATTCAGACCTTGATTCACCTGCTTTTCACCAAATATAGGAGGACATTCACACCTTCTTGCAGCCGAACACTTCCGCTCCATCTTTTAGTGTTCTATCACACCTTTTTTTTCACCGCATTTTATAGATTATGGTTGGAAATTCTCAACCACTCTCATCCGAAGACCTCTCCTCCCGCTTTTGTTAATATATTTGAACTTTAGTCGGACATTCACACCTTCTTGCAGCTGAACCACCTCCGCTCCCTGTTTTGATCATGTATGGTCTTGCAATACTACCTTTTCTTACCCGTTTGTTAGTAATTATGGCTGGACATTCACACCTACTTGCAGCCGAACACCACCTCTCCCGCTTTTGATGATGTATGGACCGGCATTCTTACCTTTTCTAACACATTTTTCAGCAATTATGGTCGGAGATTCACACTTACTCACAGCCGAACAACTCCGCTCCCGCATTTGATGGTGTATAGTCGGGCATTCTCACCCTTTCTCATCAGCTTTTTGCAAATTATGATCTGACATTCACACCTGCTTTTGATAATGTATGGTTGGGCATTCGCACCTTTTCTTACCCATTTTTCAGTAATTATGGGTGGACATTCACACCTTCTTGCAGCTGAACACCTCCTCTCCCGCTATTGATTGTGTACAGTCGGGTATTTTAACCTTTTCTTACCCGCTTTTTACCAAATATGGTCGGACATTCACACCATCTTACAGCGGAACACCTCTGCTCCCGCTTTTGATGGTGTATAGTCAGGCATTTGAACCTTTTCTTACCCGCTTTTTACAAACTATGGTCGGACATTCAAACCTTCTTCTAGCCGAAAACCTCCGCTCCCTCTTTTGATCATACATTGTCGGGCATTCGCACCTTTTCTTACCCGTTTTTTAAAAACCATGGTCGGACTGTCACACATTCTTGTAGCCAAACACCTCCTCTCCCGCTATTGATTGTGTACAGTCGGGTATTTTAACCTTTTCTTACCCGTGTTTTACCAACTATGGTCGGACATTCAAACCTTCTTCTAGCCGAAAACCTCCGCTCCCTCTTTTGATCATACATTGTCGGGCATTCGCACCTTTTCTTACCCGTTTTTTACAAACCATGGTCGGACTGTCACACATTCTTGTAGCCAAACACCTCCTCTCCCGCTATTGATTGTGTACAGTCGGGTATTTTAACCTTTTCTTACCCGTGTTTTACCAACTATGGTCGGACATTCACACCTTCTTACAGCGGAACACCTCCGCTCCCTCTTTTGATGGTGTATGTTTGGGCATTCGAACCTTTTCTTACCCGCTTTTTACAAACTATGCTCGGACATTCAAACCTTCTTGTAGCCGAACATATCCACTCCTGCTTTTGATGATGTATGGTTGGGCATTCAAACCTACTTGTTGCCTGCTTTTCATTAATTTTGGGTGGACATTCACACCTTGTCACAGCCAAACACCTCCGCTCCCTGTTTTGATCATGTATGGTTGGACATTCGCACCTTTTCTCACCCGCTTTTTGCCAACTATGGTCGGCTGTTCACAGCTTCCTCTCCACCATACTTGTATGGTGGGATATTCACACCCACTTGCATCCGAAGACCTTTTGTTGATATTTAGTCGGTCATTCGCAGCTTACCCGCTTTTGGCAAACTATGGCCTTCATGCAGCCAAACACCTCTTATCTCGCTTTTGATGATGTAAGGTTGGGCATTCAGACCTTGATTCACCTGCTTTTCACCAAATATAGGAGGACATTCACACCTTCTTGCAGCCGAACACTTCCGCTCCACCTTTTAGTGTTCTATCACACCTTTTTTTTCACCGCATTTTATAGATTATGGTTGGAAATTCTCAACCACTCTCATCCGAAGACCTCTCCTCCCGCTTTTGTTAATATATTTGAACTTTAGTCGGACATTCACACCTTCTTGCAGCTGAACCACCTCCGCTCCCTGTTTTGATCATGTATGGTCTTGCAATACTACCTTTTCTTACCCATTTGTTAGTAATTATGGCTGGACATTCACACCTACTTGCAGCCGAACACCACCTCTCCCGCTTTTGATGATGTATGGACCGGCATTCTTACCTTTTCTAACACATTTTTCAGCAATTATGGTCGGAGATTCACACTTACTCACAGCCGAACAACTCCGCTCCCGCATTTGATGGTGTATAGTCGGGCATTCTCACCCTTTCTCATCAGCTTTTTGCAAATTATGATCTGACATTCACACCTGCTTTTGATAATGTATGGTTGGGCATTCGCACCTTTTCTTACCCATTTTTCAGTAATTATGGGTGGACATTCACACCTTCTTGCAGCTGAACACCTCCTCTCCCGCTATTGATTGTGTACAGTCGGGTATTTTAACCTTTTCTTACCCGCTTTTTACCAAATATGGTCGGACATTCACACCGTCTTACAGCGGAACACCTCTGCTCCCGCTTTTGATGGTGTATAGTCAGGCATTTGAACCTTTTCTTACCCGCTTTTTACAAACTATGGTCGGACAATCAAACCTTCTTGTAGCCGAAAACCTCCGCTCCCTCTTTTGATTATACATTGTTGGGCATTCGCACCTTATTTACAAACTATAGTCAGACATTCACACCTTGCAGCTGAGCCACCTCAGCTCCTTGTTTTGATAGTGTATGTTCGGGCATTCGAACCTATTCTTACCCCCTTTTTACAAACTATGCTCGGAGATTCACACCTACTCACAGCCGAACAACTCCGCTCCCGCATTTGATGATGTCTTGTCCGGCATTCTAGTCTCTTCTAATACATTTTTCAGCAATTATGGTCGGACATTCACACCTACTCACAGCCGAACACTTCCGCTCCCGCATTTGATGGTTTGACTCAATGATCCCCATAAAACCATCTGCTACTTGGTTTAAGTCACTAGATTCATGCATCTCCAAATTTCTGTGGAAAAACAAACCACCACGTATTAGTTTAAAAACCCTACAGAAGACCAAGGACAGTGGTGGATTAGATTTACCTCATTTTCAGCACTATTCCTTAGACAATAGGTTACAATATATATCAAAATGGTTTAAACCTTGTTGTTGTCACAGTTCCCAGAGACGTTGTAATCGTTGAGGATTCTATATTCACCCCCTCATTAGAGGCACGTAATGCAGATTGATGACACTGAATCTTCTTCTCTGTTCATTGCTGGCATCATTCCCAGCATCGTAAGTGTTCGTGGCATTGTTAGCCTCTTCTTCTGGATCTTGATATCGAGAATCCTTTTGTATTTCTGGTTTGTCAGTCCTCTGTCTTCGTTCACCGGAGTCTTTGTCTTTTTGTCCTTGAGTTTGGTGATTTTTTCTTCTTTTGATGCCTTGACACAATGTGACAGGTGATACCACGTGGGAGATCCTGTAACTTGGATTGCTGTCCCTGTGCTGCGAAATGGCTGTGCTGCTCAAATGGTCTCTCCTTCATCATGGTTACATGCTGCCATTCCGACATCTCGCCATTCCGACATGGGTCTCCAATTGTCGGAATGGCGACACTTAATTTTTTATCAAACGTCCCACCATTCCGACACTTTTTTCCTCCTATGGTCGGAATGGCGGTATGTTTTTTTTTTTTTTTTAACATTCCGACAGTTCCTTTTAATAGCCTATTTTTTACCCAAAACATTTTGCACTAATGATATGCCGGCGCAAATACGCCCTAAAGTTTGGCGCACAAGCTTTGCACATGCAGAGGCCACAGCCTCGCAAACAAACTTTAATAATCTATTATCAAAATCCCCTGAATTTCAAATATAAAAATACAGATATTAATGTAACTCTGGCGAGACTGAAACTGATTAAGCAGAAATACAGTGTCAGTGAGCTGTCACAGCAGCCAGCTGGAGCGGAGCTCTCCACAGAGCCCATGCGTCTTTTGCACGCTGTCATCATATGCAAAAGTAATAATTGCAATTACAGATATCACGGCTACTGCACAGGACACAGTTGCGAGCACTCTGCCTTGCCTTGCCAATAGGAGAAGAGAGAAATGACAGCATAGAACGTATAAAACACAACAAAATTCAGTAAAAACGTTTATTCATGTTATTCACGTGATTTATGAGTACTCACTCCAATTTTGGGAAGCGCGGATGGGTTTTGCGCATTTGGCACAAACACACAGCCGCAACGGTTGTAGCTTTATACAGCCTGTTGATATCTTAAGGACCTAACTGGTCACACCTGGGAGTAAATGTCATGTAGAGATTGTTTTTACATGACATTACAGCTGAACATATAGCTTTCATCCACAAACCAACGTGGGAGAGCCCGAAGACGCATGTGCCAGACGCACATAGGCATGCGTAAAACCAATTTTGACCACTTCATACTGTTTATTTGCTTTCTTTTAGTTAACTTTCGTTTCTTTTGGATTCTTGTGCGTGTTATGGAGCCGTTTTGGTCCATGTTTGTAAGCCTTTTTTTCCTGGATTAAATTTTCGGAAGTTGAAACAAGTGGCATTGGAGTGTGTGATTAAAAACCACCGCGGACTGCTTCTCCTCCTCCAGTTGCCGAGACTTTGTGTTTTTAATAACGCTTGTCTATAAACATGTGTTAAACATATAAATTGCATGAACAGAAAGAAGGGACTCACCTGTTGAGTAACACACATTTCCTTATACGGAAAGCCTTGTCGGAATGGTGGGACATTTGAACGTCAGAATAGCGGGATGTCGCAATGGTGGGATGTCGGAATGGTGGGACGTTTGCATGTCGGAATGGTGGTATGTCGGAATGGTGGTATGTCGGAATGGTGGGATGTCGGAATAGCGGGATGTCGGAATGGCTGGATTTCGGAATGGGTGTTGCCACCCCCTTCATCATATACACAGTTATTTATACATCACCTTCCACCATGAAGCGTTGTCCCTTTTTGTTTCTCTCTTTGTTCTTAAAATGCTGTTATGCATGTCTAAACCAATCCATTAAATTAGATCATTTTGGCAGTAAAGCGATCTACAATGTGCTTGGTCGCAAAGCTGCTCATCTATGGTAAACAGCTCTTCAGAAAGGCATTCTTCAATTGATTTCACTAATTCTATGTAATAATTTTGTGATTTCCTACAAAACTACACTTCTTCTCCCATCTGTCTGAGTATTTAATATTGTCTGGGTCCCGTTAAAACATGTATTTTTCCCATCTAATTCCTTGTTTGCTTTAAAACAAGTATTCCCCATTTTCTATCCCTTCAGTAGCCAACCAGTTTGTATGGAGTACACTGGAGCAACTTGACTGATCAGTAAAACACTGCTTTTGTTGTCACCGCAAGGCTTCCCCCGTCGGTTGTTTCACTGAGACACTACTGAGTAACTATAACTCAACACAGTTTATACACATAACATTCATATACATACTAACAAACAAACAAACAATTATTTATCGCAATTTTCTCATCTCTGTTTGAACGTACACCCAGGTAAATATTCCTGTAGTCTTCTCATACCGACTATGGACCCATTCATTGTTTAACTTCACTGTTTTGCAAATCCTAATTGAATATTACACATTGACATTGAACTTTACTTGATAAGCAGGTCTTCATTGCATTCAGCAGCCTATATGTGAGCATCTATGTGTAAGCTGTTCTTCTTTGCATTTATCAGCAGCAAGCAATTCTTCATTGCACATGCATATGAAAATAGTAAAACAATTCCAATGCGTTAGCGAAACCTTCTATATCAGGAGTGTCCATCATGATGCTGGGAATAGAACCTCTTTCCCAGAATAGTTCAACCTTCATTACTCAACTGATCATAACTCCGCAATGAGCACATTTCAAAGTATCATTCCTCTACATATATTCAAAAATCTATGTGTAAATGTTTAATATTTCTTATATTTGTTGATGTCATTCTGTGTGCATGTGGCCTAAACCCAATCTCTGTGTGGCAATTTTAATTTAAACAAGTTGAACTCTGATCATTTAAAAAAGGTGTGTACCAATATCAACCTTTCTCAGGTAATTACTGATCCTACAAAACCAAAGAGATCCTTCAAGGTTGTCCCTGATTGGCTCAATCTTAACAAATCAAAGGTAGAAAATCCGCAGTATCTGAACTTGGTGTTAGTTATCACTGCTCAATAGCCTGTATCAGAATTGCAAAAATGAAAACATTAGGTCCACGCTTGGTATCCAGATCCTGAAACATCTCCATGAGCAGGCTTTTTTTTAACTGATCTGTTGAATAGTTATATGACACTGTTAAAATCCCAGATGAAGATCTAGCACTTGACCATTTTTGTAAATCTTCTAATTCCATAGTTGATAAACACGCCCCTTTTAAAAAGTATAGAACTTAGAACAGGTCTATCCCTGGCTTTCGGCAGAACTGTCTTCTTTACTTTTTTTTCCCCTTGTCCTGTTCAGCATTATGTCAGAAGAATTGTAGTCTGAATACCTTTGATGCCAAACAGATTTGTTTTGCCAAGGGAAGTTTTATAAATGTAAAGCTCCCCTTGATGCCCATTTATTTATTTCTGTTTACAATATATGACATGAACTGAACTGAACCGGACCGGGGGACAAGGAAAGAAGAAGAGGAAAGAAGAGGAAACAGAACAAAAATAGAAACAAAAACCAGACAACCAGCTGCTACACCTGTAAAAAACAAAACAGACAACAATCCATGGCCTATGAGGGGAATCCAGCCTTAGCGCCACCAGGAGCACCTGAAAGCAGACAAGCAGAGAAAAAACAAACACACAAACAAACAAAAACAAGCACAAGAAGCGGCAATCGCATACAACACAGCTGTGGATATAGATGACCTGAGACGACATGATAATACATCAACTGCTTAGTGACCATGCTACTGGACTAATGAATGTGTGTGTGTGTGTGTGAGAACATGCAACACCCATGGCACAGGACCTACATGATAACCGTGCTTAGTTATGAGTGTATAAGCGTACAGGGCCACAATCCACAGCCCCCCCCCAAGCAATCAGAAGCAGGCAGAGAGGGCCACAAGACCCAGGCCACCAGCAGCCCCCACAGAGCACAGAACCCAGGCAGCCCACCGCAGGGGCAACCACGCATCCACCCAGAAGACTGCAGAGGAAGCCCCCGGAAAGAGCCCCCATAAGCATAGGGCAGAGGCACTCCGGGAACCAGGGGCAACAGCCCACCGACCCCGCCAGGCCCCAGCCGCCCAGACATGGGCCGTGCACTGGACCTGGGCCCCAGGAGCCCGAGCGCCCCCAAACCCCCCGGCAGAGGCCCCACCCAATACCCAGGAGGGCCAAGCGCCCCAGACAGCCACAAAGTGGGTCAGCGCCTGCCCCAGCGCCCCTGGCCAAGTGCCCTGGGAGTCAAGACGTGCCCACAGGTGGGTGAAGTCGCGAGCAGTGGGGAGAGGCAACGCTGATGCCCCATCGGGAGAAACACAGGCAGGCCAGGCGACAGCAAGTCCCAGATCCAGGCCCAATCATTACCACACACACTTTCACGTCCCATACATCCACACATCCACACATCCTACCTCCCTCGACTCTGCTGGGGTGTAGTGCAGCGGGCACACCAGGAGGCCAGCAACCCCCCAGCCACTACAGACCCCGAACCAGCAGAACAATTAATTAATCCTCCTGGCCCCTCCTGCCCCGAGCAGACACCAGGAAGCAGGGGTGTGCGAAGAAGACCCCTCCCCTCACCCTTCTGGCTCTTCAATATTTTCTAATAGTGAGCAATTAAAATTGAGGGGCAGCCAAACTTGTAGAACTGGGAGCGCGGCAGTCTGGGCAGCCTACATACCCAAAGAGCCCCGCCCACCAGATGCCACTCAGTGTAACCACCCCCCAAGACCTAATGTGTGTGTGTGAGTGTGTTTGATAAGTAGTAATGTCTAAGGTGTAATTAAAACAGGGGCAGGGAACTGCAGAGTGCAACCAAAGGGGACCACCTACGTGGCCCCATCCACTACACCCCACCGAACACACACGCCCCCAAAACCCTTCATGTGTGAGTGTGTGCTGTGTACAGGAGCCAGAAGGGAGAGGGGTATGGGGATATATAACGGGGGAGCTACTCTCCCCCAGAGAGGGCAGCCAGGGACTGGCTGCAATAGGCATCCCCGCTACCTGGGAGCCAACAATGGGCAGGAGGGCCTGATGTCCACCAGGCTCGGGGCCTGCAGTGACCATATTCCGGGAGCTACTGTACCCCCAGAAGGTACCCATCCCATCCCGCCCCACCCCACTCAACCCAACCCCACCCAGGAGGACCTCTACAAAAAACAAACAAACAACATCAAAAAACAAACAAACAAACCACCCGGTCACACCAGTCGCAGCAGCCCGGGCCTGAGACCCACCATCACCCAGCAACCCACCACCACCACTATGTGATAAAACTAATCAGAGGGGACCAGAGAGAATGAAATTCAGCCAATTGATGTTTTGAGGAGGCAGACATTGTTTCCATGCTAATATAATCTAAAAGAAAATTTCTAAACTGGTTAATACACAGATTGTTCTTCGCTTTCCAGTTCATGAGAATAGTTTTCTTTGCGATACATAACACTGTGACAACCATGTGTTTTGAGTTAATTTCCATGTTGATGTTGTCTAAGTCACCCAGTATGCACAGTGTGGGGCATGCAGGGATGCTACACTTTAGCCATGTTGATAGGTCCTCACAGACTTCAAGCCAGAACTTCTGGACAGGCGCAGAAAACCACAAAGCGTGTGCATAATCATCAGGTGTGTTATCTGTGCAATGTGAGCAGATGTTTGAGTGTGTTAGACCCATCCTGAACATCCTTTGTCCTGTATAGTGTGTTCTATGAAGGATTTTGTATTGTATGAGCTGTAAATTAGGATTTCGAGTCTTTATGAAGGTGTTGAAACATATTTGTGGTTAGAAGCTATGACCAGAACTGATGGATAAATCTGCCTCCCATTTTGAGGATGGAAGAGACATTGTGTCATATATTTTAGACAATAATTTATATATTTTTGATAGTAGTTTTGGGGTACAGATGCTTAGAAATTCTGCTACCCTAGTCGGGGGTTGTAAGTCTGGTTGGTGGAGGATATATCTATCCATCCATCCATCATCTGCCGCTTATCCGGGGGTCGGGTCGCGGGGGCAGCAGCTTGAGCAGAGAAACCCAGACGTCTCTGTCCCCGGCCACTTCCTCCAGCTCTTCCGGGGGGACCCCGAGGCGTTCCCAGGCCAGCCAAGAGACATAGTCTCTCCAACGT
Organism: Leuresthes tenuis; assembly: GCF_036924035.1. NCBI lineage: Eukaryota > Metazoa > Chordata > Actinopteri > Atheriniformes > Atherinopsidae > Leuresthes > Leuresthes tenuis. The sequence goes on along the minus strand of NW_027325398.1, from coordinate 272,100 downwards.
GTCCTGGGTCTCCCCCGGGGTCTCCTCCCAGTGGGACGTGCCCGGAACACCTTCCCAGGGAGGCGCCCAGGGGGCATCCTAACCAGATGCCCGAGCCACCTCATCTGACTCCTCTCAATGCGGAGGAGCAGCGGTTCTACTCCGAGCCCCTCCCGGATGACTGAGCTTCTCACCCTATCTCTAAGGGAGAGCCCAGACACCCTGCGGAGGAAACCCATTTCGGCCGCTTGTATTCGCGATCTTGTTCTTTCGGTCACTACCCACAACTCGTGACCATAGGTGAGGATTGGAACGTAGATTGACCAGTAAGTAGAGAGCTTCGCCTTCTGGCTCAGCTCCCTCTTCACAACGACGGGTTGTGACAACAACTGCAGGCGCCGCACCGATCCGCCCGTCAATCTCCCGCTCCATTCGTCCGTCACTCGTGAACAAGACCCCGAGATACTTGAACTCCTCCTCTTGGGGAAGGATCTCATTCCCGACCCGGAGAGAGCATTCCACCCTTTTCCGGCTGAGAACCATAGTCTCGGATTTGGAGGTGCTGATTCTCATCCCAGCCGCTTCACACTCGGCTGCGAATCACTCCAGTGAGAGCTGAAGGTCACGGCCTGACGACGCTAACAGAACCACATCATCTGCAAAAAGCAGAGACCCGATTCTGAGGTCGCCAAATGGGACACCCTCAACGCCCTGGCTCCGCCTAGAAATTCTGTCCATAAAAGTTAGGAACAGAATCGGTGACAAAGGGCAGCCCTGACGGAGTCCAACTCTCACCGGAAACGCATCCGACTTACTGCCGGCAATGCGGACCAAACTCTGGCACCGGTCATACAGAGACCGAACGGCCCCTATCAAGGGGTCCGGCACTCCATATTCCCGGAGCACCACCCACAGGACTCCACGAGGGACACGGTCGAACGCTTTCTCCAAGTCCACAAAACACATGTAGACTGGTTGGGCGAACTCCCATGCACCCTCCAGGATCCTGCCGAGGGTATAGAGCTGGTCCACTGTTCCACGGCCAGGACGAAAGCCACACTGCATCTCCTGAATCCGAGGCTCGATTATCCGACGGATCCTCCTCTCCAATACCCCCGAATAGACCTTACCAGGGAGGCTGAGGAGTGTGATACCCCTATAGTTGGAACACACCCTCCGGTCCCCCTTTTTAAAGAGGGGGACCACCACCCCAATCTGCCAGTCCAGAGGCACTGTCCCCGATGTCCACGCGATACTGCAGAGGCGTGTCAGCCAAGACAGCCCTACAACATCCAGAGCCTTGAGAAACTCAGGACGGACCTCATCCACCCTTGCCTTGCCACCGAGGAGCTTTTTAACCACCTCGGCAACCTCAGCCCCAGAAATGGGAGGCCCCGTCTCCGAGCTCTCCGACTCTGCCTCTTCCGAGCACGTGTTGGTAGGATTGAGGAGTTCCTCGAAGTACTCCCCCCACCGACTCACAACATCCCGAGTTGAGGTCAGCAAAGCCCCGTCCCCACTGTAAACAGTGTTGACTGTGAGCCGCTTCCCCCCCCTGAGACGCCGGATGGTGGACCAGAATCTTTTCGAGGCCGTCCGGAAATCGTTCTCCATGGTCTCACCGAACTCCTCCCAGGCCCGAGTTTTTGCCTCAGCAACCGCCGAAGCCGCGGCCCGTCTGGCCCGTTGGTACCTATCAGCTTCTTCCAGGGTCCCACTGGCCAAAAAGGCCCGATAGGACTCCTTCTTCAGCTTGACGGCTTCCCTCACCACTGGTGTCCACCAGCAGGTTCGAGGGTTGCCGCCACGACAGGCACCGACCACCTTACGGCCACAACTCCGACCAGCTGCCTCGGCAATGGAGTCACGGAACATGACCCATTCAATGTCCCCCACCTCAAATATGGTTGAAGCTCTGCCAGAGGTGGGAGTTAAAGCTCCTTCTGACGGGGGATTCTGACAAACGCTCCCAGCAGACCCTCACAATACGTTTGGGCCTGCCAGGTCTGATCGGCATCCTCCCCCACCAGCGGAGCCACCTCACCACCAGGTGGTGATCAGTTGACAGCTCCGCCCCTCTCTTCACCCGAGTGTCCAGGACATACGGCCGCAAGTCCGATGATACAACCACAAAGTCGATCATCGAACTGCGGCCAAGGGTGTCCTGGTGCCAAGTGCACATATGGACACCCTTATGCCTAAACATGGTGTTCGTTATGGACAGTCTATGACTGGCACAGAAGTCCAACAACATAACACCACTCTGATTCAGATCGGGGGGGCCGTTCCTCCCAATCACACCCCTCCAGGTCTCACTGTCATTGCCCACGTGAGCATTGAAGTCCCCCAGCAGAATGAGGGAGTCTCCGGTAGGAGCATTCTCCAGTGCCTCCCCCAGAGACTCCAAAAAGGGTAGGTACTCTGAACTGCTGTTTGGCGCATAGGCACAAACAACAGTCAGGACTCGTCCCCCCACCCAAGGCGGAGGGAGGCTACCCTCTCGTTCACTGGGGTAAACCCCAATGTACTGGCACACAGCCGGGGGGCAATAAGTATGCCCACACCTGCTCTGCGCCTCTCACCACGGGCAACTCCAGAGTGGAAGAGAGTCCAACCCCTCTCAAGAGTACTGGTTCGAGATCCCAAGCCATGCGTCGAGATGAGTCCGACTATATCTAACGGTCTGATGAAGTTTCAACAATAAACCACAAACTTTGTATTATGAGAAAGAACCAGACTCATTCTTCAGGAATCCGAAAATAAGCTCTATTTTACGAGTTATGCACGAATTCGGATTCTCCTATAAAACGAATTCCTTAACTCAAACCAAGTTAAGACTGCTTTGTCCTTCATATTTATTCATGTCTAATCAAGTTTCAATGATAAACAACGTTGTACTTTGTAGAATGAGAAAGAACTTCTTCAGCAATAAGCATCTCTCGACAAATGACGAAATACAGATTTTGCTATAAAATTAATTGCTATCAGCCTGACTTAAAACTGTTTGTCTTCCTTATTTATCCACTTCAAATCAAGTTTCAACAATTAAAAAAATTTTGTAGTTTGAGAAAGAACAACTTAATCTTGAGCAATCAGTATAAAAAGAGGGTAAGCAAAAGGTGCGAATGTCAAACCATACATGATCAAAACAGGGAGCGGAGGTGTTTGGCTGAGACAAGGTGTGAATGTCCACCCATAATTAATGAAAAGCGGGCAACAAGTAGGTTCGAATGCCCAACCATACATCATCAAAAGCAGGAGTGGATATGTTCGGCTACAAGAAGGTTTGAACGTCTGACCATAGTTTGTAAAAAGCGGGTAAGAAAAGGTTCGAATGCCCGAACATACACCATCAAAGGAGGGAGCGGAGGTGTTCCGCTGTAAGAAGGTTTTAATGTCCGCCCGTAGTTGGTAAAAAACGGGTAAGAAAAGGTCAAAATACCCAACTGTACACAATCAGTAGCGGGTGCGGAGTTGTTCGGCTACTAAAAGGTGTGAAAGTCCGACCATGGTTTGTAAAAAGCGGGTAAGAAAAGGTGCGAATGCCCGAAAATGTATGATCAAAAGAGGGAGCGGAGGTGTTCGGCTGCAAGAAGGTGTGAATGTACACCCATAATTACTGAAAAATGGGTAAGAAAAGGTGAAAATGCCCAACTATACATAATCAAAAGCAGGAGTGGATGTGTTCGGCTCCAAGAAGGGTTGAATGTCTGACCATAGTTTGTAAAAAGCAGGTAAGAAAAGGTTTGACTGCCCGAAAATACACCATCAAAAGAGGGAGCGGAGGTGTTCCGCTGTGAGAAGGTGTGAATGTCCGACCATAGTTGGTAAAAAGCGGGTAAGAAAAGGTTAAAATACCCGACTGTACACAATCAATAGCGGGAGCGGAGTTGTTCGGCTACTAAAAGATGTGAAAGTCCGACTATGGTTTGTAAAAAGCGGGTAAGAAAAGGTGCTAATGCCCGACAATGTATGATCAAAAGAGGGAGTGGAGGTTTTCGGCTGTAAGAAGGTCTGAATGTCCAACTATAATTTGTAAAAACCGGGTAAGAAAAGGCTTGAAAGCCCAAACATACACCATCATAAGCGGGAGAGGAGGTGTTCAGCTGCAAGAAGGTGTGAATGTCCACCCATAATTACTGAAAAATGGGTAAGAAAAGGTGCGAATGCCCAAACATACATCATCAAAAGCAGGAGTGGATGTGTTGGGCTACAAGAAGGTTTGAAAGTCCGACCATGGTTTGTAAAAAACGGGTAAGAAAAGGTGCGAATGCCCGACAATGTATGATCAAAAGAGGGAGCGGAGGTTTTTGGCTACAAGAAGGTTTGAATGTCCGACCATAGTTTGTAAAAAGCGGGTAAGAAAAGGTTCAAATGCCTGACAATACACCATCAAAAGCGGGAGTGGAGGTGTTCCGCTGTAAGACGGTGTGAATGTCCGACCATAGTTGGTAAAAAGCGGGTAAGAAAAGGTTAAAATACCTGACTGTACACAATCAATAGCGGGAGCGGAGTTGTTCGGCTACAAGAAGGTGTGAAAGTCCAACCATGGTTTGTAAAAAGCTGCTAAGAAAAGGTTCGAATGCCCGAATATATACCATCAAAAGCGGAAGCGGAGGTGTTCGGCTTTAAGAAGGTGTGAACGTCCGACCAAAGTTTGTAAAAAGCAGTTAAGAAAAGGTTCGAATATCCAACCAAACATAATCAAAAGCGGGAGCAGAGCTGTTCGACTGCAAGTAGGTGTGAATGTCCAGCCATGCTTACTCACAAACGGGTAAGAAAAGCTAGTATTGCCAGACCATACATGATCAAAACAGGGAGCTGAGGTGGTTCAGCACCAAGGTGTGAATGTCTGACTATAGTTTGTAAAAAGCGGGTAAGATAAGGTGCGAATGCCCGACAATGTATAATCAAAAGAGGGAGCAGAGGTTTTCGGCTACAAGAAGGTTTGAATGTCCGACCATAGTTTGTAAAAAGCGGGTAAGAAAAGGTTCAAATGCCTGACTATACACCATCAAAAGCGGGAGCGGAGATGTTCCGCTGTAAGACGGTGTGAATGTCCGACCATAGTTCGTAACAAGTGGGTAAGAAAAGGTTAAAATACCCGACTGTACACAATCAATAGTGGGAGCGGATGTGTTTGGCTACAAGAATGTGTGAAAGTCCGACCATGGTTTGTAAAAAACGGGTAAGAAAAGGTGCGAATGCCCGACAATGTATGATCAAAAGAGGGAGCGGAGGTTTTTGGCTACAAGAAGGTTTGAATGTCCGAGCATAGTTTGTAAAAAGCGGGTAAGAAAAGGTTCAAATGCCTGACAATACACCATCAAAAGCGGGAGTGGAGGTGTTCCGCTGTAAGACGGTGTGAATGTCCGACCATAGTTGGTAAAAAGCGGGTAAGAAAAGGTTAAAATACCTGACTGTACACAATCAATAGCGGGAGCGGAGTTGTTCGGCTACAAGAAGGTGTGAAAGTCCAACCATGGTTTGTAAAAAGCTGGTAAGAAAAGGTTAAAATGCCCGAATATATACCATCAAAAGCGGAAGCGGAGGTGTTCGGCTGCAAGAAGGTGTGAACGTCCGACCAAAGTTTGTAAAAAGCAGTTAAGAAAAGGTTCGAATATCCAACCAAACATAATCAAAAGCGGGAGCAGAGCTGTTCGACTGCAAGTAGGTGTGAATGTCCAGCCATAATTACTCACAAACGGGTAAGAAAAGGTAGTATTGCCAGACCATACATGATCAAAATGGGAGCTGAGGTGGTTCAGCACCAAGGTGTGAATGTCTGACTATAGTTTGTAAAAAGCGGGTAAGATAAGGTGCGAATGCCCGACAATGTATAATCAAAAGAGGGAGCAGAGGTTTTCGGCTACAAGAAGGTTTGAATGTCCGACCATAGTTTGTAAAAAGCGGGTAAGAAAAGGTTCAAATGCCTGACTATACACCATCAAAAGCGGGAGCGGAGATGTTCCGCTGTAAGACGGTGTGAATGTCCGACCATAGTTGGTAAAAAGCGGGTAAGAAAAGGTTAAAATACCTGACTGTACACAATCAATAGCGGGAGCGGAGTTGTTCGGCTACAAGAAGGTGTGAAAGTCCAACCATGGTTTGTAAAAAGCTGCTAAGAAAAGGTTCGAATGCCCGAATATATACCATCAAAAGCGGAAGCGGAGGTGTTCGGCTGCAAGAAGGTGTGAACGTCCGACCAAAGTTTGTAAAAAGCAGTTAAGAAAAGGTTCGAATATCCAACCAAACATAATCAAAAGCGGGAGCAGAGCTGTTCGACTGCAAGTAGGTGTGAATGTCCAGCCATGCTTACTCACAAACGGGTAAGAAAAGCTAGTATTGCCAGACCATACACCATCAAAAGCGGGAGCTGAGATGTTCCGCTGTAAGACGGTGTGAATGTCCGACCATAGTTCGTAAAAAGTGGGTAAGAAAAGGTTAAAATACCCGACTGTACACAATCAATAGTGGGAGCGGATGTGTTTGGCTACAAGAATGTGTGAAAGTCCGACCATGGTTTGTAAAAAACGGGTAAGAAAAGGTGCGAATGCCCGACAATGTATGATCAAAAGAGGGAGCGGAGGTTTTTGGCTACAAGAAGGTTTGAATGTCCGACCATAGTTTGTAAAAAGCGGGTAAGAAAAGGTTCAAATGCCTGACTATACACCAATCAATAGGAATGAATTTTATAGCAAAATCCGAAATCATGCATAACTCCGCAAAAGGAACGTATTGCTCAACCAAAGGGATGCTTCTTTCTCATTCAGGGTAATATGAGGAACTTTATGCTTGATACATTTTAGACATGGATAACTATGAAGGACAAAGCAATTTTAACTTGGTTTGAGCAAAGCAATTCATTTTATAGGAAAATCCGAAATCGTGCAGGACTCATGAAAGTAAGCTTATTCTCGGATTCCTGATCCTCCAGTGTTGCTCTTTCCTATACAGCAAAATACAGCCTTGTTCTTTGTTGAAATCGATATAGACATTGATAAATATGAAGGACAAAGCAGTTTCCACTTTGTTTGAGTGAAGTAATTAATTTTATAGCAAAATCCCAAATCAAGCAGAACGTATGAAAATAAGCTTGTTTTCGGATTCCTGATCCTTCAGTGTTGCTATTTCTTCTACTGCAAAATAAAATGTTGTTCTTTGTTGAAGTAAATCTAGACATTGATAAATATGAAGGACAAAGACGTTTTCACTTGGTTTGAGTGAAGGAATTCATTTTATACATAAAATCCCAAATCATGCAGAACGTATGAAAAGAAGCTTATTCTCGGATTCCTGATCCTTCAGTGTTGCTTTTTCTTCTACTGCAAAATACAATGTTGTTCTTTGTTGAAGTCGATCTAGACATTGATAAATATGAAGGACAAAGCAGTTTTAACTTGGTTTGAGTGAAGGAATTCATTTTATACATAAAATCCCAAATCATGCAGAACGTATGAAAATAAGCTTATTCTCGGATTACTGATCCTTCAGTGTTGCTCTTTCTTCTACTGCAAAATCCAGTGTTGTTCTTTGTTGAAGTCAATCTAGACATTGATAAATATGAAGGACAAAGCAGTTTTAACATAGTTTGAGTGAAGGCATTCATTTATAGTAAAATCAATAATCGTGCAGAACTCATGAAAATAAGCTTATTCTCGGATTCCTAAAACTTTTGATTTGCTCTTTCTTTACTGCAAAGTACAATGTTGTTCTTTGTTGAAGTCGATCTAGACATTGATAAATATGAAGGACAAAGCAGTTTTCACTTGGTTTGAGTGAAGGATTTGCAGCTGAAAACCTCCCGCTCCCGCTTTTGATTGTGTATAGTCGGGCTTTCGAGCCTTTTCTTACCCGGTTTTTAGAAATTATGGTTGGACATTCAGACCTTGCAGCCGAAGACCTCCACTCCCTCTTTTGATCATACATTGTTGGGCATTCGCACCTTGTCTTACCCGCTTTTTACAAACTATAGTCAGACATTCACACCTTGCAGCTGAACCACCTCAGCTCCCTGTTTTGATCATGTATGGTCTGGCAATACTACCTTTCCTTACCCGTTTGTGAGTAATTATGGCTGGACATTCACACCTACTTGCAGTCGAAAAAGCTCTGCTCCCGCTTTTGATGGTATATATTCGGGCATTCGAACCTTTTCTTAACTGCTTTTTGCAAACTTTGGTCGGTCGTTCACACCTTCTTGCAGCCGAACACCTCCGCTTCCGCTTTTGATGGTATATATTCGGGCATTCGAACCTTTTCTTAGCAGCTTCTTACAAACCATGGTTGAACTTTCACACCTTCTTGTAGCCGAACAACTCCGCTCCCGCTATTGATTATGTACAGTCAGGTATTTTAACCTTTTCTTACCCACTTTTTACCAACTATGGTTGGACATTCACACCGTCTTACAGCGGAACACCTCCGCTCCCGCTTTTGATGGTGTATAGTCAGGCATTTGAACCTTTTCTTACCCGCTTTTTACAAACTATGGTCGGACATTCAAACCTTCTTGTAGCCGAAAACCTCCGCTCCCTCTTTTGATCATACATTGTCGGGCATTCGCACCTTCTCTTACCCGTTTTTTACAAACCATGGTCGGACTGTCACACATTCTTGTAGCCAAACACATCCGCTCCCGCTATTGATTGTGTACAGTCGGGTATTTTAACCTTTTCTTAACAGTTTTTTACCAACTATGATCGGACATTCACACCTTCTTACAGCGGAACACCTCCTCTCCCTCTTTTGATGGTGTATGTTTGGGCATTCGAACCTTTTCTTACCCGCTTTTTACAAACTATGCTCGGACATTCAAACCTTCTTGTAGGCGAACACATCCACTCCTGCTTTTGATGATGTATGGTTGGGCATTTTCACCTTTTCTTACCCATTTTTCAGTAATTATGGGTGGACATTCACACCTTCTTGCAGCTGAACAACTCCTCTCCCGCTTATGATCATGTGCGGTTTGATATTCGAAAATTTTCTTTCATGTTTTAAAGCAATTATTGATGGACATTCAAATCTTCTTGTAGCCGAACACATCCACTCCTGCTTTTCATGATGTATGGTTTGGCATTCGCACCTATTTTTTACCCATTTCTCAGGAATTTTGGGTGGACATTCAGACCTTCTTGCAGCTGAAAACCTCTGCTCCCTCTTTTGATCATACATTGTCGGGCATTCGCACCTTATCTTACCCGCTTTTTACAAACTATAGTCAGACATTCACACCTTGGTGCTGAACCACCTCAGCTCCCTGTTTTGATCATGTATGGTCAGGCAATACTACCTTTTCTTACCCGTTTGTGAGTAATTATGGCTGGACATTCACACCTACTTGCAGTCGAACAGCTCTGCTCCCGCTTTTGATTATGTTTGGTTGGATATTCGAACCTTTTCTTAACTGCTTTTTACAAACTTTGGTCGGACGTTCACACCTTCTTGCAGCCGAACACCTCCGCTTCCGCTTTTGATGGTATATATTCGGGCATTCGAACCTTTTCTTACCAGCTTTTTACAAACCATGGTTGGAATTTCACACCTTCTTGTAGCCGAACAACTCCGCTCCCGCTATTGATTGTGTACAGTCGGGTATTTTAACCTTTTCTTACCCGCTTTTTACCAACTATGGTCGGACATTCAAACCTTCTTGTAGCCGAAAACCTCCGCTCCCTCTTTTGATCATACATTGTTGGGCATTCGCACCTTTTCTTACCCGTTTTTTTACAAACCATGGTCGGACTGTCACACATTCTTGTAGCCAAACACATCCGCTCCCGCTATTGATTGTGTACAGTCGGGTATTTTAACCTTTTCTTACCCGTTTTTTACCAACTATGGTCGGACATTCACACCTTCTTACAGCGGAACACCTCCGCTCCCTCTTTTGATGGTGTATGTTTGGGCATTCGAACCTTTTCTTACCCGCTTTTTACAAACTATGCTCGGACATTCAAACCTTGTAGCCGAACACATCCACTCCTGCTTTTGATGATGTATGGTTGGGCATTCAAACCTACTTGTTGCCTGCTTTTCATTAATTTTGTGTGGACATTCACACCTTGTCACAGCCAAACACCTCCGCTCCCTGTTTTGATCATGTATGGTTGGACATTCGCACCTTGTCTCACCCGCTTTTTGCAAACTATGGTCGGCTGTTCACAGCTTCCTCTCCACCATACTTGTATGGTGGGATATTCACACCCACTTGCATCCGAAGACCTTTTGTTGATATTTAGTCGGTCATTCGCAGCTTACCCGCTTTTGGCAAACTATGGCCTTCATGCAGCCAAACACCTCTGATCTCGCTTTTGATGATGTAAGGTTGGGCATTCAGACCTTGCTTCACCTGCTTTTCACCAAATATAGTCGGACATTCACACCTTCTTGCAGCCGAACACTTCCGCTCCACCTTTTAGTGTTCTATCACACCTTTTTTTTCACCGCATTTTATAGATTATGGTTGGAAATTCTCAACCACTCTCATCCGAAGACCTCTCCTCCCGCTTTTGTTAATATATTTGAACTTTAGTCGGACATTCACACCTTCTTGCAGCTGAACCACCTCCGCTCCCTGTTTTGATCATGTATGGTCTGGCAATACTACCTTTTCTTACCCGTTTGTGAGTAATTAATCCCAAAATATTGAGCCTAAAATAAGTCTTTATGCTGATGATGTATTACTTTTCCTTCAGAACTCACAGACGTCTCTCAGTCACACGATCACACTCATAAATAAATTCTCAGCACTTTCTGACTACTCTATCAACTGGTCTAAGACCACAGTTCTGCCCATTAACTGTAGGGTCCATAATATACCTGCGATCACTTTACAGTCAGGAAATATTAGATATTTAGGCATAAACATTTCCTCCAGGCTCTCAGAGCTAACAAAGCTAAATTATGTGCAATTATTAAAGACAGTAGAGGACGATCTCTCGTTGGAAGTCCTTACCTATATCACTTATGGTGAGAGTTACATCCATTAAAATGATGATTCTACCAAAAGTTAACTATTTGTTCTCAATGATCCCCATAAAACCATCTGCTACTTGGTTTAAGTCACTAGATTCATGCATCTCCAAATTTCTGTGGAAAAACAAACCACCACGTATTAGTTTAAAAACCCTACAGAAGACCAAGGACAGTGGTGGATTAGATTTACCTCATTTTCGGCACTATTCCTTAGACAATAGGTTACAATATATATCAAAATGGTTTAAACCTTGTTGTTGTCACAGTTCCCAGAGACGTTGTAATCGTTGAGGATTCTATATTCACCCCCTCATTAGAGGCAAGTAATGCAGATTGATGACACTGAATCTTCTTCTCTGTTCATTGCTGGCATCATTCCCAGCATCGTAAGTGTTCGTGGCATTGTTAGCCTCTTCTTCTGGATCTTGATATCGAGAATCCTTTTGTATTTCTGGTTTGTCAGTCCTCTGTCTTCGTTCACCGGAGTCTTTGTCTTTTTGTCCTTGAGTTTGGTGATTTTTTCTTCTTTTGATGCCTTGACACAATGTGACAGGTGATACCAGGTGGGAGATCCTGTAACTTGGACTGCTGTCCCTGTGCTGCGAAATGGCTGTGCTGCTCAAATGGTCTCTCCTTCATCATGGTTACATGCTGCCATTCCGACATCTCGCCATTCCGACATGGGTCTCCAATTGTCGGAATGGCGACACTTAATTTTTTATCAAACGTCCCACCATTCCGACACTTTTTTCCTCCTATGGTCGGAATGGCGGTATGTTTTTGGTTTTTTTTAACATACCGCCATTCCGACAGTTCCTTTTAATAGCCTATTTTTTACCCAAAACATTTTGCACTAATGATATGCCGGCGCAAATACGCCCTAAAGTTTGGCGCACAAGCTTTGCACATGCAGAGGCCACAGCCTCGCAAACAAACTTTAATAATCTATTATCAAAATCCCCTGAATTTCAAATATAAAAATACAGATATTAATGTAACTCTGGCGAGACTGAAACTGATTAAGCAGAAATACAGTGTCAGTGAGCTGTCACAGCAGCGAGCTGGAGCGGAGCTCTCCACAGAGCCCATGCGTCTTTTGCACGCTGTCATCATATGCAAAAGTAATAATTGCAATTACAGATATCACGGCTACTGCACAGGACACAGTTGCGAGCACTCTGCCTTGCCTTGCCAATAGGAGAAGAGAGAAATGACAGCATAGAACGTATAAAACACAACAAAATTCAGTAAAAACGTTTATTCATGTTATTCACGTGATTTATGAGTACTCACTCCAATTTTGGGAAGCGCGGATGGGCTTTGCGCATTTGGCACAAACACACAGCCGCAACGGTTGTAGCTTTATACAGCCTGTTGATATCTTAAGGACCTAACTGGTCACACCTGGGAGTAAATGTCATGTAGAGATTTTTTTTACATGACATTACAGCTGAACATATAGCTTTCATCCACAAACCAACGTGGGAGAGCCCGAAGACGCATGTGCCAGACGCACATAGGCATGCGTAAAACCAATTTTGACCACTTCATACTGTTTATTTGCTTTCTTTTAGTTAACTTTCGTTTCTTTTGGATTCTTGTGCGTGTTATGGAGCCGTTTTGGTCCATGTTTGTAAGCCTTTTTTTCCTGGATTAAATTTTCGGAAGTTAAAACAAGTGGCATTGGAGTGTGTGATTGAAAACCACCGCGGACTGCTTCTCCTCCTCCAGTTGCCGAGACTTTGTGTTTTTAATAACGCTTGTCTATAAACATGTGTTAAACATATAAATTGCATGAACAGAAAGAAGGGACTCACCTGTTGAGTAACACACATTTCCTTATACGGAAAGCCTTGTCGGAATGGTGGGACATTTGAACGTCAGAATGGCGGGATGTCGCAATGGTGGGATGTCGGAATGGTGGGACGTTTGCATGTCGGAATGGTGGTATGTCGGAATGGTGGTATGTCGGAATGGTGGTATGTCGGAATGGTGGGATGTCGGAATAGCGGGATGTCGGAATGGCGAAATTTCGGAATGGGTGTTGCCACCCCCTTCATCATATACACAGTTATTTATACATCACCTTCCACCATGAAGCGTTGTCCCTTTTTGTTTCTCTCTTTGTTCTTAAAATGCTGTTATGCATGTCTAAACCAATCCATTAAATTAGATCATTTTGGCAGTAAAGCGATCTACAATGTGCTTGGTCGCAAAGCTGCTCATCTGTGGTAAACAGCTCTTCAGAAAGGCATTCTTCAATTGATTTCACTAATTCTATGTAATAATTTTGTGATTTCCTACAAAACTACACTTCTTCTCCCATCTGTCTGAGTATTTAATATTGTCTGGGTCCCGTTAAAACGTGTATTTTTCCCATCTAATTCCTTGTTTTCTTTAAAACAAGTATTCCCCATTTTCTATCCCTTCAGCAGCCAACCAGTTTGTATGGAGTACACTGGAGCAACTTGACTGATCAGTAAAACACTGCTTTTGTTGTCACCGCAAGGCTTCCCCCGTCGGTTGTTTCACTGAGACACTACTGAGTAACTATAACTCAACACAGTTTATACACATAACATTCCTATACATACTAACAAACAAACAAACAATTATTTATCGCAATTTTCTCATCTCTGTTTGAACGTACACCCAGGTCAATATTCCTGTAGTCTTCTCATACCGACTATGGACCCATTCATTGTTTAACTTCACTGTTTTGCAAATCCTAATTGAATATTACACATTGACATTGAACTTTACTTGATAAGCAGGTCTTCATTGCATTCAGCAGCCTATATGTGAGCATCTATGTGTAAGCTGTTCTTCTTTGCATTTATCAGCAGCAAGCAATTCTTCATTGCACATGCATATGAAAATAGTAAAACAATTCCAATGCGTTAGCGAAACCTTCTATATCAGGAGTGTCCATCATGATGCTGGGAATAGAACCTCTTTCCCAGAATAGTTCAACCTTCATTACTCAACTGATCATAACTCCGCAATGAGCACATTTCAAAGTATCATTCCTCTACATATATTCAAAAATCTATGTGTAAATGTTTAATATTTCTTATATTTGTTGATGTCATTCTGTGTGCATGTGGCCTAAACCCAATCTCTGTGTGGCAATTTTAATTTAAACAAGTTGAACTCTGCCTCTGATCATTTAAAAAAGGTGTGTACCAATATCAACCTTTCTCAGGTAATTACTGATCCTACAAAACCAAAGAGATCCTTCAAGGTTGTCCCTGATTGGCTCAATCTTAACAAATCAAAGGTAGAAAATCCGCAGTATCTGAACTTGGTGTTAGTTATCACTGCTCAATAGCCTGTATCAGAATTGCAAAAATGAAAACATTAGGTCCACGCTTGGTATCCAGATCCTGAAACATCTCCATGAGCAGGCTTTTTTTTAACTGATCTGTTGAATAGTTATATGACACTGTTAAAATCCCAGATGAAGATCTAGCACTTGACCATTTTTGTAAATCTTCTAATTCCATAGTTGATAAACACGCCCCTTTTAAAAAGTATAGAACTTAGAACAGGTCTATCCCTGGCTTTCGGCAGAACTGTCTTCTTTACTTTTTTTTCCCCTTGTCCTGTTCAGCATTATGTCAGAAGAATTGTAGTCTGAATACCTTTGATGCCAAACAGATTTGTTTTGCCAAGGGAAGTTTTATAAATGTAAAGCTCCCCTTGATGCCCATTTATTTATTTCTGTTTACAATATATGACATGAACTGAACTGAACCGGACCGGGGGACAAGGAAAGAAGAAGAGGAAAGAAGAGGAAACAGAACAAAAATAGAAACAAAAACCAGACAACCAGCTGCTACACCTGTAAAAAACAAAACAGACAACAATCCATGGCCTATGAGGGGAATCCAGCCTTAGCGCCACCAGGAGCACCTGAAAGCAGACAAGCAGAGAAAAAACAAACACACAAACAAACAAAAACAAGCACAAGAAGCGGCAATCGCATACAACACAGCTGTGGATATAGATGACCTGAGACGACATGATAATACATCAACTGCTTAGTGACCATGCTACTGGACTAATGAATGTGTGTGTGTGTGTGTGAGAACATGCAACACCCATGGCACAGGACCTACATGATAACCGTGCTTAGTTATGAGTGTATAAGCGTACAGGGCCACAATCCACAGCCCCCCCCCCAAGCAATCAGAAGCAGGCAGAGAGGGCCACAAGACCCAGGCCACCAGCAGCCCCCACAGAGCACAGAACCCAGGCAGCCCACTGCAGTGGCAACCACGCATCCACCCAGAAGACTGCAGAGGAAGCACCCGGAAAGAGCCCCCATAAGCATAGGGCAGAGGCACTCCGGGAACCAGGGGTAACAGCCCACCGACCCCGCCAGGCCCCAGCCGCCCAGACATGGGCCGTGCACTGGACCTGGGCCCCAGGAGCCCGAGCGCCCCCAAACCCCCCGGCAGAGGCCCCACCCAATACCCAGGAGGGCCAAGCGCCCCAGACAGCCACAAAGTGGGTCAGCGCCTGCCCCAGCGCCCCTGGCCAAGTGCCCTGGGAGTCAAGACGTGCCCACAGGTGGGTGAAGTCGCGAGCAGTGGGGAGAGGCAACGCTGATGCCCCATCGGGAGAAACACAGGCAGGCCAGGCGACAGCAAGTCCCAGATCCAGGCCCAATCATTACCACACACACTTTCACGTCCCATACATCCACACATCCACACATCCTACCTCCCTCGACTCTGCTGGGGTGTAGTGCAGCGGGCACACCAGGAGGCCAGCAACCCCCCAGCCACCACAGACCGCGAACCAGCAGAACAATTAATTAATCCTCCTGGCCCCTCCTGCCCCGAGCAGACACCAGGAAGCAGGGGTGTGCGAAGAAGACCCCTCCCCTCACCCTTCTGGCTCTTCAATATTTTCTAATAGTGAGCAATTAATATTGAGGGGCAGCCAAACTTGTAGAACTGGGAGCGCGGCACTCTGGGCAGCCTACATACCCAAAGAGCCCCGCCCACCAGATGCCACTCAGTGTAACCACCCCCCAAGACCTAATGTGTGTGTGTGAGTGTGTTTGATAAGTACTAATGTCTAAGGTGTAATTAAAACAGGGGCAGGGAACTGCAGAGTGCAACCAAAGGGGACCACCTACGTGGCCCCATCCACTGCACCCCACCGAACACACACGCCCCCAAAACCCTTCATGTGTGAGTGTGTGCTGTGTACAGGAGCCAGAAGGGAGAGGGGTATGGGGATATATAACGGGGGAGCTACTCTCCCCCAGAGAGGGCAGCCAGGGACTGGCTGCAATAGGCATCCCCGCTACCTGGGAGCCAACAATGGGCAGGAGGGCCTGATGTCCACCAGGCTCGGGGCCTGCAGTGACCATATTCCGGGAGCTACTGTACCCCCAGAAGGTACCCATCCCATCCCGCCCCACCCCACTCAACCCAACCCCACCCAGGAGGACCTCTACAAAAAACAAACAAACAACATCAAAAAACAAACAAACAAACCACCCGGTCACACCAGTCGCAGCAGCCCGGGCCTGAGACCCACCATCACCCAGCAACCCACCACCACCACTATGTGATAAAACTAATCAGAGGGGACCAGAGAGAATGAAATTCAGCCAATTGATGTTTTGAGGAGGCAGACATTGTTTCCATGCTAATATAATCTAAAAGAAAATTTCTAAACTGGTTAATACACAGATTGTTCTTCGCTTTCCAGTTCATGAGAATAGTTTTCTTTGCGATACATAACACTGTGACAACCATGTGTGCTGAGTTAATTTCCATGTTGATGTTGTCTAAGTCACCCAGTATGCACAGTGTGGGGCATGCAGGGATGCTACACTTTAGCCATGTTGATAGGTCCTCACAGACTTCAAGCCAGATCTTCTGGACAGGCGCAGAAAAACCACAAAGCGTGTGCATAATCATCAGGTGTGTTATCTGTGCAATGTGAGCAGATGTTTGAGTGTGTTAGACCCATCCTGAACATCCTTTGTCCTGTATAGTGTGTTCTATGAAGGATTTTGTATTGTATGAGCTGTAAATTAGGATTTCGAGTCTTTATGAAGGTGTTGAAACATATTTGTGGTTAGAAGCTATGACCAGAACTGATGGATAAATCTGCCTCCCATTTTGAGGATGGAAGAGACATTGTGTCATCTATCTTAGACAATAATTTATATATTTTTGATAGTAGTTTTGGGGTACAGATGCTTAGAAATTCTGCTACCCTAGTCGGGGGTTGTAAGTCTGGTTGGTGGAGGATATATCCATCCATCCATCATCTGCCGCTTATCCGGGGGTCGGGTCGCGGGGGCAGCAGCTTGAGCAGAGAAACCCAGACGTCTCTGTCCCCGGCCACTTCCTCCAGCTCTTCCGGGGGGACCCCGAGGAGTTCCCAGGCCAGCCAAGAGACATAGTCTCTCCAACGTGTCCTGGGTCTCCCCCGGGGTCTCCTCCCAGTGGGAGGTGCCCGGAACACCTCCCCAGGGAGGCGCCCAGGGGGCATCCTAACCAGATGCCCGAGCCACCTCATCTGACTCCTCTCAATGCGGAGGAGCAGCGGTTCTACTCCGAGCCCCTCCCGGATGACTGAGCTTCTCACCCTATCTCTAAGGGAGAGCTCAGACACCCTGCGGAGGAAACCCATTTCGGCCGCTTGTATTCGCGATCTTGTTCTTTCGGTCACTACCCACAACTCGTGACCATAGGTGAGTCTTGGGGAAGGATCTCATTCCCGACCCGGAGAGAGCATTCCACCCTTTTCCGGCTGAGAACCATAGTCTCGGATTTGGAGGTGCTGATTCTCATCCCAGCCGCTTCACACTCGGCTGCGAATCACTCCAGTGAGAGCTGAAGGTCACGGCCTGACGACGCTAACAGAACCACATCATCTGCAAAAAGCAGAGACCCGATTCTGAGGTCGCCAAATGGGACACCCTCAACGCCCTGGCTCCGCCTAGAAATTCTGTCCATAAAAGTTAGGAACAGAATCGGTGACAAAGGGCAGCCCTGACGGAGTCCAACTCTCACCGGAAACGTATCCGACTTACTGCCGGCAATGCGGACCAAACTCTGGCACCGGTCATACAGTGACCGAACGGCCCCTATCAAGGGGTCCGGCACTCCATATTCCCGGAGCACCCCCCACAGGACTCCACGAGGGACACGGTCGAACGCTTTCTCCAAGTCCACAAAACACATGTAGACTGGTTGGGCGAACTCCCATGCACCCTCCAGGATCCTGCCGAGGGTATAGAGCTGGTCCACTGTTCCACGGCCAGGACGAAAGCCACACTGCATCTCCTGAATCCGAGGCTCGATTATCCGACGGATCCTCCTCTCCAATACCCCCGAATAGACCTTACCAGGGAGGCTGAGGAGTGTGATACCCCTATAGTTGGAACACACCCTCCGGTCCCCCTTTTTAAAGAGGGGGACCACCACCCCAATCTGCCAGTTCAGAGGCACTGTCCCCGATGTCCACGCGATACTGCAGAGGCGTGTCAGCCAAGACAGCCCTACAACATCCAGAGCCTTGAGAAACTCAGGACGGACCTCATCCACCCCCGGGGCCTTGCCACCGAGGAGCTTTTTAACCACCTCGGCAACCTCAGCCCCAGAAATGGGAGGCCCCGTCTCCGAGCTCTCCGACTCTGCCTCTTCCGAGCACGTGTTGGTAGGATTGAGGAGTTCCTCGAAGTACTCCCCCCACCGACTCACAACATCCCTAGTTGAGGTCAGCAAAGCCCCGTCCCCACTGTAAACAGTGTTGACTGTGAGCCGCTTCCCCCCCCCTGAGACGCCGGATGGTGGACCAGAATCTTTTCGAGGCCGTCCGGAAATCGTTCTCCATGGTCTCACCGAACTCCTCCAAGGCCCGAGTTTTTGCCTCACAACCGCCGAAGCCGTGGCCCGTCTGGCCCGTCGGTACCTATCAGCTTCTTCCAGGGTCCCACTGGCCAAAAAGGCCCGATAGGACTCCTTCTTCAGCTTGACGGCTTCCCTCACCACTGGTGTCCACCAGCAGGTTCGAGGGTTGCCGCCACGACAGGCACCGACCACCTTACGGCCACAACTCCGACCAGCTGCCTCGGCAATGGAGTCACGGAACATGGCCCATTCGGACTCAATGTCCCCCACCTCAAATATGGTTGAAGCTCTGCTGGAGGTGGGAGTTAAAGCTCCTTCTGACGGGGGATTCTGACAAACGCTCCCAGCAGACCCTCACAATACGTATGGGCCTGCCAGGTCTGATTGGCATCCTCCCCCACCAGCGGAGCCAACTCACCACCAGGTGGTGATCAGTTGACAGCTCCGCCCCTCTCTTCACCCGAGTGTCCAGGACATACGGCCGCAAGTCCGATGATACAACCACAAAGTCGATCATCGAACTGCGGCCAAGGGTGTCCTGGTGCCAAGTGCACATATGGACACCCTTATGCCTGAACATGGTGTTCGTTATGGACAGTCTATGACTGGCACAGAAGTCCAACAACATACCACCACTCTGATTCAGATCGGGGGGGCCGTTCCTCCCAATCACACCCCTCCAGGTCTCACTGTCATTGCCCACGTGAGCATTGAAGTCCCCCAGCAGAATGAGGGAGTCTCCGGTAGGAGCATTCTCCAGTGCCTCCCCCAGAGACTCCAAAAAGGGTAGGTACTCTGAACTGCTGTTTGGCGCATAGGCACAAACAACAGTCAGGACTCGTCCCCCCACCCAAAGGCGGAGGGAGGCTACCCTCTCGTTCACTGGGGTAAACCCCAATGTACTGGCACACAGCCGGGGGGCAATAAGTATGCCCACACCTGCTCTGCGCCTCTCACCACGGGCAACTCCAGAGTGGAAGAGAGTCCAACCCCTCTCAAGAGTACTGGTTCCAGATCCCAAGCCGTGCGTCGAGGTGAGTCCGACTATATCTAACGGTCTGATGAAGTTTCAACAATAAACCACAAACTTTGTATTATGAGAAAGAACCAGACTCATTCTTCAGGAATCCGAAAATAAGCTCTATTTTACGAGTTATGCACGAATTCGGATTCTCCTATAAAACGAATTCCTTAACTCAAACCATGTTAAGACTGCTTTGTCCTTCATATTTATTCATGTCTAATCAAGTTTCAATGATAAACAACGTTGTACTTTGTAGAATGAGAAAGAACTTCTTCAGCAATAAGCATCTCTCGACAAATGACGAAATAAAGATTTTGCTATAAAATTAATTGCTATCAGCCTGACTTAAAACTGTTTGTCTTCCTTATTTATCCACTTCAAATCAAGTTTCAACAATTAAAAAAATTTTGTAGTTTGAGAAAGAACAACTTAATCTTGAGCAATCAGTATAAAAAGAGGGTAAGCAAAGTTACGAATGTCCAACCATACATGATCAAAACAGGGAGCGGAGGTGTTTGGCTGAGACAAGGTTTGAATGTCCACCCATAATTAATGAAAAGCGGGCAACAAGTAGGTTCAAATGCCCAACCATACATCATCAAAAGCAGGAGTGGATATGTTCGGCTACAAGAAGGTTTGAACGTCTGACCATAGTTTGTAAAAAGCGGGTAAGAAAAGGTTCGAATGCCCGAACATACACCATCAAAGGAGGGAGCGGAGGTGTTCCGCTGTAAGAAGGTGTGAATGTCCGACCATAGTTGGTAAAAAACGGGTAAGAAAAGGTTAAAATACCTGACTGTACACAATCAGTAGCGGGTGCGGAGTTGTTCGGCTACTAAAAGGTGTGAAAGTCCGACCATGGTTTGTAAAAAGCGGGTAAGAAAAGGTGCGAATGCCCGAAAATGTATGATCAAAAGAGGGAGCGGAGGTGTTTGGCTGCAAGAAGGTGTGAATGTACACCCATAATTACTGAAAAATGGGTAAGAAAAGGTGCGAATGCCCAACTATACATAATCAAAAGCAGGAGTGGATGTGTTCGGCTCCAAGAAGGGTTGAATGTCTGACCATAGTTTGTAAAAAGCAGGTAAGAAAAGGTTTGACTGCCCGAACATACACCATCAAAAGAGGGAGCGGAGGTGTTCCGCTGTAAGAAGGTGTGAATGTCCGACCATAGTTGGTAAAAAGCGGGTAAGAAAAGGTTAAAATACCCGACTGTACACAATCAATAGCGGGAGCGGAGTTGTTCGGCTACTAAAAGATGTGAAAGTCCGACTATGGTTTGTAAAAAGCGGGTAAGAAAAGGTGCTAATGCCCGACAATGTATGATCAAAAGAAGGTCTGAATGTCCAACCATAATTTGTAAAAACCGGGAAGGAAAGGCTCGAAAGCCCGACTATACACCATCAAAAGCGGGAGCAGAGTGGTTCAGCTGCAAGAAGGTCTGAATGTCCATCAATAATTGCTTTAAAACATGAAAGAAAATTTTCGAATATCATCCGCACATGATCATAAGAAGGAGAGGAGGTGTTCAGCTGCAAGAAGGTGTGAATGTCCACCCATAATTCCTGAAAAATGGGTAAAAAAAGGTGCGAATGCCCAACCATACATTATCAAAAGCAGGTGTGAATGTCAGATCATAATTTGCAAAAAGCTGATGAGAAAGGGTGAGAATGCCCGACTATACACCATCAAATGTGGGAGCGGAGGTGTTCGGCTCTGAGTAGGTGTGAATGTCCGACCATAATTGCTGAAAAATGTGTTAGAAAAGGAAAGAATGCCGGACCATACATCATCAAAAGCGAGAGAGGTGGTGTTCGGCTGCAAAAAGGTGTAAATGGTCGACTAAAGTTTGTAAAAAGCGGGTAAGACATGGTGCGAATGCCTGACAAGGTATGATCAAAAGCAGGAGCGGAGGTTTTCAGCTGCAAGAAGGTCTAAATATCCATCAATAATTGCTAGAAAACATGAAAGAAAATTTTCGAAAATCAAACCGCACATGATCATAAGTGGGAGAGGAGGTGTTCAGCTGCAAGAAGGTGTGAATGTCCACCCATTATTCCTGACAAATGGGTAAAAAAAAGGTGCGAATGCCCAACCATACATCATCAAAAGCAGGAGTGGATGTGTTCGGGTACAAGAAGGTGTGAACGTCCAACAAAAATTTGTAAAAAGCAGTTAAGAAAAGGTTTGAATATCCAACCAAACATAATCAAAAGCGGGAGCATAGCTTTTCGACTGCAAGTAGGTGTGAATGTCAGATCATAATTTGCAAAAAGCTGATGAGAAAGGGTGAGAATGTCCAACTGCACACCATCAAATGCGGGAGCGGAGTTGTTCGGCTGTGAGTAGGTGTGAATCTCCGACCGTAATTTCTGAAAAATGTGTTAGAAAAGGTAAGAATGCCGGTCCATACATCATCAAAAGCGAGAGAGGTGGTGTTCGGCTGCAAGTAGGTGTGAATGTCCAGCCATAATTACTCACAAACGGGTAAGAAAAGGTAGTATTGCCAGACCATACATGATCAAAACAGGGAGCGGAGGTGGTTCAGCTGCAAGAAGGTGTGAATGTCTCACTAAAGTTCAAATATATTAACAAAAGCGGGAGGAGAGGTCTTCGGATGAGAGTGGTTGAGAATTTCCAACCATAATCTATAAAATTCGGTGAAAAAAAGGTGTGATAGAACACTAAAAGGTGGAGCGGAAGTGTTCGGCTGCAAGAAGGTGTGAATGTCCGACTATATTTGGTGAAAAGCAGGTGAAGCAAGGTCTGAATGCCCAACCTTACATTATCAAAAGCGAGATCAGAGGTGTTTGGCTGCAAGAAGGCCATAGTTTGCCAAAAGCGGGTAAGCTGCGAATGACCAACTAAATATCAACAAAAGTGGGAGCGGAGGTCTTCGGATGCAACTGGGTGTGAACATCCCACCATACAAGTATGGTGGAGAGGAAGCTGTGAACAGCCGACCATAGTTTGCAAAAAGCGGGTGAGACAAGGTGCGAATGTCCAACCATACATGATCAAAACAGGGAGCAGAGGTGTTTGGCTGTGACAAGGTGTGAATGTCCACCCAAAATTAATGAAAAGCGGGCAAAAAGTAGGTTTGAATGCCCAAGCATACATCATCAAAAGAAGGAGTGGATGTGTTCGGCTACAAGAAGGTTTCAATGTCCGAGCATAGTTTGTAAAAAGCGGGTAAGAAAAGGTTCGAATGCCCAAACATACACCATCAAAAGAGGGAGCGGAGGTGTTCCGCTGTAAGAAGGTGTGAATGTCCGACCATAGTTGGTAAAAAGTGGGTAAGAAAAGGTTAAAATACCCGACTGTACACAATCAATAGGGGGAGCGGAGTTGTTCGGCTACAAGAAGATGTGAAAGTCCAACCATGGTTTGTAAAAAGCTGGTAAGAAAAGGTTCGAATGCCCGAATATATACCATCAAAAGCGGAAGCGGAGGTGTTCGGCTGCAAGAAGGTGTGAACGTCCGACCAAAGTTTGTAAAAAGTAGTTAAGAAAAGGTTCGAATATCCAACCAAACATAATCAAAAGCGGGAGCAGAGCTGTTCGACTGCAAGTAGGTGTGAATGTCCAGCCATAATTACTCACAAAGGGGTAAGAAAAGGTAGTATTGCCAGACCATACATGATCAAAACAGGGAGCTGAGGTGGTTCAGCTGCAAGGTGTGAATGTCTGACTATAGTTTGTAAAAAGCGGGTAAGATAAGGTGCGAATGCCCGACAATGTATAATCAAAAGAGGGAGCAGAGGTTTTCGGCTACACGAAGGTTTGAATGTCCGACCATAGTTTGTAAAAAGCGGGTAAGAAAAGGTTCAAATGCCTGACTATACACCATCAAAAGCGGGAGCGGAGATGTTCCGCTGTAAGACGGTGTGAATGTCCGACCATAGTTGGTAAAAAGCAGGTAAGAAAAGGTTCAAATACCCGACTGTACACAATCAATAGCGGGAGCGGAGTTGTTCGGCTACAAGGTTAAAATTTGCAGCCAAACACCTCCGCTCCCTGTTTTGATCATGTATGGTTGGACATTCGCACCTTTTCTCACCCGCTTTTTGCCAACTATGGTCGGCTGTTCACAGCTTCCTCTCCACCATACTTGTATGGTGGGATATTCACACCCACTTGCATCCGAAGACCTTTTGTTGATATTTAGTCGGTCATTCGCAGATTACCCGCTTTTGGCAAACTATGGCCTTCATGCAGCCAAACACCTCTGATCTCGCTTTTGATGATGTAAGGTTGGGCATTCAGACCTTGCTTCACCTGCTTTTCACCAAATATAGTCGGACATTCACACCTTCTTGCAGCCGAACACTTCCGCTCCACCTTTTAGTGTTCTATCACACCTTTTTTTTCACCGCATTTTATAGATTATGGTTGGAAATTCTCAACCACTCTCATCCGAAGACCTCTCCTCCCGCTTTTGTTAATATATTTGAACTTTAGTCGGACATTCACACCTTGTTGCAGCTGAACCACCTCCGCTCCCTGTTTTGATCATGTATGGTCTGGCAATACTACCTTTTCTTACCCGTTTGTTAGTAATTATGGCTGGACATTCACACCTACTTGCAGCCGAACACCACCTCTCCCGCTTTTGATGATGTATGGACCGGCATTCTTACCTTTTCTAACACATTTTTCAGCAATTATGGTCGGAGATTCACACTTACTCACAGCCGAACAACTCCGCTCCCGCATTTGATGGTGTATAGTCGGGCATTCTCACCCTTTCTCATCAGCTTTTTGCAAATTATGATCTGACATTCACACCTGCTTTTGATAATGTATGGTTGGGCATTCGCAGCTTTTCTTACCCATTTTTCAGTAATTATGGGTGGACATTCACACCTTCTTGCAGCTGAACACCTCCTCTCCCGCTATTGATTGTGTACAGTCGGGTATTTTAACCTTTTCTTACCCGCTTTTTACCAAATATGGTCGGACATTCACACCGTCTTACAGCGGAACACCTCTGCTCCCGCTTTTGATGGTGTATAGTCAGGCATTTGAACCTTTTCTTACCCGCTTTTTACAAACTATGGTCGGACATTCAAACCTTCTTGTAGCCGAAAACCTCCGCTCCCTCTTTTGATTATACATTGTTGGGCATTCGCACCTTATTTACAAACTATAGTCAGACATTCACACCTTGCAGCTGAGCCACCTCAGCTCCCTGTTTTGATAGTGTATGTTCGGGCTTTCGAACCTATTCTTACCCCCTTTTTACAAACTATGCTCGGAGATTCACACCTACTCACAGCCGAACAACTCCGCTCCCGCATTTGATGATGTCTTGTCCGGCATTCTAGTCTCTTCTAACACATTTTTCAGCAATTATGGTCGGACATTCACACCTACTCACAGCCGAACAGCTCTGCTCCCGCTTTTGATTATGTTTGGTTGGATATTCGAAACTTTTCTTAACTGCTTTTTACAAACTTTGGTCGGACGTTCACACCTTCTTGCAGCTGAACACATCCACTTCCACTTTTGATGGTATATATTCGGGCATTCGAACCTTTTCTTACCCGCTTTTTACAAACCGTGGTCGGACTTTCACACCTTCTTGTAGCCAAACAACTCCGCTCCCGCTATTGATTGTGTACAGTCGGGTATTTTAACCTTTTCTTACCCGCTTTTTACCAACTATGGTCGGACATTTACACCTTCTTACAGCGGAACACCTCCGCTCCCTCTTTTGATGGTCTATGTTCGGGCATTCGAACCTTTTCTTACCCGCTTTTTACAAACTATGGTCGGACATTCAAACCTTCTTGTAGCCGAACACATCCACTCCTGCTTTTGATGATGTATGGTTGGGCATTTTCACCTTTTCTTACCCATTTTTCAGTAATTATGGGTGGACATTCACACCTTCTTGCAGCTGAACAACTCCTCTCCCGCTTATGATCATGTGCGGTTTGATATTCGAAAATTTTCTTTCATGTTTTAAAGCAATTATTGATGGACATTCAAATCTACTTGTAGCCGAACACATCCACTCCTGCTTTTGATGATGTATGGTAACCTTTTCTTACCCGCTTTTTACAAACTATGGTCGGACATTCAAACCTTCTTGTAGCCAAAACCCTCCGCTCCCTCTTTTGATCATACATTGTCGGGCATTCGCACCTTATCCTACCCGCTTTTTACAAACTATACTCAGACATTCACACCTTGCAGCTGAACCACCTCCGCTCCCTGTTTTGATCATGTATGGTCTGGCAATACTACCTTTTCTTACCCGTTTGTGAGTAATTAATCCCAAAATATTGAGCATAAAATAAGTCTTTATGCTGATGATGTATTACTTTTCCTTCAGAACTCACAGACGTCTCTCAGTCACACGATCACACTCATAAATAAATTCTCAGCACTTTCTGACTACTCTATCAACTGGTCTAAGACCACAGTTCTGCCCATTAACTGTAGGGTCCATAATATACCTGCGATCACTTTACAGTCAGGAAATATTAGATATTTAGGCATAAACATTTCCTCCAGGATCTCAGAGCTAACAAAGCTAAATTATGTGCAATTATTAAGACAGTAGAGGACGATCTCTCGTTGGAAGTCCTTACCTATATCACTTATGGGGAGAGTTGCATCCATTAAAATGATGATACTACCAAAAGTTAACTATTTGTTCTCAATGATCCCCATAAAACCATCTGCTACTTGGTTTAAGTCACTAGATTCACGCATCTCCAAATTTCTGTGGAAAAACAAACCACCACGTATTAGTTTAAAAACCCTACAGAAGACCAAGGACAGTGGTGGATTAGATTTACCTCATTTTCAGCACTATTCCTTAGACAATAGGTTACAATATATATCAAAATGGTTTAAACCTTGTTGTTGTCACAGTTCCCAGAGACGTTGTAATCGTTGAGGATTCTATATTCACCCCCTCATTAGAGGCACGTAATGCAGATTGATGACACTGAATCTTCTTCTCTGTTCATTGCTGGCATCATTCCCAGCATCGTAAGTGTTCGTGGCATTGTTAGCCTCTTCTTCTGGATCTTGATATCGAGAATCCTTTTGTATTTCTGGTTTGTCAGTCCTCTGTCTTCGTTCACCGGAGTCTTTGTCTTTTTGTCCTTGAGTTTGGTGATTTTTTCTTCTTTTGATGCCTTGACACAATGTGACAGGTGATACCACGTGGGAGATCCTGTAACATGGATTGCTGTCCCTGTGCTACGAAATGGCTGTGCTGCTCAAATGGTTTCTCCTTCATCATGGTTACATGCTGCCATTCCAACATCTCGTCATTCCGACATGGGTCTCCAATTGTCGGAATGGCGACACTTAATTTTTTATCAAACGTCCCACCATTCCGACACTTTTTTCCTCCTATGGTCGGAATGGCGGTATGTTTTTTGTTTTTTTTAACATACCGCCATTCCGACAGTTCCTTTTAATAGCCTATTTTTTACCCAAAACATTTTGCACTAATGATATGCCGGCGCAAATACGCCCTAAAGTTTGGCGCACAAGCTTTGCACATGCAGAGGCCACAGCCTCGCAAACAAACTTTAATAATCTATTATCAAAATCCCCTGAATTTCAAATATAAAAATACAGATATTAATGTAACTCTGGCGACACTGAAACTGATTAAGCAGAAATACAGTGTCAGTGAGCTGTCACAGCAGCCAGCTGGAGCGGAGCTCTCCACAGAGCCCATGCGTCTTTTGCACGCTGTCATCATATGCAAAAGTAATAATTGCAATTACAGATATCACGGCTACTGCACAGGACACAGTTGCGAGCACTCTGCCTTGCCTTGCCAATAGGAGAAGATAGAAATGACAGCATAGAACGTATAAAACACAACAAAATGCAGTAAAAACGTTTATTCATGTTATTCACGTGATTTATGAGTACTCACTCCAATTTTGGGAAGCGCGGATGGGTTTTGCGCATTTGGCACAAACACACAGCCGCAACGGTTGTAGCTTTATACAGCCTGTTGATATCTTAAGGACCTAACTGGTCACACCTGGGAGTAAATGTCATGTAGAGATTGTTTTTACATGACATTACAGCTGAACATATAGCTTTCATCCACAAACCAACGTGGGAGAGCCCGAAGACGCATGTGCCAGACGCACATAGGCATGCGTAAAACCAATTTTGACCACTTCATACTGTTTATTTGCTTTCTCTTAGTTAACTTTCGTTTCTTTTGGATTCTTGTGCGTGTTATGGAGCCGTTTTGGTCCATGTTTGTAAGCCTTTTTTTCCTGGATTAAATTTTCGGAAGTTGAAACAAGTGGCATTGGAGTGTGTGATTGAAAACCACCGCGGACTGCTTCTCCTCCTCCAGTTGCCGAGACTTTGTGTTTTTAATAATGCTTGTCTATAAACATGTGTTAAACATATAAATTGCATGAACAGAAAGAAGGGACTCACCTGTTGAGTAACACACATTTCCTTATACGGAAAGCCTTGTCGGAATGGTGGGACATTTGAACGTCAGAATAGCGGGATGTCGCAATGGTGGGATGTCGGAATGGTGGGACGTTTGCATGTCGGAATGGTGGTTTGTCGGAATGGTGGTATGTCGGAATGGTGGGATGTCGGAATAGCAGGATGTCGGAATGGCGGGATTTCGGAATGGGTGTTGCCACCCCCTTCATCATATACACAGTTATTTATACATCACCTTCCACCATGAAGCGTTGTCCCTTTTTGTTTCTCTCTTTGTTCTTAAAATGCTGTTATGCATGTCTAAACCAATCCATTAAATTAGATCATTTTGGCAGTAAAGCGATCTACAATGTGCTTGGTCGCAAAGCTGCTCATCTGTGGTAAACAGCTCTTCAGAAAGGCATTCTTAAATTGATTTCACTAATTCTATGTAATAATTTTGTGATTTCCTACAAAACTACACTTCTTCTCCCATCTGTTTGAGTATTTAATATTGTCTGGGTCCCGTTAAAACATGTATTTTTCCCATCTAATTCCTTGTTTGCTTTAAAACAAGTATTCCCCATTTTCTATCCCTTCAGTAGCCAACCAGTTTGTATGGAGTACACTGGAGCAACTTGACTGATCAGTAAAACACTGCTTTTGTTGTCACCGCAAGGCTTCCCCCGTCGGTTGTTTCACTGAGACACTACTGAGTAACTATAACTCAACACAGTTTATACACATAACATTCCTATACATACTAACAAACAAACAAACAATTATTTATCGCAATTTTCTCATCTCTGTTTGAACGTACACCCAGGTAAATATTCCTGTAGTCTTCTCATACCGACTATGGACCCATTCATTGTTTAACTTCACTGTTTTGCAAATCCTAATTGAATATTACACATTGACATTGAACTTTAATTGATAAGCAGGTCTTCATTGCATTCAGCAGCCTATATGTGAGCATCTATGTGTAAGCTGTTCTTCTTTGCATTTATCAGCAGCAAGCAATTCTTCATTGCACATGCATATGAAAATAGTAAAACAATTCCAATGCGTTAGCGAAACCTTCTATATCAGGAGTGTCCATCATGATGCTGGGAATAGAACCTCTTTCCTAGAATAGTTCAACCTTCATTACTCAACTGATCATAACTCCGCAATGAGCACATTTCAAAGTATCATTCCTCTACATGTATTCAAAAATCTATGTGTAAATGTTTAATATTTCTTATATTTGTTGATGTCATTCTGTGTGCATGTGGCCTAAACCCAATCTCTGTGTGGCAATTTTAATTTAAACAAGTTGAACTCTGCCTCTGATCATTTAAAAAAGGTGTGTACCAATATCAACCTTTCTCAGGTAATTACTGATCCTACAAAACCAAAGAGAACCTTCAAGGTTGTCCCTGATTGGCTCAATCTTAACAAATCAAAGGTAGAAAATCCGCAGTATCTGAACTTGTCCTGTTCAGCATTATGTCAGAAGAATTGTAGTCTGAATACCTTTGATGCCAAACAGATTTGTTTTGCCAAGGGAAGTTTTATAAATGTAAAGCTCCCCTTGATGCCCATTTATTTATTTCTGTTTACAATATATGACATGAACTGAACTGAACCGGACCGGGGGACAAGGAAAGAAGAAGAGGAAAGAAGAGGAAACAGAACAAAAATAGAAACAAAAACCAGACAACCAGCTGCTACACCTGTAAAAAACAAAACAGACAACAATCCATGGCCTATGAGGGGAATCCTGCCTTAGCGCCACCAGAAGCACCTGAAAGCAGACAAGCAGAGAAAAAACAAACACACAAACAAACAAAAACAAGCACAAGAAGCGGCAATCGCATACAACACAGCTGTGGATATAGATGACCTGAGACGACATGATAATACATCAACTGCTTAGTGACCATGCTACTGGACTAATGAATGTGTGTGTGTGTGTGTGAGAACATGCAACACCCATGGCACAGGACCTACATGATAACCGTGCTTAGTTATGAGTGTATAAGCGTACAGGGCCACAATCCACAGCCCCCCCCCCCCCAAGCAATCAGAAGCAGGCAGAGAGGGCCACAAGACCCAGGCCACCAGCAGCCCCCACAGAGCACAGAACCCAGGCAGCCCACCGCAGGGGCAACCACGCATCCACCCAGAAGACTGCAGAGGAAGCCCCCGGAAAGAGCCCCCATAAGCATAGGGCAGAGGCACTCCGGGAACCAGGGGTAACAGCCCACCGACCCCGCCAGGCCCCAGCCGCCCAGACATGGGCCGTGCACTGGACCTGGGCCCCAGGAGCCCGAGCGCCCCCAAACCCCCCGGCAGAGGCCCCACCCAATACCCAGGAGGGCCAAGCGCCCCAGACAGCCACAAAGTGGGTCAGCGCCTGCCCCAGCGCCCCTGGCCAAGTGCCCTGGGAGTCAAGACGTGCCCACAGGTGGGTGAAGTCGCGAGCAGTGGGGAGAGGCAACGCTGAAGCCCCATCGGGAGAAACACAGGCAGGCCAGGCGACAGCAAGTCCCAGATCCAGGCCCAATCATTACCACACACACTTTCACGTCCCATACATCCACACATCCACACATCCTACCTCCCTCGACTCTGCTGGGGTGTAGTGCAGCGGGCACACCAGGAGGCCAGCAACCCCCCAGCCACCACAGACCCCGAACCAGCAGAACAATTAATTAATCCTCCTGGCCCCTCCTGCCCCGAGCAGACACCAGGAAGCAGGGGTGTGCGAAGAAGACCCCTCCCCTCACCCTTCTGGCTCTTCAATATTTTCTAATAGTGAGCAATTAAAATTGAGGGGCAGCCAAACTTGTAGAACTGGGAGCGCGGCACTCTGGGCAGCCTACATACCCAAAGAGCCCCGCCCACCAGATGCCACTCAGTGTAACCACCCCCCAAGACCTAATGTGTGTGTGTGAGTGTGTTTGATAAGTACTAATGTCTAAGGTGTAATTAAAACAGGGGCAGGGAACTGCAGAGTGCAACCAAAGGGGACCACCTACGTGGCCCCATCCACTGCACCCCACCGAACACACACGCCCCCAAAACCCTTCATGTGTGAGTGTGTGCTGTGTACAGGAGCCAGAAGGGAGAGGGGTATGGGGATATATAACGGGGGAGTTACTCTCCCCCAGAGAGGGCAGCCAGGGACTGGCTGCAATAGGCATCCCCGCTACCTGGGAGCCAACAATGGGCAGGAGGGCCTGATGTCCGCCAGGCTCGGGGCCTGCAGCGACCATATTCCGGGAGCTACTGTACCCCCAGAAGGTACCCATCCCGCCCCACCCCACTCAACCCAACCCCACCCAGGAGGACCTCTACAAAAAACAAACAAACAACATCAAAAAACAAACAAACAAACCACCCGGTCACACCAGTCGCAGCAGCCCGGGCCTGAGACCCACCATCACCCAGCAACCCACCACCACCACTATGTGATAAAACTAATCAGAGGGGACCAGAGAGAATGAAATTCAGCCAATTGATGTTTTGAGGAGGCAGACATTGTTTCCATGCTAATATAATCTAAAAGAAAATTTCTAAACTGGTTAATACACAGATTGTTCTTCGCTTTCCAGTTCATGAGAATAGTTTTCTTTGCGATACATAACACTGTGACAACCATGTGTGCTGAGTTAATTTCCATGTTGATGTTGTCTAAGTCACCCAGTATGCACAGTGTGGGGCATGCAGGGATGCTACACTTTAGCCATGTTGATAGGTCCTCACAGACTTCAAGCCAGAACTTCTGGACAGGCGCAGAAAAACCACAAAGCGTGTGCATAATCATCAGGTGTGTTATCTGTGCAATGTGAGCAGATGTTTGAGTGTGTTAGACCCATCCTGAACATCCTTTGTCCTGTATAGTGTGTTCTATGAAGGATTTTGTATTGTATGAGCTGTAAATTAGGATTTCGAGTCTTTATGAAGGTGTTCAAACATATTTGTGGTTAGAAGCTATGACCAGAACTGATGGATAAATCTGCCTCCCATTTTGAGGATGGAAGAGACATTGTGTCATCTATCTTAGACAATAATTTATATATTTTTGATAGTAGTTTTGGGGTACAGATGCTTAGAAATTCTGCTACCCTAGTCGGGGGTTGTAAGTCTAGTTGGTGGAGGATATATCCATCCATCCATCCATCATCTGCCGCTTATCCGGGGGTCGGGTCGCGGGGGCAGCAGCTTGAGCAGAGAAACCCAGACGTCTCTGTCCCCGGCCACTTCCTCCAGCTCTTCCGGGGGGACCCCGAGGCGTTCCCAGGCCAGCCGAGAGACATAGTCTCTCCAACGTGTCCTGGGTCTCCCCCGGGGTCTCCTCCCAGTGGGACGTGCCCGGAACACCTCCCCAGGGAGGCGCCCAGGGGGCATCCTAACCAGATGCCCGAGCCACCTCATCTGACTCCTCTCAATGCGGAGGAGCAGCGGTTCTACTCCGAGCCCCTCCCGGATGACTGAGCTTCTCACCCTATCTCTAAGGGAGAGCCCAGACACCCTGCGGAGGAAACCCATTTCGGCCGCTTGTATTCGCGATCTTGTTCTTTCGGTCACTACCCACAACTCGTGACCATAGGTGAGGATGGGAACGTAGATTGACCAGTAAGTAGAGAGCTTCGCCTTCTGGCTCAGCTCCCTCTTCACAACGACGGGTCGGTGCAGAGCCTGCAACACTGCAGGCGCCGCACCGATCCGCCCGTCAATCTCCCGCTCCATTCGTCCGTCACTCGTGAACAAGACCCCGAGATACTTGAACTCCTCCTCTTGGGGAAGGATCTCATTCCCGACCCGGAGAGAGCATTCCACCCTTTTCCGGCTGAGAACCATAGTCTCGGATTTGGAGGTGCTGATTCTCATCCCAGCCGCTTCACACTCGGCTGCGAATCACTCCAGTGAGAGCTGAAGGTCACGGCCTGACGACGCTAACAGAACCACATCATCTGCAAAAAGCAGAGACCCGATTCTGAGGTCGCCAAATGGGACACCCTCAACGCCCTGGCTCCGCCTAGAAATTCTGTCCATAAAAGTTAGGAACAGAATCGGTGACAAAGGGCAGCCCTGACGGAGTCCAACTCTCACCGGAAACGTATCCGACTTACTGCCGGCAATGCGGACCAAACTCTGGCACCGGTCATACAGAGACGGAACGGCCCCTATCAAGGGGTCCGGCACTCCATATTCCCGGAGCACCCCCCACAGGACTCCACGAGGGACACGGTCGAACGCTTTCTCCAAGTCCACAAAACACATGTAGACTGGTTGGGCGAACTCCCATGCACCCTCCAGGATCCTGCCGAGGGTATAGAGCTGGTCCACTGTTCCACGGCCAGGACGAAAGCCACACTGCATCTCCTGAATCCGAGGCTCGATTATCCGACGGATCCTCCTCTCCAATACCCCCGAATAGACCTTACCAGGGAGGCTGAGGAGTGTGATACCCCTATAGTTGGAACACACCCTCCGGTCCCCCTTTTTAAAGAGGGGGACCACCACCCCAATCTGCCAGTCCAGAGGCACTGTCCCCGATGTCAACGCGATACTGCAGAGGCGTGTCAGCCAAGACAGCCCTACAACATCCAGAGCCTTGAGAAACTCAGGACGGACCTCATCCACCCCCGGGGCCTTGCCACCGAGGAGCTTTTTAACCACCTCGGCAACCTCAGCCCCAGAAATGGGAGGCCCCGTCTCCGAGCTCTCCGACTCTGCCTCTTCCGAGCACGTGTTGGTAGGATTGAGGAGTTCCTCGAAGTACTCCCCCCACCGACTCACAACATCCCTAGTTGAGGTCAGCAAAGCCCCGTCCCCACTGTAAACAGTGTTGACTGTGAGCCGCTTCCCCCCCCCTGAGACGCCGGATGGTGGACCAGAATCTTTTCGAGGCCGTCCGGAAATCGTTCTCCATGGTCTCACCGAACTCCTCCCAGGCCCGAGTTTTTGCCTCAGCAACCGCCGAAGCCGCGGCCCGTCTGGCCCGTCGGTACCTATCAGCTTCTTCCAGGGTCCCACTGGCCAAAAAGGCCCGATAGGACTCCTTCTTCAGCTTGACGGCTTCCCTCACCACTGGTGTCCACCAGCAGGTTCGAGGGTTGCCGCCACGACAGGCACCGACCACCTTACGGCCACAACTCCGACCAGCTGCCTCGGCAATGGAGTCACGGAACATGGCCCATTCAATGTCCCCCACCTCAAATATGGTTGAAGCTCTGCCAGAGGTGGGAGTTAAAGCTCCTTCTGACGGGGGATTCTGACAAACGCTCCCAGCAGACCCTCACAATACGTTTGGGCCTGCCAGATCTGATCGGCATCCTCCCCCACCAGCGGAGCCAACTCACCACCAGGTGGTGATCAATTGACAGCTCCGCCCCTCTCTTCACCCGAGTGTCCAGGACATACGGCCGCAAGTCCGATGATACAACCACAAAGTCGATCATCGAACTGCGGCCAAGGGTGTCCTGGTGCCAAGTGCACATATGGACACCCTAATGCCTGAACATGGTGTTCGTTATGGACAGTCTATGACTGGCACAGAAGTCCAACAACATAACACCACTCTGATTCAGATCGGGGGGGCCGTTCCTCCCAATCACACCCCTCCAGGTCTCACTGTCATTGCCCACGTGAGCATTGAAGTCCCCCAGCAGAATGAGGGAGTCTCCGGTAGGAGCATTCTCCAGTGCCTCCCCCAGAGACTTTAAAAAGGGTAGGTACTCTGAACTGCTGTTTGGCGCATAGGCACAAACAACAGTCAGGACTCGTCCCCCCACCCAAGGCGGAGGGAGGCTACCCTCTCGTTCACTGGGGTAAACCCCAATGTACTGGCACACAGCTGGGGGGCAATAAGTATGCCCACACCTGCTCTGCGCCTCTCACCACGGGCAACTCCAGAGTGGAAGAGAGTCCAACCCCTCTCAAGAGTACTGGTTCCAGATCCCAAGCCGTGCGTCGAGGTGAGTCCGACTATATCTAACGGTCTGATCAAGTTTCAACAATAAACAACAAACTTTGTATTATGAGAAAGAACCAGACTCATTCTTTAGGAATCCGAAAATAAGCTCTATTTTACGAGTTATGCACGAATTCGGATTCTCCTATAAAACGAATTCCTTAACTCAAACCAAGTTAAGACTGCTTTGTCCTTCATATTTATTCATGTCTAATCAAGTTTCAATGATAAACAACGTTGTACTTTGTAGAATGAGAAAGAACTTCTTCAGCAATAAGCATCTCTCGACAAATGACGAAATACAGATTTTGCTATAAAATTAATTGCTATCAGCCTGACTTAAAACTGTTTGTCTTCCTTATTTATCCACTTCAAATCAAGTTTCAACAATTAAAAAAATTTTGTAGTTTGAGAAAGAACAACTTAATCTTGAGCAATCAGTATAAAAAGAAGGTAAGCAAAGGTGCGAATGTCAAACCATACATGATCAAAACAGGGAGCGTAGGTGTTTGGCTGAGACAAGGTGTGAATGTCCACCCATAATTAATGAAAAGCGGGCAACAAGTAGGTTCGAATGCCCAACCATACATCATCAAAAGCAGGAGTGGATATGTTCGGCTACAAGAAGGTTTGAACGTCTGACCATAGTTTGTAAAAAGCGGGTAAGAAAAGGTTCGAATGCCCGAACATACACCATCAAAGGAGGGAGCGGAGGTGTTCCGCTGTAAGGTGTGGATGTCCGACCATAGTTGGTAAAAAACGGGTAAGAAAAGGTTAAAATACCCGACTGTACACAATCAGTAGCGGGTGCGGAGTTGTTCGGCTACTAAAAGGTGTGAAAGTCCGAACATGGTTTGTAAAAAGCGGGTAAGAAAAGGTGCGAATGCCCGAAAATGTATGATCAAAAGAGGGAGCGGAGGTGTTCGGCTGCAAGAAGGTGTGAATGTACACCCATAATTACTGAAAAATGGATAAGAAAAGGTGCGAATGCCTAACTATACATAATCAAAAGCAGGAGTGGATGTGTTCGGCTCCAAGAAGGGTTGAATGTCTGACCATAGTTTGTAAAAAGCAGGTAAGAAAAGGTTTGACTGCCCGAACATACACCATCAAAAGAGGGAGCGGAGGTGTTCCGCTGTAAGAAGGTGTGAATGTCCGACCATAGTTGGTAAAAAGCGGGTAAGAAAAGGTTAAAATACCCGACTGTACACAATCAATAGCGGGAGCGGAGTTGTTCGGCTACTAAAAGATGTGAAAGTCCGACTATGGTTTGTAAAAAGCGGGAAAGAAAAGGTGCTAATGCCCGACAATGTATGATCAAAAGAGGGAGTGGAGGTTTTCGGCTGTAAGAAGGTCTGAATGTCCAACTATAATTTGTAAAAACCGGGTAAGAAAAGGCTTGAAAGCCCGACTATACACCATCATAAGCGGGAGAGGAGGTGTTCAGCTGCAAGAACGTGTGAATGTCCACCCATAATTACTGAAAAATGGGTAAGAAAAGGTGCGAATGCCCAAACATACATCATCAAAAGCAGGAGTGGATGTGTTGGGCTACAAGAAGGTTTGAAAGTCCGACCATGGTTTATAAAAAACGGGTAAGAAAAGGTGCGAATGCCCGACAATGTATGATCAAAAGAGGGAGCGGAGGTTTTTGGCTACAAGAAGGTTTGAATGTCCGACCATAGTTTGTAAAAAGCGGGTAAGAAAAGGTTCAAATGCCTGACTATACACCATCAAAAGCGGGAGTGGAGGTGTTCCGCTGTAAGACAGTGTGAATGTCCGACCATAGTTGGTAAAAAGCGGGTAAGAAAAGGTTAAAATACCCGACTGTACACAATCAATAGGGGGAGCGGAGTTGTTCGGCTACAAGAAGGTGTGAAAGTCCAACCATGGTTTGTAAAAAGCTGGTAAGAAAAGGTTCGAATGCCCGAATATATACCATCAAAAGCGGAAGCGGAGGTGTTCGGCTGCAAGAAGGTGTGAACGTCCGACCAAAGTTTGTAAAAAGCAGTTAAGAAAAGGTTCGAATATCCAACCAAACATAATCAAAAGCGGGAGCAGAGCTGTTCGACTGCAAGTAGGTGTGAATGTCCAGCCATAATTACTCACAAACGGGTAAGAAAAGGTAGTATTGCCAGACCATACATGATCAAACAGGGAGCTGAGGTGGTTCAGCACCAAGGTGTGAATGTCTGACTATAGTTTGTACAAATCGGGTAAGATAAGGTGCGAATGCCCGACAATGTATCATCAAAAGAGGGAGCAGAGGTTTTCGGCTACAAGAAGGTTTGAATGTCCGACCATAGTTTGTAAAAAGCGGGTAAGAAAAGGTTCAAATGCCTGACTATACACCATCAAAAGAGGGAGCGGAGATGTTCCGCTGTAAGACGGTGTGAATGTCCGACCATAGTTGGTAAAAAGCGGGTAAGAAAAGGTTAAAATACCCGACTGTACACAATCAATAGCGGGAGCGGAGTTGTTCGGCTACAAGAAGGTGTGAAAGTCCAACCATGGTTTGTAAAAAGCTGGTAAGAAAAGGTTCGAATGCCCGAATATATACCATCAAAAGCGGAAGCGGAGGTGTTCGGCTGCAAGAAGGTGTGAACGTCCGACCAAAGTTGGCAAAAAGCAGTAAAGAAAAGGTTCGAATATCCAAACATAATTAAAAGCGAGAGAGATTGTGTTCAGCTGCAAGTAGGTGTGAATATCCAGCCATAATTACTCACAAACGGGTAAGAAAATGTAGTATTGCCAGACCATACCTGATCAAAACAGGGAGCGGAGGTGGTTTAGCTGCAAAAAGGGGTGAATGTCCAACTAAAGTTCAAATATATTAACAAAAGCGGGAGGAGAGGTCTTCGGATTAGAGTGGTTGAGAATTTCCAACCATAATCTATAAAATGTGGTGAAAAAAAAAGGTGTGAAGGAATGAATTTTATAGCAAAATCCGAAATCATGCATAACTCCGCATAAGGAACGTATTGCTCAACCAAAGGGATGCTTCTTTCTCATTCAGGGTAATATGAGGAACTTTATGCTTGATACATTTTAGACATGGATAACTATGAAGGACAAAGCAATTTTAACTTGGTTTGAGCAAAGCAATTCATTTTATAGGAAAATCCGAAATCGTGCAGGACTCATGAAAGTAAGCTTTTTCTCGGATTCCTGATCCTCCAGTGTTGCTCTTTCCTATAATGAAAAATACAGCCTTGTTCTTTGTTGAAATTTATATAGACATTGATAAATATGAAGAACAAAGCAGTTTCCACTTTGTTTGAGTGAAGGAATTAATTTTATAGCAAAATCCCAAATCAAGCAGAACGTATGAAAATAAGCTTGTTTTCGGATTCCTGATCCTTCAGTGTTGCTATTTCTTCTACTGCAAAATACAATGTTGTTCTTTGTTGAAGTCAATCTAGACATTAATAAATATGAAGGACAAAGCAGTTTTAACATAGTTTGAGTAAAGGAATTCATTTTATACATAAAATCCCAAATCATGCAGAACGTATGAAAATAAGCTTATTCTCGGATTCCTGATCCTTCAGTGTTGCTCTTTCTACTACTGCAAAATACAATGTTGTTCTTTGTTGAAGTAAATCTAGACATTGATAAATATGAAGGACAAAGCAGTTTTCACTTGGTTTGAGTGAAGGAATTCATTTTATACATAAAATCCCAAATCATGCAAAACGTATGAAAAGAAGCTTATTCTCGGATTCCTGATCCTTCAGTGTTGCTTTTTCTTCTACTGC
Organism: Leuresthes tenuis; assembly: GCF_036924035.1. NCBI lineage: Eukaryota > Metazoa > Chordata > Actinopteri > Atheriniformes > Atherinopsidae > Leuresthes > Leuresthes tenuis. The sequence continues at coordinate 233,074 of NW_027325398.1, read as the reverse complement.
AAAATCCAATGTTGTTCTTTGTTGAAGTCGATCTAGACATTGATAAATATGAAGGACAAAGCAGTTTTAACTTGGTTTGAGTGAAGGAATTCATTTTATACATAAAATCCCAAATCATGCAGAACGTATGAAAACAAGCTTATTCTCGGATTACTGATCCTTCAGTGTTGCTCTTTCTTCTACTGCAAAATCCAGTGTTGTTCTTTGTTAAAGTCATTCTAGACATTGATAAATATGAAGGACAAAGCAGTTTTAACATAGTTTGAGTGAAGGCGTTCATTTATAGTAAAATCAATAATCGTGCAGAACTCATGAAAATAAGCTTATTCTCGGATTCCTAAAACTTTTGATTTGCTCTTTCTTTACTACAAAGTACAATGTTGTTCTTTGTTGAAGTCGATCTAGACATTGATAAATATGAAGGACAAAGCAGTTTTCACTTGGTTTGAGTGAAGGATTTGCAGCTGAAAACCTCCCGCTCCCGCTTTTGATTCTGTATAGTCGGGCTTTCGAGCCTTTTCTTACCCGGTTTTTAGAAATTATGGTTGGACATTCAGACCTTGCAGCCGAAGACCTCCACTCCCTCTTTTGATCATACATTGTCGGGCATTCGCACCTTGTCTTACCCGCTTTTTACAAACTATAGTCAGACATTCACACCTTGCAGCTGAACCACCTCAGCTCCCTGTTTTGATCATGTATGGTCTGGCAATACTACCTTTTCTTACCCGTTTGTGAGTAATTATGGCTGGACATTCACACCTACTTGCAGTCGAACAGCTCTGCTCCCGCTTTTGATGGTATATATTCGGGCATTCGAACCTTTTCTTAACTGCTTTTTGCAAACTTTGGTCGGACGTTCACACCTTCTTGCAGCCGAACACCTCCGCTTCCACTTTTGATGGTATATATTCGGGCATTCGAACCTTTACTTAGCAGCTTTTTACAAACCATGGTTGAACTTTCACACCTTCTTGTAGCCGAACAACTCCGCTCCCGCTATTGATTGTGTACAGTCAGGCATTTGAACCTTTTCTTACCCGCTTTTTACAAACTATGGTCGGACATTCAAACCTTCTTGTAGCCGAAAACCTCCGCTCCCTCTTTTGATCATACATTGTCGGGCATTCGCACCTTTTCTTACCCGTTTTTTTACAAACCATGGTCGGACTGTCACACATTGTTGTAGCCAAACACATCCGCTCCCGCTATTGATTGTGTACAGTCGGGTATTTTAACCTTTTCTTACCCGCTTTTTACCAACTATGGTCGGACATTCACACCTTCTTACAGCGGAACACCTCCGCTCCCTCTTTTGATGGTGTATGTTTGGGCATTCGAACCTTTTCTTACCCGCTTTTTACAAACTATGCTCGGACATTCAAACCTTGTAGCCGAACACATCCACTCCTGCTTTTGATGATGTATGGTTGGGCATTCAAACCTACTTGTTGCCCGCTTTTCATTCATTTTGGGTGGACATTCACACCTCGTCAAAGCCAAACACCTCCGCTCCCTGTTTTGATCATGTATGGTTGGACATTCGCACCTTTTCTCACCCGCTTTTTGCCAACTATGGTCGGCTGTTCACAGCTTCCTCTCCACCATACTTGTATGGTGGGATATTCACACCCACTTGCATCCGAAGACCTTTTGTTGATATTTAGTCGGTCATTCGCAGCTTACCCGCTTTTGGCAAACTATGGCCTTCATGCAGCCAAACACCTCTGATCTCGCTTTTGATGATGTAAGGTTGGGCATTCAGACCTTGCTTCACCTGCTTTTCACCAAATATAGTCGGACATTCACACCTTCTTGCAGCCGAACACTTCCGCTCCACCTTTTAGTGTTCTATCACACCTTTTTTTTCACCGCATTTTATAGATTATGGTTGGAAATTCTCAACCACTCTCATCCGAAGACCTCTCCTCCCTCTTTTGTTAATATATTTGAACTTTAGTCGGACATTCACACCTTCTTGCAGCTGAACCACCTCCGCTCCCTGTTTTGATCATGTATGGTCTGGCAATACTACCTTTTCTTACCCGTTTGTTAGTAATTATGGCTGGACATTCACACCTACTTGCAGCCGAACACCACCTCTCCCGCTTTTGATGATGTATGGACCGGCATTCTTACCTTTTCTAACACATTTTTCAGCAATTATGGTCGGAGATTCACACTTACTCACAGCCGAACAACTCCGCTCCCGCATTTGATGGTGTATAGTCGGGCATTCTCACCCTTTCTCATCAGCTTTTTTCAAATTATGATCTGACATTCACACCTGCTTTTGGTAATGTATGGTTGGGCATTCGCACCTTTTCTTACCCATTTTTCAGGAATTATGGGTGGACATTCACACCATCTTGCAGCTGAACACCTCCTCTCCCGCTATTGATTGTGTACAGTCGGGTATTTTAACCTTTTCTTACCCGCTTTTTACCAACTATGGTCGGACATTCACACCTTCTTACAGCGGAACACTTCTGCTCCCGCTTTTGATGGTGTATAGTCAGGCATTTGAACTTTTTCTTACCCGCTTTTTACAAACTATGGTCGGACATTCAAACCTTCTTGTAGCCGAAAACCTCCGCTCCCTCTTTTGATTATACATTGTTGGGCATTCGCACCTTATTTACAAACTATAGTCAGACATTCACACCTTGCAGCTGAGCCACCTCCGCTCCCTGTTTTGATAGTGTATGTTCGGGCATTCGAAACTATTCTTACCCCCTTTTTACAAACTATGCTCGGAGATTCACACCTACTCACAGCCGAACAACTCCGCTCCCGCATTTGATGATGTATTGTCCGGCATTCTAGTCTCTTCTAACACATTTTTCAGCAATTATGGTCGGACATTCACACCTACTCACAGCCGAACACTTCCGCTCCCGCATTTGATGGTGTATAGCCGGGCATTCTCACCCTTTCTCATCAGCTTTTTGCAAATTATGATCTGACATTCACACCTACTTGCAGTCGAACAGCTCTGCTCCCGCTTTTGATTATGTTTGGTTGGATATTCGAACCTTTTCTTAACTGCTTTTTACAAACTTTGGTCGGACGTTCACACCTTTTTGCAGCCGAACCCATCCACTTCCACTTTTGATGGTATATATTCGGGCATTCGAACCTTTTCTTACCCGCTTTTTACAAACCGTGGTCGGACTTTCACACCTTCTTGTAGCCAAACAACTCCGCTCCCGCTATTGATTGTGTACAGTCGGGTATTTTAACCTTTTCTTACCCGCTTTTTACCAACTATGGTCGGACATTTACACCTTCTTACAGCGGAACACCTCCGCTCCCTCTTTTGATGGTCTATGTTCGGGCATTCGAACCTTTTCTTACCCGCTTTTTACAAACTATGGTCGGACATTCAAACCTTCTTGTAGCCGAACACATCCACTCCTGCTTTTGATGATGTATGGTTGGGCATTTTCACCTTTTCTTACCCATTTTTCAGTAATTATGGGTGGACATTCACACCTTCTTGCAGCTGAACAACTCCTCTCCCGCCTATGATCATGTGCGGTTTGATATTCGAAAATTTTCTTTCATGTTTTAAAGCAATTATTGCTGGACATTCAAATCTTCTTGTAGCCGAACACATCCACTCCTGCTTTTGATGATGTATGGTTTGGCATTCGCACCCTTTTTTTACACATTTTTCAGGAATTTTGGGTGGACATTCAGACCTTCTTCCAGCCGAAAACCTCCGCTCCCTCTTTTGATCATGCATTGTCGGGCATTCGCACCTTATCTTACCCGCTTTTTACAAACTATAGTCAGACATTCACACCTTGCAGCTGAACCACCTCCGCTCCCTGTTTTGATCATGTATGGTCTGGCAATACTACCTTTTCTTACCCGTTTGTGAGTAATTAATCCCAAAATATTGAGCATAAAATAAGTCTTTATGCTGATGATGTATTACTTTTCCTTCAGAACTCACAGACGTCTCTCAGTCACACGATCACACTCATAAATAAATTCTCAGCACTTTCTGACTACTCTATCAACTGGTCTAAGACCACAGTTCTGCCCATTAACTGTAGGGTCCATAATATACCTGCGATCACTTTACAGTCAGGAAATATTAGATATTTAGGCATAAACATTTCCTCCAGGCTCTCAGAGCTAACAAAGCTAAATTATGTGCAATTATTAAAGACAGTAGAGAACGATCTCTCGTTGGAAGTCCTTACCTATATCACTTATGGGGAGAGTTACATCCATTAAAATGATGATACTACCAAAAGTTAACTATTTGTTCTCAATGATCCCCATAAAACCATCTGCTACTTGGTTTAAGTCACTAGATTCATGCATCTCCAAATTTCTGTGGAAAAACAAACCACCACGTATTAGTTTAAAAACCCTACAGAAGACCAAGGACAGTGGTGGATTAGATTTACCTCATTTTCGGCACTATTCCTTAGACAATAGGTTACAATATATATCAAAATGGTTTAAACCTTGTTGTTGTCACAGTTCCCAGAGACGTTGTAATCGTTGAGGATTCTATATTCACCCCCTCATTAGAGGCAAGTAATGCAGATTGATGACACTGAATCTTCTTCTCTGTTCATTGCTGGCATCATTCCCAGCATCGTAAGTGTGCGTGGCATTGTTAGCCTCTTCTTCTGGATCTTGATATCGAGAATCCTTTTGTATTTCTGGTTTGTCAGTCCTCTGTCTTCATTCACCGGAGTCTTTGTCTTTTTGTCCTTGAGTTTGGTGATTTTTTCTTCTTTTGATGCCTTGACACAATGTGACAGGTGATACCACGTGGGAGATCCTGTAACTTGGACTGCTGTCCCTGTGCTGCGAAATGGCTGTGCTGCTCAAATGGTCTCTCCTTCATCATGGTTACATGCTGCCATTCCGACATCTCGCCATTCCGACATGGGTCTCCAATTGTCGGAATGGCGACACTTAATTTTTTATCAAACGTCCCACCATTCCGACACTTTTTTCCTCCTATGGTTTGAATGGCGGTATGTTTTTTGTTTTTTTTAACATACCGCCATTCCGACAGTTCCTTTTAATAGCCTATTTTTTACCCAAAACATTTTGCACTAATGATATGCCAGCGCAAATACGCCCTAAAGTTTGGCGCACAAGCTTTGCACATGCAGAGGCCACAGCCTCGCAAACAAACTTTAATAATCTATTATCAAAATCCCCTGAATTTCAAATGTAAAAATACAGATATTAATGTAACTCTGGCGAGACTGAAACTGATTAAGCAGAAATACAGTGTCAGTGAGCTGTTACAGCAGCCAGCTGGAGCGGAGCTCTCCACAGAGCCCATGCGTCTTTTGCACGCTGTCATCATATGCAAAAGTAATAATTGCAATTACAGATATCACGGCTACTGCACAGGACACAGTTGCGAGCACTCTGCCTTGCCTTGCCAATAGGAGAAGAGAGAAATGACAGCATAGAACGTATAAAACACAACAAAATGCAGTAAAAACGTTTATTCATGTTATTCACGTGATTTATGAGTACTCACTCCAATTTTGGGAAGCGCGGATGGGTTTTGCGCATTTGGCACAAACACACAGCCGCAACGGTTGTAGCTTTATACAGCCTGTTGATATCTTAAGGACCTAACTGGTCACACCTGGGACTAAATGTCATGTAGAGATTGTTTTTACATGACATTACAGCTGAACATATAGCTTTCATCCACAAACCAACGTGGGAGAGCCCGAAGACGCATGTGCCAGACGCACATAGGCATGCGTAAAACCAATTTTGACCACTTCATACTGTTTATTTGCTTTCTTTTAGTTAACTTTCGTTTCTTTTGGATTCTTGTGCGTGTTATGGAGCCGTTTTGGTCCATGTTTGTAAGCCTTTTTTTCCTGGATTAAATTTTCGGAAGTTGAAACAAGTGGCATTGGAGTGTGTGATTGAAAACCACCGCGGACTGCTTCTCCTCCTCCAGTTGCCGAGACTTTGTGTTTTTAATAACGCTTGTCTATAAACATGTGTTAAACATATAAATTGCATGAACAGAAAGAAGGGACTCACCTGTTGAGTAACACACATTTCCTTATACGGAAAGCCTTGTCGGAATGGTGGGACATTTGAACGTCAGAATAGCGGGATGTCGCAATGGTGGGATGTCGGAATGGTGGGACGTTTGAATGTCGGAATGGTGGTTTGTCGGAATGGTGGTATGTCGGAATGGTGGGATGTCGGAATAGCGGGATGTCGGAATGGCGGGATTTAGGAATGGGTGTTGCCACCCCCTTCATCATATACACAGTTATTTACACATCACCTTCCACCATGAAGCGTTGTCCCTTTTTGTTTCTCTCTTTGTTCTTAAAATGCTGTTATGCATGTCTAAACCAATCCATTAAATTAGATCATTTTGGCAGTAAAGCGATCTACAATGTGCTTGGTCGCAATGTGCTTGCTCATCTCTGTTTGAACGTACACCCAGGTAAATATTCCTGTAGTCTTCTCATACCGACTATGGACCCATTCATTGTTTAACTTCACTGTTTTGCAAATCCTAATTGAATATTACACATTGACATTGAACTTTACTTGATAAGCAGGTCTTCATTGCATTCAGCAGCCTATATGTGAGCATCTATGTGTAAGCTGTTCTTCTTTGCATTTATCAGCAGCAAGCAATTCTTCATTGCACATGCATATGAAAATAGTAAAACAATTCCAATGCGTTAGCGAAACCTTCTATATCAGGAGTGTCCATCATGATGCTGGGAATAGAACCTCTTTCCTAGAATAGTTCAACCTTCATTACTCAACTGATCATAACTCCGCAATGAGCACATTTCAAAGTATCATTCCTCTACATATATTCAAAAATCTATGTGTAAATGTTTAATATTTCTTATATTTGTTGATGTCATTCTGTGTGCATGTGGCCTAAACCCAATCTCTGTGTGGCAATTTTAATTTAAACAAGTTGAACTCTGCCTCTGATCATTTAAAAAAGGTGTGTACCAATATCAACCTTTCTCAGGTAATTACTGATCCTAAAAAACCAAAGAGATCCTTCAAGGTTGTCCCTGATTGGCTCAATCTTAACAAATCAAAGGTAGAAAATCCGCAGTATCTGAACTTGGTGTTAGTTATCACTGCTCAATAGCCTGTATCAGAATTGCAAAAATGAAAACATTAGGTCCACGCTTGGTATCCAGATCCTGAAACATCTCCATGAGCAGGCTTTTTTTTAACTGATCTGTTGAATAGTTATATGACACTGTTAAAATCCCAGATGAAGATCTAGCACTTGACCATTTTTGTAAATCTTCTAATTCCATAGTTGATAAACACGCCCCTTTTAAAAAGTATAGAACTTAGAACAGGTCTATCCCTGGCTTTCGGCAGAACTGTCTTCTTTACTTTTTTTTCCCCTTGTCCTGTTCAGCATTATGTCAGAAGAATTGTAGTCTGAATACCTTTGATGCCAAACAGATTTGTTTTGCCAAGGGAAGTTTTATAAATGTAAAGCTCCCCTTGATGCCCATTTATTTATTTCTGTTTACAATATATGACATGAACTGAACTGAACCGGACCGGGGGACAAGGAAAGAAGAAGAGGAAAGAAGAGGAAACAGAACAAAAATAGAAACAAAAACCAGACAACCAGCTGCTACACCTGTAAAAAACAAAACAGACAACAATCCATGGCCTATGAGGGGAATCCAGCCTTAGCGCCACCAGGAGCACCTGAAAGCAGACAAGCAGAGAAAAAACAAACACACAAACAAACAAAAACAAGCACAAGAAGCGGCAATCGCATACAACACAGCTGTGGATATAGATGACCTGAGACGACATGATAATACATCAACTGCTTAGTGACCATGCTACTGGACTAATGAATGTGTGTGTGTGTGTGTGAGAACATGCAACACCCATGGCACAGGACCTACATGATAACCGTGCTTAGTTATGAGTGTATAAGCGTACAGGGCCACAATCCACAGCCCCCCCCCCAAGCAATCAGAAGCAGGCAGAGAGGGCCACAAGACCCAGGCCACCAGCAGCCCCCACAGAGCACAGAACCCAGGCAGCCCACCGCAGGGGCAACCACGCATCCACCCAGAAGACTGCAGAGGAAGCCCCCGGAAAGAGCCCCCATAAGCATAGGGCAGAGGCACTTCGGGAACCAGGGGCAACAGCCCACCGACCCCGCCAGGCCCCAGCCGCCCAGACATGGGCCGTGCACTGGACCTGGGCCCCAGGAGCCCGAGCGCCCCCAAACCCCCCGGCAGAGGCCCCACCCAATACCCAGGAGGGCCAAGCGCCCCAGACAGCCACAAAGTGGGTCAGCGCCTGCCCCAGCGCCCCTGGCCAAGTGCCCTGGGAGTCAAGACGTGCCCACAGGTGGGTGAAGTCGCGAGCAGTGGGGAGAGGCAACGCTGATGCCCCATCGGGAGAAACACAGGCAGGCCAGGCGACAGCAAGTCCCAGATCCAGGCCCAATCATTACCACACACACTTTCACGTCCCATACATCCACACATCCACACATCCTACCTCCCTCGACTCTGCTGGGGTGTATTGCAGCGGGCACACCAGGAGGCCAGCAACCCCCCAGCCACCACAGACCCCGAACCAGCAGAACAATTAATTAATCCTCCTGGCCCCTCCTGCCCCGAGCAGACACCAGGAAGCAGGGGTGTGCGAAGAAGACCCCTCCCCTCACCCTTCTGGCTCTTCAATATTTTCTAATAGTGAGCAATTAAAATTGAGGGGCAGCCAAACTTGTAGAACTGGGAGCGCGGCACTCTGGGCAGCCTACATACCCAAAGAGCCCCGCCCACCAGATGCCACTCAGTGTAACCACCCCCCAAGACCTAATGTGTGTGTGTGAGTGTGTTTGATAAGTAGTAATGTCTAAGGTGTAATTAAAACAGGGGCAGGGAACTGCAGAGTGCAACCAAAGGGGACCACCTACGTGGCCCCATCCACTACACCCCACCGAACACACACGCCCCCAAAACCCTTCATGTGTGAGTGTGTGCTGTGTACAGGAGCCAGAAGGGAGAGGGGTATGGGGATATACACCGGGGGAGCTACTCTCCCCCAGAGAGGGCAGCCAGGGACTGGCTGCAATAGGCATCCCCGCTACCTGGGAGCCAACAATGGGCAGGAGGGCCTGATGTCCACCAGGCTCGGGGCCTGCAGCGACCATATTCCGGGAGCTACTGTACCCCCAGAAGGTACCCATCCCGCCCCACCCCACTCAACCCAACCCCACCCAGGAGGACCTCTACAAAAAACAAACAAACAAACCACCCGGTCACACCAGTCGCAGTAGCCCGGGCCTGAGACCCACCATCACCCAGCAACCCACCACCACCACTATGTGATAAAACTAATCAGAGGGGACCAGAGAGAATGAAATTCAGCCAATTGATGTTTTGAGGAGGCAGACATTGTTTCCATGCTAATATAATCTAAAAGAAAATTTCTAAACTGGTTAATACACAGATTGTTTTTCGCTTTCCAGTTCATGAGAATAGTTTTCTTTGCGATACATAACACTGTGACAACCATGTGTGCTGAGTTAATTTCCATGTTGATGTTGTCTAAGTCACCCAGTATGCACAGTGTGGGGCATGCAGGGATGCTACACTTTAGCCATGTTGATAGGTCCTCACAGACTTCAAGCCAGAACTTCTGGACAGGCGCAGAAAACCACAAAGCGTGTGCATAATCATCAGGTGTGTTATCTGTGCAATGTGAGCAGATGTTTGAGTGTGTTAGACCCATCCTGAACATCCTTTGTCCTGTATAGTGTGTTCTATGAAGGATTTTGTATTGTATGAGCTGTAAATTAGGATTTCGAGTCTTTATGAAGGTGTTCAAACATATTTGTGGTTAGAAGCTATGACCAGAACTGATGGATAAATCTGCCTCCCATTTTGAGGATGGAAGAGACATTGTGTCATCTATCTTAGACAATAATTTATATATTTTTGATAGTAGTTTTGGGGTACAGCTGCTTAGAAATTCTGCTACCCTAGTCGGGGGTTGTAAGTCTGGTTGGTGGAGGATATATCCATCCATCCATCCATCATCTGCCGCTTATCCGGGGGTCGGGTCGCGGGGGCAGCAGCTTGAGCAGAGAAACCCAGACGTCTCTGTCCCCGGCCACTTCCTCCAGCTCTTCCGGGGGGACCCCGAGGCGTTCCCAGGCCAGCCGAGAGACATAGTCTCTCCAACGTGTCCTGGGTCTCCCCCGGGGTCTCCTCCCAGTGGGACGTGCCCGGAACACCTCCCCAGGGAGGCGCCCAGGGGGCATCCTAACCAGATGCCCGAGCCACCTCATCTGACTCCTCTCAATGCGGAGGAGCAGCGGTTCTACTCCGAGCCCCTCCCGGATGACTGAGCTTCTCACCCTATCTCTAAGGGAGAGCCCAGACACCCTGCGGAGGAAACCCATTTTGGCCGCTTGTATTCGCGATCTTGTTCTTTCGGTCACTACCCACAACTCGTGACCATAGGTGAGGATGGGAACGTAGATTGACCAGTAAGTAGAGAGCTTCGCCTTCTGGCTCAGCTCCCTCTTCACAACGACGGGTCGGTGCAGAGCCTGCAACACTGCAGGCGCCGCACCGATCCGCCCGTCAATCTCCCGCTCCATTCGTCCGTCACTCGTGAACAAGACCCCGAGATACTTGAACTCCTCCTCTTGGGGAAGGATCTCATTCCCGACCCGGAGAAAGCATTCCACCCTTTTCCGGCTGAGAACCATAGTCTCGGATTTGGAGGTGCTGATTCTCATCCCAGCCGCTTCACACTCGGCTGCGAATCACTCCAGTGAGAGCTGAAGGTCACGGCCTGACGACGCTAACAGAACCACATCATCTGCAAAAAGCAGAGACCCGATTCTGAGGTCGCCAAATGGGACACCCTCAACGCCCTGGCTCCGCCTAGAAATTCTGTCCATAAAAGTTAGGAACAGAATCGGTGACAAAGGGCAGCCCTGACAGAGTCCAACTCTCACCGGAAACGTATCCGACTTACTGCCGGCAATGCGGACCAAACTCTGGCACCGGTCATACAGAGACCGAATGGCCCCTATCAAGGGGTCCGGCACTCCATATTCCCGGAGCACCCCCCACAGGACTCCACGAGGGACACGGTCGAACGCTTTCTCCATGTCCACAAAACACATGTAGACTGGTTGGGCGAACTCCCATGCACCCTCCAGGATCCTGCCGAGGGTATAGAGCTGGTCCACTGTTCCACGGCCAGGACGAAAGCCACACTGCATCTCCTGAATCCGAGGCTCGATTATCCGACGGATCCTCCTCTCCAATACCCCCGAATAGACCTTACCAGGGAGGCTGAGGAGTGTGATACCCCTATAGTTGGAACACACCCTCCGGTCCCCCTTTTTAAAGAGGGGGACCACCACCCCAATCTGCCAGTCCAGAGGCACTGTCCCCGATGTCCACGCGATACTGCAGAGGCGTGTCAGCCAAGACAGCCCTACAACATCCAGAGCCTTGAGAAACTCAGGACGGACCTCATCCACCCCCGGGGCCTTGCCACCGAGGAACTTTTTAACCACCTCGGCAACCTCAGCCCCAGAAATGGGAGGCCCCGTCTCCGAGCTCTCCGACTCTGCCTCTTCCGAGCACGTGTTGGTAGGATTGAGGAGTTCCTCGAAGTACTCCCCCCACCGACTCACAACATCCCTAGTTGAGGTCAGCAAAGCCCCGTCCGCACTGTAAACAGTGTTGACTGTGAGCCGCTTCCCCCCCCTGAGACGCCGGATGGTGGACCAGAATCTTTTCGAGGCCGTCCGGAAATCGTTCTCCATGGTCTCACCGAACTCCTCCCAGGCCCGAGTTTTTGCCTCAGCAACCGCCAAAGCCGCGGCCCGTCTGGCCCGTCGGTACCTATCAGCTTCTTCCAGGGTCCCACTGGCCAAAAAGGCCCGATAGGACTCCTTCTTCAGCTTGACGGCTTCCCTCACCACTGGTGTCCACCAGCAGGTTCGAGGGTTGCCGCCACGACAGGCACCGACCACCTTACGGCCACAACTCCGACCAGCTGCCTCGGCTGGGGCCACAATACGTTTGGGCCTGCCAGGTCTGATCGGCATCCTCCCCCACCAGCGGAGCCAACTCACCACCAGGTGGTGATCAGTTGACAGCTCCGCCCCTCTCTTCACCCGAGTGTCCAGGACATACGGCCGCAAGTCCGATGATACAACCACAAAGTCGATCATCGAACTGCGGCCAAGGGTGTCCTGGTGCCAAGTGCACATATGGACACCCTTATGCCTGAACATGGTGTTCGTTATGGACAGTCTATGACTGGCACAGAAGTCCAACAACATAACACCACTCTGATTCAGATCGGGGGGGCCGTTCCTTCCAATCACACCCCTCCAGGTCTCACTGTCATTGCCCACGTGAGCATTGAAGTCCCCCAGCAGAATGAGGGAGTCTCCGGTAGGAGCATTCTCCAGTGCCTCCCCCAGAGACTCCAAAAAGGGTAGGTACTCTGAACTGCTGTTTGGCGCATAGGCACAAACAACAGTCAGGACTCGTCCCCCCACCCAAGGCGGAGGGAGGCTACCCTCTCGTTCACTGGGGTAAACCCCAATGTACTGGCACACAGCCGGGGGGCAATAAGTATGCCCACACCTGCTCTGCGCCTCTCACCACGGGCAACTCCAGAGTGGAAGAGAGTCCAACCCCTCTCAAGAGTACTGGTTCCAGATCCCAAGCCGTGCGTCGAGGTGAGTCCGACTATATCTAACGGTCTGATCAAGTTTCAACAATAAACAACGAACTTTGTATTATGAGAAAGAACCAGACTCATTCTTTAGGAATCCGAAAATAAGCTCTATTTTACGAGTTATGCACGAATTCGGATTCTCCTATAAAACGAATTCCTTAACTCAAACCAAGTTAAGACTGCTTTGTCCTTCATATTTATTCATGTCTAATCAAGTTTCAATGATAAACAACGTTGTACTTTGTAGAATGAGAAAGAACTTCTTCAGCAATAAGCATCTCTCGACAAATGACGAAATACAGATTTTGCTATAAAATTAATTGCTATCAGCCTGACTTAAAACTGTTTGTCTTCCTTATTTATCCACTTCAAATCAAGTTTCAACAATTAAAAAAATTTTGTAGTTTGAGAAGCTCTCTCCGGGTCGGGAATGAGATCCTTCCCCAAGAGGAGGAGTTCAAGTATCTCGGGGTCTTGTTCACGAGTGACGGACGAATGGAGCGGGAGATTGAGGGGCGGATCGGTGCGGCGCCTGCAGTGTTGCAGGCTCTGCACCGACCCGTTGTTGTGAAGAGGGAGCTGAGCCAGAAGGCGAAGCTCTCTACTTACTGGTCAATCTACGTTCCCATCCTCACCTATGGTCACGAGTTGTGGGTAGTGACCGAAAGAACAAGATCGCGAATACAAGCGGCCGAAATGGGTTTCCTCCGCAGGGTGTCTGGGCTCTCCCTTAGAGATAGGGTGTACAAGCTCTCCCGCTTTTGATGATGTATGGACCGGCATTCTTACCTTTTCAGACCTGGCAGGCCCAAACGTATTGTGAGGGAGGGGTCTTCTTCGCACACCCCTGCTTCCTGGTGTCTGCTCGGGGCAGGAGGGGCCAGGAGGATTAATTAATTGTTCTGCTGGTTCGGGGTCTGTGGTGGCTGGGGGGTTGCTGGCCTCCTGGTGTGCCCGCTGCAATACACCCCAGCAGAGTCGAGGGAGGTAGGATGTGTGGATGTGTGGATGTATGGGACGTGAAAGTGTGTGTGGTAATGATTGGGCCTGGATCTGGGACTTGCTGTCGCCTGGCCTGCCTGTGTTTCTCCCGATGGGGCATCAGCGTTGCCTCTCCCCACTGCTCGCGACTTCACCCACCTGTGGGCACGTCTTGACTCCCAGGGCACTTGGCCAGGGGCGCTGGGGCAGGCGCTGACCCACTTTGTGGCTGTCTGGGGCGCTTGGCCCTCCTGGGTATTGGGTGGGGCCTCTGCCGGGGGGTTTGGGGGCGCTCGGGCTCCTGGGGCCCAGGTCCAGTGCACGGCCCATGTCTGGGCGGCTGGGGCCTGGCGGGGTCGGTGGGCTGTTGCCCCTGGTTCCCGGAGTGCCTCTGCCCTATGCTTATGGGGGCTCTTTCCGGGGGCTTCCTCTGCAGTCTTCTGGGTGGATGCGTGGTTGCCCCTGCGGTGGGCTGCCTGGGTTCTGTGTTCTGTGGGGGCTGCTGGTGGCCTGGGTCTTGTGGCCCTCTCTGCCTGCTTCTGATTGCTTGGGGGGGGGCTGTGGATTGTGGCCCTGTACGCTTATACACTCATAACTAAGCACGGTTATCATGTAGGTCCTGTGCCATGGGTGTTGCATGTTCTCACACACACACACACACACATTCATTAGTCCAGTAGCATGGTCACTAAGCAGTTGATGTATTATCATGTCGTCTCAGGTCATCTATATCCACAGCTGTGTTGTATGCGATTGCCGCTTCTTGTGCTTGTTTTTGTTTGTTTGTGTGTTTGTTTTTTCTCTGCTTGTCTGCTTTCAGGTGCTCCTGGTGGCGCTAAGGCTGGATTCCCCTCATAGGCCATGGATTGTTGTCTGTTTTGTTTTTTACAGGTGTAGCAGCTGGTTGTCTGGTTTTTGTTTCTATTTTTGTTCTGTTTCCTCTTCTTTCCTCTTCTTCTTTCCTTGTCCCCCGGTCCGGTTCAGTTCAGTTCATGTCATATATTGTAAACAGAAATAAATAAATGGGCATCAAGGGGAGCTTTACATTTATAAAACTTCCCTTGGCAAAACAAATCTGTTTGGCATCAAAGGTATTCAGACTACAATTCTTCTGACATAATGCTGAACAGGACAAGGGGGAAAAAAAGTAAAGAAGACAGTTCTGCCGAAAGCCAGGGATAGACCTGTTCTAAGTTCTATACTTTTTAAAAGGGGCGTGTTTATCAACTATGGAATTAGAAGATTTACAAAAATGGTCAAGTGCTAGATCTTCATCTGGGATTTTAACAGTGTCATATAACTATTCAACAGATCAGTTAAAAAAAAGCCTGCTCATGGAGATGTTTCAGGATCTGGATACCAAGCGTGGACCTAATGTTTTCATTTTTGCAATTCTGATACAGGCTATTGAGCAGTGATAACTAACACCAAGTTCAGATACTGCGGATTTTCTACCTTTGATTTGTTAAGATTGAGCCAATCAGGGACAACCTTGAAGGATCTCTTTGGTTTTGTAGGATCTGTAATTACCTGAGAAAGGTTGATATTGGTACACACCTTTTTTAAATGATCAGAGGCAGAGTTCAACTTGTTTAAATTAAAATTGCCACACAGAGATTGGGTTTAGGCCACATGCACACAGAATGACATCAACAAATATAAGAAATATTAAACATTTACACATAGATTTTTGAATATATGTAGAGGAATGATACTTTGAAATGTGCTCATTGCGGAGTTATGATCAGTTGAGTAATGAAGGTTGAACTATTCTGGGAAAGAGGTTCTATTCCCAGCATCATGATGGACACTCCTGATATAGAAGGTTTCGCTAACGCATTGGAATTGTTTTACTATTTTCATATGCATGTGCAATGAAGAATTGCTTGCTGCTGATAAATGCAAAGAAGAACAGCTTACACATAGATGCTCACATATAGGCTGCTGAATGCAATGAAGACCTGCTTATCAAGTAAAGTTCAATGTCAATGTGTAATATTCAATTAGGATTTGCAAAACAGTGAAGTTAAACAATGAATGGGTCCATAGTCGGTATGAGAAGACTACAGGAATATTTACCTGGGTGTACGTTCAAACAGAGATGAGAAAATTGCAATAAATAATTGTTTGTTTGTTTGTTAGTATGTATATGAATGTTATGTGTATAAACTGTGTTGAGTTATAGTTACTCAGTAGTGTCTCAGTGAAACAACCGACGGGGGAAGCCTTGCGGTGACAACAAAAGCAGTGTTTTACTGATCAGTCAAGTTGCTCCAGTGTACTCCATACAAACTGGTTGGCTACTGAAGGGATAGAAAATGGGGAATACTTGTTTTAAAGCAAACAAGGAATTAGATGGGAAAAATACATGTTTTAACGGGACCCAGACAATATTAAATACTCAGACAGATGGGAGAAGAAGTGTAGTTTTGTAGGAAATCACAAAATTATTACATAGAATTAGTGAAATCAATTGAAGAATGCCTTTCTGAAGAGCTGTTTACCACAGATGAGCAGCTTTGCGACCAAGCACATTGTAGATCGCTTTACTGCCAAAATGATCTAATTTAATGGATTGGTTTAGACATGCATAACAGCATTTTAAGAACAAAGAGAGAAACAAAAAGGGACAACGCTTCATGGTGGAAGGTGATGTATAAATAACTGTGTATATGATGAAGGGGGTGGCAACACCCATTCCGAAATCCCGCCATTCCGACATCCCGCTATTCCGACATACCACCATTCCGACATACCACCATTCCGACATGCAAACGTCCCACCATTCCGACATCCCACCATTGCGACATCCCGCTATTCTGACGTTCAAATGTCCCACCATTCCGACAAGGCTTTCCGTATAAGGAAATGTGTGTTACTCAACAGGTGAGTCCCTTCTTTCTGTTCATGCAATTTATATGTTTAACATGTTTATAGACAAGCGTTATTAAAAACACAAAGTCTCGGCAACTGGAGGAGGAGAAGCAGTCCACGGTGGTTTTCAATCACACACTCCAATGCCACTTGTTTCAACTTCCGAAAATTTAATCCAGGAAAAAAAGGCTTACAAACATGGACCAAAACGGCTCCATAACACGCACAAGAATCCAAAAGAAACGAAAGTTAACTAAAAGAAAGCAAATAAACAGTATGAAGTGGTCAAAATTGGTTTTACGCATGCCTATGTGCGTCTGGCACATGCGTCTTCGGGCTCTCCCACGTTGGTTTGTGGATGAAAGCTATATGTTCAGCTGTAATGTCATGTAAAAACAATCTCTACATGACATTTAGTCCCAGGTGTGACCAGTTAGGTCCTTAAGATATCAACAGGCTGTATAAAGCTACAACCGTTGCAGCTGTGTGTTTGTGCCAAATGCGCAAAACCCATCCGCGCTTCCCAAAATTGGAGTGAGTACTCATAAATCACGTGAATAACATGAATAAACGTTTTTACTGCATTTTGTTGTGTTTTATACGTTCTATGCTGTCATTTCTATCTTCTCCTATTGGCAAGGCAAGGCAGAGTGCTCGCAACTGTGTCCTGTGCAGTAGCCGTGATATCTGTAATTGCAATTATTACTTTTGCATATGATGACAGCGTGCAAAAGACGCATGGGCTCTGTGGAGAGCTCCGCTCCAGCTGGCTGCTGTGACAGCTCACTGACACTGTATTTCTGCTTAATCAGTTTCAGTCTCGCCAGAGTTACATTAATATCTGTATTTTTATATTTGAAATTCAGGGGATTTTGATAATAGATTATTAAAGTTTGTTTGCGAGGCTGTGGCCTCTGCATGTGCAAAGCTTGTGCGCCAAACTTTAGGGCGTATTTGCGCCGGCATATCATTAGTGCAAAATGTTTTGGGTAAAAAATAGGCTATTAAAAGGAACTGTCGGAATGGCGGTATGTTAAAAAACACAAAAAACATACCGCCATTCCGACCATAGGAGGAAAAAAGTGTCGGAATGGTGGGACGTTTGATAAAAAATTAAGTGTCGCCATTCCGACAATTGGAGACCCATGTCGGAATGGCGAGATGTCGGAATGGCAGCATGTAACCATGATGAAGGAGAGACCATTTGAGCAGCACAGCCATTTCGCAGCACAGGGACAGCAATCCAAGTTACAGGATCTCCCACGTGGTATCACCTGTCACATTGTGTCAAGGCATCAAAAGAAGAAAAAATCACCAAACTCAAGGACAAAAAGACAAAGACTCCGGTGAACGAAGACAGAGGACTGACAAACCAGAAATACAAAAGGATTCTCGATATCAAGATCCAGAAGAAGAGGCTAACAATGCCACGAACACTTACGATGCTGGGAATGATGCCAGCAATGAACAGAGAAGAAGATTCAGTGTCATCAATCTGCATTACGTGCCTCTAATGAGGGGGTGAATATAGAATCCTCAACGATTACAACGTCTCTGGGAACTGTGACAACAACAAGGTTTAAACCATTTTGATATATATTGTAACCTATTGTCTAAGGAATAGTGCTGAAAATGAGGTAAATCTAATCCACCACTGTCCTTGGTCTTCTGTAGGGTTTTTAAACTAATACGTGGTGGTTTGTTTTTCCACAGAAATTTGGAGATGCATGAATCTAGTGACTTAAACCAAGTAGCAGATGGTTTTATGGGGATCATTGAGAACAAATAGTTAACTTTTGGTAGTATCATCATTTTAATGGATGTAACTCTCCCCATAAGTGATATAGGTAAGGACTTCCAACGAGAGATCGTCCTCTACTGTCTTTAATAATTGCACATAATTTAGCTTTGTTAGCTCTGAGAGCCTGGAGGAAATGTTTATGCCTAAATATCTAATATTTCCTGACTGTAAAGTGATCGCAGGTATATTATGGACCCTACAGTTAATGGGCAGAACTGTGGTCTTAGACCAGTTGATAGAGTAGTCAGAAAGTGCTGAGAATTTATTTATGAGTGTGATCGTGTGACTGAGAGACGTCTGTGAGTTCTGAAGGAAAAGTAATACATCATCAGCATAAAGACTTATTTTATGCTCAATATTTTGGGATTAATTACTCACAAACGGGTAAGAAAAGGTAGTATTGCCAGACCATACATGATCAAAACAGGGAGCGGAGGTGGTTCAGCTGCAAGGTGTGAATGTCTGACTATAGTTTGTAAAAAGCGGGTAAGATAAGGTGCGAATGCCCGACAATGTATGATCAAAAGAGGGAGCGGAGGGTTTTGGCTACAAGAAGGTTTGAATATCCGACCATAGTTTGTAAAAAGCGGGTAAGAAAAGGTTACCATACATCATCAAAAGCAGGAGTGGATGTGTTCGGCTACAAGAAGATTTGAATGTCCATCAATAATTGCTTTAAAACATGAAAGAAAATTTTCGAATATCAAACCGCACATGATCATAAGCGGGAGAGGAGTTGTTCAGCTGCAAGAAGGTGTGAATGTCCACCCATAATTACTGAAAAATGGGTAAGAAAAGGTGAAAATGCCCAACCATACATCATCAAAAGCAGGAGTGGATGTGTTCGGCTACAAGAAAGTTTGAATGTCCGACCATAGTTTGTAAAAAGCGGGTAAGAAAAAGTTCGAATGCCCGAACATAGACATTCAAAAGAGGGAGCGGAGGTGTTCCGCTGTAAGAAGGTGTAAATGTCCGACCATAGTTGGTAAAAAACGGGTAAGAAAAGGTTAAAATACCCGACTGTACACAATCAATAGGGGGAGTGGAGTTGTTTGGCTACAAGAAGGTGTGAAAGTCCGACCACGGTTTGTAAAAAGCGGGTAAGAAAAGGTTCGAATGCCCGAATATATACCATCAAAAGTGGAAGTGGATGTGTTCGGCTGCAAGAAGGTGTGAACGTCCGACCAAAGTTTGTAAAAAGCAGTTAAGAAAAGGTTCGAATATCCAACCAAACATAATCAAAAGCGGGAGCAGAGCTGTTCGACTGCAAGTAGGTGTGAATGTCAGATCATAATTTGCAAAAAGCTGATGAGAAAGGGTGAGAATGCCCGGCTATACACCATCAAATGCGGGAGCGGAAGCGTTCGGCTGTGAGTAGGTGTGAATGTCCAACCATAATTGCTGAAAAATGTGTTAGAAGAGACTAGAATGCCGGACAAGACATCATCAAATGCGGGAGCGGAGTTGTTCGGCTGTGAGTAGGTGTGAATCTCCGATTATAGTTTGTAAAAAGGGGGTAAGAATAGGTTCGAATGCCCGAACATACACTATCAAAACAGGGAGCTGAGGTGGCTCAGCTGCAAGGTGTGAATGTCTGACTATAGTTTTTAAATAAGGTGCGAATGCCCAACAATGTATAATCAAAAGAGGGAGCGGAGGTTTTCGGCTACAAGAAGGTTTGAATGTCCAACCATAGTTTGTAAAAAGCGGGTAAGAAAAGGTTCAAATGCCTGACTATACACCATCAAAAGCGGGAGCAGAGGTGTTCCGCTGTAAGACGGTGTGAATGTCCGACCATATTTGGTAAAAAGCGGGTAAGAAAAGTTTAAAATACCCGACTGTACACAATCAATAACGGGAGAGGAGGTGTTCAGCTGCAAGAAGGTGTGAATGTCCACCCATAATTACTGAAAAATGGGTAAGAAAAGGTGCGAATGCCAAACCTTACATTATCAAAAGCAGGTGTGAATGTCAGACGTTCAAATCTTCTTGTAGCCGAACATATCCACTCCTGCTTTTGATGATGTATGGTTGGGCATTCGAACCTACTTGTTGCCCGCTTTTCATTAATTATGGGTGGACATTCACACCTTGTCTCAGCCAAACACCTCCGCTCCCTGTTTTGATCATGTATGGTTTGACATTCGCACCTTTGCTTACCCTCTTTTTATACTGATTGCTCAAGATTAAGTTGTTCTTTCTCAAACTACAAAATTTTTTTAATTGTTGAAACTTCATTTGAAGTGGATAAATAAGGAAGACAAACAGTTTTAAGTCAGGCCGATAGCAATTAATTTTATAGCAAAATCTGTATTTCGTCATTTGTCGAGAGATGCTTATTGCTGAAGAAGTTCTTTCTCATTCTACAAAGTACAACGTTGTTTATCATTGAAACTTGATTAGACATGAATAAATATGAAGGACAAAGCAGTCTTAACATGGTTTGAGTTAAGGAATTCGTTTTATAGGAGAATCCGAATTCGTGCATAACTCGTAAAATAGAGCTTATTTTCGGATTCCTGAAGAATGAGTCTGGTTCTTTCTCATAATACAAAGTTTGTTGTTTATTGTTGAAACTTCATCAGACCGTTAGATATAGTCGGACTCACCTCGACGCACGGCTTGGGATCTGGAACCAGTACTCTTGAGAGGGGTTGGACTCTCTTCCACTCTGGAGTTGCCCGTGGTGAGAGGCGCAGAGCAGGTGTGGGCATACTTATTGCCCCCCGGCTGTGTGCCAGTACATTGGGGTTTACCCCAGTGAACGAGAGGGTAGCCTCCCTCCGCCTTTGGGTGGGGGGACGAGTCCTGACAGTTGTTTGTGCCTATGCGCCAAACAGCAGTTCAGAGTACCTACCCTTTTTGGAGTCTCTGGGGGAGGCACTGGAGAATGCTCCTACCGGAGACTCCCTCATTCTGCTGGGGGACTTCAATGCTCACGTGGGCAATGACAGTGAGACCTGGAGGGGTGTGATTGGGAGGAACGGCCCCCCCGATCTGAATCAGAGTGGTGTTATGTTGTTGGACTTCTGTGCCAGTCATAGACTGTCCATAACGAACACCATGTTCAGGCATAAGGGTGTCCATATGTGCACTTGGCACAAGGACACCCTTGGCCGCAGTTCGATGATCGACTTTGTGGTTGTATCATCGGACTTGCGGCCGTATGTCCTGGACACTCGGGTGAAGAGAGGGGCGGAGCTGTCAACTGATCACCACCTGGTGGTGAGTTGGCTCCGCTGGTGGGGGAGGATGCCGATCAGACCTGGCAGGCCCAAACGTATTGTGAGGGTCTGCTGGGAGCGTTTGTCAGAATCCCCCGTCAGGAGGAGCTTTAACTCCCACCTCCGGCAGAGCTTCAACCATATTTGAGGTGGGGGACATTGAGTCCGAATGGGTCATGTTCCGTGACTCCATTGCCGAGGCAGCTGGTCGGAGTTGTGGCCGTAAGGTGGTCGGTGCCTGTCGTGGCGGCAACCCTCGAACCTGCTGGTGGACACCAGTGGTGAGGGAAGCCGTCAAGCTGAAGAAGGAGTCCTATCGGGCCTTTTTGGCCAGTGGGACCCTGGAAGAAGCTGATAGGTACCGACGGGCCAGACGGGCCGCGGCTTCGGCGGTTGCTGAGGCAAAAACTCGGGCCTGGGAGGAGTTCGGTGAGACCATGGAGAACGATTTCCGGACGGCCTCGAAAAGATTCTGGTCCACCATCCGGCGTCTCAGGGGGGGGGGGGCGGCTCACAGTCAACACTGTTTACAGTGGGGACGGGGCTTTGCTGACCTCAACTAGGGATGTTGTGAGTCGGTGGGGGGAGTACTTCGAGGAACTCCTCAATCCTACCAACACGTGCTCGGAAGAGGCAGAGTCGGAGAGCTCGGAGACGGGGCCTCCCATTTCTGGGGCTGAGGTTGCCGAGGTGATTAAAAAGCTCCTCGGTGGCAAGGCCCCGGGGGTGGATGAGGTCCGACCTGAGTTTCTCAA
Organism: Leuresthes tenuis; assembly: GCF_036924035.1. Lineage (NCBI taxonomy): Eukaryota > Metazoa > Chordata > Actinopteri > Atheriniformes > Atherinopsidae > Leuresthes > Leuresthes tenuis. Next base: position 210,674 of record NW_027325398.1, on the reverse strand, counting down.
GGCTCTGGATGTTGTAGGGCTGTCTTGGCTGACACGCCTCTGCAGTATCGCGTGGACATCGGGGACAGTGCCTCTGGACTGGCAGATTGGGGTGGTGGTATTGGAGAGGAGGATCCGTCGGATAATCGAGCCTCGGATTCAGGAGATGCAGTGTGGCTTTCGTCCTGGCCGTGGAACAGTGGACCAGCTCTATACCCTCGGCAGGATCCTGGAGGGTGCATGGGAGTTCGCCCAACCAGTCTACATGTGTTTTGTGGACTTGGAGAAAGCGTTCGACCGTGTCCCTTGTGGAGTCCTGTGGGGGGTGCTCCGGGAATATGGAGTGCCGGACCCCTTGATAGGGGCCGTTCGGTCTCTGTATGACCGGTGCCAGAGTTTGGTCCGCATTGCCGGCAGTAAGTTGGATACGTTTCCGGTGAGAGTTGGACTCCGTCAGGGCTGCCCTTTGTCACCGATTCTGTTCCTAACTTTTATGGACAGAATTTCTAGGCGGAGCCAGGGCGTTGAGGGTGTCCCATTTGGCGACCTCAGAATCGGGTCTCTGCTTTTTGCAGATGATGTGGTTCTGTTAGCGTCGTCAGGCCGTGACCTTCAGCTCTCACCGGAGTGATTCGCAGCCGAGTGTGAAGCGGCTGGGATGAGAATCAGCACCTCCAAATCCGAGACTATGGTTCTCAGCCGGAAAATGGTGGAATGCTCTCTCCGGGTCGGGAATGAGATCCTTCCCCAAGAGGAGGAGTTCAAGTATCTCGGGGTCTTGTTCACGAGTGACGGACGAATGGAGCGGGAGATTGACGGGCGGATCGGTGCGGCGCCTGCAGTGTTGCAGGCTCTGCACCGACCCGTCGTTGTGAAGAGGGAGCTGAGCCACAAGGCGAAGCTCTCTACTTACTGGTCAATCTACGTTCCCATCCTCACCTATGGTCACGAGTTGTGGGTAGTGACCGAAAGAACAAGATCGCGAATACAAGCGTCCGAAATGGGTTTCCTCCGCAGGGTGTCTGGGCTCTCCCTTAGAGATAGGGTGAGAAGCTCAGTCATCCGGGAGGGGCAGATGGCTGTGAGGTGGCTCGGGCATCTGGTTAGGATGCCCCCTGGGCGCCTCCCTGGGGAGGTGTTCCGGGCACGTCCCACTGGGAGGAGACCCCGGGGGAGACCCAGGACACGTTGGAGAGACTATGTCTCTCGGCTGGCCTGGGAACGCCTCGGGGTCCCCCCGGAAGAGCTGGAGGAAGTGGCCGGGGACAGAGACGTCTGGGTTTCTCTGCTCAAGCTGCTGCCCCCGCGACCCGACCGCGGCAGATGATGGATGGATGGATGGATATATCCTCCACCAACCAGACTTACAACCCCCGACTAGGGTAGCAGAATTTCTAAGCATCTGTACCCCAAAACTACTATCAAAAATATATAAATTATTGTCTAAGATAGATGACACAATGTCTCTTCCATCCTCAAAATGGGAGGCAGATTTATCCATCAGTTCTGGTCATAGCTTCTAACCACAAATATGTTTGAACACCTTCATAAAGACTCGAAATCCTAATTTACAGCTCATACAATACAAAATCCTTCATAGAACACACTATACAGGACAAAGGATGTTCAGGATGGGTCTAACACACTCAAAAATCTGCTCACATTGCACAGATAACACACCTGATGATTATGCACACGCTTTGTGGTTTTTCTGCGCCTGTCCAGAAGTTCTGGCTTGAAGTCTGTGAGGACCTATCAACATGGCTAAAGTGTAGCATCCCTGCATGCCCCACACTGTGCATACTGGGTGACTTAGACAACATCAACATGGAAATTAACTCAGCACACGTGGTTGTCACAGTGTTATGTATCGCAAAGAAAACTATTCTCATGAACTGGAAAGCGAAGAACAATCTGTGTATTAACCAGTTTAGAAATTTTCTTTTAGATTATATTAGCATGGAAACAATGTCTGCTTCCTCAAAACATCAATTGGCTGAATTTCATTCTCTCTGGTCCCCTCTGATTAGTTTTATCACATAGTGGTGGTGGTGGGTTGCTGGGTGATGGTGGGTCTCAGGCCCGGGCTGCTGCGACTGGTGTGACCGGGTGGTTTGTTTGTTTGTTTTTTGATGTTGTTTGTTTGTTTTTTGTAGAGGTCCTCCTGGGTGGGGTTGGGTTGAGTGGGGTGGGGCGGGATGGGTACCTTCTGGGGGCTCCCGGAATATGGTCGCTGCAGGCCCCGAGCCTGGTGGACATCAGGCCCTCCTGCCCATTGTTGGCTCCCAGGTAGCGGGGATGCCTATTGCAGCCAGTCCCTGGCTGCCCTCTCTGGGGGAGAGTAGCTCCCCCGTTATATATCCCCATACCCCTCTCCCTTCTGGCTCCTGTACACAGCACACACTCACACATGAAGGGTTTTGGGGGCGTGTGTGTTCGGTGGGGTGCAGTGGATGGGGCCACGTAGGTGGTCCCCTTTGGTTGCACTCTGCAGTTCCCTGCCCCTGTTTTAATTACACCTTAGACATTACTACTTATCAAACACACTCACACACACACATTAGGTCTTGGGGGGTGGTTACACTGAGTGGCATCTGGTGGGCGGGGCTCTTTGGGTATGTAGGCTGCCCAGAGTGCCGCGCTCCCAGTTCTACAAGTTTGGCTGCCCCTCAATTTTAATTGCTCACTATTAGAAAATATTGAAGAGCCAGAAGGGTGAGGGGAGGGGTCTTCTTCGCACACCCCTGCTTCCTGGTGTCTGCTCGGGGCAGGAGGGGCCAGGAGGATTAATTAATTGTTCTGCTGGTTCGGGGTCTGTGGTGGCTGGGGGGTTGCTGGCCTCCTGGTGTGCCCGCTGCACTACACCCCAGCAGAGTCGAGGGAGGTAGGATGTGTGGATGTGTGGATGATTGGGCCTGGATCTGGGACTTGCTGTCGCCTGGCCTGCCTGTGTTTCTCCCGATGGGGCATCAGCGTTGCCTCTCCCCACTGCTCGCGACTTCACCCACCTGTGGGCACGTCTTGACTCCCAGGGCACTTGGCCAGGGGCGCTGGGGCAGGCGCTGACCCACTTTGTGGCTGTCTGGGGCGCTTGGCCCTCCTGGGTATTGGGTGGGGCCTCTGCCGGGGGGTTTGGGGGCGCTCGGGCTCCTGGGGCCCAGGTCCAGTGCACGGCCCATGTCTGGGCGGCTGGGGCCTGGCGGGGTCGGTGGGCTGTTGCCCCTGGTTCCCGGAGTGCCTCTGCCCTATGCTTATGGGGGCTCTTTCCGGGGGCTTCCTCTGCAGTCTTCTGGGTGGATGCGTGGTTGCCCCTGCGGTGGGCTGCCTGGGTTCTGTGCTCTGTGGGGGCTGCTGGTGGCCTGGGTCTTGTGGCCCTCTCTGCCTGCTTCTGATTGCTTGGGGGGGGGCTGTGGATTGTGGCCCTGTACGCTTATACACTCATAACTAAGCACGGTTATCATGTAGGTCCTGTGCCATGGGTGTTGCATGTTCTCACACACACACACACACATTCATTAGTCCAGTAGCATGGTCACTAAGCAGTTGATGTATTATCATGTCGTCTCAGGTCATCTATATCCACAGCTGTGTTGTATGCGATTGCCGCTTCTTGTGCTTGTTTTTGTTTGTTTGTGTGTTTGTTTTTTCTCTGCTTGTCTGCTTTCAGGTGCTCCTGGTGGCGCTAAGGCTGGATTCCCCTCATAGGCCATGGATTGTTGTCTGTTTTGTTTTTTACAGGTGTAGCAGCTGGTTGTCTGGTTTTTGTTTCTATTTTTGTTCTGTTTCCTCTTCTTTCCTCTTCTTCTTTCCTTGTCCCCCGGTCCGGTTCAGTTCAGTTCATGTCATATATTGTAAACAGAAATAAATAAATGGGCATCAAGGGGAGCTTTACATTTATAAAACTTCCCTTGGCAAAACAAATCTGTTTGGCATCAAAGGTATTCAGACTACAATTCTTCTGACATAATGCTGAACAGGACAAGGGGAAAAAAAAGTAAAGAAGACAGTTCTGCCGAAAGCCAGGGATAGACCTGTTCTAAGTTCTATACTTTTTAAAAGGGGCGTGTTTATCAACTATGGAATTAGAAGATTTACAAAAATGGTCAAGTGCTAGATCTTCATATGGGATTTTAACAGTGTCATATAACTATTCAACAGATCAGTTAAAAAAAAGCCTGCTCATGGAGATGTTTCAGGATCTGGATACCAAGCGTGGACCTAATGTTTTCATTTTTGCAATTCTGATACAGGCTATTGAGCAGTGATAACTAACACCAAGTTCAGATACTGCGGATATTCTACCTTTGATTTGTTAAGATTGAGCCAATCAGGGACAACCTTGAAGGATCTCTTTGGTTTTGTAGGATCTGTAATTACCTGAGAAAGGTTGATATTGGTACACACCTTTTTTAAATGATCAGAGGCAGAGTTCAACTTGTTTAAATTAAAATTGCCACACAGAGATTGGGTTTAGGCCACATGCACACAGAATGACATCAACAAATATAAGAAATATTAAACATTTACACATAGATTTTTGAATATATGTAGAGGAATGATACTTTGAAATGTGCTCATTGCGGAGTTATGATCAGTTGAGTAATGAAGGTTGAACTATTCTGGGAAAGAGGTTCTATTCCCAGCATCATGATGGACACTCCTGATATAGAAGGTTTCGCTAACGCATTGGAATTGTTTTACTATTTTCATATGCATGTGCAATGAAGAATTGCTTGCTGCTGATAAATGCAAAGAAGAACAGCTTACACATAGATGCTCACATATAGGCTGCTGAATGCAATGAAGACCTGCTTATCAAGTAAAGTTCAATGTCAATGTGTAATATTCAATTAGGATTTGCAAAACAGTGAAGTTAAACAATGAATGGGTCCATAGTCGGTATGAGAAGACTACAGGAATATTTACCTGGGTGTACGTTCAAACAGAGATGAGAAAATTGCGATAAATAATTGTTTGTTTGTTTGTTAGTATGTATATGAATGTTATGTGTATAAACTGTGTTGAGTTATAGTTACTCAGTAGTGTCTCAGTGAAACAACCGACGGGGGAAGCCTTGCGGTGACAACAAAAGCAGTGTTTTACTGATCAGTCAAGTTGCTCCAGTGTACTCCATACAAACTGGTTGGCTACTGAAGGGATAGAAAATGGGGAATACTTGTTTTAAAGCAAACAAGGAATTAGATGGGAAAAATACATGTTTTAACGGGACCCAGACAATATTAAATACTCAGACAGATGGGAGAAGAAGTGTAGTTTTGTAGGAAATCACAAAATTATTACATAGAATTAGTGAAATCAATTGAAGAATGCCTTTCTGAAGAGCTGTTTACCACAGATGAGCAGCTTTGCGACCAAGCACATTGTAGATTGCTTTACTGCCAATATGATCTAATTTAATGGATTGGTTTAGACATGCATAACAGCATTTTAAGAACAAAGAGAGAAACAAAAAGGGACAACGCTTCATGGTGGAAGGTGATGTATAAATAACTGTGTATATGATGAAGGGGGTGGCAACACCCATTCCGAAATCCCGCCATTCCGACATCCCGCTATTCCGACATCCCACCATTCCGACATACCACCATTCCGACATACCACCATTCCGACATGCAAACGTCCCACCATTCCGACATCCCACCATTGCGACATCCCGCTATTCTGACGTTCAAATGTCCCACCATTCCGACAAGGCTTTCCGTATAAGGAAATGTGTGTTACTCAACAGGTGAGTCCCTTCTTTCTGTTCATGCAATTTATATGTTTAACATGTTTATAGACAAGCGTTATTAAAAACACAAAGTCTCGGCAACTGGAGGAGGAGAAGCTGTCCGCGGTGGTTTTCAATCACACACTCCAATGCCACTTGTTTCAACTTCCGAAAATTTAATCCAGGAAAAAAAGGCTTACAAACATGGACCAAAACGGCTCCATAACACGCACAAGAATCCAAAAGAAACGAAAGTTAACTAAAAGAAAGCAAATAAACAGTATGAAGTGGTCAAAATTGGTTTTACGCATGCCTATGTGCGTCTGGCACATGCGTCTTCGGGCTCTCCCACGTTGGTTTGTGGATGAAAGCTATATGTTCAGCTGTAATGTCATGTAAAAACAATCTCTACATGACATTTAGTCCCAGGTGTGACCAGTTAGGTCCTTAAGATATCAACAGGCTGTATAAAGCTACAACCGTTGCGGCTGTGTGTTTGTGCCAAATGCGCAAAACCCATCCGCGCTTCCCAAAATTGGAGTGAGTACACATAAATCACGTGAATAACATGAATAAACGTTTTTACTGCATTTTGTTGTGTTTTATACGTTCTATGCTGTCATTTCTATCTTCTCCTATTGGCAAGGCAAGGCAGAGTGCTCGCAACTGTGTCCTGTGCAGTAGCCGTGATATCTGTAATTGCAATTATTACTTTTGCATATGATGACAGCGTGCAAAAGACGCATGGGCTCTGTGGAGAGCTCCGCTCCAGCTGGCTGCTGTGACAGCTCACTGACACTGTATTTCTGCTTAATCAGTTTCAGTCTCGCCAGAGTTACATTAATATCTGTATTTTTATATTTGAAATTCAGGGGATTTTGATAATAGATTATTAAAGTTTGTTTGCGAGGCTGTGGCCTCTGCATGTGCAAAGCTTGTGCGCCAAACTTTAGGGCGTATTTGCGCCGGCATATCATTAGTGCAAAATGTTTTGGGTAAAAAATAGGCTATTAAAAGGAACTGTCGGAATGGCGGTATGTTAAAAAAAACAAAAAACATACCGCCATTCCGACCATAGGAGGAAAAAAGTGTCGGAATGGTGGGACGTTTGATAAAAAATTAAGTGTCGCCATTCCGACAATTGGAGACCCATGTCGGAATGGCGAGATGTCGGAATGGCAGCATGTAACCATGATGAAGGAGAGACCATTTGAGCAGCACAGCCATTTCGCAGCACAGGGACAGCAATCCAAGTTACAGGATCTCCCACGTGGTATCACCTGTCACAATGTGTCAAGGCATCAAAAGAAGAAAAAATCACCAAACTCAAGGACAAAAAGACAAAGACTCTGGTGAACGAAGACAGAGGACTGACAAACCAGAAATACAAAAGGATTCTCGATATCAAGATCCAGAAGAAGAGGCTAACAATGCCACGAACACTTACGATGCTGGGAATGATGCCAGCAATGAACAGAGAAGAAGATTCAGTGTCATCAATCTGCATTACTTGCCTCTAATGAGGGGGTGAATATAGAATCCTCAACGATTACAACGTCTCTGGGAACTGTGACAACAACAAGGTTTAAACCATTTTGATATATATTGTAACCTATTGTCTAAGGAATAGTGCTGAAAATGAGGTAAATCTAATCCACCACTGTCCTTGGTCTTCTGTAGGGTTTTTAAACTAATACGTGGTGGTTTGTTTTTCCACAGAAATTTGGAGATGCATGAATCTAGTGACTTAAACAAAGTAGCAGATGGTTTTATGGGGATCATTGAGAACAAATAGTTAACTTTTGGTAGTATCATCATTTTAATGGATGTAACTCTCCCCATAAGTGATATAGGTAAGGACTTCCAACGAGAGATCGTCCTCTACTGTCTTTAATAATTGCACATAATTTAGCTTTGTTAGCTCTGAGAGCCTGGAGGAAATGTTTATGCCTAAATATCTAATATTTCCTGACTGTAAAGTGATCGCAGGTATATTATGGACCCTACAGTTAATGGGCAGAACTGTGGTCTTAGACCAGTTGATAGAGTAGTCAGAAAGTGCTGAGAATTTATTTATGAGTGTGATCGTGTGACTGAGAGACGTCTGTGAGTTCTGAAGGAAAAGTAATACATCATCAGCATAAAGACTTATTTTATGCTCAATATTTTGGGATTAATTACTCACAAACGGGTAAGAAAAGGTAGTATTGCCAGACCATACATGATCAAAACAGGGAGCGGAGGTGGTTCAGCTGCAAGGTGTGAATGTCTGACTATAGTTTGTAAAAAGCGGGTAAGATAAGGTGCGAATGCCCGACAATGTATGATCAAAAGAGGGAGCGGAGTGTTTTGGCTACAAGAAGGTTTGAATATCCGACCATAGTTTGTAAAAAGCGGGTAAGAAAAGGTTACCATACATCATCAAAAGCAGGAGTGGATGTGTTCGGCTACAAGAAGATTTGAATGTCCATCAATAATTGCTTTAAAACATGAAAGAAAATTTTCGAATATCAAACCGCACATGATCATAAGCGGGAGAGGAGTTGTTCAGCTGCAAGAAGGTGTGAATGTCCACCCATAATTACTGAAAAATGGGTAAGAAAAGGTGAAAATGCCCAACCATACATCATCAAAAGCAGGAGTGGATGTGTTCGGCTACAAGAAAGTTTGAATGTCCGACCATAGTTTGTAAAAAGCGGGTAAGAAAAAGTTCGAATGCCCGAACATAGACATTCAAAAGAGGGAGCGGAGGTGTTCCGCTGTAAGAAGGTGTAAATGTCCGACCATAGTTGGTAAAAAACGGGTAAGAAAAGGTTAAAATACCCGACTGTACACAATCAATAGGGGGAGTGGAGTTGTTTGGCTACAAGAAGGTGTGAAAGTCCGACCACGGTTTGTAAAAAGCGGGTAAGAAAAGGTTCGAATGCCCGAATATATACCATCAAAAGTGGAAGTGGATGTGTTCGGCTGCAAGAAGGTGTGAACGTCCGACCAAAGTTTGTAAAAAGCAGTTAAGAAAAGGTTCGAATATCCAACCAAACATAATCAAAAGCGGGAGCAGAGCTGTTCGACTGCAAGTAGGTGTGAATGTCAGATCATAATTTGCAAAAAGCTGATGAGAAAGGGTGAGAATGCCCGGCTATACACCATCAAATGCGGGAGCGGAAGCGTTCGGCTGTGAGTAGGTGTGAATGTCCAACCATAATTGCTGAAAAATGTGTTAGAAGAGACTAGAATGCCGGACAAGACATCATCAAATGCGGGAGCGGAGTTGTTCGGCTGTGAGTAGGTGTGAATCTCCGATTATAGTTTGTAAAAAGGGGGTAAGAATAGGTTCGAATGCCCGAACATACACTATCAAAACAGGGAGCTGAGGTGGCTCAGCTGCAAGGTGTGAATGTCTGACTATAGTTTTTAAATAAGGTGCGAATGCCCAACAATGTATAATCAAAAGAGGGAGCGGAGGTTTTCGGCTACAAGAAGGTTTGAATGTCCAACCATAGTTTGTAAAAAGCGGGTAAGAAAAGGTTCAAATGCCTGACTATACACCATCAAAAGCGGGAGCAGAGGTGTTCCGCTGTAAGACGGTGTGAATGTCCGACCATATTTGGTAAAAAGCGGGTAAGAAAAGTTTAAAATACCCGACTGTACACAATCAATAACGGGAGAGGAGGTGTTCAGCTGCAAGAAGGTGTGAATGTCCACCCATAATTACTGAAAAATGGGTAAGAAAAGGTGCGAATGCCAAACCTTACATTATCAAAAGCAGGTGTGAATGTCAGATCATAATTTGCAAAAAGCTGATGAGAAAGGGTGAGAATGCCCGACTATACACCATCAAATGCGGGAGCGGAGTTGTTCGGCTGTGAGTAAGTGTGAATCTCCGACCATAATTGCTGAAAAATGTGTTAGAAAAGGTAAGAATGCCGGTCCATACATCATCAAAAGCGGGAGAGGTGGTGTTCGGCTGCAAGTAGGTGTGAATGTCCAGCCATAATTACTAACAAACGGGTAAGAAAAGGTAGTATTGCCAGACCATACATGATCAAAACAGGGAGCGGAGGTGGTTCAGCTGCAAGAAGGTGTGAATGTCCGACTAAAGTTCAAATATATTAACAAAAGCGGGAGGAGAGGTCTTCGGATGAGAGTGGTTGAGAATTTCCAACCATAATCTATAAAATGCGGTGAAAAAAAAGGTGTGATAGAACACTAAAAGGTGGAGCGGAAGTGTTCGGCTGCAAGAAGGTGTGAATGTCCGACTATATTTGGTGAAAAGCAGGTGAAGCAAGGTCTGAATGCCCAACCTTACATCATCAAAAGCGAGATCAGAGGTGTTTGGCTGCATGAAGGCCATAGTTTGCCAAAAGTGGGTAAGCTGCGAATGACCGACTAAATATCAACAAAAGGTCTTCGGATGCAAGTGGGTGTGAATATCCCACCATACAAGTATAGTGGAGAGGAAGCTGTGAACAGCCGACCATAGTTGGCAAAAAGCGGGTGAGAAAAGGTGCGAATGTCCAACCATACATGATCAAAACAGGGAGCGGAGGTGTTTGGCTGTGACAAGGTGTGAATGTCCACCCAAAATTAATGAAAAGCGGGCAACAAGTAGGTTTGAATGCCCAACCATACATCATCAAAAGCAGGACTGGATGTGTTCGGCTACAAGAAGGTTTGAATGTCCGAGCATAGTTTGTAAAAAGCGGGTAAGAAAAGGTTCGAATGCCCAAACATACACCATCAAAAGAGGGAGCGGAGGTGTTCCGCTGTAAGAAGGTGTGAATGTCCAACCATAGTTTGTAAAAAGCGGGTAAGAAAAGGTTCAAATGCCTGACTATACACCATCAAAAGCGGGAGCAGAGGTGTTCCGCTGTAAGACGGTGTGAATGTCCGACCATATTTGGTAAAAAGCGGGTAAGAAAAGTTTAAAATACCCGACTGTACACAATCAATAACGGGAGAGGAGGTGTTCAGCTGCAAGAAGGTGTGAATGTCCACCCATAATTACTGAAAAATGGGTAAGAAAAGGTGCGAATGCCAAACCTTACATTATCAAAAGCAGGTGTGAATGTCAGATCATAATTTGCAAAAAGCTGATGAGAAAGGGTGAGAATGCCCGACTATACACCATCAAATGCGGGAGCGGAGTTGTTCGGCTGTGAGTAAGTGTGAATCTCCGACCATAATTGCTGAAAAATGTGTTAGAAAAGGTAAGAATGCCGGTCCATACATCATCAAAAGCGGGAGAGGTGGTGTTCGGCTGCAAGTAGGTGTGAATGTCCAGCCATAATTACTAACAAACGGGTAAGAAAAGGTAGTATTGCCAGACCATACATGATCAAAACAGGGAGCGGAGGTGGTTCAGCTGCAAGAAGGTGTGAATGTCCGACTAAAGTTCAAATATATTAACAAAAGCGGGAGGAGAGGTCTTCGGATGAGAGTGGTTGAGAATTTCCAACCATAATCTATAAAATGCGGTGAAAAAAAAGGTGTGATAGAACACTAAAAGGTGGAGCGGAAGTGTTCGGCTGCAAGAAGGTGTGAATGTCCGACTATATTTGGTGAAAAGCAGGTGAAGCAAGGTCTGAATGCCCAACCTTACATCATCAAAAGCGAGATCAGAGGTGTTTGGCTGCATGAAGGCCATAGTTTGCCAAAAGTGGGTAAGCTGCGAATGACCGACTAAATATCAACAAAAGGTCTTCGGATGCAAGTGGGTGTGAATATCCCACCATACAAGTATAGTGGAGAGGAAGCTGTGAACAGCCGACCATAGTTGGCAAAAAGCGGGTGAGAAAAGGTGCGAATGTCCAACCATACATGATCAAAACAGGGAGCGGAGGTGTTTGGCTGTGACAAGGTGTGAATGTCCACCCAAAATTAATGAAAAGCGGGCAACAAGTAGGTTTGAATGCCCAACCATACATCATCAAAAGCAGGACTGCATGTGTTCGGCTACAAGAAGGTTTGAATGTCCGAGCATAGTTTGTAAAAAGCGGGTAAGAAAAGGTTCGAATGCCCAAACATACACCATCAAAAGAGGGAGCGGAGGTGTTCCGCTGTAAGAAGGTGTGAATGTCCGACCATAGTTGGTAAAAAACGGGTAAGAAAAGGTTAAAATACCCGACTGTACACAATCAATAGGGGGAGCGGAGTTGTTTGGCTACAAGAAGGTGTGAAAGTCCAACCATGGTTTGTAAAAAGCTGGTAAGAAAATGTTCGAATGCCCGAATATATACCATCAAAAGTGGAAGCGGAGGTGTTCGACTGCAAGTAGGTATGAATGTCCAGCCATAATTACTCACAAACGGGTAAGAAAAGGTAGTATTGCCAGACCATACATGATCAAAACAGGGAGCTGAGGTGGTTCAGCTGCAAGGTGTGAATGTCTGACTATAGTTTGTAAAAAGCGGGTAAGACAAGGTGCGAATGCCCGACAATATATGATCAAAAGAGGGAGTGGAGGTCTTCGGCTGCAAGGTCTGAATGTCCAACCACAATTTCTAAAAACCGGGTAAGAAAAGGCTCGAAATTCCGACTATACACAATCAAAAGCGGGAGCGGGAGGTTTTCAGCTGCAAATCCTTCACTCAAACCAAGTGAAAACTGCTTTGTCCTTCATATTTATCAATGTCTAGATCGACTTCAACAAAGAACAACATTGTACTTTGCAGTAAAGAAAGAGCAAATCAAAAGTTTTAGGAATCCGAGAATAAGCTTATTTTCATGAGTTCTGCACGATTATTGATTTTACTATAAATGAATGCCTTCACTCAAACTATGTTAAAACTGCTTTGTCCTTCATATTTATCAATGTCTAGATTGACTTCAACAAAGAACAACACTGGATTTTGCAGTAGAAGAAAGAGCAACACTGAAGGATCAGTAATCCGAGAATAAGCTTATTTTCATACGTTCTGCATGATTTGGGATTTTATGTATAAAATGAATTCCCTCACTCAAACCAAGTTAAAACTGCTTTGTCCTTCATATTTATCAATGTCTAGATCGACTTCAACAAAGAACAACATTGTATTTTGCAGTAGAAGAAAAAGCAACACTGAAGGATCAGGAATCCGAGAATAAGCTTCTTTTCATACGTTCTGCATGATTTGGGATTTTATGTATAAAATGAATTCCTTCACTCAAACCAAGTGAAAACTGCTTTGTCCTTCATATTTATCAATGTCTAGATTTACTTCAACAAAGAACAACATTGTATTTTGCAGTAGTAGAAAGAGCAACACTTGAAGGAACAGGAATCCGAGAATAAGCTTATTTTCATACGTTCTGCATGATTTGGGATTTTATGTATAAAATGAATTCCTTTACTCAAACTATGTTAAAACTGCTTTGTCCTTCATATTTATCAATGTCTAGATTGACTTCAACAAAGAACAACATTGTATTTTGCAGTAGAAGAAATAGCAACACTGAAGGATCAGGAATCCGAAAACACGCTTATTTTCATACGTTCTGCTTGATTTGGGATTTTGCTATAAAATTAATTCCTTCACTCAAACAAAGTGGAAACTGCTTTGTCCTTCATATATATCAATGTCTATATCGATTTCAACAAAAAACAAGGCTGTATTTTGTAGTATAGGAAAGAGGATCAGGAATCCGAGAATAAGCTTACTTTCATGAGTCCTGCACGATTTCGGATTTTCCTATAAAATGAATTGCTTTGCTCAAACCAAGTTAAAATTGCTTTGTCCTTCATAGTTATCCATGTCTAAAATGTATCAAGCATAAAGTTCCTCATATTACCCTGAATGAGAAAGAAGCATCCCTTTGGTTGAGCAATACGTTCCTTATGCGGAGTTATGCATGATTTCGGATTTTGCTATAAAATTCATTCCTTCACACCTTTTTTTTTCACCGCATTTTATAGATTATGGTTGGAAATTTCAACCACTCTAATCCGAAGACCTCTCCTCCCGCTTTTGTTAATATATTTGAACTTTAGTTGGACATTCACCCCTTTTTGCAGCTAAACCACCTCCGCTCCCTGTTTTGATCATGTATGGTCTGGCAATACTACATTTTCTTACCCGTTTGTGAGTAATTATGGCTTGATATTGACACCTACTTGCAGCTGAACACAATCTCTCTCGCTTTTAATTATGTTTGGATATTCGAACCTTTTCTTTACTGCTTTTTGCCAACTTTGGTCGGACGTTCACACCTTGCAGCCGAACACCTCCGCTTCCGCTTTTGATGGTATATATTCGGGCATTCGAACCTTTTCTTACCAGCTTTTTACAAACGATGGTTGGACTTTCACACCTTCTAGTAGCCGAACAACTCCGCTCCCGCTATTGATTGTGTACAGTCGGGTATTTTAACCTTTTCTTACCCGCTTTTTACCAACTATGGTCGGACATTCACACCGTCTTACAGCGGAACATCTCCGCTCCCGCTTTTGATGGTGTATAGTCAGGCATTTGAACCTTTTCTTACCCGCTTTTTACAAACTATGGTCGGACATTCAAACCTTCGTGTAGCCGAAAACCTCTGCTCCCTCTTTTGATTATACATTGTCGGGCATTCGCACCTTATCTTACCCGCTTTTTACAAACTATAGTCAGACATTCACACCTTGCAGCTGAACCACCTCAGCTCCCTGTTTTGATCATGTATGGTCTGGCAATCGAACCTTTTCTTACCCCTTTGTGAGTAATTATGGCTGGACATTCACACCTACTTGCAGTCGAACAGCTCTGCTCCCGCTTTTGATTATGTTTGGTTGGATATTCGAACCTTTTCTTAACTGCTTTTTACAAACTTTGGTCGGACGTTCACACCTTCTTGCAGCCGAACACCTCCGCTTCCGCTTTTGATGGTATATATTCGGGCATTCGAACCTTTTCTTACCAGCTTTTTACAAACCATGGTTGGACTTTCACATCTTCTTGTAGCCGAACAACTCCGCTCCCCCTATTGATTCTGTACAGTCGGGTATTTTAACCTTTTCTTACCCACTTTTTACCAACTATGGTCGGACATTCACACCTTCTTACAGCGGAACACCTCCGCTCCCTCTTTTGATGGTGTATGTTTGGGCATTCGAACCTTTTCTTACCCGCTTTTTACAAACTATGCTCGGACATTCAAACCTTCTTGTAGCCGAACACATCCACTCCTTCTTTTGATGATGTATGCTTGTGCATTCAAACCTACTTTTTGCCCGCTTTTCATTAATTTTGGGTGGACATTCACACCTTGTCACAGCCAAACACCTCCGCTCCCTGTTTTGATCATATATGGTTGGACATTCGCACCTTGTCTCACCCGCTTTTTGCAAACTATGGTCGGCTGTTCACAGCTTCCTCTCCACCATACTTGTATGGTGGGATGTTCACACCCAGTTGCATCCGAAGACCTCCACCCCCACTTTTGTTGATATTTAGTTGGTCATTCGCAGCTTACCCGCTTTTGGCAAACTATGGCCTTCATGCAGCCAAACACCTCTGATCTCGCTTTTGATAATGTAAGGTTGGGCATTCAGACCTTGCTTCACCTGCTTTTCACCAAATATAGTTGGACATTCACACCTTCTTGCAGCCGAACACTTCCGCTCCACCTTTTAGTGTTCTATCAAACCTTTTTTTCACCGAATTTTATAGATTATGGTTGGAAATTCTCAACCACTCTCATCCGAAGACCTCTCCTCCCGCTTTTGTTAATATATTTGAACTTTAGTGAGACATTCACACCTTCTTGCAGCTGAACCACCTCCGCTCCCTGTTTTGATCATGTATGGTCTGGCAATACTACCTTTTCTTACCCGTTTGTAATTATGGCTGGACATTCACACCTACTTGCAGCCGAACACCACCTCTCTCACTTTTGATGATGTATGGACCGGCATTCTTACCTTTTCTAACACATTTTTCAGAAATTACGGTCGGAGATTCACACCTACTCACAGCCGAACAACTCCGCTCCCGCATTTGATGGTGTGCAGTCGGACATTCTCACCCTTTCTCATCAGCTTTTTGCAAATTATGATCTGACATTCACACCTACTTGCAGTCGAAAAGCTATGCTCCCGCTTTTGATTGTGTTTGGTTGGATATTCAAACCTTTTCTTAACTGCTTTTTACAAACTTTGGTTGGACGTTCACACCTTCTTGTAGCCGAACACATCCACTCCTGCTTTTGCTGATGTATGGTTGGGCATTCGCACCTTTTTTTTACCCATTTGTCAGGAATAATGGGTGGACATTCACACCTTGCAGCTGAACACCTCCTCTCCCACTTATGATCATGTGCGGTTTGATTTTCGAAAATTTTCTTTCATATTTTCTAGCAATTATTGATGGACATTTAGACCTTCTTGCAGCTGAACACCTCCGCTCCTGCTTTTGATCATACCTTGTCAGGCATTCGCACCATGTCTTACCCGCTTTTTACAAACTTTAGTCGAACATTTACACCTTTTTGCAGCCGAACACCACCTCTCTCGCTTTTGATGATGTATGGTCCGGCATTCTTTCCTTTTCTAACACATTTTTCAGCAATTATGGTCGGACATTCACACCTACTCAGAGCCGAACACCTCCGCTCCCGCATTTGATGGTGTATAGTCGGGCATTCTCACCCTTTCTCATCAGCTTTTTGCAAATTATGATCTGACATTCACACCTGCTTTTGATAATGTATGGTTGGGCATTCGCACCTTTTTTGACCCATTTTTCAGGAATTATGGGTGGACATTCACACCTTCTTGCAGCTGATCACCTCCTCTCCTTCTTATGATCATGTGCGGATGATATTCGAAAATTTTCTTTCATGTTTTAAAGCAATTATTGATGGACATTCAGACCTTCTTGCAGCTGAACCACTCTGCTCCCGCTTTTGATGGTGTATAGTCGGGCTTTCGAGCCTTTCCTTCCTGGTTTTTACAAATTATGGTTGGACATTCACACCTTCTTGCCGCCGAACACCTCCGCTCCCTCTTTTGATGGTGTATGTTCGGGCAGTCAAACCTTTTCTTACCTGCTTTTTACAAACTATGGTCAGACATTCAACCCTTCTTGGAGCCGAACACATCCACTCCTGCTTTTGATTATGTATAGTTGGGCATTCGCACCTTTTCTTACCCATTTTTCAGTAATTATGGTCGGACATTCACACCTTCTTACAGCCGAACACCTCCGCTCCCGCATTTGATGGTGTATAGTCGGGCATTCTCACCCTTTCTCATCAGCTTTTTGCAAATTATGATCTGACATTCACACCTGCTTTTGATAATGTATGGTTGGGCATTCGCACCTTTTTTGACCCATTTTTCAGGAATTATGGGTGGACATTCACACCTTCTTGCAGCTGATCACCTCCTCTCCTTCTTATGATCATGTGCGGATGATATTCGAAAATTTTCTTTCATGTTTTAAAGCAATTATTGATGGACATTCAGACCTTCTTGCAGCTGAACCACTCTGCTCCCGCTTTTGATGGTGTATAGTCGGGCTTTCGAGCCTTTCCTTCCTGGTTTTTACAAATTATGGTTGGACATTCAGACCTTCTTGCCGCCGAACACCTCCGCTCCCTCTTTTGATGGTGTTTGTTCGGGCAGTCAAACCTTTTCTTACCTGCTTTTTACAAACTATGGTCAGACATTCAACCCTTCTTGGAGCCGAACACATCCACTCCTGCTTTTGATTATGTATAGTTGGGCATTCGCACCTTTTCTTACCCATTTTTCAGTAATTATGGGTGTACATTCACACCTTCTTGCAGCCAAACACCTCCGCTCCCTCTTTTGATCATACATTTTCGGGCATTCGCACCTTTTCTTACCCGCTTTTTACAAACCATGGTCTGACTTTCACACCTTTTAGTAGCCGAACAACTCCGCACCCGCTACTGATTGTGTACAGTCGGGTATTTTAACCTTTTCTTACCCGTTTTTTACCAACTATGGTCGGACATTCACACCTTCTTACAGCGGAACACCTCCGCTCCCTCCTTTGATGGTGTATGTTCGGGCATTCGAACCTTTTCTTACCTGCTTTTTACAAACTATGGTCAGACATTCAACCCTTCTTGGAGCCGAACACATCCACTCCTGCTTTTGATTATGTATAGTTGGGCATTCGCACCTTTTCTTACCCATTTTTCAGTAATTATGGGTGTACATTCACACCTTCTTGCAGCCAAACACCTCCGCTCCCTCTTTTGATCATACATTTTCGGGCATTCGCACCTTTTCTTACCCGCTTTTTACAAACCATGGTCTGACTTTCACACCTTTTAGTAGCCGAACAACTCCGCACCCGCTACTGATTGTGTACAGTCGGGTATTTTAACCTTTTCTTACCCGTTCTTTACCAACTATGGTCGGACATTCACACCTTCTTACAGCGGAACACCTCCGCTCCCTCCTTTGATGGTGTATGTTCGGGCATTCGAACCTTTTCTTACCCGCTTTTTACAAACTATGGTCAGACGTTCAAACCTTCTTGTAGCCGAACATATCCACTCCTGCTTTTGATGATGTATGGTTGGGCATTCGAACCTACTTGTTGCCCGCTTTTCATTAATTATGGGTGGACATTCACACCTTGTCTCAGCCAAACACCTCCGCTCCCTGTTTTGATCATGTATGGTTTGACATTCGCACCTTTGCTTACCCTCTTTTTATACTGATTGCTCAAGATTAAGTTGTTCTTTCTCAAACTACAAAATTTTTTTAATTGTTGAAACTTGATTTGAAGTGGATAAATAAGGAAGACAAACAGTTTTAAGTCAGGCTGATAGCAATTAATTTTATAGCAAAATCTGTATTTCGTCATTTGTCGAGAGATGCTTATTGCTGAAGAAGTTCTTTCTCATTCTACAAAGTACAACGTTGTTTATCATTGAAACTTGATTAGACATGAATAAATATGAAGGACAAAGCACTCTTAACATGGTTTGAGTTAAGGAATTCGTTTTATAGGAGAATCCGAATTCGTGCATAACTCGTAAAATAGAGCTTATTTTCGGATTCCTGAAGAATGAGTCTGGTTCTTTCTCATAATACAAAGTTTGTTGTTTATTGTTGAAACTTCATCAGACCGTTAGATATAGTCGGACTCACCTCGACGCACGGCTTGGGATCTGGAACCAGTACTCTTGAGAGGGGTTGGACTCTCTTCCACTCTGGAGTTGCCCGTGGTGAGAGGCGCAGAGCAGGTGTGGGCATACTTATTGCCCCCCGGCTGTGTGCCAGTACATTGGGGTTTACCCCAGTGAACGAGAGGGTAGCCTCCCTCCGCCTTTGGGTGGGGGGACGAGTCCTGACTGTTGTTTGTGCCTATGCGCCAAACAGCAGTTCAGAGTACCTACCCTTTTTGGAGTCTCTGGGGGAGGCACTGGAGAATGCTCCTACCGGAGACTCCCTCATTCTGCTGGGGGACTTCAATGCTCACGTGGGCAATGACAGTGAGACCTGGAGGGGTGTGATTGGGAGGAACGGCCCCCCCGATCTGAATCAGAGTGGTGTTATGTTGTTGGACTTCTGTGCCAGTCATAGACTGTCCATAACGAACACCATGTTCAGGCATAAGGGTGTCCATATGTGCACTTGGCACAAGGACACCCTTGGCCGCAGTTCGATGATCTACTTTGTGGTTGTATCATCGGACTTGCGGCCGTATGTCCTGGACACTCGGGTGAAGAGAGGGGCGGAGCTGTCAACTGATCACCACCTGGTGGTGAGTTGGCTCCGCTGGTGGGGGAGGATGCCGATCAGACCTGGCAGGCCCAAACGTATTGTGAGGGTCTGCTGGGAGCGTTTGTCAGAATCCCCCGTCAGAAGGAGCTTTAACTCCCACCTCCGGCAGAGCTTCAACCATATTTGAGGTGGGGGACATTGAGTCCGAATGGGTCATGTTCCATGACTCCATTGCCGAGGCAGCTGGTCGGAGTTGTGGCCGTAAGGTGGTCGGTGCCTGTCGTGGCGGATACCCTCGAACCTGCTGGTGGACACCAGTGGTGAGGGAAGCCGTCAAGCTGAAGAAGGAGTCCTATCGGGCCTTTTTGGCCAGTGGGACCCTGGAAGAAGCTGATAGGTACAGACGGGCCAGACGGGCCGCGGCTTCGGCGGTTGCTGAGGCAAAAACTCGGGCCTGGGAGGAGTTCGGCAAGACCATGGAGAACGATTTCCGGACGGCCTCGAAAAGATTCTGGTCCACCATCCGGCATCTCAGGGGGGGGGAAGCGGCTCACAGTCAACACTGTTTACAGTGGGGACGGGGCTTTGCTGACCTCAACTAGGGATGTTGTGAGTCGGTGGGGGGAGTACTTCGAGGAACTCCTCAATCCTACCAACACGTGCTCGGAAGAGGCAGAGTCGGAGAGCTCGGAGACGGGGCCTCCCATTTCTGGGGCTGAGGTTGCCGAGGTGGTTAAAAAGCTCCTCGGTGGCAAGGCCCCGGGGGTGGATGAGGTCCGACCTGAGTTTCTCAAGGCTCTGGATGTTGTAGGGCTGTCTTGGCTGACACGCCTCTGCAGTATCGCGTGGACATCGGGGACAGTGCCTCTGGACTGGCAGATTGGGGTGGTGGTCCCCCTCTATACCCTCGGCAGGATCCTGGAGGGTGCATGGGAGTTCGCCCAACCAGTCTACATGTGTTTTGTGGACTTGGAGAAAGCGTTCGACCGTGTCCCTTGTGGAGTCCTGTGGGGGGTGCTCCGGGAATATGGAGTGCCGGACCCCTTGATAGGGGCCGTTCGGTCTCTGTATGACCGGTGCCAGAGTTTGGTCCGCATTGCCGGCAGTAAGTCGGATACGTTTCCGGTGAGAGTTTGACTCCGTCAGGGCTTCCCTTTGTCACCGATTCTGTTCCTAACTTTTATGGACAGAATTTCTAGGCGGAGCCAGGGCGTTGAGGGTGTCCCATTTGGCGACCTCAGAATCGGGTCTCTGCTTTTTGCAGATGATGTGGTTCTGTTAGCGTCGTCAGGCCGTGACCTTCAGCTCTCACTGGAGTGATTCGCAGCCGAGTGTGAAGCGGCTGGGATGAGAATCAGCACCTCCAAATCCGAGACTATGGTTCTCAGCTGGAAAAGGGTGGAATGCTCTCTCCGGGTCGGGAATGAGATCCTTCCCCAAGAGGAGGAGTTCAAGTATCTCGGGGTCTTGTTCACGAGTGACGGACGAATGGAGCGGGAGATTGACGGGCGGATCGGTGCGGCGCCTGCAGTGTTGCAGGCTCTGCACCGACCCGTCGTTGTGAAGAGGGAGCTGAGCCAGAAGGCGAAGCTCTCTACTTACTGGTCAATCTACGTTCCCATCCTCACCTATGGTCACGAGTTGTGGGTAGTGACCGAAAGAACAAGATCGCGAATACAAGCGGCCGAAATGGGTTTCCTCCGCAGGGTGTCTGGGCTCTCCCTTAGAGATAGGGTGAGAAGCTCAGTCATCCGGGAGGGGCTCGGAGTAGAACCGCTGCTCCTCCGCATTGAGAGGAGTCAGATGAGGTGGCTCGGGCATCTGGTTAGGATGCCCCCTGGGCGCCTCCCTGGGGAGGTGTTCCGGGCACGTCCCACTGGGAGGAGACCCCGGGGGAGACCCAGGACACGTTGGAGAGACTATGTCTCTCGGCTGGCCTGGGAACGCCTCGGGGTCCCCCCGGAAGAGCTGGAGGAAGTGGCCGGGGACAGAGACGTCTGGGTTTCTCTGCTCAAGCTGCTGCCCCCGCGACCCGACCCCCGGATAAGCGGCAGATGATGGATGGATGGATGGATATATCCTCCACCAACCAGACTTACAACCCCCGACTAGGGTAGCAGAATTTCTAAGCATCTGTACCCCAAAACTACTATCAAAAATATATAAATTATTGTCTAAGATAGATGACACAATGTCTCTTCCATCCTCAAAATGGGAGGCAGATTTATCCATCAGTTCTCGTCATAGCTTCTAACCACAAATATGTTTGAACACCTTCATAAAGACTCGAAATCCTAATTTACAGCTCATACAATACAAAATCCTTCATAGAACACACTATACAGGACAAAGGATGTTCAGGATGGGTCTAACACACTCAAACATCTGCTCACATTGCACAGATGATTATGCACACGCTTTGTGGTTTTTCTGCGCCTGTCCAGAAGTTCTGGCTTGAAGTCTGTGAGGACCTATCAACATGGCTAAAGTGTAGCATCCCTGCATGCCCCACACTGTGCATACTGGGTGACTTAGACAACATCAACATGGAAATTAACTCAGCACACATGGTTGTCACAGTGTTATGTATCGCAAAGAAAACTATTCTCATGAACTGGAAAGCGAAGAACAATCTGTGTATTAGAAATTTTCTTTTAGATTATATTAGCATGGAAACAATGTCTGCCTCCTCAAAACATCAATTGGCTGAATTTCATTCTCTCTGGTCCCCTCTGATTAGTTTTATCACATAGTGGTGGTGGTGGGTTGCTGGGTGATGGTGGGTCTCAGGCCCGGGCTGCTGCGACTGGTGTGACCGGGTGGTTTGTTTGTTTGTTTTTTGATGTTGTTTGTTTGTTTTTTGTAGAGGTCCTCCTGGGTGGGGTTGGGTTGAGTGGGGTGGGGCGGGATGGGTACCTTCTGGGGGTACAGTAGCTCCCAGAATATGGTAGCTGCAGCCTCGAGCCTGGTGGACATCAGGCCCTCCTGCCCATTGTTGGCTCCCAGGTAGCGGGGATGCCTATTGCAGCCAGTCCCTGGCTGCCCTCTCTGGGGGAGAGTAGCTCCCCCGGTATATATCCCCATACCCCTCTCCCTTCTGGCTCCTGTACACAGCACACACTCACACATGAAGGGTTTTGGGGGCGTGTGTGTTCGGTGGGGTGTAGTGGATGGGGCCACGTAGGTGGTCCCCTTTGGTTGCACTCTGCAGTTCCCTGCCCGTGTTTTAATTACACCTTAGACATTACTACTTATCAAACACACTCACACACACACATTAGGTCTTGGGGGGTGGTTACACTGAGTGGCATCTGGTGGGCGGGGCTCCATGGGTATGTAGGCTGCCCAGAGTGCCGCGCTCCCAGTTCTACAAGTTTGGCTGCCCCTCAATTTTAATTGCTCACTATTAGAAAATATTGAAGAGCCAGAAGGGTGAGGGGAGGGGTCTTCTTCGCACACCCCTGCTTCCTGGTGTCTGCTCGGGGCAGGAGGGGCCAGGAGGATTAATTAATTGTTCTGCTGGTTCGGGGTCTGTGGTGGCTGGGGGGTTGCTGGCCTCCTGGTGTGCCCGCTGCACTACACCCCAGCAGAGTCGAGGGAGGTAGGATATGTGGATGTGTGGATGTATGGGACGTGAAAGTGTGTGTGGTAATGATTGGGCCTGGATCTGGGACTTGCTGTCGCCTGGCCTGCCTGTGTTTCTCCCGATGGGGCATCAGCGTTGCCTCTCCCCACTGCTCGCGACTTCACCCACCTGTGGGCACGTCTTGACTCCCAGGGCACTTGGCCAGGGGCGCTGGGGCAGGCACTGACCCACTTTGTGGCTGTCTGGGGCGCTTGGCCCTCCTGGGTATTGGGTGGGGCCTCTGCCGGGGGGTTTGGGGGCGCTCGGGCTCCTGGGGCCCAGGTCCAGTGCATGGCCCATGTCTGGGCGGCTGGGGCCTGGCGGGGTCGGTGGGCTGTTACCCCTGGTTCCCGGAGTGCCTCTGCCCTATGCTTATGGGGGCTCTTTCCGGGGGCTTCCTCTGCAGTCTTCTGGGTGGATGCGTGGTTGCCCCTGCGGTGGGCTGCCTGGGTTCTGTGCTCTGTGGGGGCTGCTGGTGGCCTGGGTCTTGTGGCCCTCTCTGCCTGCTTCTGATTGCTTGGGGGGGGGGGGGCTGTGGATTGTGGCCCTGTACGCTTATACACTCATAACTAAGCACGGTTATCATGTAGGTCCTGTGCCATGGGTGTTGCATGTTCTCACACACACACACACACATTCATTAGTCCAGTAGCATGGTCACTAAGCAGTTGATGTATTATCATGTCGTCTCAGGTCATCTATATCCACAGCTGTGTTGTATGCGATTGCCGCTTCTTGTGCTTGTTTTTGTTTGTTTGTGTGTTTGTTTTTTCTCTGCTTGTCTGCTTTCAGGTGCTCCTGGTGGCGCTAAGGCTGGATTCCCCTCATAGGCCATGGATTGTTGTCTGTTTTATTTTTTACAGGTGTAGCAGCTGGTTGTCTGGTTTTTGTTTCTATTTTTGTTCTGTTTCCTCTTCTTTCCTCTTCTTCTTTCCTTGTCCCCCGGTCCGGTTCAGTTCAGTTCATGTCATATATTGTAAACAGAAATAAATAAATGGGCATCAAGGGGAGCTTTACATTTATAAAACTTCCCTTGGCAAAGCAAATCTGTTTGGCATCAAAGGTATTCAGACTGCAATTCTTCTGACATAATGCTGAACAGGACAAGGGGAAAAAAAAAAAAAGTAAAGAAGACAGTTCTGCCGAAAGTCAGGGACTAGACCTGTTCTAAGTTCTATACTTTTTAAAAGGGGCATGTTTATCAACTATGGAATTAGAAGATTTACAAAAATGGTCAAGTGCTAGATCTTCATCTGAGACTTTAACAGTGTCATATAACTATTCAACAGATCAGTTAAAAAAAAGCCTGCTCATGGAGATGTTTCAGGATCTGGATACCAAGCGTGGACCTAATGTTTTCATTTTTGCAATTCTGATACAGGCTATTGAGCAGTGATAACTAACACCAAGTTCAGATACTGCGGATATTCTACCTTTGATTTGTTAAGATTGAGCCAATCAGGGACAACCTTGAAGGATCTCTTTGGTTTTGTAGGATCAGTAATTACCTGAGAAAGGTTGATATTGGTACACACCTTTTTTAAATGATCAGAGGCAGAGTTCAACTTGTTTAAATTAAAATTGCCACACAGAGATTGGGTTTAGGCCACATGCACATAGAATGACATCAACAAATATAAGAAATATTAAACATTTACACATAGATTTTTGAATACATGTAGAGGAATGATACTTTAAAATGTGCTCATTGCGGAGTTATGATCAGTTGAGTAATGAAGGTTGAACTATTCTGGGAAAGAGGTTCTATTGCCAGCATCATGATGGACACTCCTGATATAGAAGGTTTCGCTAACGCATTGGAATTGTTTTACTATTTTCATATGCATGTGCAATGAAGAATTGCTTGCTGCTGATAAATGCAAAGAAGAACAGCTTACACATAGATGCTCACATATAAGTTGCTGAATGCAATGAAGACCTGCTTATCCAGTAAAGTTCAATGTCAATGTGTAATATTCAATTAGGATTTGCAAAACAGTGAAGTTAAACAATGAATGGGTCCATAGTCGGTATGAGAAGACTACAGGAATATTTACCTGGGTGTACGTTCAAACAGAGATGAGAAAATCGCGATAAATAATTGTTTGTTTGTTTGTTAGTATGTATATGAATGTTACGTGTATAAACTGTGTTGAGTTATAGTTACTCAGTAGTGTCTCAGTGAAACAACCGACGGGGGAAGCCTTGCGGTGACAACAAAAGCAGTGTTTTACTGATCAGTCAAGTTGCTCCAGTGTACTCCATACAAACTGGTTGGCTACTGAAGGGATAGAAAATGGGGAATACTTGTTTTAAAGCAAACAAGGAATTAGATGGGAAAAATACATGTTTTAACGGGACCTAGACAATATTAAATACTCAGACAGATGGGAGAAGAAGTGTAGTTTTGTAGGAAATCACAAAATTATTACATAGAATTAGTTAAATCAATTGAAGAATGCCTTTCTGAAGAGCTGTTTACCACAGATGAGCAGCTTTGCGACCAAGCACAATGTAGATCGCTTTACTGACAAAATGATCAAATTTAATGGATTGGTTTAGACATGCATAACAGCATTTTAAGAACAAAGAGAGAAACAAAAAGGGACAACGCTTCATGGTGGAAGGTGATGTATAAATAAAAGTGTATATGATGAAGGGGGTGGCAACACCCATTCCGAAATCCCGCCATTCCGACATCCCGCTATTCCGACATCCCACCATTCCGACATACCACCATTCCGACATACCACCATTCCGACATGCAAACGTCCCACCATTCCGACGTTCAAATGTCCCACCATTCCGACAAGGCTTTCTGTATAAGGAAATGTGTGTTACTCAACAGGTGAGTCCCTTCTTTCTGTTCATGCAATTTATATGTTTAACACATGTTTATAGACAAGCGTTATTAAAAACACAAAGTCTCGGCAACTGGAGGAGGAGAAGCAGTCCGCGGTGGTTTTCAATCACACACGCCAATGCCACTTGTTTCAACTTCCGAAAATTTAATCCAGGAAAAAAAGGCTTACAAACATGGACCAAAATGGCTCCATAACACGCACAAGAATCCAAAAGAAACGAAAATTAACTAAAAGAAAGCAAATAAACAGTATGAAGTGGTCAAAATTGGTTTTACGCATGCCTATGTGCGTCTGGCACATGCGTCTTCGGGCTCTCCCACATTGGTTTGTGGATGAAAGCTATATGTTCAGCTGTAATGTCATGTAAAAACAATCTCTACATGACATTTACTCCCAGGTGTGACCAGTTACGTCCTTAAGATATCAACAGGCTGTATAAAGCCTTGCGCAACGGCTGTGTGTTTGTGCCAAATGCGCAAAGCCCATCCGCGCTTCCCAAAATTGGAGCGAGTACTCATAAATCACGTGAATAACATGAATAAACGTTTTTACTGCATTTTGTTGTGTTTTATACGTTCTATGCTGTCATTTCTCTCTTCTCCTATTGGCAAGGCAAGGCAGAGTGCTCGCAACTGTGTCCTGTGCCGTAGCCGTGATATCTGTGCAATTATTACTTTTGCATATGATGACAGCGTGCAAAAGACGCATGGGCTCTGTGGAGAGCTCCGCTCCAGCTGGCTGCTGTGACAGCTCACTGACAATGTATTTCTGCTTAATCAGTTTCAGTCTCGCCAGAGTTACATTAATATCTGTATTTTTATATTTGAAATTCAGGGGATTTTGATAATAGATTATTAAAGTTTGTTTGCGAGGCTGTGGCCTCTGCATGTGCAGAGCTTGTGCGCCAAACTTTAGGGCGTATTTGCGCCGGCATATCATTAGTGCAAAATGTTTTGGGTAAAAAATAGGCTATTAAAAGGAACTGTCGGAATGGCGGTATGTTAAAAAAAAAAAAAACATACCGCCATTCCGACCATAGGAGGAAAAAAGTGTCGGAATGGTGGGACGTTTGATAAAAAATTAAGTGTCGCCATTCCGACAATTGGAAACCCATGTCGGAATGGCGAGATGTCGGAATGGCAGCAAGTAACCATGATGAAGGAGAGACCATTTGAGCAGCACAGCCATTTCGCAGCACAGGGACAGCAGTCCAAGTTACAGGATCTCCCACGTGGTATCACCTGTCACATTGTGTCAAGGCATCAAAAGAAGAAAAAATCACCAAACTCAAGGACAAAAAGACGAAGACGCCGGTGAACGAAGAGAGAGCACTGACAAACCAGAAATACAAAAGGATTCTCGATATCAAGATCCAGAAGAAGAGGCTAACAATGCCACGAACACTTACGATGCTGGGAATGATGCCAGCAATGAACAGAGAAGAAGATTCAGTGTCATCAATCTGCATTACGTGCCTCTAATGAGGGGGTGAATATAGAATCCTCAACGATTACAACGTCTCTGGGAACTGTGACAAAAACAAGGTTTAAACCATTTTGATATATATTGTAACCTATTGGCTAAGGAATAGTGCTGAAAATGAGGTAAATCTAATCCACCATTGTCC
The DNA here is from genome assembly GCF_036924035.1 of Leuresthes tenuis. Classification (NCBI taxonomy): domain Eukaryota; kingdom Metazoa; phylum Chordata; class Actinopteri; order Atheriniformes; family Atherinopsidae; genus Leuresthes; species Leuresthes tenuis. The sequence continues at coordinate 183,182 of NW_027325398.1, read as the reverse complement.
TTGGTCTTCTGTAGGGTTTTTAAACTAATACGTGGTGGTTTGTTTTTCCACAGAAATTTGGAGATGCATGAATCTAGTTACTTAAACCAAGTAGCAGATGGTTTTATGGGGATCATTGAGAACAAATAGTTAACTTTTGGTAGTATCATCATTTTAATGGATGTAATTCTCCCCATAAGTGATATAGGTAAGGACTTCCAACGAGAGAGATCGTCCTCTACTGTCTTCAATAATTGCACATAATTTAGCTTTGTTAGCTCTGAGAGCCTGGAGGAAATGTTTATGCCTAAATATCTAATATTTCCTGACTGTAAAGTGATCGCAGGTATATTATGGACCCTACAGTTAATGGGCAGAACTGTGGTCTTAGACCAGTTGATAGAGTAGTCAGAAAGTGTTGAGAATTTATTTATGAGTGTGATCGTGTGAGTGAGAGACGTCTGTGAGTTCTGAAGGAAAAGTAATACATCATCAGCATAAAGACTTATTTTATGCTCAATATTTTGGGATTAATTACTCACAAACGGGTAAGAAAAGGTAGTATTGCCAGACCATACATGATCAAAACAGGGAGCGGAGGTCGTTCAGCTGCAAGAAGGTGTGAATGTCCAACTAAAGTTTATAAAAAGCGAGTAAGACAAGGTGCGAATGCCCGACAATGCATGATCAAAAGAGGGAGCGGAGGTTTTCGGCTGCAAGAAGGTCTGAATAATTCCTGAAAAATGGGTAAAAAAAGGGTGCGAATGCCAAACCATACATCATCAAAAGCAGGAGTGGATGTGTTCGGCTAGAAGAAGGTTTGAATGTCCGACCATAGTTTGTAAAAAGCCGGTAAGAAAAGGTTCGAATGCCCAAACATAGACCATCAAAAGAGGGAGCGGAGGTGTTCCGCTGTAAGAAGGTGTAAATGTCCGACCATAGTTGGTAAAAAGCGGGTAAGAAAAGGTTAAACTACCCGACTGTACACAATCAATAGCGGGAGCGGAGTTGTTCGGCTACAAGAAGGTGTGAAAGTCCGACCACGGTTTGTAAAAAGCGGGTAAGAAAAGGTTCGAATGCCCAAACATAGACCATCAAAAGAGGGAGCGGAGGTGTTCCGCTGTAAGAAGGTGTAAATGTCCGACCATAGTTGGTAAAAAGCGGGTAAGAAAAGGTTAAACTACCCGACTGTACACAATCAATAGCGGGAGCGGAGTTGTTCGGCTACAAGAAGGTGTGAAAGTCCGACCACGGTTTGTAAAAAGCGGGTAAGAAAAGGTTCGAATGCCCGAATATATACCATCAAAAGCGGAAGCGGAGGTGTTCGGCTGCAAGAAGGTGTGAACGTCCGACCAAAGTTTGTAAAAAGCAGTTAAGAAAAGTTTCGAATATCCAACCAAACATAATCAAAAGCGGGAGCAGAGCTGTTCGACTGCAAGTAGGTGTGAATGTCAGATCATAATTTGCAAAAAGCTGATGAGAAAGGGTGAGAATGCCCGGCTATACACCATCAAATGCGGGAGCGGAAGTGTTCGGCTGTGAGTAGGTGTGAATGTCCGACCATAATTGCTGAAAAATGTGTTAGAAGAGACTAGAATGCCGGACAATACATCATCAAAAGCGGGAGAGGTGGTGTTCGGCTGCAAGTAGGTGTGAATGTCCAGCCTTAATTACTCACAAATGGGTAAGAAAAGGTAGTATTGCCAGACCATACATGATCAAAAGAGGGAGCAGAGGTGTTCAGCTGCAAGAAGGTCTGAATGTCCACCAATAATTACTGAAAAATGGGTAAGAAAAGGTGCGAATGCCCAACCATACATCATCAAAAGCAGGAGTGGATGTGTTCGGCTACAAGAAGGTTTGAATGTCCGACCAAAGTTTGTAAAAAGCAGGTAAGAAAAGGTGAAAATACCCGACTGCACACAATCAAAAGAGGGAGCGGAGTTGTTCAGCAACAAAGAGTGAAAGTCTGACCATGGTTTGTAAAAAGTGGGTAAGAAAAGGTTTGTATGCCCGAATATACAACATCAAAAGCGGAAGCGGAGGTGTTCGGCTGCTTGAAAGTTTGAACGTCCTACCAAAGTTTGTAAAAAGCAGTTAAGAAAAGTTTCGAATATCCAACCAAACATAATCAAAAGGGGGAGCAGAGCATTTCAACTGCAAGTAGGTGTGAATGTCAGATAATAATTTGCAAAAAGCTGATGAGAAAGGGTGAGAATGCCCGACTATACACCATCAAATGCGGGAGCGGAGTTGTTCGGCTGTGAGTAGGTGTGAATCTCCGACCATAATTGCTGAAAAATGTGTTAGAAGAGACTAGAATGCCGGACAATACATCATCAAAAGCAGGAGTGGATGTGTTCGGCTACAAGAAGGTGTGAAAGTTCAACCATGGTTTGTAAAAAGCTGCTAAGAAAAGGTTCGAATTCCCGAATATATACCATCAAAAGCGGAAGCGGAGGTGTTCGGCTGCAAGAAGGTGTGAACGTCCGACCAAAGTTTGTAAAAAGCAGTTAAGAAAAGTTTCGAATATCCAACCAAACATAATCAAAAGCGGGAGCAGAGCTTTTCGACTGCAAGTAGGTGTGAATGTCCAGCCATAATTACTCACAAACGGGTAAGAAAAGGTAGTATTGCCAGACCATACATGATCAAAACAGGGAGCTGAGGTTGTTCAGCTGCAAGGTGTGAATGTCTGACTATAGTTTGTAAAAAGCGGGTAAGATAAGGTGCGAATGCCCAACATTGTATAATCAAAAGAGAGAGCAGAGGTTTTCGGCTACAAGAAGGTTTGAATGTCCGACCATAGTTTGTAAAAAGCGGGTAAGAAAAGGTTCAAATGCCTGACTATACACCATCAAAAGCACGGAGCGGAGGTGTTCCGCTGTAAGACGGTGTGAATGTCCGACCATAGTTGGTAAAAAGTGGGTAAGAAAAGTTTAAAATACCCGACTGTACACAATCAATAGGGGGAGCGGAGTTGTTCGGCTACAAGAAGGTGTGAAAGTCCAACCATGGTTTGTAAAAAGCTGGTAAGAAAAGGTTCGAATGCCCGAATATATACCATCAAAAGCGGAAGCGGAAGTGTTCGGCTGCAAGAAGGTGTGAACGTCCGACCAAAGTTTGTAAAAAGCAGTTAAGAAAAGGTTCGAATATCCAACCAAACATAATCAAAAGCGGGAGCAGAGCTGTTCGACTGCAAGTAGGTGTGAATGTCCAGCCATAATTACTCACAAACGGGTAAGAAAAGGTAGTATTGCCAGACCATACATGATCAAAACCGGGAGCTGAGGTGGTTCAGCACCAAGGTGTGAATGTCTGACTATAGTTTGTACAAAGCGGGTAAGATAAGGTGCGAATGCCCGACAATGTATAATCAAAAGAGGGAGCAGAGGTTTTCGGCTACAAGAAGGTTTGAATGTCCGACCATAGTTTGTAAAAAGCGGGTAAGAAAAGGTTCAAATTCCTGACTATACACCATCAAAAGCGGGAGCGGAGATGTTCCGCTGTAAGACGGTGTGAATGTCCGACCATAGTTGGTAAAAAGCGGGTAAGAAAAGGTTAAAATACCCGACTGTACACAATCAATAGCGTGAGCGGATGTGTTTGGCTACAAGAATGTGTGACAGTCCGACCATGGTTTGTAAAAAACGGGTAAGAAAAGGTGCGAATGCCCGACAATGTATGATCAAAAGAGGGAGCGGAGGTTTTCGGCTACAAGAAGGTTTGAATGTCCGACCATAGTTTGTAAAAAGCTGCTAAGAAAAGGTTCGAATGCCTGAATATATACCATCAAAAGCGGAAGCGGAGGTGTTCGGCTACAAGAAGGTGTGAAAGTTCAACCATGGTTTGTAAAAAGCTGCTAAGAAAAGGTTCGAATGCCCGAATATATACCATCAAAAGCGGAAGCGGAGGTGTTCGGCTGCAAGAAGGTGTGAACGTCCGACCATGGTTTGTAAAAAGCTGCTAAGAAAAGGTTCGAATGCCCGAATATATACCATCAAAAGCGGAAGCGGAGGTGTTCGGCTGCAAGAAGGTGTGAAAGTTCAACCATGGTTTGTAAAAAGCTGCTAAGAAAAGGTTCGAATGCCCGAATATATACCATCAAAAGCGGAAGCGGAGGTGTTCGGCTGCAAGAAGGTGTGAACGTCCGACCATGGTTTGTAAAAAGCTGCTAAGAAAAGGTTCGAATGCCCGAATATATACCATCAAAAGCGGGAGCAGAGCTGTTCGACTGCAAGTAGGTGTGAATATCCAGCCATAATTACTCACAAACGGGTAAGAAAAGGTAGTATTGCCAGACCATACATGATCAAAACAGGGAGCTGAGGTGTTTCAGCTGCAAGGTGTGAATGTCTGACTATAGTTTGTAAAAAGCGGGTAAGACAAGGTGCGAATGCCCGACAATGTATGATCAAAAGAGGGAGTGGAGGTCTTCGGCTGCAAGGTCTGAATGTCCAACCATAATTTCTAAAAACCGGGTAAGAAAAGGCTCGAAAGCCCGACTATACACAATCAAAAGCGGGAGCGGGAGATTTTCAGCTGCAAATCCTTCACTCAAACCAAGTGAAAACTGCTTTGTCCTTCATATTTATCAATGTCTAGATTTACTTCAACAAAGAACAACATTGTATTTTGCAGTAGTAGAAAGAGCAACACTTGAAGGAACAGGAATCCGAGAATAAGCTTATTTTCATACGTTCTGCATGATTTGGGATTTTATGTATAAAATTAATTCCTTTACTCAAACTATGTTAAAACTGCTTTGTCCTTCATATTTATCAATGTCTAGATTGACTTCAACAAAGAACAACATTGTATTTTGCAGTAGAAGAAATAGCAACACTGAAGGATCAGGAATCCGAAAACAAGCTTATTTTCATACGTTCTGCTTGATTTGGGATTTTGCTATAAAATTAATTCCTTCACTCAAACAAAGTGGAAACTGCTTTGTCCTTCATATTTATCAATGTCTAGATTTACTTCAACAAAGAACAACATTGTATTTTGCAGTAGTAGAAAGAGCAACACTTGAAGGAACAGGAATCCGAGAATAAGCTTATTTTCATACGTTCTGCATGATTTGGGATTTTATGTATAAAATGAATTCCTTTACTCAAACTATGTTAAAACTGCTTTGTCCTTCATATTTATCAATGTCTAGATTGACTTCAACAAAGAACAACATTGTATTTTGCAGTAGAAGAAATAGCAACACTGAAGGATCAGGAATCCGAAAACACGCTTATTTTCATACGTTCTGCTTGATTTGGGATTTTGCTATAAAATTAATTCCTTCTCTCAAACAAAGTGGAAACTGCTTTGTCCTTCATATTTATCAATGTCTATATCGATTTCAACAAAGAACAAGGCTGTATTTTGCAGTATAGGAAAGAGCAACACTGGAGGATCAGGAATCCGAGAATAAGCTTACTTTCATGAGTCCTGCACGATTTCGGATTTTCCTATAAAATGAATTGCTTTGCTCAAACCAAGTTAAAATTGCTTTGTCCTTCATAGTTATCCATGTCTAAAATGTATCAAGCATAAAGTTCCTCATATTACCCTGAATGAGAAAGAAGCATCCCTTTGGTTGAGCAATACGTTCCTTTTGTGGAGTTATGCATGATTTCGGATTTTGCTATAAAATTCATTCCTTCACACCTTTTTTTTTCACCGCATTTTATAGATTATGGTTGGAAATTTCAACCACTCTAATCCGAAGACCTCTCCTCCCGCTTTTGTTAATATATTTGAACTTTAGTTGGACATTCACCCCTTTTTGCAGCTAAACCACCTCAGCTCCCTGTTTTGATCATGTATGGTCTGGCAATACTACATTTTCTTACCCGTTTGTGAGTAATTATGGCTGGATATTCACACCTACTTGCAGCTGAACACAATCTCTATCGCTTTTGATTATGTTTGGATATTCAAACCTTTTCTTTACTGCTTTTTGCCAACTTTGGTCGGACGTTCACACCTTCTTGCAGCCGAACACCTCCGCTTCCGCTTTTGATGGTATATATTCTGGCATTCGAACCTTTTCTTACCAGCTTTTTACAAACGATGGTTGGACTTTCACACCTTCTTGTAGCCGAACCACTCCGCTCCCGCTATTGATTGTGTACAGTCGGGTATTTTAACCTTTTCTTACCCGCTTTTTACCAACTATGGTCGGACATTCACACCGTCTTACAGCGGAACATCTCCGCTCCCGCTTTTGATGGTGTATAGTCAAGCATTTGAACCTGTTCTTACCCGCTTTTTACAAACTATGGTCGGACATTCAAACCTTCTTGTAGCCGAAAACCTCTGCTCCCTCTTTTGATTATACATTGCCGGGCATTCGCACCTTATCTTACCCGCTTTTTACAAACTATAGTCAGACATTCACACCTTGGTGCTGAACCACCTCAGCTCCCTGTTTTGATCATGTATGGTCTGGCAATACTACCTTTTCTTACCCGTTTGTGAGTAATTATGGCTGGACATTCACACCTACTTGCAGTCGAACAGCTCTGCTCCCCCTATTGATTGTGTACAGTCGGGTATTTTAACCTTTTCTTACCCACTTTTTACCAACTATGGTCGGACATTCACACCTTCTTACAGCGGAACACCTCCGCTCCCTCTTTTGATGGTGTATGTTTGGGCATTCGAACCTTTTCTTACCCGCTTTTTACAAACTATGCTCGGACATTCAAACCTTCTTGTAGCCGAACACATCCACTCCTTCTTTTGATGATGTATGCTTGGGCATTCAAACCTACTTTTTGCCCGCTTTTCATTAATTTTGGGTGGACATTCACACCTTGTCACAGCCAAACACCTCCGCTCCCTGTTTTGATCATGTATGGTTGGGCATTCGCACCTTTTTTTTACCCATTTGTCAGGAATAATGGGTGGACATTCACACCTTGCAGCTGAACACCTCCTCTCCCACTTATGATCATGTGCGGTTTGATTTTCGAAAATTTTCTTTCATGTTTTCTAGCAATTATTGATGGACATTTAGACCTTCTTGCAGCTGAACACCTCCGCTCCTGCTTTTGATTATACCTTGTCAGGCATTCGCACCATGTCTTACCCGCTTTTTACAAACTTTAGTCGAACATTTACACCTTTTTGCAGCCGAACACCACCTCTCTCGCTTTTGATGATGTATGGTCCGGCATTCTTTCCTTTTCTAACACATTTTTCAGCAATTATGGTCGGACATTCACACCTACTCAGAGCCGAACACCTCCGCTCCCGCATTTGATGGTGTATAGTCGGGCATTCTCACCCTTTCTCATCAGCTTTTTGCAAATTATGATCTGACATTCACACCTGCTTTTGATAATGTATGGTTGGGCATTCGCACCTTTTTTTTACCCATTTTTCAGGAATTATGGGTGGACATTCACACCTTCTTGCAGCTGAACACCTCCTCTCCTTCTTATGATCATGTGCGGATGATATTCGAAAATTTTCTTTCATGTTTTAAAGCAATTATTGATGGACATTCAGACCTTCTTGCAGCTGAACCACTCTGCTCCCGCTTTTGATGGTGTATAGTCTGGCTTTCGAGCCTTTCCTTCCCGGTTTTTACAAATTATGGTTGGACATTCAGACCTTCTTGCAGCCGAACACCTCCGCTCCCTCTTTTGATCATACATTTTCGGGCATTCGCACCTTTTCTTACCCGCTTTTTACAAACCCTGGTTGGACTTTCACACCTTTTAGTAGCCGAACAACTCCGCACCCGCTACTGATTGTGTACAGTCGGGTATTTTAACCTTTTCTTACCCGTTTTTTACCAACTATGGTCGGACATTCACACCTTCTTACAGCGGAACACCTCCGCTCCCTCCTTTGATGGTGTATGTTCGGGCATTCGAACCTTTTCTTACCCGCTTTTTACAAACTATGGTCAGACGTTCAAACCTTCTTGTAGCCGAACATATCCACTCCTGCTTTTGATGATGTATGGTTGGGCATTCGAACCTACTTGTTGCCCGCTTTTCATTAATTATGGGTGGACATTCACACCTTGTCACAGCCAAACACCTCCGCTCCCTGTTTTGATCATGTATGGTTTGACATTCGCACCTTTGCTTACCCTCTTTTTATACTGATTGCTCAAGATTAAGTTTTTCTTCCTCAAACTACAATATTTTTTTAATTGTTGAAACTTGATTTGAAGTGGATAAATAAGGAAGACAAACAGTTTTAAGTCAGGCTGATAGCAATTAATTTTATAGCAAAATCTGTATTTCGTCATTTGTCGAGAGATGCTTATTGCTGAAGAAGTTCTTTCTCATTCTACAAAGTACAACGTTGTTTATCATTGAAACTTGATTAGACATGAATAAATATGAAGGACAAAGCAGTCTTAACATGGTTTGAGTTAAGGAATTCGTTTTATAGGAGAATCCGAATTCGTGTATAACTCGTAAAATAGAGCTTATTTTCGGATTCCTGAAGAATGAGTCTGGTTCTTTCTCATAATACAAAGTTTGTTGTTTATTGTTGAAACTTCATCAGACCGTTAGATATGGTCGGACTCACCTCGACGCACGGCTTGGGATCTGGAACCAGTACTCTTGAGAGGGGTTGGACTCTCTTCCACTCTGGAGTTGCCTGTGGTGAGAGGCGCAGAGCAGGTGTGGGCATACTTATTGCCCCCCGGCTGTGTGCCAGTACATTGGGGTTTACCCCAGTGAACGAGAGGGTAGCCTCCCTTCGCCTTTGGGTGGGGGGACGAGTCCTCACTGTTGTTTGTGCCTATGCGCCAAACAGCAGTTCAGAGTACCTACCCTTTTTGGAGTCTCTGGGAGAGGCACTGGAGAATGCTCCTACAGGAGACTCCCTCATTCTGCTGGGGGACTTCAATGCTCACGTGGGCAATGACAGTGAGACCTGGAGGGGTGTGATTGGGAGGAACGGCCCCCCCGATCTGAATCAGAGTGGTGTTATGTTGTTGGACTTCTGTGCCAGTCATAGACTGTCCATAACGAACACCATGTTCAGGCATAAGGGTGTCCATATGTGCACTTGGCACCAGGACACCCTTGGCCGCAGTTCGATGATCGACTTTGTGGTTGTATCATCGGACTTGCGGCCGTATGTCCTGGACACTCGGGTGAAGAGAGGGGCGGAGCTGTCAACTGATCACCACCTGGTGGTGAGTTGACTCCGCTGGTGGGGGAGGATGCCGATCAGACCTGGCAGGCCCAAACGTATTGTGAGGGTCTGCTGGGAGCGTTTGTCAGAATCCCCCGTCAGAAGGAGCTTTAACTCCCACCTCCGGCAGAGCTTCAACCATATTTGAGGTGGGGGATATTGAGTCCGAATGGGCCATGTTCCGTGACTAAATTGCCGAGGCAGCTGGTCGGAGTTGTGGCCGTAAGGTGGTCGGTGCCTGTCGTGGCGGCAACCCTCGAACCTGCTGGTGGACACCAGTGGTGAGGGAAGCCGTCAAGCTGAAGAAGGAGTCCTATCGGGCCTTTTTGGCCAGTGGGACCCTGGAAGAAGCTGATAGGTACCGACGGGCCAGACGGGCCACGGCTTCGGCGGTTGCTGAGGCAAAAACTCGGGCCTGGGAGGAGTTCGGTGAGACCATGGAGAACGATTTCCGGACGGCCTCGAAAAGATTCTGGTCCACCATCCGGCGTCTCGGGGGGGGGAAGCGGCTCACAGTCAACACTGTTTACAGTGGGGACGGGGCTTTGCTGACCTCAACTAGGGATGTTGTGAGTCGGTGGGGGGAGTACTTCGAGGAACTCCTCAATCCTACCAACACGTGCTCGGAAGAGGCAGAGTCGGAGAGCTCGGAGACGGGGCCTCCCATTTCTGGGGCTGAGGTTGCCGAGGTGGTTAAAAAGCTCCTCGGTGGCAAGGCCCCGGGGGTGGATGAGGTCCGTCCTGAGTTTCTCAAGGCTCTGGATGTTGTAGGGCTGTCTTGGCTGACACGCCTCTGCAGTATCGCGTTGACATCGGGGACAGTGCCTCTGGACTGGCAGATTGGGGTGGTGGTCCCCCTCTTTAAAAAGGGGGACCGGAGGGTGTGTTCCAACTATAGGGGTATCACACTCCTCAGCCTCCCTGGTAAGGTCTATTCGGGGGTATTGGAGAGGAGGATCCGTCGGATAATCGAGCCTCGGATTCAGGAGATGCAGTGTGGCTTTCGTCCTGGCCGTGGAACAGTGGACCAGCTCTATACCCTCGGCAGGATCCTGGAGGGTGCATGGGAGTTCGCCCAACCAGTCTACATGTGTTTTGTGGACTTGGAGAAAGCGTTCGACCGTGTCCCTTGTGGAGTCCTGTGGGGGGTGCTCCGGGAATATGGAGTGCCGGACCCCTTGATAGGGGCCGTTCGGTCTCTGTATGACCGGTGCCAGAGTTTGGTCCGCATTGCCGGCAGTAAGTCGGATACGTTTCCGGTGAGAGTTTGACTCCGTCAGGGCTTCCCTTTGTCACCGATTCTGTTCCTAACTTTTATGGACAGAATTTCTAGGCGGAGCCAGGGCGTTGAGGGTGTCCCATTTGGCGACCTCAGAATCGGGTCTCTGCTTTTTGCAGATGATGTGGTTCTGTTAGCGTCGTCAGGCCGTGACCTTCAGCTCTCACTGGAGTGATTCGCAGCCGAGTGTGAAGCGGCTGGGATGAGAATCAGCACCTCCAAATCCGAGACTATGGTTCTCAGCTGGAAAAGGGTGGAATGCTCTCTCCGGGTCGGGAATGAGATCCTTCCCCAAGAGGAGGAGTTCAAGTATCTCGGGGTCTTGTTCACGAGTGACGGACGAATGGAGCGGGAGATTGACGGGCGGATCGGTGCGGCGCCTGCAGTGTTGCAGGCTCTGCACCGACCCGTCGTTGTGAAGAGGGAGCTGAGCCAGAAGGCGAAGCTCTCTACTTACTGGTCAATCTACGTTCCCATCCTCACCTATGGTCACGAGTTGTGGGTAGTGACCGAAAGAACAAGATCGCGAATACAAGCGGCCGAAATGGGTTTCCTCCGCAGGGTGTCTGGGCTCTCCCTTAGAGATAGGGTGAGAAGCTCAGTCATCCGGGAGGGGCTCGGAGTAGAACCGCTGCTCCTCCGCATTGAGAGGAGTCAGATGAGGTGGCTCGGGCATCTGGTTAGGATGCCCCCTGGGCGCCTCCCTGGGGAGGTGTTCCGGGCACGTCCCACTGGGAGGAGACCCCGGGGGAGACCCAGGACACGTTGGAGAGACTATGTCTCTCGGCTGGCCTGGGAACGCCTCGGGGTCCCCCCGGAAGAGCTGGAGGAAGTGGCCGGGGACAGAGACGTCTGGGTTTCTCTGCTCAAGCTGCTGCCCCCGCGACCCGACCCCCGGATAAGCGGCAGATGATGGATGGATGGATGGATATATCCTCCACCAACCAGACTTACAACCCCCGACTAGGGTAGCAGAATTTCTAAGCATCTGTACCCCAAAACTACTATCAAAAATATATAAATTATTGTCTAAGATAGATGACACAATGTCTCTTCCATCCTCAAAATGGGAGGCAGATTTATCCATCAGTTCTGGTCATAGCTTCTAACCACAAATATGTTTGAACACCTTCATAAAGACTCGAAATCCTAATTTACAGCTCATACAATACAAAATCCTTCATAGAACACACTATACAGGACAAAGGATGTTCAGGATGGGTCTAACACACTCAAACATCTGCTCACATTGCACAGATAACACACCTGATGATTATGCACACGCTTTGTGGTTTTTCTGCGCCTGTCCAGAAGTTCTGGCTTGAAGTCTGTGAGGACCTATCAACATGGCTAAAGTGTAGCATCCCTGCATGCCCCACACTGTGCATACTGGGTGACTTAGACAACATCAACATGGAAATTAACTCAGCACACATGGTTGTCACAGTGTTATGTATCGCAAAGAAAACTATTCTCATGAACTGGAAAGCGAAGAACAATCTGTGTATTAACCAGTTTAGAAATTTTCTTTTAGATTATATTAGCATGGAAACAATGTCTGCCTCCTCAAAACATCAATTGGCTGAATTTCATTCTCTCTGGTCCCTTCTGATTAGTTTTATCACATAGTGGTGGTGGTGGGTTGCTGGGTGATGGTGGGTCTCAGGCCCGGGCTGCTGCGACTGGTGTGACCGGGTGGTTTGTTTGTTTGTTTTTTGATGTTGTTTGTTTGTTTTTTGTAGAGGTCCTCCTGGGTGGGGTTGGGTTGAGTGGGGTGGGGCGGGATGGGTACCTTCTGGGGGTACAGTAGCTCCCAGAATATGGTAGCTGCAGCCTCGAGCCTGGTGGACATCAGGCCCTCCTGCCCATTGTTGGCTCCCAGGTAGCGGGGATGCCTATTGCAGCCAGTCCCTGGCTGCCCTCTCTGGGGGAGAGTAGCTCCCCCGGTATATATCCCCATACCCCTCTCCCTTCTGGCTCCTGTACACAGCACACACTCACACATGAAGGGTTTTGGGGGCGTGTGTGTTCGGTGGGGTGTAGTGGATGGGGCCACGTAGGTGGTCCCCTTTGGTTGCACTCTGCAGTTCCCTGCCCGTGTTTTAATTACACCTTAGACATTACTACTTATCAAACACACTCACACACACACATTAGGTCTTGGGGGGTGGTTACACTGAGTGGCATCTGGTGGGCGGGGCTCCATGGGTATGTAGGCTGCCCAGAGTGCCGCGCTCCCAGTTCTACAAGTTTGGCTGCCCCTCAATTTTAATTGCTCACTATTAGAAAATATTGAAGAGCCAGAAGGGTGAGGGGAGGGGTCTTCTTCGCACACCCCTGCTTCCTGGTGTCTGCTCGGGGCAGGAGGGGCCAGGAGGATTAATTAATTGTTCTGCTGGTTCGGGGTCTGTGGTGGCTGGGGGGTTGCTGGCCTCCTGGTGTGCCCACTGTACTACACCCCAGCAGAGTCGAGGGAGGTAGGATATGTGGATGTGTGGATGTATGGGACGTGAAAGTGTGTGTGGTAATGATTGGGCCTGGATCTGGGACTTGCTGTCGCCTGGCCTGCCTGTGTTTCTCCCGATGGGGCATCAGCGTTGCCTCTCCCCACTGCTCGCGACTTCACCCACCTGTGGGCACGTCTTGACTCCCAGGGCACTTGGCCAGGGGCGCTGGGGCAGGCGCTGACCCACTTTGTGGCTGTCTGGGGCGCTTGGCCCTCCTGGGTATTGGGTGGGGCCTCTGCCGGGGGGTTTGGGGCCGCTCGGGCTCCTGGGGCCCAGGTCCAGTGCATGGCCCATGTCTGGGCGGCTGGGGCCTGGCGGGGTCGGTGGGCTGTTACCCCTGGTTCCCGGAGTGCCTCTGCCCTATGCTTATGGGGGCTCTTTCCGGGGGCTTCCTCTGCAGTCTTCTGGGTGGATGCGTGGTTGCCCCTGCGGTGGGCTGCCTGGGTTCTGTGCTCTGTGGGGGCTGCTGGTGGCCTGGGTCTTGTGGCCCTCTCTGCCTGCTTCTGATTGCTTGGGGGGGGGGCTGTGGATTGTGGCCCTGTACGCTTATACACTCATAACTAAGCACGGTTATCATGTAGGTCCTGTGCCATGGGTGTTGCATGTTCTCACACACACACACACACACACATTCATTAGTCCAGTAGCATGGTCACTAAGCAGTTGATGTATTATCATGTCGTCTCAGGTCATCTATATACACAGCTGTGTTGTATGCGATTGCCGCTTCTTGTGCTTGTTTTTGTTTGTTTGTGTGTTTGTTTTTTCTCTGCTTGTCTGCTTTCAGGTGCTCCTGGTGGCGCTAAGGCTGGATTCCCCTCATAGGCCATGGATTGTTGTCTGTTTTATTTTTTACAGGTGTAGCAGCTGGTTGTCTGGTTTTTGTTTCTATTTTTGTTCTGTTTCCTCTTCTTTCCTCTTCTTCTTTCCTTGTCCCCCGGTCCGGTTCAGTTCAGTTCATGTCATATATTGTAAACAGAAATAAATAAATGGGCATCAAGGGGAGCTTTACATTTATAAAACTTCCCTTGGCAAAGCAAATCTGTTTGGCATCAAAGGTATTCAGACTACAATTCTTCTGACATAATGCTGAACAGGACAAGGGGAAAAAAAAAAAAGTAAAGAAGACAGTTCTGCCGAAAGTCAGGGACTAGACCTGTTCTAAGTTCTATACTTTTTAAAAGGGGCATGTTTATCAACTATGGAATTAGAAGATTTACAAAAATGGTCAAGTGCTAGATCTTCATCTGAGATTTTAACAGTGTCATATAACTATTCAACAGATCAGTTAAAAAAAAGCCTGCTCATGGAGATGTTTCAGGATCTGGATACCAAGCGTGGACCTAATGTTTTCATTTTTGCAATTCTGATACAGGCTATTGAGCAGTGATAACTAACACCAAGTTCAGATACTGCGGATATTCTACCTTTGATTTGTTAAGATTGAGCCAATCAGGGACAACCTTGAAGGATCTCTTTGGTTTTGTAGGATCAGTAATTACCTGAGAAAGGTTGATATTGGTACACACCTTTTTTAAATGATCAGAGGCAGAGTTCAACTTGTTTAAATTAAAATTGCCACACAGAGATTGGGTTTAGGCCACATGCACATAGAATGACATCAACAAATATAAGAAATATTAAACATTTACACATAGATTTTTGAATACATGTAGAGGAATGATACTTTGAAATGTGCTCATTGCGGAGTTATGATCAGTTGAGTAATGAAGGTTGAACTATTCTGGGAAAGAGGTTCTATTCCCAGCATCATGATGGACACTCCTGATATAGAAGGTTTCGCTAACGCATTGGAATTGTTTTACTATTTTCATATGCATGTGCAATGAAGAATTGCTTGCTGCTGATAAATGCAAAGAAGAACAGCTTACACATAGATGCTCACATATAGGTTGCTGAATGCAATGAAGACCTGCTTATCCAGTAAAGTTCAATGTCAATGTGTAATATTCAATTAGGATTTGCAAAACAGTGAAGTTAAACAATGAATGGGTCCATAGTCGGTATGAGAAGACTACAGGAATATTTACCTGGGTGTACGTTCAAACAGAGATGAGAAAATCGCGATAAATAATTGTTTGTTTGTTTGTTAGTATGTATATGAATGTTACGTGTATAAACTGTGTTGACTTATAGTTACTCAGTAGTGTCTCAGTGAAACAACCGACGGGGGATGCCTTGCGGTGACAACAAAAGCAGTGTTTTACTGATCAGTCAAGTTGCTCCAGTGTACTCCATACAAACTGGTTGGCTACTGAAGGGATAGAAAATGGGGAATACTTGTTTTAAAGCAAACAAGGAATTAGATGGGAAAAATACATGTTTTAACGGGACCTAGACAATATTAAATACTCAGACAGATGGGAGAAGAAGTGTAGTTTTGTAGGAAATCACAAAATTATTACATAGAATTAGTTAAATCAATTGAAGAATGCCTTTCTGAAGAGCTGTTTACCACAGATGAGCAGCTTTGCGACCAAGCACAATGTAGATCGCTTTACTGACAAAATGATCAAATTTAATGGATTGGTTTAGACATGCATAACAGCATTTTAAGAACAAAGAGAGAAACAAAAAGGGACAACGCTTCATGGTGGAAGGTGATGTATAAATAAAAGTGTATATGATGAAGGGGGTGGCAACACCCATTCCGAAATCCCGCCATTCCGACATCCCGCTATTCCAACATCCCACCATTCCGACATACCACCATTCCGACATACCACCATTCCGACATGCAAACGTCCCACCATTCCGACGTTCAAATGTCCCACCATTCCGACAAGGCTTTCTGTATAAGGAAATGTGTGTTACTCAACAGGTGAGTCCCTTCTTTCTGTTCATGCAATTTATATGTTTAACACATGTTTATAGACAAGCGTTATTAAAAACACAAAGTCTCGGCAACTGGAGGAGGAGAAGCAGTCCGCGGTGGTTTTCAATCACACACGCCAATGCCACTTGTTTCAACTTCCGAAAATTTAATCCAGGAAAAAAAGGCTTACAAACATGGACCAAAATGGCTCCATAACACGCACAAGAATCCAAAAGAAACGAAAATTAACTAAAAGAAAGCAAATAAACAGTATGAAGTGGTCAAAATTGGTTTTACGCATGCCTATGTGCGTCTGGCACATGCGTCTTCGGGCTCTCCCACATTGGTTTGTGGATGAAAGCTATATGTTCAGCTGTAATGTCATGTAAAAACAATCTCTACATGACATTTACTCCCAGGTGTGACCAGTTACGTCCTTAAGATATCAACAGGCTGTATAAAGCCTTGCGCAACGGCTGTGTGTTTGTGCCAAATGCGCAAAGCCCATCCGCGCTTCCCAAAATTGGAGCGAGTACTCATAAATCACGTGAATAACATGAATAAACGTTTTTACTGCATTTTGTTGTGTTTTATACGTTCTATGCTGTCATTTCTCTCTTCTCCTATTGGCAAGGCAAGGCAGAGTGCTCGCAACTGTGTCCTGTGCCGTAGCCGTGATATCTGTGCAATTATTACTTTTGCATATGATGACAGCGTGCAAAAGACGCATGGGCTCTGTGGAGAGCTCCGCTCCAGCTGGCTGCTGTGACAGCTCACTGACAATGTATTTCTGCTTAATCAGTTTCAGTCTCGCCAGAGTTACATTAATATCTGTATTTTTATATTTGAAATTCAGGGGATTTTGATAATAGATTATTAAAGTTTGTTTGCGAGGCTGTGGCCTCTGCATGTGCAGAGCTTGTGCGCCAAACTTTAGGGCGTATTTGCGCCGGCATATCATTAGTGCAAAATGTTTTGGGTAAAAAATAGGCTATTAAAAGGAACTGTCGGAATGGCGGTATGTTAAAAAAAAAAAAAACATACCGCCATTCCGACCATAGGAGGAAAAAAGTGTCGGAATGGTGGGACGTTTGATAAAAAATTAAGTGTCGCCATTCCGACAATTGGAAACCCATGTCGGAATGGCGAGATGTCGGAATGGCAGCATGTAACCATGATGAAGGAGAGACCATTTGAGCAGCACAGCCATTTCGCAGCACAGGGACAGCAGTCCAAGTTACAGGATCTCCCACGTGGTATCACCTGTCACATTGTGTCAAGGCATCAAAAGAAGAAAAAATCACCAAACTCAAGGACAAAAAGATGAAGACGCCGGTGAACGAAGAGAGAGCACTGACAAACCAGAAATACAAAAGGATTCTCGATATCAAGATCCAGAAGAAGAGGCTAACAATGCCACGAACACTTACGATGCTGGGAATGATGCCAGCAATGAACAGAGAAGAAGATTCAGTGTCATCAATCTGCATTACGTGCCTCTAATGAGGGGGTGAATATAGAATCCTCAACGATTACAACGTCTCTGGGAACTGTGACAAAAACAAGGTTTAAACCATTTTGATATATATTGTAACCTATTGGCTAAGGAATAGTGCTGAAAATGAGGTAAATCTAATCCACCATTGTCCTTGGTCTTCTGTAGGGTTTTTAAACTAATACGTGGTGGTTTGTTTTTCCACAGAAATTTGGAGATGCATGAATCTAGTTACTTAAACCAAGTAGCGGATGGTTTTATGGGGATCATTGAGAACAAATAGTTAACTTTTGGTAGTATCATCATTTTAATGGATGTAATTCTCCCCATAAGTGATATAGGTAAGGACTTCCAACGAGAGAGATCGTCCTCTACTGTCTTCAATAATTGCACATAATTTAGCTTTGTTAGCTCTGAGAGCCTGGAGGAAATGTTTATGCCTAAATATCTAATATTTCCTGACTGTAAAGTGATCGCAGGTATATTATGGACCCTACAGTTAATGGGCAGAACTGTGGTCTTAGACCAGTTGATAGAGTAGTCAGAAAGTGTTGAGAATTTATTTATGAGTGTGATCGTGTGAGTGAGAGACGTCTGTGAGTTCTGAAGGAAAAGTAATACATCATCAGCATAAAGACTTATTTTATGCTCAATATTTTGGGATTAATTACTCACAAACGGGTAAGAAAAGGTAGTATTTCCAGACCATACATGATCAAAACAGGGAGCGGAGGTCGTTCAGCTGCAAGAAGGTGTGAATGTCCAACTAAAGTTTATAAAAAGCGAGTAAGACAAGGTGCGAATGCCCGACAATGCATGATCAAAAGAGGGAGCGGAGGTTTTCGGCTGCAAGAAGGTCTGAATAATTCCTGAAAAATGGGTAAAAAAAGGGTGCGAATGCCAAACCATACATCATCAAAAGCAGGAGTGGATGTGTTCGGCTAGAAGAAGGTTTGAATGTCCGACCATAGTTTGTAAAAAGCCGGTAAGAAAAGGTTCGAATGCCCAAACATAGACCATCAAAAGAGGGAGCGGAGGTGTTCCGCTGTAAGAAGGTGTAAATGTCCAACCATAGTTGGTAAAAAGCGGGTAAGAAAAGGTTAAACTACCCGACTGTACACAATCAATAGCGGGAGCGGAGTTGTTCGGCTACAAGAAGGTGTGAAAGTCCGACCACGGTTTGTAAAAAGCGGGTAAGAAAAGGTTCGAATGCCCGAATATATACCATCAAAAGCGGAAGCGGAGGTGTTCGGCTGCAAGAAGGTGTGAACGTCCGACCAAAGTTTGTAAAAAGCAGTTAAGAAAAGGTTCGAATATCCAACCAAACATAATCAAAAGCGGGAGCAGAGCTGTTCGACTGCAAGTAGGTGTGAATGTCAGATCATAATTTGCAAAAAGCTGATGAGAAAGGGTGAGAATGCCCGGCTATACACCATCAAATGCGGGAGCGGAAGTGTTCGGCTGTGAGTAGGTGTGAATGTCCGACCATAATTGCTGAAAAATGTGTTAGAAGAGACTAGAATGCCGGACAATACATGATCAAAAGAGGGAGCAGAGGTGTTCAGCTGCAAGAAGGTCTGAATGTCCACCAATAATTACTGAAAAATGGGTAAGAAAAGGTGCGAATGCCCAACCATACATCATCAAAAGCAGGAGTGGATGTGTTCGGCTACAAGAAGGTTTGAATGTCCGACCAAAGTTTGTAAAAAGCAGGTAAGAAAAGGTGAAAATACCCGACTGCACACAATCAAAAGAGGGAGCGGAGTTGTTCAGCAACAAAGAGTGAAAGTCTGACCATGGTTTGTAAAAAGTGGGTAAGAAAAGGTTTGTATGCCCGAATATACAACATCAAAAGCGGAAGCGGAGGTGTTCGGCTGCTTGAAAGTTTGAACGTCCTACCAAAGTTTGTAAAAAGCAGTTAAGAAAAGTTTCGAATATCCAACCAAACATAATCAAAAGCGGGAGCAGAGCATTTCAACTGCAAGTAGGTGTGAATGTCAGATAATAATTTGCAAAAAGCTGATGAGAAAGGGTGAGAATGCCCGACTATACACCATCAAATGCGGGAGCGGAGTTGTTCGGCTGTGAGTAGGTGTGAATCTCCGAGCATATTTTGTAAAAAGGGGGTAAGAATAGATTCGAATGCCCGAACATACACTATCAAAAGAGGGAGCGGAGGTGTTCCGCTGTAAGAAGGTGTGAATGTCCGACAATAGTTGGTAAAAAAACGGATAAGAAAAGGTTAAAATACCCGACTGTACACAATCAAAAGAGGGAGCGGAGGTTTTCGGCTACAAGAAGGTTTAAATGTCCGACCATAGTTTGTAAAAAGCGGGTAAGAAAAGGTTCAAATGCCTGACTATACACCATCAAAAGCGGGAGCGGAGGTGTTCCGCTGTAAGACGGTGTGAATATCCGACCATAGTTGGTAAAAAGCGGGTAAGAAAAGGTTAAAATACCTGACTGTACACAATCAATAGCGGGAGCGGAGTGGTTCGGCTACAAGAAGGTGTGAAAGTTCAACCATGGTTTGTAAAAAGCTGCTAAGAAAAGGTTCGAATTCCCGAATATATACCATCAAAAGCGGAAGCGGAGGTGTTCGGCTGCAAGAAGGTGTGAACGTCCGACCAAAGTTTGTAAAAAGCAGTTAAGAAAAGTTTCGAATATCCAACTAAACATAATCAAAAGCGGGAGCAGAGCTTTTCGACTGCAAGTAGGTGTGAATGTCCAGCCATAATTACTCACAAACGGGTAAGAAAAGGTAGTATTGCCAGACCATACATGATCAAAACAGGGAGCTGAGGTTGTTCAGCTGCAAGGTGTGAATGTCTGACTATAGTTTGTAAAAAGCGGGTAAGATAAGGTGCGAATGCCCAACATTGTATAATCAAAAGAGAGAGCAGAGGTTTTCGGCTACAAGAAGGTTTGAATGTCCGACCATAGTTTGTAAAAAGCGGGTAAGAAAAGGTTCAAATGCCTGACTATACACCATCAAAAGCACGGAGCGGAGGTGTTCCGCTGTAAGACGGTGTGAATGTCCGACCATAGTTGGTAAAAAGTGGGTAAGAAAAGGTTAAAATACCCGACTGTACACAATCAATAGGGGGAGCGGAGTTGTTCGGCTACAAGAAGGTGTGAAAGTCCAACCATCGTTTGTAAAAAGCTGGTAAGAAAAGGTTCGAATGCACGAATATATACCATCAAAAGCGGAAGCGGAGGTGTTCGGCTGCAAGAAGGTGTGAACGTCCAACCAAATTTGGCAAAAAGCAGTAAAGAAAAGGTTCGAATATCCAAACATAATTAAAAGCGAGAGAGATTGTGTTCAGCTGCAAGTAGGTGTGAATATCCAGCCATAATTACTCACAAACGGGTAAGAAAATGTAGTATTGCTTGACCATACATGATCAAAACAGGGAGCGGAGGTGGTTTAGCTGCAAAAAGGGGTGAATGTCCAACTAAAGTTCAAATATATTAACAAAAGCGGGAGGAGAGGTCTTCGGGTTAGAGTGGTTGAGAATTTCCAACCATAATCTATAAAATGCGGTGAAAAAAAAGGTGTTATAGAACACTAAAAGGTGGAGCGGAAGTGTTCGGCTGCAAGAAGGTGTGAATGTCCGACTATATTTGGTGAAAAGCAGGTGAAGCAAGGTCTGAATGCCCAACCTTACATCATCAAAAGCGAGATCAGAGGTGTTTGGCTGCATGAAGGCCATAGTTTGCCAAAAGCGGGTAAGCTGCGAATGACCGACTAAATATCAACAAAAGGTCTTCGGATGCAAGTGGGTGTGAATATCCCACCATACAAGTATGGTGGAGAGGAAGCTGTGAACAGCCGACCATAGTTGGCAAAAAGCGGGTGAGAAAAGGTGCGAATGTCCAACCATACATGATCAAAACAGGGAGCGGAGGTGTTTGGCTGTGACAAGGTGTGAATGTCCACCCAAAATTAATGAAAAGCGGGCAACAAGTAGGTTTGAATGCCCAACCATACATCATCAAAAGCAGGAGTGGATGTGTTCGGCTACAAGAAGGTTTGAATGTCCGAGCATAGTTTGTAAAAAGCGGGTAAGAAAAGGTTCGAATGCCCAAACATACACCATCAAAAGAGGGAGCGGAGGTATTCCGCTGTAAGAAGGTGTGAATGTCCGACCATAGTTGGTAAAAAGTGGGTAAGAAAAGGTTAAAATACCCGACTGTACACAATCAATAGCGTGAGCGGATGTGTTTGGCTACAAGAATGTGTGACAGTCCGACCATGGTTTGTAAAAAACGGGTAAGAAAAGGTGCGAATGCCCGACAATGTATGATCAAAAGAGGGAGCGGAGGTTTTCGGCTACAAGAAGGTTTGAATGTCCGACCATAGTTTGTAAAAAGCTGCTAAGAAAAGGTTTGAATGCCTGAATATATACCATCAAAAGCGGAAGCGGAGGTGTTCGGCTACAAGAAGGTGTGAAAGTTCAACCATGGTTTGTAAAAAGCTAGTAAGAAAAGGTTTGAATGCCCGAATATATACCATCAAAAGCGGAAGCGGAGGTGTTCGGCTGCAAGAAGGTGTGAACGTCCGACCATGGTTTGTAAAAAGCTGCTAAGAAAAGGTTCGAATGCCCGAATATATACCATCAAAAGCGGGAGCAGAGCTGTTCGACTGCAAGTAGGTGTGAATATCCAGCCATAATTACTCACAAACGGGTAAGAAAAGGTAGTATTGCCAGACCATACATGATCAAAACAGGGAGCTGAGGTGGTTCAGCTGCAAGGTGTGAATGTCTGACTATAGTTTGTAAAAAGCGGGTAAGACAAGGTGCGAATGCCCGACAATGTATGATCAAAAGAGGGAGTGGAGGTCTTCGGCTGCAAGGTCTGAATGTCCAACCATAATTTCTAAAAACCGGGTAAGAAAAGGCTCGAAAGCCCGACTATACACAATCAAAAGCGGGAGCGGGAGGTTTTCAGCTGCAAATCCTTCACTCAAACCAAGTGAAAACTGCTTTGTCCTTCATATTTATCAATGTCTAGATTTACTTCAACAAAGAACAACATTGTATTTTGCAGTAGTAGAAAGAGCAACACTTGAAGGAACAGGAATCCGAGAATAAGTTTATTTTCATACGTTCTGCATGATTTGGGATTTTATGTATAAAATTAATTCCTTTACTCAAACTATGTTAAAACTGCTTTGTCCTTCATATTTATCAATGTCTAGATTGACTTCAACAAAGAACAACATTGTATTTTGCAGTAGAAGAAATAGCAACACTGAAGGATCAGGAATCCGAAAACAAGCTTATTTTCATACGTTCTGCTTGATTTGGGATTTTGCTATAAAATTAATTCCTTCACTCAAACAAAGTGGAAACTGCTTTGTCCTTCATATTTATCAATGTCTAGATTTACTTCAACAAAGAACAACATTGTATTTTGCAGTAGTAGAAAGAGCATTACTTGAAGGAACAGGAATCCGAGAATAAGCTTATTTTCATACGTTCTGCATGATTTGGGATTTTATGTATAAAATGAATTCCTTTACTCAAACTATGTTAAAACTGCTTTGTCCTTCATATTTATCAATGTCTAGATTGACTTCAACAAAGAACAACATTGTATTTTGCAGTAGAAGAAATAGCAACACTGAAGGATCAGGAATCCGAAAACAAGCTTATTTTCATACGTTCTGCTTGATTTGGGATTTTGCTATAAAATTAATTCCTTCTCTCAAACAAAGTGGAAACTGCTTTGTCCTTCATATTTATCAATGTCTATATCGATTTCAACAAAGAACAAGGCTGTATTTTGCAGTATAGGAAAGAGCAACACTGGAGGATCAGGAATCCGAGAATAAGCTTACTTTCATGAGTCCTGCACGATTTCGGATTTTCCTATAAAATGAATTGCTTTGCTCAAACCAAGTTAAAATTGCTTTGTCCTTCATAGTTATCCATGTCTAAAATGTATCAAGCATAAAGTTCCTCATATTACCCTGAATGAGAAAGAAGCATCCCTTTGGTTGAGCAATACGTTCCTTTTGCGGAGTTATGCATGATTTCGGATTTTGCTATAAAATTCATTCCTTCACACCTTTTTTTTTCACCGCATTTTATAGATTATGGTTGGAAATTTCAACCACTCTAATCCGAAGACCTCTCCTCCCGCTTTTGTTAATATATTTGAACTTTAGTTGGACATTCACCCCTTTTTGCAGCTAAACCACCTCAGCTCCCTGTTTTGATCATGTATGGTCTGGCAATACTACATTTTCTTACCCGTTTGTGAGTAATTATGGCTGGATATTCACACCTACTTGCAGCTGAACACAATCTCTATCGCTTTTGATTATGTTTGGATATTCAAACCTTTTCTTTACTGCTTTTTGCCAACTTTGGTCGGACGTTCACACCTTCTTGCAGCCGAACACCTCCGCATCCGCTTTTGATGGTATGTATTCTGGCATTCGAACCTTTTCTTACCAGCTTTTTACAAACGATGGTTGGACTTTCACACCTTCTTGTAGCCGAACAACTCCGCTCCCGCTATTGATTGTGTACAGTCGGGTATTTTAACCTTTTCTTACCCGCTTTTTACCAACTATGGTCGGACATTCACACCGTCTTACAGCGGAACATCTCCGCTCCCGCTTTTGATGGTGTATAGTCAAGCATTTGAACCTGTTCTTACCCGCTTTTTACAAACTATGGTCGGACATTCAAACCTTCTTGTAGCCGAAAACCTCTGCTCCCTCTTTTGATTATACATTGCCGGGCATTCGCACCTTATCTTACCCGCTTTTTACAAACTATAGTCAGACATTCACACCTTGGTGCTGAACCACCTCAGCTCCCTGTTTTGATCATGTGTGGTCTGGCAATACTACCTTTTCTTACCCGTTTGTGAGTAATTATGGCTGGACATTCACACCTACTTGCAGTCGAACAGCTCTGCTCCCCCTATTGATTGTGTATAGTCGGGTATTTTAACCTTTTCTTACCCACTTTTTACCAACTGTGGTCGGACATTCACACCTTCTTACAGCGGAACACCTCCGCTCCCTCTTTTGATGGTGTATGTTTGGGCATTCGAACCTTTTCTTACCCGCTTTTTACAAACTATGCTCGGACATTCACACCTTCTTGCAGCTGAACCACCTCCGCTCCCTGTTTTGATCATGTATGGTCTGGCAATACTACCTTTTCTTACCCGTTTGTGAGTAATTATGGCTGGACATTCACACCTACTTGCAGCCGAACACCACCTCTCTCGCTTTTGATGATGTATGGACCGGCATTCTTACCTTTTCTAACACATTTTTCAGAAATTACGGTCGGAGATTCACACCTACTCACAGCCGAACAACTCCGCTCCCGCATTTCATGGTGTGCAGTCGGACATTCTCACCCTTTCTCATCAGCTTTTTGCAAATTATGATCTGACATTCACACCTACTTGCAGTCGAAAAGCTATGCTCCCGCTTTTGATTATGTTTGGTTGGATATTCAAACCTTTTCTTAACTGCTTTTTACAAACTTTGGTTGGACGTTCACACCTTCTTGTAGCCGAACACATCCACTCCTGCTTTTGATGATGTATGGTTGGGCATTCGAACCTACTTGTTGCCCGCTTTTCATTAATTATGGGTGGACATTCACACCTTGTCACAGCCAAACACCTCCGCTCCCTGTTTTGATCATGTATGGTTTGACATTCGCACCTTTGCTTACCCTCTTTTTATACTGATTGCTCAAGATTAAGTTGCTCTTCCTCAAACTACAAAATTTTTTTAATTGTTGAAACTTGATTTGAAGTGGATAAATAAGGAAGACAAACAGTTTTAAGTCAGGCTGATAGCAATTAATTTTATAGCAAAATCTGTATTTCGTCATTTGTCGAGAGATGCTTATTGCTGAAGAAGTTCTTTCTCATTCTACAAAGTACAACGTTGTTTATCATTGAAACTTGATTAGACATGAATAAATATGAAGGACAAAGCAGTCTTAACTTGGTTTGAGTTAAGGAATTCGTTTTATAGGAGAATCCGAATTCGTGTATAACTCGTAAAATAGAGCTTATTTTCGGATTCCTGAAGAATGAGTCTGGTTCTTTCTCATAATACAAAGTTTGTTGTTTATTGTTGAAACTTCATCAGACCGTTAGATATAGTCGGACTCACCTCGACGCACGGCTTGGGATCTGGAACCAGTACTCTTGAGAGGGGTTGGACTCTCTTCCACTCTGGAGTTGCCCGTGGTGAGAGGCGCAGAGCAGGTGTGGGCATACTTATTGCCCCCCGGCTGTGTGCCAGTACATTGGGGTTTACCCCAGTGAACGAGAGGGTAGCCTCCCTTCGCCTTTGGGTGGGGGGACGAGTCCTCACTGTTGTTTGTGCCTATGCGCCAAACAGCAGTTCAGAGTACCTACCCTTTTTGGAGTCTCTGGGGGAGGCACTGGAGAATGCTCCTACCGGAGACTCCCTCATTCTGCTGGGGGACTTCAATGCTCACGTGGGCAATGACAGTGAGACCTGGAGGGGTGTGATTGGGAGGAACGGCCCCCCCGATCTGAATCAGAGTGGTGTTATGTTGTTGGACTTCTGTGCCAGTCATAGACTGTCCATAACGAACACCATGTTCAGGCATAAGGGTGTCCATATGTGCACTTGGCACCAGGACACCCTTGGCCGCAGTTCGATGATCGACTTTGTGGTTGTATCATCGGACTTGCGGCCGTATGTCCTGGACACTCGGGTGAAGAGAGGGGCGGAGCTGTCAACTGATCACCACCTGGTGGTGAGTTGACTCCGCTGGTGGGGGAGGATGCCGATCAGACCTGGCAGGCCTAAACGTATTGTGAGGGTCTGCTGGGAGCGTTTGTCAGAATCCCCCGTCAGAAGGAGCTTTAACTCCCACCTCCGGCAGAGCTTCAACCATATTTGAGGTGGGGGATATTGAGTCCGAATGGGCCATGTTCCGTGACTAAATTGCCGAGGCAGCTGGTCGGAGTTGTGGCCGTAAGGTGGTCGGTGCCTGTCGTGGCGGCAACCCTCGAACCTGCTGGTGGACACCAGTGGTGAGGGAAGCCGTCAAGCTGAAGAAGGAGTCCTATCGGGCCTTTTTGGCCAGTGGGACCCTGGAAGAAGCTGATAGGTACCGACGGGCCAGACGGGCCACGGCTTCGGCGGTTGCTGAGGCAAAAACTCGGGCCTGGGAGGAGTTCGGTGAGACCATGGAGAACGATTTCCGGACGGCCTCGAAAAGATTCTGGTCCACCATCCGGCGTCTCGGGGGGGGGAAGCGGCTCACAGTCAACACTGTTTACAGTGGGGACGGGGCTTTGCTGACCTCAACTAGGGATGTTGTGAGTCGGTGGGGGGAGTACTTCGAGGAACTCCTCAATCCTACCAACACGTGCTCGGAAGAGGCAGAGTCGGAGAGCTCGGAGACGGGGCCTCCCATTTCTGGGGCTGAGGTTGCCGAGGTGGTTAAAAAGCTCCTCGGTGGCAAGGCCCCGGGGGTGGATGAGGTCCGTCCTGAGTTTCTCAAGGCTCTGGATGTTGTAGGGCTGTCTTGGCTGACACGCCTCTGCAGTATCGCGTTGACATCGGGGACAGTGCCTCTGGACTGGCAGATTGGGGTGGTGGTCCCCCTCTTTAAAAAGGGGGACCGGAGGGTGTGTTCCAACTATAGGGGTATCACACTCCTCAGCCTCCCTGGTAAGGTCTATTCGGGGGTATTGGAGAGGAGGATCCGTCGGATAATCGAGCCTCGGATTCAGGAGATGCAGTGTGGCTTTCGTCCTGGCCGTGGAACAGTGGACCAGCTCTATACCCTCGGCAGGATCCTGGAGGGTGCATGGGAGTTCGCCCAACCAGTCTACATGTGTTTTGTGGACTTGGAGAAAGCGTTCGACCGTGTCCCTCGTGGAGTCCTGTGGGGGGTGCTCCGGGAATATGGAGTGCCGGACCCCTTGATAGGGGCCGTTCGGTCTCTGTATGACCGGTGCCAGAGTTTGGTCCGCATTGCCGGCAGTAAGTCGGATACGTTTCCGGTGAGAGTTGGACTCCGTCAGGGCTGCCCTTTGTCACCGATTCTGTTCCTAACTTTTATGGACAGAATTTCTAGGCGGAGCCAGGGCTTTGAGGGTGTCCCATTTGGCGACCTCAGAATCGGGTCTCTGCTTTTTGCAGATGATGTGGTTCTGTTAGCGTCGTCAGGCCGTGACCTTCAGCTCTCACTGGAGTGATTCGCAGCCGAGTGTGAAGCGGCTGGGATGAGAATCAGCACCTCCAAATCCGACTATGGTTCTCAGCCGGAAAAGGGTGGAATGCTCTCTCCGGGTCGGGAATGAGATCCTTCCCCAAGAGGAGGAGTTCAAGTATCTCGGGGTCTTGTTCACGAGTGACGGACGAATGGAGCGGGAGATTGACGGGCGGATCGGTGCGGCGCCTGCAGTGTTGCAGGCTCTGCACCGACCCGTCGTTGTGAAGAGGGAGCTGAGCCAGAAGGCGAAGCTCTCTACTTACTGGTCAATCTACGTTCCCATCCTCACCTATGGTCACGAGTTGTGGGTAGTGACCGAAAGAACAAGATCGCGAATACAAGCGGCCGAAATGGGTTTCCTCCGCAGGGTGTCTGGGCTCTCCCTTAGAGATAGGGTGAGAAGCTCAGTCATCCGGGAGGGGCTCGGAGTAGAACCGCTGCTCCTCCGCATTGAGAGGAGTCAGATGAGGTGGCTCGGGCATCTGGTTAGGATGCCCCCTGGGCGCCTCCCTGGGGAGGTGTTCCGGGCACGTCCCACTGGGAGGAGACCCCGGGGGAGACCCAGGACACGTTGGAGAGACTATGTCTCTCGGCTGGCCTGGGAACGCCTCGGGGTCCCCCCGGAAGAGCTGGAGGAAGTGGCCGGGGACAGAGACGTCTGGGTTTCTCTGCTCAAGCTGCTGCCCCCGCGACCCGACCCCCGGATAAGCGGCAGATGATGGATGGATGGATGGATATATCCTCCACCAACCAGACTTACAACCCCCGACTAGGGTAGCAGAATTTCTAAGCATCTGTACCCCAAAACTACTATCAAAAATATATAAATTATTGTCTAAGATAGATGACACAATGTCTCTTCCATCCTCAAAATGGGAGGCAGATTTATCCATCAGTTCTGGTCATAACTTCTAACCACAAATATGTTTGAACACCTTCATAAAGACTCGAAATCCTAATTTACAGCTCATACAATACAAAATCCTTCATAGAACACACTATACAGGACAAAGGATGTTCAGGATGGGTCTAACACACTCAAACATCTGCTCACATTGCACAGATAACACACCTGATGATTATGCACACGCTTTGTGGTTTTTCTGCGCCTGTCCAGAAGTTCTGGCTTGAAGTCTGTGAGGACCTATCAACATGGCTAAAGTGTAGCATCCCAGCATGCCCCACACTGTGCATACTGGGTGACTTAGACAACATCAACATGGAAATTAACTCAGCACACATGGTTGTCACAGTGTTATGTATCGCAAAGAAAACTATTCTCATGAACTGGAAAGCGAAGAACAATCTGTGTATTAACCAGTTTAGAAATTTTCTTTTAGATTATATTAGCATGGAAACAATGTCTGCCTCCTCAAAACATCAATTGGCTGAATTTCATTCTCTCTGGTCCCCTCTGATTAGTTTTATCACATAGTGGTGGTGGTGGGTTGCTGGGTGATGGTGGGTCTCAGGCCCGGGCTGCTGCGACTGGTGTGACCGGGTGGTTTGTTTGTTTGTTTTTTGATGTTGTTTGTTTGTTTTTTGTAGAGGTCCTCCTGGGTGGGGTTGGGTTGAGTGGGGTGGGGCGGGATGGGTACCTTCTGGGGGTACAGTAGCTCCCGGAATATGGTCGCTGCAGGCCCCGAGCCTGGTGGACATCAGGCCCTCCTGCCCATTGTTGGCTCCCAGGTAGCGGGGATGCCTATTGCAGCCAGTCCCTGGCTGCCCTCTCTGGGGGAGAGTAGCTCCCCCGTTATATATCCCCATACCCCTCTCCCTTCTGGCTCCTGTACACAGCACACACTCACACATGAAGGGTTTTGGGGGCGTGTGTGTTCGGTGGGGTGCAGTGGATGGGGCCACGTAGGTGGTCCCCTTTGGTTGCACTCTGCAGTTCCCTGCCCCTGTTTTAATTACACCTTAGACATTAGTACTTATCAAACACACTCACACACACACATTAGGTCTTGGGGGGTGGTTACACTGAGTGGCATCTGGTGGGCGGGGCTCTTTGGGTATGTAGGCTGCCCAGAGTGCCGCGCTCCCAGTTCTACAAGTTTGGCTGCCCCTCAATTTTAATTGCTCACTATTAGAAAATATTGAAGAGCCAGAAGGGTGAGGGGAGGGGTCTTCTTCGCACACCCCTGCTTCCTGGTGTCTGCTCGGGGCAGGAGGGGCCAGGAGGATTAATTAATTGTTCTGCTGGTTCGGGGTCTGTGGCTGCTGGGGGGTTGCTGGCCTCCTGGTGTGCCCGCTGCACTACACCCCAGCAGAGTCGAGGGAGGTAGGATGTGTGGATGTGTAGATGTATGGGACGTGAAAGTGTGTGTGGTAATGATTGGGCCTGGATCTGGGACTTGCTGTCGCCTGGCCTGCCTGTGTTTCTCCCGATGGGGCATCAGCGTTGCCTCTCCCCACTGCTCGCGACTTCACCCACCTGTGGGCACGTCTTGACTCCCAGGGCACTTGGCCAGGGGCGCTGGGGCAGGCGCTGACCCACTTTGTGGCTGTCTGGGGCGCTTGGCCCTCCTGGGTATTGGGTGGGGCCTCTGCCGGGGGGTTTGGGGGCGCTCGGGCTCCTGGGGCCCAGGTCCAGTGCACGGCCCATGTCTGGGCGGCTGGGGCCTGGCGGGGTCGGTGGGCTGTTACCCCTGGTTCCCGGAGTGCCTCTGCCCTATGCTTATGGGGGCTCTTTCCGGGGGGCTTCCTCTGCAGTCTTCTGGGTGGATGCGTGGTTGCCCCTGCGGTGGGCTGCCTGGGTTCTGTGCTCTGTGGGGGCTGCTGGTGGCCTGGGTCTTGTGGCCCTCTCTGCCTGCTTCTGATTGCTTGGGGGGGGGGGCTGTGGATTGTGGCCCTGTACGCTTATACACTCATAACTAAGCACGGTTATCATGTAGGTCCTGTGCCATGGGTGTTGCATGTTCTCACACACACACACACACATTCATTAGTCCAGTAGCATGGTCACTAAGCAGTTGATGTATTATCATGTCGTCTCAGGTCAGCTATATCCACAGCTGTGTTGTATGCGATTGCCGCTTCTTGTGTTTGTTTTTGTTTGTTTGTGTGTTTGTTTTTTCTCTGCTTGTCTGCTTTCAGGTGCTCCTGGTGGCGCTAAGGCTGGATTCCCCTCATAGGCCATGGATTGTTGTCTGTTTTGTTTTTTACAGGTGTAGCAGCTGGTTGTCTGGTTTTTGTTTCTATTTTTGTTCTGTTTCCTCTTCTTTCCTCTTCTTCTTTCCTTGTCCCCCGGTCCGGTTCAGTTCAGTTCATGTCATATATTGTAAACAGAAATAAATAAATGGGCATCAAGGGGAGCTTTACATTTATAAAACTTCCCTTGGCAAAACAAATCTGTTTGGCATCAAAGGTATTCAGACTACAATTCTTCTGACATAATGCTGAACAGGACAAGGGGAAAAAAAAGTAAAGAAGACAGTTCTGCCGAAAGCCAGGGATAGACCTGTTCTAAGTTCTATACTTTTTAAAAGGGGCGTGTTTATCAACTATGGAATTAGAAGATTTACAAAAATGGTCAAGTGCTAGATCTTCATCTGGGATTTTAACAGTGTCATATAACTATTCAACAGATCAGTTAAAAAAAAGCCTGCTCATGGAGATGTTTCAGGATCTGGATACCAAGCGTGGACCTAATGTTTTCATTTTTGCAATTCTGATACAGGCTATAGAGCAGTGATAACTAACACCAAGTTCAGATACTGCGGATTTTCTACCTTTGATTTGTTAAAATTGAGCCAATCAGGGACAACCTTGAAGGATCTCTTTGGTTTTGTAGGATCAGTAATTACCTGAGAAAGGTTGATATTGGTACACACCTTTTTTAAATGATCAGAGGCAGAGTTCAACTTGTTTAAATTAAAATTGCCACACAGAGATTGGGTTTAGGCCACATGCACACAGAATGACATCAACAAATATAAGAAATATTAAACATTTACACATAGATTTTTGAATATATGTAGAGGAATGATACTTTGAAATGTGCTCATTGCGGAGTTATGATCAGTTGAGTAATGAAGGTTGAACTATTCTGGGAAAGAGGTTCTATTCCCAGCATCATGATGGACACTCCTGATATAGAAGGTTTCGCTAACGCATTGGAATTGTTTTACTATTTTCATATGCATGTGCAATGAAGAATTGCTTGCTGCTGATAAATGCAAAGAAGAACAGCTTACACATAGATGCTCACATATAGGCTGCGGAATGCAATGAAGACCTGCTTATCCAGTAAAGTTCAATGTCAATGTGTAATATTCAATTAGGATTTGCAAAACAGTGAAGTTAAACAATGAATGGGTCCATAGTCGGTATGAGAAGACTACAGGAATATTTACCTGGGTGTACGTTCAAACAGAGATGAGAAAATTGCGATAAATAATTGTTTGTTTGTTTGTTAGTATGTATAGGAATGTTATGTGTATAAACTGTGTTGAGTTATAGTTACTCAGTAGTGTCTCAGTGAAACAACCGACGGGGGAAGCCTTGCGGTGACAACAAAAGCAGTGTTTTACTGATCAGTCAAGTTGCTCCAGTGTACTCCATACAAACTGGTTGGCTACTGAAGGGATAGAAAATGGGGAATACTTGTTTTAAAGCAAACAAGGAATTAGATGGGAAAAATACATGTTTTAACGGGACCCAGACAATATTAAATACTCAGACAGATGGGAGAAGAAGTGTAGTTTTGTAGGAAATCACAAAATTATTACATAGAATTAGTGAAATCAATTGAAGAATGCCTTTCTGAAGAGCTGTTTACCACAGATGAGCAGCTTTGCGACCAAGCACATTGTAGATCGCTTTACTGCCAAAATGATCTAATTTAATGGATTGGTTTAGACATGCATAACAGCATTTTAAGAACAAAGAGAGAAACAAAAAGGGACAACGCTTCATGGTGGAAGGTGATGTATAAATAACTGTGTATATGATGAAGGGGGTGGCAACACCCATTCCGAAATCCCGCCATTCCGACATCCCGCTATTCCGACATCCCACCATTCCGACATACCACCATTCCGACATCCCACCATTCCGACATACCACCATTCCGACATGCAAACGTCCCACCATTCCGACGTTCAAATGTCCCACCATTCCGACAAGGCTTTCTGTATAAGGAAATGTGTGTTACTCAACAGGTGAGTCCCTTCTTTCTGTTCATGCAATTTATATGTTTAACACATGTTTATAGACAAGCGTTATTAAAAACACAAAGTCTCGGCAACTGGAGGAGGAGAAGCAGTCCGCGGTGGTTTTCAATCACACACTCCAATGCCACTTGTTTCAACTTCCGAAAATTTAATCCAGGAAAAAAAGGCTTACAAACATGGACCAAAACGGCTCCATAACACGCACAAGAATCCAAAAGAAACGAAAGTTAACTAAAAGAAAGCAAATAAACAGTATGAAGTGGTCAAAATTGGTTTTACGCATGCCTATGTGCGTCTGGCACATGCGTCTTCGGGCTCTCCCACGTTGGTTTGTGGATGAAAGCTATATGTTCAGCTGTAATGTCATGTAAAAACAATCTCTACATGACATTTACTCCCAGGTGTGACCAGTTAGGTCCTTAAGATATCAACAGGCTGTATAAAGCTACAACCGTTGCGGCTGTGTGTTTGTGCCAAATGCGCAAAACCCATCCGCGCTTCCCAAAATTGGAGTGAGTACTCATAAATCACGTGAATAACATGAATAAACGTTTTTACTGCATTTTGTTGTGTTTTATACATTCTATGCTGTCATTTCTATCTTCTCCTATTGGCAAGGCAAGGCAGAGTGCTCGCAACTGTGTCCTGTGCAGTAGCCGTGATATCTGTAATTGCAATTATTACTTTTGCATATGATGACAGCGTGCAAAAGACGCATGGGCTCTGTGGAGAGCTCCGCTCCAGCTGGCTGCTGTGACAGCTCACTGACACTGTATTTCTGCTTAATCAGTTTCAGTCTCGCCAGAGTTACATTAATATCTGTATTTTTATATTTGAAATTCAGGGGATTTTGATAATAGATTATTAAAGTTTGTTTGCGAGGCTGTGGCCTCTGCATGTGCAAAGCTTGTGCGCCAAACTTTAGGGCGTATTTGCGCCGGCATATCATTAGTGCAAAATGTTTTGGGTAAAAAATAGGCTATTAAAAGCAACTGTCGGAATGGCGGTATGTTAAAAAAAACAAAAAACATACCGCCATTCCGACCATAGGAGGAAAAAAGTGTCGGAATGGTGAGACGTTTGATAAAAAATTAAGTGTCGCCATTCCGACAATTGGAGACCCATGTCGGAATGGCGAGATGTCGGAATGGCAGCATGTAACCATGATGAAGGAGAGACCATTTGAGCAACACAGCCATTTCGCAGCACAGGGACAGCAATCCAAGTTACAGGATCTCCCACGTGGTATCACCTGTCACATTGTGTCAAGGCATCAAAAGAAGAAAAAATCACCAAACTCAAGGACAAAAAGACAAAGACTCCGGTGAACGAAGACAGAGGACTGACAAACCAGAAATACAAAAGGATTCTCGATATCAAGATCCAGAAGAAGAGGCTAACAATGCCACGAACACTTATGATGCTGGGAATGATGCCAGCAATGAACAGAGAAGAAGATTCAGTGTCATCAATCTGCATTACGTGCCTCTAATGAGGGGGTGAATATAGAATCCTCAACGATTACAACGTCTCTGGGAACTGTGACAACAACAAGGTTTAAACCATTTTGATATATATTGTAACCTATTGTCTAAGGAATAGTGCTGAAAATGAGGTAAATCTAATCCACCACTGTCCTTGGTCTTCTGTAGGGTTTTTAAACTAATACGTGGTGGTTTGTTTTTCCACAGAAATTTGGAGATGCATGAATCTAGTGACTTAAACCAAGTAGCAGATGGTTTTATGGGGATCATTGAGAACAAATAGTTAACTTTTGGTAGTATCATCATTTTAATGGATGTAACTCTCCCCATAAGTGATATAGGTAAGGACTTCCAACGAGAGATCGTCCTCTACTGTCTTTAATAATTGCACATAATTTAGCTTTGTTAGCTCTGAGAGCCTGGAGGAAATGTTTATGCCTAAATATCTAATATTTCCTGACTGTAAAGTGATCGCAGGTATATTATGGACCCTACAGTTAATGGGCAGAACTGTGGTCTTAGACCAGTTGATAGAGTAGTCAGAAAGTGCTGAGAATTTATTTATGAGTGTGATCGTGTGACTGAGAGACGTCTGTGAGTTCTGAAGGAAAAGTAATACATCATCAGCATAAAGACTTATTTTATGCTCAATATTTTGGGATTAATTACTCACAAACGGGTAAGAAAAGGTAGTATTGCCAGACCATACATGATCAAAACAGGGAGCGGAGGTGGTTCAGCTGCAAGGTGTGAATGTCTGACTATAGTTTGTAAAAAGCGGGTAAGATAAGGTGCGAATGCCCGACAATGTATGATCAAAAGAGGGAGCGGAGTGTTTTGGCTACAAGAAGGTTTGAATATCCGACCATAGTTTGTAAAAAGCGGGTAAGAAAAGGTTACCATACATCATCAAAAGCAGGAGTGGATGTGTTCGGCTACAAGAAGATTTGAATGTCCATCAATAATTGCTTTAAAACATGAAAAAAAATTTTCGAATATCAAACCGCACATGATCATAAGCGGGAGAGGAGTTGTTCAGCTGCAAGAAGGTGTGAATGTCCACCCATAATTACTGAAAAATGGGTAAGAAAAGGTGAAAATGCCCAACCATACATCATCAAAAGCAGGAGTGGATGTGTTCGGCTACAAGAAAGTTTGAATGTCCGACCATAGTTTGTAAAAAGCGGGTAAGAAAAGGTTCGAATGCCCGAACATAGACATTCAAAAGAGGGAGCGGAGGTGTTCCGCTGTAAGAAGGTGTAAATGTCCGACCATAGCTGGTAAAAAACGGGTAAGAAAAGGTTAAAATACCCGACTGTACACAATCAATAGGGGGAGCGGAGTTGTTTGGCTACAAGAAGGTGTGAACGTCCGACCACGGTTTGTAAAAAGCGGGTAAGAAAAGGTTCGAATGCCCGAATATATACCATCAAAAGTGGAAGTGGATGTGTTCGGCTGCAAGAAGGTGTGAACGTCCGACCAAAGTTTGTAAAAAGCAGTTAAGAAAAGGTTCGAATATCCAACCAAACATAATCAAAAGCGGGAGCAGAGCTGTTCGACTGCAAGTAGGTGTGAATGTCAGATCATAATTTGCAAAAAGCTGATGAGAAAGGGTGAGAATGCCCGGCTATACACCAACAAATGCGGGAGCGGAAGTGTTCGGCTGTGAGTAGGTGTGAATTTCCAACCATAATTGCTGAAAAATGTGTTAGAACAGACTAGAATGCCGGACAAGACATCATCAAATGCGGGAGCGGAGTTGTTCGGCTGTGAGTAGGTGTGAATCTCCGAGCATAGTTTTTAAAAAGGGGGTAAGAATAGGTTCGAATGCCCGAACATACACTATCAAAACAGGGAGCTGATGTGGCTCAGCTGCAAGGTGTGAATGTCTGACTATAGTTTGTAAATAAGGTGCGAATGCCCAACAATGTATAATCAAAAGAGGGAGCGGAGGTTTTCGGCTACAAGAAGGTTTGAATGTCCGACCATAGTTTGTAAAAAGCGGGTAAGAAAAGGTTCAAATGCCTGACTATACACCATCAAAAGCGGGAGCAGAGGTGTTCCGCTGTAAGACGGTGTGAATGTCCGACCATAGTTGGTAAAAAGCGGGTAAGAAAAGGTTAAAATACCCGACTGTACACAATCAATAGCGGGAGAGGAGGTGTTCAGCTGCAAGAAGGTGTGAATGTCCACCCATAATTACTGAAAAATGGGTAAGAAAAGGTGCGAATGCCAAACCATACATTATCAAAAGCAGGTGTGAATGTCAGATCATAATTTGCAAAAAGCTGATGAGAAAGGGTGAGAATGCCCGACTATACACCATCAAATGCGGGAGCGGAGTTGTTCGGCTGTGAGTAAGTGTGAATCTCCGACCATAATTGCTGAAAAATGTGTTAGAAAAGGTAAGAATGCCGGTCCATACATCATCAAAAGCGGGAGAGGTGGTGTTCGGCTGCAAGTAGGTGTGAATGTGCAGCCATAATTACTAACAAACGGGTAAGAAAAGGTAGTATTGCCAGACCATACATGATCAAAACAGGGAGCGGAGGTGGTTCAGCTGCAAGAAGGTGTGAATGTCCGACTAAAGTTCAAATATATTAACAAAAGCGGGAGGAGAGGTCTTCGGATGAGAGTGGTTGAGAATTTCCAACCATAATCTATAAAATGCGGTGAAAAAAAAGGTGTGATAGAACACTAAAAGGTGGAGCGGAAGTGTTCGGCTGCAAGAAGGTGTGAATGTCCGACTATATTTGGTGAAAAGCAGGTGAAGCAAGGTCTGAATGCCCAACCTTACATCATCAAAAGCGAGATCAGAGGTGTTTGGCTGCATGAAGGCCATAGTTTGCCAAAAGCGGGTAAGCTGCGAATGACCGACTAAATATCAACAAAAGGTCTTCGGATGCAAGTGGGTGTGAATATCCCACCATACAAGTATGGTGGAGAGGAAGCTGTGAACAGCCGACCACAGTTGGCAAAAAGCGGGTGAGAAAAGGTGTGAATGTCCAACCATACATGATCAAAACAGGGAGCGGAGGTGTTTGGCTGTGACAAGGTGTGAATGTCCACCCAAAATTAATGAAAAGCGGGCAACAAGTAGGTTTGAATGCCCAACCATACATCATCAAAAGCAGGAGTGGATATGTTCGGCTACAAGAAAGTTTGAATGTCCGAGCATAGTTTGTAAAAAGCGGGTAAGAAAAGGTTCGAATGCCCAAACATACACCATCAAAAGAGGGAGCGGAGGTGTTCCGCTGTAAGAAGGTGTGAATGTCCGACCATAGTTGGTAAAAAACGGGTAAGAAAAGGTTAAAATACCCGACTGTACACAATCAATAGGGGGGAGCGGAGTTGTTCGGCTACAAGAAGGTGTGAAAGTCCAACCATGGTTTGTAAAAAGCTGGTAAGAAAATGTTCGAATGCCCGAATATATACCATCAAAAGCGGAAGCGGAGGTGTTCGACTGCAAGTAGGTGTGAATGTCCAGCCATAATTACTCACAAACGGGTAAGAAAAGGTAGTATTGCCAGACCATACATGATCAAAACAGGGAGCTGAGGTGGTTCAGCTGCAAGGTGTCTGACTATAGTTTGTAAAAAGCGGGTAAGACAAGGTGCGAATGCCCGACAATATATGATCAAAAGAGGGAGTGGAGGTCTTCGGCTGCAAGGTCTGAATGTCCAACCATAATTTCTAAAAACCGGGTAAGAAAAGGCTTGAAATTCCGACTATACACAATCAAAAGCGGGAGCGGGAGGTTTTCAGCTGCAAATCCTTCACTCAAACCAAGTGAAAACTGCTTTGTCCTTCATATTTATCAATGTCTAGATCGACTTCAACAAAGAACAACATTGTACTTTGCAGTAAAGAAAGAGCAAATCAAAAGTTTTAGGAATCCGAGAATAAGCCTATTTTCATGAGTTCTGCACGATTATTGATTTTACTATAAATGAATGCCTTCACTCAAACTATGTTAAAACTGCTTTGTCCTTCATATTTATCAATGTCTAGATTGACTTCAACAAAGAACAACACTGGATTTTGCAGTAGAAGAAAGAGCAACACTGAAGGATCAGTAATCCGAGAATAAGCTTCTTTTCATACGTTCTGCATGATTTGGGATTTTATGTATAAAATGAATTCCTTTACTCAAACTATGTTAAAACTGCTTTGTCCTTCATATTTATCAATGTCTAGATTGACTTCAACAAAGAACAACATTGTATTTAGCAGTAGAAGAAATAGCAACACTGAAGGATCAGGAATCCGAAAACAAGCTTATTTTCATACGTTCTGCTTGATTTGGGATTTTGCTATAAAATTAATTCCTTCACTCAAACAAAGTGGAAACTGCTTTGTCCTTCATATTTATCAATGTCTATATCGATTTCAACAAAGAACAAGGCTGTATTTTGCAGTATAGGAAAGAGCAACACTGGAGGATCAGGAATCCGAGAATAAGCTTACTTTCATGAGTCCTGCACGATTTCGGATTTTCCTATAAAATATATTGCTTTGCTCAAACCAAGTTGAAATTACTTTGTCCTTCATAGTTATCCATGTCTAAAATGTATCAAGCATAAAGTTCCTCATATTATCCTGAATGAGAAAGAAGCATCCCTTTGGTTGAGCAATACGTTCCTTATGCGGAGTTATGCATGATTTCGGATTTTGCTATAAAATTCATTCCTTCACACCTTTTTTTTCACCGCATTTTATAGATTATGGTTGGAAATTTCAACCACTCTAATCCGAAGACCTCTCCTCCCGCTTTTGTTAATATATTTGAACTTTAGTTGGACATTCACCCCTTTTTGCAGCTAAACCACCTCCGCTCCCTGTTTTGATCATGTATGGTCTGGCAATATTACATTTTCTTACCCGTTTGTGAGTAATTATGGCTGGATATTGACACCTACTTGCAGCTGAACACAATCTCTCTCGCTTTTAATTATGTTTGGATATTCGAACCTTTTCTTTACTGCTTTTTGCCAACTTTGGTCGGACGTTCACACCTTCTTGCAGCCGAACACCTCCGCTTCCGCTTTTGATGGTATATATTCGGGCATTCGAACCTTTTCTTACCAGCTTTTTACAAACGATGGATGGACTTTCACACCTTCTTGTAGCCGAACAACTCCGCTCCCGCTATTGATTGTGTACAGTCGGGTATTTTAACCTTTTCTTACCCGCTTTTTACCAACTATGGTCGGACATTCACACCGTCTTACAGCGGAACATCTCCGCTCCCGCTTTTGATGGTGTATAGTCAGGCATTTGAACCTTTTCTTACCCGCTTTTTACAAACTATGGTCGGATATTCAAACCTTCTTGTAGCCAAAACACTCCGCTCCCTCTTTTGATCATACATTGTCGGGCATTCGCACCTTATCTTACCCGCTTTTTACAAACTATAGTCAGACATTCACACCTTGCAGCTGAACCACCTCAGCTCCCTGTTTTGATCATGTATGGTCTGGCAATACTACCTTTTCTTACCCCTTTGTGAGTAATTATGGCTGGACATTCCCACCTACTTGCAGTCGAACAGCTCTGCTCCCGCTTTTTATTATGTTTGGTTGGATATTCGAACCTTTTCTTAACTGCTTTTTACAAACTTTGGTCGGACGTTCACACCTTCTTGCAGCCGAACACCTCCGCTTCCGCTTTTGATGGTATATATTCGGGCATTCGAACCTTTTCTTACCAGCTTTTTACAAACCATGGTTGGACTTTCACATCTTCTTGTAGCCGAACAACTCCGCTCCCCCTATTGATTGTGTACAGTCGGGTATTTTAACCTTTTCTTACCCACTTTTTACCAACTATGGTCGGACATTCACACCTTCTTACAGCGGAACACCTCCGCTCCCTCTTTTAATGGTGTATGTTTGGGCATTCGAACCTTTTCTTACCCGCTTTTTACAAACTATGCTCGGACATTGAAACCTTCTTGTAGCCGAACACATCCACTCCTTCTTTTGATTATGTATAGTTGGGCATTCGCACCTTTTCTTACCCATTTTTCAGTAATTATGGGTGTACATTCACACCTTCTTGCAGCCAAACACCTCCGCTCCCTCTTTTGATCATACATTTTCGGGCATTAGCACCTTTTCTTACCCGCTTTTTACAAACCATGGTCGGACTTTCACACCTTTTAGTAGCCGAACAACTCCGCACCCGCTACTGATTGTGTACAGTCGGGTATTTTAACCTTTTCTTACCCGTTTTTTACCAACTATGGTCGGACATTCACACCTTCTTACAGCGGAACACCTCCGCTCCCTCCTTTGATGGTGTATGTTCGGGCATTCAAACCTTTTCTTACCCGCTTTTTACAAACTATGGTCAGATGTTCAAACCTTCTTGTAGCCGAACATATCCACTCCTGCTTTTGATGATGTATGGTTGGGCATTCGAACCTACTTGTTGCCCGCTTTTCATTAATTATGGGTGGACATTCACACCTTGTCTCAGCCAAACACCTCCGCTCCCTGTTTTGATCATGTATGGTTTGACATTCGCACCTTTGCTTACCCTCTTTTTATACTGATTGCTCAAGATTAAGTTGTTCTTTCTCAAACTACAAAATTTTTTTAATTGTTGAAACTTGATTTGAAGTGGATAAATAAGGAAGACAAACAGTTTTAAGTCAGGCTGATAGCAATTAATTTTATAGCAAAATCTGTATTTCGTCATTTGTCGAGAGATGCTTATTGCTGAAGAAGTTCTTTCTCATTCTACAAAGTACAACGTTGTTTATCATTGAAACTTGATTAGACATGAATAAATATGAAGGACAAAGCAGTCTTAACATGGTTTGAGTTAAGGAATTCGTTTTATAGGAGAATCCGAATTCGTGCATAACTCGTAAAATAGAGCTTATTTTCGGATTCCTGAAGAATGAGTCTGGTTCTTTCTCATAATACAAAGTTTGTTGTTTATTGTTGAAACTTCATCAGACCGTTAGATATAGTCGGACTCACCTCGACGCACGGCTTGGGATCTGGAACCAGTACTCTTGAGAGGGGTTGGACTCTCTTCCACTCTGGAGTTGCCCGTGGTGAGAGGCGCAGAGCAGGTGTGGGCATACTTATTGCCCCCCGGCTGTGTGCCAGTACATTGGGGTTTACCCCAGTGAACGAGAGGGTAGCCTCCCTCCGCCTTTGGGTGGGGGGACGAGTCCTGACTGTTGTTTGTGCCTATGCGCCAAACAGCAGTTCAGAGTACCTACCCTTTTTGGAGTCTCTGGGGGAGGCACTGGAGAATGCTCCTACCGGAGACTCCCTCATTCTGCTGGGGGACTTCAATGCTCACGTGGGCAATGACAGTGAGACCTGGAGGGGTGTGATTGGGAGGAACGGCCCCCCCGATCTGAATCAGAGTGGTGTTATGTTGTTGGACTTCTGTGCCAGTCATAGACTGTCCATAACGAACACCATGTTCAGGCATAAGGGTGTCCATATGTGCACTTGGCACAAGGACACCCTTGGCCGCAGTTCGATGATCGACTTTGTGGTTGTATCATCGGACTTGCGGCCGTATGTCCTGGACACTCGGGTGAAGAGAGGGGCGGAGCTGTCAACTGATCACCACCTGGTGGTGAGTTGGCTCCGCTGGTGGGGGAGGATGCCGATCAGACCTGGCAGGCCCAAACGTATTGTGAGGGTCTGCTGGGAGCGTTTGTCAGAATCCCCCGTCAGAAGGAGCTTTAACTCCCACCTCCGGCAGAGCTTCAACCATATTTGAGGTGGGGGACATTGAGTCCGAATGGGTCATGTTCCGTGACTCCATTGCCGAGGCAGCTGGTCGGAGT
Organism: Leuresthes tenuis; assembly: GCF_036924035.1. Lineage (NCBI taxonomy): Eukaryota > Metazoa > Chordata > Actinopteri > Atheriniformes > Atherinopsidae > Leuresthes > Leuresthes tenuis. The sequence continues at coordinate 141,191 of NW_027325398.1, read as the reverse complement.
TGTGGCCGTAAGGTGGTCGGTGCCTGTCGTGGCGGCAACCCTCGAACCGGCTGGTGGACACCAGTGGTGAGGGAAGCCGTCAAGCTGAAGAAGGAGTCCTATCGGGCCTTTTTGGCCAGTGGGACCCTGGAAGAAGCTGATAGGTACCGACGGGCCAGACGGGCCGCGGCTTCGGCGGTTGCTGAGGCAAAAACTCGGGCCTGGGAGGAGTTCGGTGAGACCATGGAGAACGATTTCCGGACGGCCTCGAAAAGATTCTGGTCCACCATCCGGCGTCTCAGGGGGGGGGAAGCGGCTCACAGTCAACACTGTTTACAGTGGGGACGGGGCTTTGCTGACCTCAACTAGGGATGTTGTGAGTCGGTGGGGGGAGTACTTCGAGGAACTCCTCAATCCTACCAACACGTGCTCGGAAGAGGCAGAGTCGGAGAGCTCGGAGACGGGGCCTCCCATTTCTGGGGCTGAGGTTGCCGAGGTGGTTAAAAAGCTCCTCGGTGGCAAGGCCCCGGGGGTGGATGAGGTCCGACCTGAGTTTCTCAAGGCTCTGGATGTTGTAGGGCTGTCTTGGCTGACACGCCTCTGCAGTATCGCGTGGACATCGGGGACAGTGCCTCTGGACTGGCAGATTGGGGTGGTGGTCCCCCTCTATACCCTCGGCAGGATCCTGGAGGGTGCATGGGAGTTCGCCCAACCAGTCTACATGTGTTTTGTGGACTTGGAGAAAGCGTTCGACCGTGTCCCTTGTGGAGTCCTGTGAGGGGTGCTCCGGGAATATGGAGTGCCGGACCCCTTGATAGGGGCCGTTCGGTCTCTGTATGACCGGTGCCAGAGTTTGGTCCGCATTGCCGGCAGTAAGTCGGATACGTTTCCGGTGAGAGTTGGACTCCGTCAGGGCTGCCCTTTGTCACCGATTCTGTTCCTAACTTTTATGGACAGAATTTCTTGGCGGAGCCAGGGCGTTGAGGGTGTCCCATTTGGCGACCTCAGAATCGGGTCTCTGCTTTTTGCAGATGATGTGGTTCTGTTAGCGTCGTCAGGCCGCGACCTTCAGCTCTCACTGGAGTGATTCGCAGCCGAGTGTGAAGCGGCTGGGATGAGAATCAGCACCTCCAAATCCGAGACTATGATTCTCAGCCGGAAAAGGGTGGAATGCTCTCTCCGGGTCGGGAATGAGATCCTTCCCCAAGAGGAGGAGTTCAAGTATCTCGGGGTCTTGTTCACGAGTGACGGACGAATGGAGCGGGAGATTGACGGGCGGATAGGTGCGGCGCCTGCAGTGTTGCAGGCTCTGCACCGACCCGTCGTTGTGAAGAGGGAGCTGAGCCAGAAGGCGAAGCTCTCTACTTACTGGTCAATCTACGTTCCCATCCTCACCTATGGTCACGAGTTGTGGGTAGTGACCGAAAGAACAAGATCGCGAATACAAGCGGCCGAAATGGGTATCCTCCGCAGGGTGTCTGGGCTCTCCCTTAGAGATAGGGTGAGAAGCTCAGTCATCCGGGAGGGGCTCGGAGTAGAACCGCTGCTCCTCCGCATTGAGAGGAGTCAGATGAGGTGGGTCGGGCATCTGGTTAGGATGCCCCCTGGGCGCCTCCCTGGGGAGGTGTTCCAGGCACGTCCCACTGGGAGGAGACCCCGGGGGAGACCCAGGACACGTTGGAGAGACTATGTCTCTCGGCTGGCCTGGGAACGCCTCGGGGTCCCCCCGGAAGAGCTGGAGGAAGTGGCTGGGGACAGAGACGTCTGGGTTTCTCTGCTCAAGCTGCTGCCCCCGCGACCCGACCCCCGGATAAGCGGCAGATGATGGATGGATGGATGGATATATCCTCCACCAACCAGACTTACAACCCCCGACTAGGGTAGCAGAATTTCTAAGCAGCTGTACCCCAAAACTACTATCAAAAATATATAAATTATTGTCTAAGATAGATGACACAATGTCTCTTCCATCCTCAAAATGGGAGGCAGATTTATCCATCAGTTCTGGTCATAGCTTCTAACCACAAATATGTTTGAACACCTTCATAAAGACTCGAAATCCTAATTTACAGCTCATACAATACAAAATCCTTCATAGAACACACTATACAGGACAAAGGATGTTCAGGATGGGTCTAACACACTCAAACATCTGCTCACATTGCACAGATAACACACCTGATGATTACGCACACGCTTTGTGGTTTTTCTGCGCCTGTCCAGAAGTTCTGGCTTGAAGTCTGTGAGGACCTATCAACATGGCTAAAGTGTAGCATCCCTGCATGCCCCACACTGTGCATACTGGGTGACTTAGACAACATCAACATGGAAATTAACTCAGCACACATGGTTGTCACAGTGTTATGTATCGCAAAGAAAACTATTCTCATGAACTGGAAAGCGAAGAACAATCTGTGTATTAACCAGTTTAGAAATTTTCTTTTAGATTATATTAGCATGGAAACAATGTCTGCCTCCTCAAAACATCAATTGGCTGAATTTCATTCTCTCTGGTCCCCTCTGATTAGTTTTATCACATAGTGGTGGTGGTGGGTTGCTGGGTGATGGTGGGTCTCAGGCCCGGGCTGCTGCGACTGGTGTGACCGGGTGGTTTGTTTGTTTGTTTTTTGATGTTGTTTGTTTGTTTTTTGTAGAGGTCCTCCTGGGTGGGGTTGGGTTGAGTGGGGTGGGGCGGGATGGGTACCTTCTGGGGGTACAGTAGCTCCCAGAATATGGTCGCTGCAGCCTCGAGCCTGGTGGACATCAGGCCCTCCTGCCCATTGTTGGCTCCCAGGTAGCGGGGATGCCTATTGCAGCCAGTCCCTGGCTGCCCTCTCTGGGGGAGAGTAGCTCCCCCGGTATATATCCCCATACCCCTCTCCCTTCTGGCTCCTGTACACAGCACACACTCACACATGAAGGGTTTTGGGGGCGTGTGTGTTCGGTGGGGTGTAGTGGATGGGGCCACGTAGGTGGTCCCCTTTGGTTGCACTCTGCAGTTCCCTGCCCCTGTTTTAATTACACCTTAGACATTACTACTTATCAAACACACTCACACACACACATTAGGTCTTGGGGGTGGTTACACTGAGTGGCATCTGGTGGGCGGGGCTCTTTGGGTATGTAGGCTGCCCAGAGTGCCGCGCTCCCAGTTCTACAAGTTTGGCTGCCCCTCAATTTTAATTGCTCACTATTAGAAAATATTGAAGAGCCAGAAGGGTGAGGGGAGGGGTCTTCTTCGCACACCCCTGCTTCCTGGTGTCTGCTCGGGGCAGGAGGGGCCAGGAGGATTAATTAATTGTTCTGCTGGTTCGGGGTCTGTGGTGGCTGGGGGGTTGCTGGCCTCCTGGTGTGCCCGCTGCACTACACCCCAGCAGAGTCGAGGGAGGTAGGATATGTGGATGTGTGGATGTATGGGACGTGAAAGGGTGTGTGGTAATGATTGGGCCTGGATCTGGGACTTGCTGTCGCCTGGCCTGCCTGTGTTTCTCCCGATGGGGCATCAGCGTTGCCTCTCCCCACTGCTCGCGACTTCACCCACCTGTGGGCACGTCTTGACTCCCAGGGCACTTGGCCAGGGGCGCTGGGGCAGGCGCTGACCCACTTTGTGGCTGTCTGGGGCGCTTGGCCCTCCTGGGTATTGGGTGGGGCCTCTGCCGGGGGGTTTGGGGGCGCTCGGGCTCCTGGGGCCCAGGTCCAGTGCACGGCCCATGTCTGGGCGGCTGGGGCCTGGCGGAGTCGGTGGGCTGTTACCCCTGGTTCCCGGAGTGCCTCTGCCCTATGCTTATGGGGGCTCTTTCCAGGGGCTTCCTCTGCAGTCTTCTGGGTGGATGCGTGGTTGCCCCTGCGGTGGGCTGCCTGGGTTCTGTGCTCTGTGGGGGCTGCTGGTGGCCTGGGTCTTGTGGCTCTCTCTGCCTGCTTCTGATTGCTTGGGGGGGGGGGGGGGGGGGGGGGGGGGGCTGTGGATTGTTGCCCTGTACGCTTATACACTCATAACTAAGCACGGTTATCATGTAGGTCCTGTGCCATGGGTGTTGCATGTTCTCACACACACACACACACATTCATTAGTCCAGTAGCATGGTCACTAAGCAGTTGATGTATAATCATGTCGTCTCAGGTCATCTATATCCACAGCTGTGTTGTATGCGATTGCCGCTTCTTGTGCTTGTTTTTGTTTGTTTGTGTGTTTGTTTTTTCTCTGCTTGTCTGCTTTCAGGTGCTCCTGGTGGCGCTAAGGCTGGATTCCCCTCAGAGGCCATGGATTGTTGTCTGTTTTGTTTTTTACAGGTGTAGCAGCTGGTTGTCTGGTTTTTGTTTCTATTTTTGTTCTGTTTCCTCTTCTTTCCTCTTCTTCTTTCCTTGTCCCCCGGTCCGGTTCAGTTCAGTTCATGTCATATATTGTAAACAGAAATAAATAAATGGGCATCAAGGGGAGCTTTACATTTATAAAACTTCCCTTGGCAAAGCAAATCTGTTTGGCATCAAAGGTATTCAGACTACAATTCTTCTGACATAATGCTGAACAGGACAAGGGGAAAAAAAAAAAAAAGTAAAGAAGACAGTTCTGCCGAAAGTCAGGGACTAGACCTGTTCTAAGTTCTATACTTTTTAAAAGGGGCATGTTTATCAACTATGGAATTAGAAGATTTACAAAAATGGTCAAGTGCTAGATCTTCATCTGAGATTTAACAGTGTCATATAACTATTCAACAGATCAGTTAAAAAAAAGCCTGCTCATGGAGATGTTTCAGGATCTGGATACCAAGCGTGGACCTAATGTTTTCATTTTTGCAATTCTGATACAGGCTATTGAGCAGTGATAACTAACACCAAGTTCAGATACTGCGGATATTCTACCTTTGATTTGTTAAGATTGAGCCAATCAGGGACAACCTTGAAGGATCTCTTTGGTTTTGTAGGATCAGTAATTACCTGAGAAAGGTTGATATTGGTACACACCTTTTTTAAATGATCAGAGGCAGAGTTCAACTTGTTTAAATTAAAATTGCCACACAGAGATTGGGTTTAGGCCACATGCACACAGAATGACATCAACAAATATAACAAATATTAAACATTTACACATAGATTTTTGAATACATGTAGAGGAATGATACTTTGAAATGTGCTCATTGCGGAATTATGATCAGTTGAGTAATGAAGGTTGAACTATTCTGGGAAAGAGGTTCTATTCCCAGCATCATGATGGACACTCCTGATATAGAAGGTTTCGCTAACGCATTGGAATTGTTTTACTATTTTCATATGCATGTGCAATGAAGAATTGCTTGCTGCTGATAAATGCAAAGAAGAACAGCTTACACATAGATGCTCACATATAGGTTGCTGAATGCAATGAAGACCTGCTTATCCAGTAAAGTTCAATGTCAATGTGTAATATTCAATTAGGATTTGCAAAACAGTGAAGTTAAACAATGAATGGGTCCATAGTCGGTATGAGAAGACTACAGGAATATTTACCTGGGTGTACGTTCAAACAGAGATGAGAAAATCGCGATAAATAATTGTTTGTTTGTTTGTTAGTATGTATAGGAATGTTACGTGTATAAACTGTGTTGAGTTATAGTTACTCAGTAGTGTCTCAGTGAAACAACCGACGGGGGATGCCTTGCGGTGACAACAAAAGCAGTGTTTTACTGATCAGTCAAGTTGCTCCAGTGTACTCCATACAAACTGGTTGGCTACTGAAGGGATAGAAAATGGGGAATTCTTGTTTTAAAGCAAACAAGGAATTAGATGGGAAAAATACATGTTTTAACGGGACCTAGACAATATTAAATACTCAGACAGATGGGAGAAGAAGTCTAGTTTTGTAGGAAATCACAAAATTATTACATAGAATTAGTGAAATCAATTGAAGAATGCCTTTCTGAAGAGCTGTTTACCACAGATGAGCAGCTTTGCGACCAAGCACAATGTAGATCGCTTTACTGACAAAATGATCTAATTTAATGGATTGGTTTAGACATGCATAACAGCATTTTAAGAACAAAGAGAGAAACAAAAAGGGACAACGCTTCATGGTGGAAGGTGATGTATAAATAAAAGTGTATATGATGAAGGGGGTGGCAACACCCATTCCGAAATCCCGCCATTCCGACATCCCGCTATTCCGACATCCCACCATTCCGACATACCACCATTCCGACATACCACCATTCCGACATGCAAACGTCCCACCATTCCGACGTTCAAATGTCCCACCATTCCGACAAGGCTTTCTGTATAAGGAAATGTGTGTTACTCAACAGGTGAGTCCCTTCTTTCTGTTCATGCAATTTATATGTTTAACACATGTTTATAGACAAGCGTTATTAAAAACACAAAGTCTCGGCAACTGGAGGAGGAGAAGCAGTCCGCGGTGGTTTTCAATCACACACTCCAATGCCACTTGTTTCAACTTCCGAAAATTTAATCCAGGAAAAAAAGGCTTACAAACATGGACCAAAACGGCTCCATAACACGCACAAGAATCCAAAAGAAACGAAAATTAACTAAAAGAAAGCAAATAAACAGTATGAAGTGGTCAAAATTGGTTTTACGCATGCCTATGTGCGTCTGGCACATGCGTCTTCGGGCTCTCCCACATTGGTTTGTGGATGAAAGCTATATGTTCAGCTGTAATGTCATGTAAAAACAATCTCTACATGACATTTACTCCCAGGTGTGACCAGTTACGTCCTTAAGATATCAACAGGCTGTATAAAGCCTTGCGCAACGGCTGTGTGTTTGTGCCAAATGCGCAAAGCCCATCCGCGCTTCCCAAAATTGGAGCGAGTACTCATAAATCACGTGAATAACATGAATAAACGTTTTTACTGCATTTTGTTGTGTTTTATACGTTCTATGCTGTCATTTCTCTCTTCTCCTATTGGCAAGGCAAGGCAGAGTGCTCGCAACTGTGTCCTGTGCCGTAGCCGTGATATCTGTGCAATTATTACTTTTGCATATGATGACAGCGTGCAAAAGACGCATGGTCTCTGTGGAGAGCTCCGCTCCAGCTGGCTGCTGTGACAGCTCACTGACAATGTATTTCTGCTTAATCAGTTTCAGTCTCGCCAGAGTTACATTAATATCTGTATTTTTATATTTGAAATTCAGGGGATTTTGATAATAGATTATTAAAGTTTGTTTGCGAGGCTGTGGCCTCTGCATGTGCAGAGCTTGTGCGCCAAACTTTAGGGCGTATTTGCGCCGGCATATCATTAGTGCAAAATGTTTTGGGTAAAAAATAGGCTATTAAAAGGAACTGTCGGAATGGCGGTATGTTAAAAAAAAAAAAACATACCGCTATTCCGACCATAGGAGGAAAAAAGTGTCGGAATGGTGGGACGTTTGATAAAAAATTAAGTGTCGCCATTCCGACAATTGGAAACCCATGTCGGAATGGCGAGATGTCGGAATGGCAGCATGTAACCATGATGAAGGAGAGACCATTTGAGCAGCACAGCCATTTCGCAGCACAGGGACAGCAGTCCAAGTTACAGGATCTCCCACGTGGTATCACCTGTCACATTGTGTCAAGGCATCAAAAGAAGAAAAAATCACCAAACTCAAGGACAAAAAGACGAAGACGCCGGTGAACGAAGAGAGAGCACTGACAAACCAGAAATACAAAAGGATTCTCGATATCAAGATCCAGAAGAAGAGGCTAACAATGCCACGAACACTTACGATGCTGGGAATGATGCCAGCAATGAACAGAGAAGAAGATTCAGTGTCATCAATCTGCAACACGTGCCTCTAATGAGGGGGTGAATATAGAATCCTCAACGATTACAACGTCTCTGGGAACTGTGACAAAAACAAGGTTTAAACCATTTTGATATATATTGTAACCTATTGGCTAAGGAATAGTGCTGAAAATGAGGTAAATCTAATCCACCATTGTCCTTGGTCTTCTGTAGGGTTTTTAAACTAATACTAATTATGGCTGGACATTCACACCTACTTGCAGTCGAAAAGCTCTGCTCCCGCTTTTGATTATGTTTGGTTGGATATTCAAACCTTTTCTTAACTGCTTTTTGCAAACTTTGGTCGGACGTTCACACCTTCTTGCAGCCGAACACCTCCGCTTCCGCTTTTGATGGTAAATATTCGGGCATTCGAACCTTTTCTTACCCGCTTTTTACAAACTATGGTCGGACATTCAAACCTTCTTGTAGCCGAAAACCTCCGCTCCCTCTTTTGATCATACATTGTCGGGCATTCGCACCTTTTCTTACCCGTTTTTTACAAACCATGGTCGGACTGTCACACATTCTTGTGGCCAAACACATCCGCTCCCGCTATTGATTGTGTACAGTCAGGTATTTTAACCTCTTCTTACCCGCTTTTTACCAACTATGGTCGGACATTCACACCGTCTTACAGCGGAACACCTCCGCTCCCGCTTTTGATGGTGTATAGTCAGGCATTTGAACCTTTTCTTACCCGCTTTTTACAAACTATGGTCGGACATTCAAACCTTCGTGTAGCCGAAAACCTCCGCTCCCTCTTTTGATCATACATTGTCGGGCATTCGCACCTTTTCTTACCCGTTTTTTACAAACCATGGTTGGACTGTCACACATTCTTGTGGCCAAACACATCCGCTCCCGCTATTGATTGTGTACAGTCGGGTATTTTAACCTTTTCTTACCCGTTTTTTTACCAACTATGGTCGGACATTCACACCTTCTTACAGCGGAACACCTCCGCTCCCTCTTTTGATGGTTTATGTTTGGGCATTCGAACCTTTTCTTACCCGCTTTTTACAAACTATGCTCGGACATTCACACCTTCTTGCAGCCGAACACCTCCGCATCCGCTTTTGATGGTATATATTCTGGCATTCGAACCTTTTCTTACCAGCTTTTTACAAACGATGGTTGGACTTTCACACCTTCTTGTAGCCGAACAACTCCGCTCCCGCTATTGATTGTGTACAGTCGGGTATTTTAACCTTTTCTTACCCGCTTTTTACCAACTATGGTCGGACATTCACACCGTCTTACAGCGGAACATCTCCGCTCCCGCTTTTGATGGTGTATAGTCAAGCATTTGAACCTTTTCTTACCCGCTTTTTACAAACTATGGTCGGACATTCAAACCTTCTTGTAGCCGAAAACCTCTGCTCCCTCTTTTGATTATACATTGCCGGGCATTCGCACCTTATCTTACCCGCTTTTTACAAACTATAGTCAGACATTCACACCTTGGTGCTGAACCACCTCAGCTCCCTGTTTTGATCATGTATGGTCTGGCAATACTACCTTTTCTTACCCGTTTGTGAGTAATTATGGCTGGACATTCACACCTACTTGCAGTCGAACAGCTCTGCTCCCGCTTTTGATTATGTTTGGTTGGATATTCGAACCTTTTCTTAACTGTTTTTTACAAACTCCGCTCCCCCTATTGATTGTGTACAGTCGGGTATTTTAACCTTTTCTTACCCACTTTTTACCAACTATGGTCGGACATTCACACCTTCTTACAGCGGAACACCTCCGCTCCCTCTTTTGATGGTGTATGTTTGGGCATTCGAACCTTTTCTTACCCGCTTTTTACAAACTATGGTTGGACATTCAAACCTTCTTGTAGCCGAACACATCCACTCCTGCTTTTGATGATGTATGGTTTGGCATTTTCACCTTTTCTTACCCATTTTTCAGTAATTATGGGTGGACATTCACACCTTCTTGCATCTGAACAACTCCTCTCCCGCTTATGATCATGTGCGGTTTGATATTCGAAAATTTTCTTTCATGTTTTAAAGCAATTATTGATGGACATTCAAATCTTCTTGTAGCCGAACACATCCACTCCTGCTTTTGATGATGTATGGTTTGGCATTCGCACCCTTTTTTTACCCATTTTTCAGGAATTTTGGGTGGACATTCAGACCTTCTTGCAGCCGAAAACCTCCGCTCCCTCTTTTGATCATACATTGTCGGGCATTCGCACCTTATCTTACCCGCTTTTTACAAACTATAGTCAGACATTCACACCTTGCAGCTGAACCACCTCCGCTCCCTGTTTTGATCATGTATGGTCTGGCAATACTGCCTTTTCTTACCCGTTTGTGAGTAATTAATCCCAAAATATTGAGCATAAAATAAGTCTTTATGCTGATGATGTATTACTTTTCCTTCAGAACTCACAGACGTCTCTCAGTCACACGATCACACTCATAAATAAATTCTCAGCACTTTCTGACTACTCTATCAACTGGTCTAAGACCACAGTTCTGCCCATTAACTGTAGGGTCCATAATATACCTGCGATCACTTTACAGTCAGTAAATATTAGATATTTAGGCATAAACATTTCCTCCAGGCTCTCAGAGCTAACAAAGCTAAATTATGTGCAATTATTAAAGACAGTAGAGGACGATCTCTCGTTGGAAGTCCTTACCTATATCACTTATGGGGAGAGTTACATCCATTAAAATGATGATACTACCAAAAGTTAACTATTTGTTCTCAATGATCCCCATAAAACCATCTGCTACTTGGTTTAAGTCACTAGATTCATGCATCTCCAAATTTCTGTGGAAAAACAAACCACCACGTATTAGTTTAAAAACCCTACAGAAGACCAAGGACAGTGGTGGATTAGATTTAACTCATTTTCAGCACTATTCCTTAGACAATAGGTTACAATATATATCAAAATGGTTTAAACCTTGTTGTTGTCACAGTTCCCAGAGACGTTGTAATCGTTGAGGATTCTATATTCACCCCCTCATTAGAGGCACGTAATGCAGATTGATGACACTGAATCTTCTTCTCTGTTCATTGCTGGCATCATTCCCAGCATCGTAAGTGTTCGTGGCATTGTTAGCCTCTTCTTCTGGATCTTGATATCGAGAATCCTTTTGTATTTCTGGTTTGTCAGTCCTCTGTCTTCGTTCACCGGAGTCTTTGTCTTTTTGTCCTTGAGTTTGGTGATTTTTTCTTCTTTTGATGCCTTGACACAATGTGACAGGTGATACCACGTGGGAGATCCTGTAACTTGGACTGCTGTCCCTGTGCTGCGAAATGGCTGTGCTGCTCAAATGGTCTCTCCTTCATCATGGTTACATGCTGCCATTCCGACATCTCGCCATTCCGACATGGGTCTCCAATTGTCGGAATGGCGACACTTAATCTTTTATCAAACGTCCCACAATTCTGACACTTTTTTCCTCCTATGGTCGGAATGGCGGTATGTTTTTTGTTTTTTTTAACATACCGCCATTCCGACAGTTCCTTTTAATAGCCTATTTTTTACCCAAAACATTTTGCACTAATGATATGCCGGCGCAAATACGCCCTAAAGTTTGGCGCACAAGCTTTGCACATGCAGAGGCCACAGCCTCGCAAACAAACTTTAATAATCTATTATCAAAATCCCCTGAATTTCAAATATAAAAATACAGATATTAATGTAACTCTGGCGAGACTGAAACTGATTAAGCAGAAATACAGTGTCAGTGAGCTGTCACAGCAGCCAGCTGGAGCGGAGCTCTCCACAGAGCCCATGCGTCTTTTGCACGCTGTCATCATATGCAAAAGTAATAATTGCAATTACAGATATCACGGCTACTGCACAGGACACAGTTGCGAGCACTCTGCCTTGCCTTGCCAATAGGAGAAGAGAGAAATGACAGCATAGAACGTATAAAACACAACAAAATTCAGTAAAAACGTTTATTCATGTTATTCACGTGATTTATGAGTACTCACTCCAATTTTTGGAAGCGTGGATGGGCTTTGCGCATTTGGCACAAACACACAGCCGCAACGGTTGTAGCTTTATACAGCCTGTTGATATCTTAAGGACCTAACTGGTCACACAATGTCATGTAGAGATTGTTTTTACATGACATTACAGCTGAACATATAGCTTTCATCCACAAACCAACGTGGGAGAGCCCGAAGACGCATGTGCCAGACGCACATAGGCATGCGTAAAACCAATTTTGACCACTTCATACTGTTTATTTGCTTTCTTTTAGTTAACTTTCTTTTCTTTTGGATTCTTGTGCGTGTTATGGAGCCGTTTTGGTCCATGTTTGTAAGCCTTTTTTTCCTGGATTAAATTTTCGGAAGTTGAAACAAGTGGCATTGGAGTGTGTGATTGAAAACCACCGCGGACTGCTTCTCGGGGAAGTCCTGCTTCCGCGGACTTTGTGTTTTTAATAACGCTTGTCTATAAACATGTGTTAAACATATAAATTGCATGAACAGAAAGAAGGGACTCACCTGTTGAGTAACACACATTTCCTTATACGGAAAGCCTTGTCGGAATGGTGGGACATTTGAACGTCAGAATAGCGGGATGTCGCAATGGTGGGATGTCGGAATGGTGGGACGTTTGCATGTCGGAATGGTGGTATGTCGGAATGGTGGGATGTCGGAATAGCGGGATGTCGGAATGGCGGGATTTCGGAATAGCGGGATGTCGGAATGGCGGGATTTCGGAATGGGTGTTGCCACCCCCTTCATCATATACACAGTTATTTATACATCACCTTCCACCATGAAGCGTTGTCCCTTTTTGTTTCTCTCTTTGTTCTTAAAATGCTGTTATGCATGTCTAAACCAATCCATTAAATTAGATCATTTTGGCAGTAAAGCGATCTACAATGTGCTTGGTCGCAAAGCTGCTCATCTGTGGTAAACAGCTCTTCAGAAAGGCATTCTTCAATTGATTTCACTAATTCTATGTAATAATTTTGTGATTTCCTACAAAACTACACTTCTTCTCCCATCTGTCTGAGTATTTAATATAGTCTGGGTCCCGTTAAAACATGTATTTTTCCCATCTAATTCCTTGTTTGCTTTAAAACAAGTATTCCCCATTTTCTATCCCTTCAGTAGCCAACCAGTTTGTATGGAGTACACTGGAGAAACTTGTCTGAACAGTAAAACACTGCTTTTGTTGTCACCGCAAGGCTTCCCCCGTCGGTTGTTTCACTGAGACACTACTGAGTAACTATAACTCAACACAGTTTATACACATAACATTCCTATACATACTAACAAACAAACAAACAATTATTTATCGCAATTTTCTCATCTCTGTTTGAACGTACACCCAGGTAAATATTCCTGTAGTCTTCTCATACCGACTATGGACCCATTCATTGTTTAACTTCACTGTTTTGCAAATCCTAATTGAATATTACACATTGACATTGAACTTTACTTGATAAGCAGGTCTTCATTGCATTCAGCAGCCTATATGTGAGCATCTATGTGTAAGCTGTTCTTCTTTGCATTTATCAGCAGCAAGCAATTCTTCATTGCACATGCATATGAAAATAGTAAAACAATTCCAATGCGTTAGCGAAACCTTCTATATCAGGAGTGTCCATCATGATGCTGGGAATAGAACCTCTTTCCCAGAATAGTTCAACCTTCATTACTCAACTGATCATAACTCCGCAATGAGCACATTTCAAAGAATCATTCCTCCACATATATTCAAAAATCTATGTGTAAATGTTTAATATTTCTTATATTTGTTGATGTCATTCTGTGTGCATGTGGCCTAAACCCAATCTCTGGGTGGCAATTTTAATTTAAACAAGTTGAACTCTGCCTCTGATCATTTAAAAAAGGTGTGTACCAATATCAACCTTTCTCAGGTAATTACTGATCCTACAAAACCAAAGAGATCCTTCAAGGTTGTCCCTGATTGGCTCAATCTTAACAAATCAAAGGTAGAAAATCCGCAGTATCTGAACTTGGTGTTAGTTATCACTGCTCAATAGCCTGTATCAGAATTGCAAAAATGATAACATTAGGTCCACGCTTGGTATCCAGATCCTGAACCATCTCCATGAGCAGGCTTTTTTTTAACTGATCTGTTGAATAGTTATATGACACTGTTAAAATCCCAGATGAAGATCTAGCACTTGACCATTTTTGTAAATCTTCTAATTCCACAGTTGATAAACACGCCCCTTTTAAAAAGTATAGAACTTAGAACAGGTCTATCCCTGGCTTTCGGCAGAACTGTCTTCTTTACTTTTTTTTCCCCTTGTCCTGTTCAGCATTATGTCAGAAGAATTGTAGTCTAAATACCTTTGATGCCAAACAGATTTGTTTTGCCAAGGGAAGTTTTATAAATGTAAAGCTCCCCTTGATGCCCATTTATTTATTTCTGTTTACAATATATGACATGAACTGAACTGAACCGGACCGGGGGACAAGGAAAGAAGAAGAGGAAAGAAGAGGAAACAGAACAAAAATAGAAACAAAAACCAGACAACCAGCTGCTACACCTGTAAAAAACAAAACAGACAACAATCCATGGCCTATGAGGGGAATCCAGCCTTAGCGCCACCAGGAGCACCTGAAAGCAGACAAGCAGAGAAAAAACAAACACACAAACAAACAAAAACAAGCACAAGAAGCGGCAATCGCATACAACACAGCTGTGGATATAGATGACCTGAGACGACATGATAATACATCAACTGCTTAGTGACCATGCTACTGGACTAATGAATGTGTGTGTGTGTGTGTGAGAACATGCAACACCCATGGCACAGGACCAACATGATAACCGTGCTTAGTTATGAGTGTATAAGCGTACAGGGCCACAATCCACAGCCCCCCCCCAAGCAATCAGAAGCAGGCAGAGAGGGCCACAAGACCCAGGCCACCAGCAGCCCCCACAGAGCACAGAACCCAGGCAGCCCACCGCAGGGGCAACCACGCATCCACCCAGAAGACTGCAGAGGAAGCCCCCGGAAAGAGCCCCCATAAGCATAGGGCAGAGGCACTCCGGGAAGGGGTAACAGCCCACCGACCCCGCCAGGCCCCAGCCGCCCAGACATGGGCCGTGCACTGGACCTGGGCCCCAGGAGCCCGAGCGCCCCCAAACCCCCCGGCAGAGGCCCCACCCAATACCCAGGAGGGCCAAGCGCCCCAGACAGCCACAAAGTGGGTCAGCGCCTGCCCCAGCGCCCCTGGCCAAGTGCCCTGGGAGTCAAGACGTGCCCACAGGTGGGTGAAGTCGCGAGCAGTGGGGAGAGGCTACGCTGATGCCCCATCGGGAGAAACACAGGCAGGCCAGGCGACAGCAAGTCCCAGATCCAGGCCCAATCATTACCACACACACTTTCACGTCCCATACATCCACACATCCTACCTCCCTCGACTCTGATGGGGTGTAGTGCAGCGGGCACACCAGGAGGCCAGCAACCCCCCAGCCACCACAGACCCCGAACCAGCAGAACAATTAATTAATCCTCCTGGCCCCTCCTGCCCCGAGCAGACACCAGGAAGCAGGGGTGTGCGAAGAAGACCCCTCCCCTCACCCTTCTGGCTCTTCAATATTTTCTAATAGTGAGCAATTAAAATTGAGGGGCAGCCAAACTTGTAGAACTGGGAGCGCGGCACTCTGGGCAGCCTACATACCCAAAGAGCCCCGCCCACCAGATGCCACTCAGTGTAACCACCCCCCAAGACCTAATGTGTGTGTGTGAGTGTGTTTGATAAGTAGTAATGTCTAAGGTGAAATTAAAACAGGGGCAGGGAACTGCAGAGTGCAACCAAAGGGGACCACCTACTTGGCCCCATCCACTACACCCCACCGAACACACACGCCCCCAAAACCCTTCATGTGTGAGTGTGTGCTGTGTACAGGAGCCAGAAGGGAGAGGGGTATGGGGATATATACCGGGGGAGCTACTCTCCCCCAGAGAGGGCAGCCAGGGACTGGCTGCAATAGGCATCCCCGCTACCTGGGAGCCAACAATGGGCAGGAGGGCCTGATGTCCACCAGGCTCGGGGCCTGCAGCGACCATATTCTGGGAGCTACTGTACCCCCAGAAGGTACCCATCCCGCCCCACCCCACTCAACCCAACCCCACCCAGGAGGACCTCTACAAAAAACAAACAAACAACATAAAAAAACAAACAAACAAACCACCCGGTCACACCAGTCGCAGCAGCCCGGGCCTGAGACCCATCATCACCCAGCAACCCACCACCACCACTATGTGATAAAACTAATCAGAGGGGACCAGAGAGAATGAAATCCAGCCAATTGATGTTTTGAGGAGGCAGACATTGTTTCCATGCTAATATAATCTAAAAGAAAATTTCTAAACTGGTTAATACACAATTGTTCTTCGCTTTCCAGTTCATGAGAATAGTTTTCTTTGCGATACATAACACTGTGACAACCATGTGTGCTGAGTTAATTTCCATGTTGATGTTGTCTAAGTCACCCAGTATGCACAGTGTGGGGCATGCAGGGATGCTACACTTTAGCCATGTTGATAGGTCCTCACAGACTTCAAGCCAGAACTTCTGGACAGGCGCAGAAAACCACAAAGCGTGTGCATAATCATCAGGTGTGTTATCTGTGCAATGTGAGCAGATGTTTGAGTGTGTTAGACCCATCCTGAACATCCTTTGTCCTGTATAGTGTGTTCTATGAAGGATTTTGTATTGTATGAGCTGTAAATTAGGATTTCGAGTCTTTATGAAGGTGTTCAAACATATTTGTGGTTAGAAGCTATGACCAGAACTGATGGATAAATCTGCCTCCCATTTTGAGGATGGAAGAGACATTGTGTCATCTATCTTAGACAATAATTTATATATTTTTGATAGTAGTTTTGGGGTACAGATGCTTAGAAATTCTGCTACCCTAGTCGGGGGTTGTAAGTCTGGTTGGTGGAGGATATATCCATCCATCCATCCATCATCTGCCGCTTATCCGGGGGTCGGGTCGCGGGGGCAGGAGCTTGAGCAGAGAAACCCAGACGTCTCTGTCCCCGGCCACTTCCTCCAGCTCTTCCGGGGGGACCCCGAGGCGTTCCCAGGCCAGCCGAGAGACATAGTCTCTCCAACGTGTCCTGGGTCTCCCCCGGGGTCTCCTCCCAGTGGGACGTGCCCGGAACACCTCCCCAGGGAGGCGCCCAGGGGGCATCCTAACCAGATGCCCGAGCCACCTCATCTGACTCCTCTCAATGCGGAGGAGCAGCGGTTCTACTCCGAGCCCCTCCCGGATGACTGAGCTTCTCACCCTATCTCTAAGGGAGAGCCCAGACACCCTGCGGAGGAAACCCATTTCGGCCGCTTGTATTCGCGATCTTGTTCTTTCGGTCACTACCCACAACTCGTGACCATAGGTGAGGATGGGAACGTAGATTGACCAGTAAGTAGAGAGCTTCGCCTTCTGGCTCAGCTCCCTCTTCACAACGACGGGTCGGTGCAGAGCCTGCAACACTGAAGGCGCCGCACCGATCCGCCCGTCAATCTCCCGCTCCATTCGTCCGTCACTCGTGAACAAGACCCCGAGATACTTGAACTCCTCCTCTTGGGGAAGGATCTCATTCCCGACCCGGAGAGAGCATTCCACCCTTTTCCGGCTGAGAACTATAGTCTCGGATTTGGAGGTGCTGATTCTCATCCCAGCCGCTTCACACTCGGCTGCGAATCACTCCAGTGAGAGCTGAAGGTCACGGCCTGACGACGCTAACAGAACCACATCATCTGCAAAAAAGCAGAGACCCGATTCTGAGGTCGCCAAATGGGACACCCTCAACGCCCTGGTTCCGCCTAGAAATTCTGTCCATAAAAGTTAGGAACAGAATCGGTGACAAAGGGCAGCCCTGACGGAGTCCAACTCTCACCGGAAACGTATCCGACTTACTGCCGGCAATGCGGACCAAACTCTGGCACCGGTCATACAGAGACCGAACGGCCCCTATCAAGGGGTCCGGCACTCCATATTCCCGGAGCACCCCCCACAGGACTCCACGAGGGACACGGTCGAACGCTTTCTCCAAGTCCACAAAACACATGTAGACTGGTTGGGCGAACTCCCATGCACCCTCCAGGATCCTGCCGAGGGTATAGAGCTGGTCCACTGTTCCACGGCCAGGACGAAAGCCACACTGCATCTCCTGAATCCGAGGCTCGATTATCCGACGGATCCTCCTCTCCAATACCCCCGAATAGACCTTACCAGGGAGGCTGAGGAGTGTGATACCCCTATAGTTGGAACACACCCTCCGGTCCCCCTTTTATAAGAGGGGGACCACCACCCCAATCTGCCAGTCCAGAGGCACTGTCCCCGATGTCCACGCGATACTGCAGAGGCGTGTCAGCCAAGACAGCCCTACAACATCCAGAGCCTTGAGAAACTCAGGACGGACCTCATCCACCCCCGGGGCCTTGCCACCGAGGAGCTTTTTAACCACCTCGGCAACCTCAGCCCCAGAAATGGGAGGCCCCGTCTCCGAGCTCTCCGACTCTGCCTCTTCCGAGCACGTGTTGGTAGGATTGAGGAGTTCCTCGAAGTACTCCCCCCACCGACTCACAACATCCCTAGTTGAGGTCAGCAAAGCCCCGTCCCCACTGTAAACAGTGTTGACTGTGAGCCGCTTCCCCCCCCCTGAGACGCCGGATGGTGGACCAGAATCTTTTCGAGGCCGTCCGGAAATCGTTCTCCATGGTCTCACCGAACTCCTCCCAGGCCCGAGTTTTTGCCTCAGCAACCGCCGAAGCCGTGGCCCGTCTGGCCCGTCGGTACCTATCAGCTTCTTCCAGGGTCCCACTGGCCAAAAAGGCCCGATAGGACTCCTTCTTCAGCTTGACGGCTTCCCTCACCACTGGTGTCCACCAGCAGGTTCGAGGGTTGCCGCCACGACAGGCACCGACCACCTTACGGCCACAACTCCGACCAGCTGCCTCGGCAATGGAGTCACGGAACATGGCCCATTCGGACTCAATATCCCCCACCTCAAATATGGTTGAAGCTCTGCCGGAGGTGGGAGTTAAAGCTCCTTCTGACGGGGGATTCTGACAAACGCTCCCAGCAGACCCTCACAATACGTTTGGGCCTGCCAGGTCTGATCGGCATCCTCCCCCACCAGCGGAGCCAACTCACCACCAGGTGTTGATCAGTTGACAGCTCCGCCCCTCTCTTCACCCGAGTGTCCAGGACATACGGCCGCAAGTCCGATGATACAACCACAAAGTCGATCATCGAACTGCGGCCAAGGGTGTCCTGGTGCCAAGTGCACATATGGACACCCTTATGCCTGAACATGGTGTTCGTTATGGACAGTCTATGACTGGCACAGAAGTCCAACAACATAACACCACTCTGATTCAGATCGGGGGGGCCGTTCCTCCCAATCACACCCCTCCAGGTCTCACTGTCATTGCCCACGTGAGCATTGAAGTCCCCCAGCAGAATGAGGGAGTCTCCGGTAGGAGCATTCTCCAGTGCCTCCCCCAGAGACTCCAAAAAGGGTAGGTACTCTGAACTGCTGTTTGGCGCATAGGCACAAACAACAGTCAGGACTCGTCCCCCCACCCAAGGCGGAGGGAGGCTACCCTCTCGTTCACTGGGGTAAACCCCAATGTACTGGCACACAGCCGGGGGGCAATAAGTATGCCCACACCTGCTCTGCGCCTCTCACCACGGGCAACTCCAGAGTGGAAGAGAGTCCAACCCCTCTCAAGAGTACTGGTTCCAGATCCCAAGCCGTGCGTCGAGGTGAGTCCGACTATATCTAACGGTCTGATGAAGTTTCAACAATAAACAACAAACTTTGTATTATGAGAAAGAACCAGACTCATTCTTCAGGAATCCGAAAATAAGCTCTATTTTACGAGTTATGCACGAATTCGGATTCTCCTATAAAACGAATTCCTTAACTCAAACCAAGTTAAGACTGCTTTGTCCTTCATATTTATTCATGTCTAATCAAGTTTCAATGATAAACAACGTTGTACTTTGTAGAATGAGAAAGAACTTCTTCAGCAATAAGCATCTCTCGACAAATGACGAAATACAGATTTTGCTATAAAATTAATTGCTATCAGCCTGACTTAAAACTGTTTGTCTTCCTTATTTATCCACTTCAAATCAAGTTTCAACAATTAAAAAAAAATTGTAGTTTGAGAAAGAACAACTTAATCTTGAGCAATCAGTATAAAAAGAGGGTGGGCAAAGGTGCGAATGTCAAACCATACATGATCAAAACAGGGAGCGGAGGTGTTTGGCTGAGACAAGGTGTGAATGTCCACCCATAATTAATGAAAAGCGGGCAACAAGTAGGTTCGAATGCCCAACCATACATCATCAAAAGCAGGAGTGGATATGTTCGGCTACAAGAAGGTTTGAACGTCTGACCATAGTTTGTAAAAAGCGGGTAAGAAAAGGTTCGAATGCCCGAACATACACCATCAAAGGAGGGAGCGGAGGTGTTCCGCTGTAAGAAGGTGTGAATGTCCGACCATAGTTGGTAAAAAGCGGGTAAGAAAAGGTTAAAATACCCGACTGTACACAATCAATAGCGGGAGCGGAGTTGTTCGGCTACTAAAAGATGTGAAAGTCCGACTATGGTTTGTAAAAAGCGGGTAAGAAAAGGTGCTAATGCCCGACAATGTATGATCAAAAGAGGGAGCGGAGGTTTTCGGCTACAAGAAGGTTTGAATGTCCGACCATAGTTTGTAAAAAGCGGGTAAGAAAAGGTTCAAATGCCTGACTATACACCATCAAAAGCGGGAGCGGAGGTGTTCCGCTGTAAGAAGGTGTAAATGTCCGACCATAGTTGGTAAAAAGCGGGTAAGAAAAGGTTAAAATACCCGACTGTACACAATCAATAGCGGGAGCGGAGTTGTTTGGCTACAAGAAGGTGTGAAAGTCCGACCACGGTTTGTAAAAAGCGGGTAAGAAAAGGTTCGAATGCCCGAATATATACCATCAAAAGTGGAAGTGGATGTGTTTGGCTGCAAGAAGGTGTGAACGTCCGACCAAAGTTTGTAAAAAGCAGTTAAGAAAAGGTTCGAATATCCAACCAAACATAATCAAAAGCGGGAGCAGAGCTGTTCAACTGCAAGTAGGTGTGAATGTCAGATCATAATTTGCAAAAAGCTAATGAGAAAGGGTGAGAATGCCCGGCTATACACCATCAAATGCGGGAGCGGAAGTGTTCGGCTGTGAGTAGGTGTGAATGTCCGACCATAATTGCTGAAAAATGTGTTAGAAGAGACTAGAATGCTGGACAAGACATCATCAAATGCGGGAGCGGAGTTGTTCAGCTGTGAGTAGGTGTGAATCTCCGAGCATAGTTTGTAAAAAGAGGGTAAGAATAGGTTCGAATGCCCGAACATACACTATCAAAACAGGGAGCTGAGGTGGCTCAGCTGCAAGGTGTGAATGTGTGACTATAGTTTGTAAATAAGGTGCGAATGCCCAACAATGTATAATCAAAAGAGGGAGCGGAGGTTTTCGGCTACAAGAAGGTTTGAATGTCCGACCATAGATTGTAAAAAGCGGGTAAGAAAAGGTTCAAATGCCTGACTATACAACATCAAAAGCGGGAGCAGAGGTGTTCCGCTGTAAGACGGTGTGAATGTCCACCCATAATTACTGAAAAATGGGTAAGAAAAGGTGCGAATGCCCAACCATACATTATCAAAAGCAGGTGTGAATGTCAGATCATAATTTGCAAAAAGCTGATGAGAAAGGGTGAGAATGCCCGACTATACACCATCAAATGCGGGAGCGGAGTTGTTCGGCTGTGAGTAAGTGTGAATCTCCGACCATAATTGCTGAAAAATGTGTTAGAAAAGGTAAGAATGCCGGTCCATACATCATCAAAAGCGGGAGAGGTGGTGTTCGGCTGCAAGTAGGTGTGAATGTCCAGCCAGAATTACTAACAAACGGGTAAGAAAAGGTAGTATTGCCAGACCATACATGATCAAAACAGGGAGCGGAGGTGGTTCAGCTGCAAGAAGGTGTGAATGTCCGACTAAAGTTCAAATATATTAACAAAAGCGGGAGGAGAGGTCTTCGGATGAGAGTGGTTGAGAATTTCCAACCATAATCTATAAAATGCGTTGAAAAAAAAGGTGTTATAGAACACTAAAAGGTGGAGCGGAAGTGTTCGGCTGCAAGAAGGTGTGAATGTCCGACTATATTTTGTGAAAAGCAGGTGAAGCAAGGTCTGAATGCCCAACCTTACATCATCAAAAGCGAGATCAGAGGTGTTTGGCTGCATGAAGGCCATAGTTTGCCAAAAGCGGGTAAGCTGCGAATGACCGACTAAATATCAACAAAAGGTCTTCGGATGCAAGTGGGTGTGAATATCCCACCATACAAGTATGGTGGAGAGGAAGCTGTGAACAGCCGACCATAGTTGGCAAAAAGCGGGTGAGAAAAGGTGCGAATGTCAAACCATACATGATCAAAACAGGGAGCGGAGGTGTTTGGCTGTGACAAGGTGTGAATGTCCACCCAAAATTAATGAAAAGCGGGCAACAAGTAGGTTTGAATGCCCAACCATACATCATCAAAAGCAGGAGTGGATGTGTTCGGCTACAAGAAGGTTTGAATGTCCGAGCATAGTTTGTAAAAAGCGGGTAAGAAAAGGTTCGAATGCCCAAACATACACCATCAAAAGAGGGAGCGGAGGTATTCCGCTGTAAGAAGGTGTGAATGTCCGACCATAGTTGGTAAAAAGTGGGTAAGAAAAGGTTAAAATACCCGACTGTACACAATCAATAGCGGGAGCGGATGTGTTTGGCTACAAGAATGTGTGACAGTCCGACCATGGTTTGTAAAAAACGGGTAAGAAAAGGTGCGAATGCCCGACAATGTATGATCAAAAGAGGGAGCGGAGGTTTTCGGCTACAAGAAGGTTTGAATGTCCGACCATAGTTTGTAAAAAGCTGCTAAGAAAAGGTTCGAATGCCTGAATATATACCAACAAAAGCGGAAGCGGAGGTGTTCGGCTACAAGAAGGTGTGAAAGTTCAACCATGGTTTGTAAAAAGCTGCTAAGAAAAGGTTCGAATGCCCGAATATATACCATCAAAAGTGGAAGCGGAGGTGTTCGGCTGCAAGAAGGTGTGAACGTCCGACCAAAGTTTGCAAAAAGCAGTTAAGAAATGGTTGGAATGCCCGAATATATACCATCAAAAGCGGGAGCAGAGCTGTTTGACTGCAAGTAGGTGTGAATGTCCAGCCATAATTACTCACAAACGGGTAAGAAAAGGTAGTATTGCCAGACCATACATGATCAAAACAGGGAGCTGAGGTGGTTCAGCTGCAAGGTGTGAATGTCTGACTATAGTTTGTAAAAAGCGGGTAAGACAAGGTGCGAATGCCCGACAATGTATGATCAAAAGAGGGAGTGGAGGTCTTCGGCTGCAAGGTGTGAATGTCCAACCATAATTTCTAAAAACCGGGTAAGAAAAGGCTCGAAAGCCCGACTATACACAATCAAAAGCGGGAGCGGGAGGTTTTCAGCTGCAAATCCTTCACTCAAACCAAGTGAAAACTGCTTTGTCCTTCATATTTATCAATGTCTAGATTTACTTCAACAAAGAACAACATTGTATTTTGCAGTAGTAGAAAGAGCAACACTTGAAGGAACAGGAATACGAGAATAAGCTTATTTTCATACGTTCTGCATGATTTGGGATTTTATGTATAAAATGAATTCCTTTACTCAAACTATGTTAAAACTGCTTTGTCCTTCATATTTATCAATGTCTAGATTGACTTCAACAAAGAACAACATTGTATTTTGCAGTAGAAGAAATAGCAACACTGAAGGATCAGGAATCCGAAAACAAGCTTATTTTCATACGTTCTGCTTGATTTGGGATTTTGCTATAAAATTAATTCCTTCACTCAAACAAAGTGGAAACTGCTTTGTCCTTCATATTTATCAATGTCTAGATTTACTTCAACAAAGAACAACATTGTATTTTGCAGTAGTAGAAAGAGCAACACTTGAAGGAACAGGAATCCGAGAATAAGCTTATTTTCATACGTTCTGCATGATTTGGGATTTTATGTATAAAATGAATTCCTTTACTCAAACTATGTTAAAACTGCTTTGTCCTTCATATTTATCAATGTCTAGATTGACTTCAACAAAGAACAACATTGTATTTTGCAGTAGAAGAAATAGCAACACTGAAGGATCAGGAATCCGAAAACAAGCTTATTTTCATACGTTCTGCTTGATTTGGGATTTTGCTATAAAATTAATTCCTTCACTCAAACAAAGTGGAAACTGCTTTGTCCTTCATATTTATCAATGTCTATATCGATTTCAACAAAGAACAAGGCTGTATTTTGCAGTATAGGAAAGAGCAACACTGGAGGATCAGGAATCCGAGAATAAGCTTACTTTCATGAGTCCTGCACGATTTCGGATTTTCCTATAAAATGAATTGCTTTGCTCAAACCAAGTTAAAATTGCTTTGTCCTTCATAGTTATCCATGTCTAAAATGTATCAAGCATAAAGTTCCTCATATTACCCTGAATGAGAAAGAAGCATCCCTTTGGTTGAGCAATACGTTCCTTTTGCGGAGTTATGCATGATTTCGGATTTTGCTATAAAATTCATTCCTTCACACCTTTTTTTTTCACCGCATTTTATAGATTATGGTTGGAAATTTCAACCACTCTAATCCGAAGACCTCTCCTCCCACTTTTGTTAATATATTTGAACTTTAGTTGGACATTCACCCCTTTTTGCAGCTAAACCACCTCAGCTCCCTGTTTTGATCATGTATGGTCTGGCAATACTACATTTTCTTACCCGTTTGTGAGTAATTATGGCTGGATATTCACACCTACTTGCAGCTGAACACAATCTCTCTCGCTTTTAATTATGTTTGGATATTCGAACCTTTTCTTTACTGCTTTTTGCCAACTTTGGTCGGACGTTCACACCTTCTTGCAGCCGAACACCTCCGCATCCGCTTTTGATGGTATATATTCGGGCATTCGAACCTTTTCTTACCAGCTTTTTACAAACGATGGTTGGACTTTCACACCTTCTTGTAGCCGAACAACTCCGCTCCCGCTATTGATTGTGTACAGTCGGGTATTTTAACCTTTTCTTACCCGCTTTTTACCAACTATGGTCGGACATTCACACCGTCTTACAGCGGAACATCTCCGCTCCCGCTTTTGATGGTGTATAGTCAAGCATTTGAACCTTTTCTTACCCGCTTTTTACAAACTATGGTCGGACATTCAAACCTTCTTGTAGCCGAAAACCTCTGCTCCCTCTTTTGATTATACATTGCCGGGCATTCGCACCTTATCTTACCCGCTTTTTACAAACTATAGTCAGACATTCACACCTTGGTGCTGAACCACCTCAGCTCCCTGTTTTGATCATGTATGGTCTGGCAATACTACCTTTTCTTACCCGTTTGTGAGTAATTATGGCTGGACATTCACACCTACTTGCAGTCGAACAGCTCTGCTCCCGCTTTTGATTATGTTTGGTTGGATATTCGAACCTTTTCTTAACTGCTTTTTACAAACTCCGCTCCCCCTATTGATTGTGTACAGTCGGGTATTTTAACCTTTTCTTACCCACTTTTTACCAACTATGGTCGGACATTCACACCTTCTTACAGCGGAACACCTCCGCTCCCTCTTTTGATGGTGTATGTTTGGGCATTCGAACCTTTTCTTACCCGCTTTTTACAAACTATGGTCGGACATTCAAACCTTCTTGTAGCCGAACACATCCACTCCTGCTTTTGATGATGTATGGTTTGGCATTTTCACCTTTTCTTACCCATTTTTCAGTAATTATGGGTGGACATTCACACCTTCTTGCATCTGAACAACTCCTCTCCCGCTTATGATCATGTGCGGTTTGATATTCGAAAATTTTCTTTCATGTTTTAAAGCAATTATTGATGGACATTCAAATCTTCTTGTAGCCGAACACATCCACTCCTGCTTTTGATGATGTATGGTTTGGCATTCGCACCCTTTTTTTACCCATTTTTCAGGAATTTTGGGTGGACATTCAGACCTTCTTGCAGCCGAAAACCTCCGCTCCCTCTTTTGATCATACATTGTCGGGCATTCGCACCTTATCTTACCCGCTTTTTACAAACTATAGTCAGACATTCACACCTTGCAGCTGAACCACCTCCGCTCCCTGTTTTGATCATGTATGGTCTGGCAATACTGCCTTTTCTTACCCGTTTGTGAGTAATTAATCCCAAAATATTGAGCATAAAATAAGTCTTTATGCTGATGATGTATTACTTTTCCTTCAGAACTCACAGACGTCTCTCAGTCACACGATCACACTCATAAATAAATTCTCAGCACTTTCTGACTACTCTATCAACTGGTCTAAGACCACAGTTCTGCCCATTAACTGTAGGGTCCATAATATACCTGCGATCACTTTACAGTCAGTAAATATTAGATATTTAGGCATAAACATTTCCTCCAGGCTCTCAGAGCTAACAAAGCTAAATTATGTGCAATTATTAAAGACAGTAGAGGACGATCTCTCGTTGGAAGTCCTTACCTATATCACTTATGGGGAGAGTTACATCCATTAAAATGATGATACTACCAAAAGTTAACTATTTGTTCTCAATGATCCCCATAAAACCATCTGCTACTTGGTTTAAGTCACTAGATTCATGCATCTCCAAATTTCTGTGGAAAAACAAACCACCACGTATTAGTTTAAAAACCCTACAGAAGACCAAGGACAGTGGTGGATTAGATTTACCTCATTTTCAGCACTATTCCTTAGACAATAGGTTACAATATATATCAAAATGGTTTAAACCTTGTTGTTGTCACAGTTCCCAGAGACGTTGTAATCGTTGAGGATTCTATATTCACCCCCTCATTAGAGGCACGTAATGCAGATTGATGACACTGAATCTTCTTCTCTGTTCATTGCTGGCATCATTCCCAGCATCGTAAGTGTTCGTGGCATTGTTAGCCTCTTCTTCTGGATCTTGATATCGAGAATCCTTTTGTATTTCTGGTTTGTCAGTCCTCTGTCTTCGTTCACCGGAGTCTTTGTCTTTTTGTCCTTGAGTTTGGTGATTTTTTCTTCTTTTGATGCCTTGACACAATGTGACAGGTGATACCACGTGGGAGATCCTGTAACTTGGATTGCTGCCCCTGTGCTGCGAAATGGCTGTGCTGCTCAAATGGTCTCTCCTTCATCATGGTTACATGCTGCCATTCCGACATCTCGCCATTCCGACATGGGTCTCCAATTGTCGGAATGGCGACACTTAATTTTTTATCAAACGTCCCACCATTCCGACACTTTTTTCCTCCTATGGTCGGAATGGCGGTATGTTTTTTGTTTTTTTTAACATACCGCCATTCCGACAGTTCCTTTTAATAGCCTATTTTTTACCCAAAACATTTTGCACTAATGATATGCCGGCGCAAATACGCCCTAAAGTTTGGCGCACAAGCTTTGCACATGCAGAGGCCACAGCCTCGCAAACAAACTTTAATAATCTATTATCAAAATCCCCTGAATTTCAAATATAAAAATACAGATATTAATGTAACTCTGGCGAGACTGAAACTGATTAAGCAGAAATACAGTGTCAGTGAGCTGTCACAGCAGCCAGCTGGAGCGGAGCTCTCCACAGAGCCCATGCGTCTTTTGCACGCTGTCATCATATGCAAAAGTAATAATTGCAATTACAGATATCACGGCTACTGCACAGGACACAGTTGCGAGCACTCTGCCTTGCCTTGCCAATAGGAGAAGAGAGAAATGACAGCATAGAACGTATAAAACACAACAAAATTCAGTAAAAACGTTTATTCATGTTATTCACGTGATTTATGAGTACTCACTCCAATTTTTGGAAGCGTGGATGGGCTTTGCGCATTTGGTACAAACACACAGCCGCAACGGTTGTAGCTTTATACAGCCTGTTGATATCTTAAGGACCTAACTGGTCACACAATGTCATGTAGAGATTGTTTTTACATGACATTACAGCTGAACATATAGCTTTCATCCACAAACCAACGTGGGAGAGCCCGAAGACGCATGTGCCAGACGCACATAGGCATGCGTAAAACCAATTTTGACCACTTCATACTGTTTATTTGCTTTCTTTTAGTTAACTTTCGTTTCTTTTGGATTCTTGTGCGTGTTATGGAGCCGTTTTGGTCCATGTTTGTAAGCCTTTTTTTCCTGGATTAAATTTTCGGAAGTTGAAACAAGTGGCATTGGAGTGTGTGATTGAAAACCACCGCGGACTGCTTCTCCTCCTCCAGTTGCCGAGACTTTGTGTTTTTAATAACGCTTGTCTATAAACATGTGTTAAACATATAAATTGCATGAACAGGAAGAAGGGACTCACCTGTTGAGTAACACACATTTCCTTATACGGAAAGCCTTGTCGGAATGGTGGGACATTTGAACGTCAGAATAGCGGGATGTCGCAATGGTGGGATGTCGGAATGGTGGGACGTTTGCATGTCGGAATGGTGGTATGTCGAAATGGTGGGATGTCGGAATAGCGGGATGTCGGAATGGCGGGATTTCGGAATGGGTGTTGCCACCCCCTTCATCATATACACAGTTATTTATACATCACCTTCCACCATGAAGCGTTGTCCCTTTTTGTTTCTCTCTTTGTTCTTAAAATGCTGTTATGCATGTCTAAACCAATCCATTAAATTAGATAATTTTGGCAGTAAAGCGATCTACAATGTGCTTGGTCGCAAAGCTGCTCATCTGTGGTAAACAGCTCTTCAGAAAGGCATTCTTCAATTGATTTCACTAATTCTATGTAATAATTTTGTGATTTCCTACAAAACTACACTTCTTCTCCCATCTGTCTGAGTATTTAATATAGTCTGGGTCCCGTTAAAACATGTATTTTTCCCATCTAATTCCTTGTTTGCTTTAAAACAAGTATTCCCCATTTTCTATCCCTTCAGTAGCCAACCAGTTTGTATGGAGTACACTGGAGCAACTTGACTGATCAGTAAAACACTGCTTTTGTTGTCATCGCAAGGCTTCCCCCGTCGGTTGTTTCACTGAGACACTACTGAGTAACTATAACTCAACACAGTTTATACACATAACATTCCTATACATACTAACAAACAAACAAACAATTATTTATCGCAATTTTCTCATCTCTGTTTGAACGTACACCCAGGTAAATATTCCTGTAGTCTTCTCATACCGACTATGGACCCATTCATTGTTTAACTTCACTGTTTTGCAAATCCTAATTGAATATTACACATTGACATTGAACTTTACTTGATAAGCAGGTCTTCATTGCATTCAGCAGCCTATATGTGAGCATCTATGTGTAAGCTGTTCTTCTTTGCATTTATCAGCAGCAAGCAATTCTTCATTGCACATGCATATGAAAATAGTAAAACAATTCCAATGCGTTAGCGAAACCTTCTATATCAGGAGTGTCCATCATGATGCTGGGAATAGAACCTCTTTCCCAGAATAGTTCAACCTTCATTACTCAACTGATCATAACTCCGCAATGAGCACATTTCAAAGAATCATTCCTCCACATATATTCAAAAATCTATGTGTAAATGTTTAATATTTCTTATATTTGTTGATGTCATTCTGTGTGCATGTGGCCTAAACCCAATCTCTGTGTGGCAATTTTAATTTAAACAAGTTGAACTCTGCCTCTGATCATTTAAAAAAGGTGTGTACCAATATCAACCTTTCTCAGGTAATTACAGATCCTACAAAACCAAAGAGATCCTTCAAGGTTGTCCCTGATTGGCTCAATCTTAACAAATCAAAGGTAGAAAATCCGCAGTATCTGAACTTGGTGTTAGTTATCACTGCTCAATAGCCTGTATCAGAATTGCAAAAATGAAAACATTAGGTCCACGCTTGGTATCCAGATCCTGAACCATCTCCATGAGCAGGCTTTTTTTTAACTGATCTGTTGAATAGTTATATGACACTGTTAAAATCCCAGATGAAGATCTAGCACTTGACCATTTTTGTAAATCTTCTAATTCCACAGTTGATAAACACGCCCCTTTTAAAAAGTATAGAACTTAGAACAGGTCTATCCCTGGCTTTCGGCAGAACTGTCTTCTTTACTTTTTTTTCCCCTTGTCCTGTTCAGCATTATGTCAGAAGAATTGTAGTCTGAATACCTTTGATGCCAAACAGATTTGTTTTGCCAAGGGAAGTTTTATAAATGTAAAGCTCCCCTTGATGCCCATTTATTTATTTCTGTTTACAATATATGACATGAACTGAACTGAACCGGACCGGGGGACAAGGAAAGAAGAAGAGGAAAGAAGAGGAAACAGAACAAAAATAGAAACAAAAACCAGACAACCAGCTGCTACACCTGTAAAAAACAAAACAGACAACAATCCATGGCCTATGAGGGGAATCCAGCCTTAGCGCCACCAGGAGCACCTGAAAGCAGACAAGCAGAGAAAAAACAAACACACAAACAAACAAAAACAAGCACAAGAAGCGGCAATCGCATACAACACAGCTGTGGATATAGATGACCTGAGACGACATGATAATACATCAACTGCTTAGTGACCATGCTACTGGACTAATGAATGTGTGTGTGTGTGTGTGTGTGAGAACATGCAACACCCATGGCACAGGACCAACATGATAACCGTGCTTAGTTATGAGTGTATAAGCGTACAGGGCCACAATCCACAGCCCCCCCCCAAGCAATCAGAAGCAGGCAGAGAGGGCCACAAGACCCAGGCCACCAGCAGCCCCCACAGAGCACAGAACCCAGGCAGCCCACCGCAGGGGCAACCACGCATCCACCCAGAAGACTGCAGAGGAAGCCCCCGGAAAGAGCCCCCATAAGCATAGGGCAGAGGCACTCCGGGAACCAGGGGTAACAGCCCACCGACCCCGCCAGGCCCCAGCCGCCCAGACATGGGCCGTGCACTGGACCTGGGCCCCAGGAGCCCGAGCGCCCCCAAACCCCCCGGCAGAGGCCCCACCCAATACCCAGGAGGGCCAAGCGCCCCAGACAGCCACAAAGTGGGTCAGCGCCTGTGGGGAGAGGCAACGCTGATGCCCCATCGGGAGAAACACAGGCAGGCCAGGCGACAGCAAGTCCCAGATCCAGGCCCAATCATTACCACACACACTTTCACGTCCCATACATCCACACATCCACACATCCTACCTCCCTCGACTCTGCTGGGGTGTAGTGCAGCGGGCACACCAGGAGGCCAGCAACCCCCCAGCCACCACAGACCCCGAACCAGCAGAACAATTAATTAATCCTCCTGGCCCCTCCTGCCCCGAGCAGACACCAGGAAGCAGGGGTGTGCGAAGAAGACCCCTCCCCTCACCCTTCTGGCTCTTCAATATTTTCTAATAGTGAGCAATTAAAATTGAGGGGCAGCCAAACTTGTAGAACTGGGAGCGCGGCACTCTGGGCAGCCTACATACCCAAAGAGCCCCGCCCACCAGATGCCACTCAGTGTAACCACCCCCCAAGACCTAATGTGTGTGTGTGAGTGTGTTTGATAAGTAGTAATGTCTAAGGTGAAATTAAAACAGGGGCAGGGAACTGCAGAGTGCAACCAAAGGGGACCACCTACGTGGCCCCATCCACTACACCCCACCGAACACACACGCCCCCAAAACCCTTCATGTGTGAGTGTGTGCTGTGTACAGGAGCCAGAAGGGAGAGGGGTATGGGGATATATACCGGGGGAGCTACTCTCCCCCAGAGAGGGCAGCCAGGGACTGGCTGCAATAGGCATCCCCGCTACCTGGGAGCCAACAATGGGCAGGAGGGCCTGATGTCCACCAGGCTCGGGGCCTGCAGCGACCGTATTCCGGGAGCTACTGTACCCCCAGAAGGTACCCATCCCGCCCCACCCCACTCAACCCAACCCCACCCAGGAGGACCTCTACAAAAAACAAACAAACAACATCAAAAAACAAACAAACAAACCACCCGGTCACACCAGTCGCAGCAGCCCGGGCCTGAGACCCACCATCACCCAGCAACCCACCACCACCACTATGTGATAAAACTAATCAGAGGGGACCAGAGAGAATGAAATCCAGCCAATTGATGTTTTGAGGAGGCAGACATTGTTTCCATGCTAATATAATCTAAAAGAAAATTTCTAAACTGGTTAATACACAATTGTTCTTCGCTTTCCAGTTCATGAGAATAGTTTTCTTTGCGATACATAACACTGTGACAACCATGTGTGCTGAGTTAATTTCCATGTTGATGTTGTCTAAGTCACCCAGTATGCACAGTGTGGGGCATGCAGGAATGCTACACTTTAGCCATGTTGATAGGTCCTCACAGACTTCAAGCCAGAACTTCTGGACAGGCGCAGAAAACCACAAAGCGTGTGCATAATCATCAGGTGTGTTATCTGTGCAATGTGAGCAGATGTTTGAGTGTGTTAGACCCATCCTGAACATCCTTTGTCCTGTATAGTGTGTTCTATGAAGGATTTTGTATTGTATGAGCTGTAAATTAGGATTTCGAGTCTTTATGAAGGTGTTCAAACATATTTGTGGTTAGAAGCTATGACCAGAACTGATGGATAAATCTGCCTCCCATTTTGAGGATGGAAGAGACATTGTGTCATCTATCTTAGACAATAATTTATATATTTTTGATAGTAGTTTTGGGGTACAGATGCTTAGAAATTCTGCTACCCTAGTCGGGGGTTGTAAGTCTGGTTGGTGGAGGATATATCCATCCATCCATCCATCATCTGCCGCTTATCCGGGGGTCGGGTCGCGGGGGCAGGAGCTTGAGCAGAGAAACCCAGACGTCTCTGTCCCCGGCCACTTCCTCCAGCTCTTCCGGGGGGACCCCGAGGCGTTCCCAGGCCAGCCGAGAGACATAGTCTCTCCAACGTGTCCTGGGTCTCCCCCGGGGTCTCCTCCCAGTGGGACGTGCCCGGAACACCTCCCCAGGGAGGCGCCCAGGGGGCATCCTAACCAGATGCCCGAGCCACCTCATGTGACTCCTCTCAATGCGGAGGAGCAGCGGTTCTACTCCGAGCCCCTCCCGGATGACTGAGCTTCTCACCCTATCTCTAAGGGAGAGCCCAGACACCCTGCGGAGGAAACCCATTTCGGCCGCTTGTATTCGCGATCTTGTTCTTTCGGTCACTACCCACAACTCGTGACCATAGGTGAGGATGGGAACGTAGATTGACCAGTAAGTAGAGAGCTTCGCCTTCTGGCTCAGCTCCCTCTTCACAACGACGGGTCGGTGCAGAGCCTGCAACACTGCAGGCGCCGCACCGATCCGCCCGTCAATCTCCCGCTCCATTCGTCCGTCACTCGTGAACAAGACCCCGAGATACTTGAACTCCTCCTCTTGGGGAAGGATCTCATTCCCGACCCGGAGAGAGCATTCCACCCTTTTCCGGCTGAGAACCATAGTCTCGGATTTGGAGGTGCTGATTCTCATCCCAGCCGCTTCACACTCGGCTGCGAATCACTCCAGTGAGAGCTGAAGGTCACGGCCTGACGACGCTAACAGAACCACATCATCTGCAAAAAAGCAGAGACCCGATTCTGAGGTCGCCAAATGGGACACCCTCAACGCCCTGGTTCCGCCTAGAAATTCTGTCCATAATTCTGAGAACAGAATCGGTGACAAAGGGCAGCCCTGACGGAGTCCAACTCTCACCGGAAACGTATCCGACTTACTGCCGGCAATGCGGACCAAACTCTGGCACCGGTCATACAGAGACCGAACGGCCCCTATCAAGGGGTCCGGCACTCCATATTCCCGGAGCACCCCCCACAGGACTCCACGAGGGACACGGTCGAACGCTTTCTCCAAGTCCACAAAACACATGTAGACTGGTTGGGCGAACTCCCATGCACCCTCCAGGATCCTGCCGAGGGTATAGAGCTGGTCCACTGTTCCACGGCCAGGACGAAAGCCACACTGCATCTCCTGAATCCGAGGCTCGATTATCCGACGGATCCTCCTCTCCAATACCCCCGAATAGACCTTACCAGGGAGGCTGAGGAGTGTGATACCCCTATAGTTGGAACACACCCTCCGGTCCCCCTTTTATAAGAGGGGGACCACCACCCCAATCTGCCAGTCCAGAGGCACTGTCCCCGATGTCCACGCGATACTGCAGAGGCGTGTCAGCCAAGACAGCCCTACAACATCCAGAGCCTTGAGAAACTCAGGACGGACCTCATCCACCCCCGGGGCCTTGCCACCGAGGAGCTTTTTAACCACCTCGGCAACCTCAGCCCCAGAAATGGGAGGCCCCGTCTCCGAGCTCTCCGACTCTGCCTCTTCCGAGCACGTGTTGGTAGGATTGAGGAGTTCCTCGAAGTACTCCCCCAGCCGACTCACAACATCCCTAGTTGAGGTCAGCAAAGCCCCGTCCCCACTGTAAACAGTGTTGACTGTGAGCCGCTTCCCCCCCCCTGAGACGCCGGATGGTGGACCAGAATCTTTTCGAGGCCGTCCGGAAATCGTTCTCCATGGTCTCACCGAACTCCTCCCAGGCCCGAGTTTTTGCCTCAGCAACCGCCGAAGCCGTGGCCCGTCTGGCCCGTCGGTACCTATCAGCTTCTTCCAGGGTCCCACTGGCCAAAAAGGCCCGATAGGACTCCTTCTTCAGCTTGACGGCTTCCCTCACCACTGGTGTCCACCAGCAGGTTCGAGGGTTGCCGCCACGACAGGCACCGACCACCTTACGGCCACAACTCCGACCAGCTGCCTCGGCAATGGAGTCACGGAACATGGCCCATTCGGACTCAATATCCCCCACCTCAAATATGGTTGAAGCTCTGCCGGAGGTGGGAGTTAAAGCTCCTTCTGACGGGGGATTCTGACAAACGCTCCCAGCAGACCCTCACAATACGTTTGGGCCTGCCAGGTCTGATCGGCATCCTCCCCCACCAGCGGAGCCAACTCACCACCAGGTGGTGATCAGTTGACAGCTCCGCCCCTCTCTTCACCCGAGTGTCCAGGACATACGGCCGCAAGTCCGATGATACAACCACAAAGTCGATCATCGAACTGCGGCCAAGGGTGTCCTGGTGCCAAGTGCACATATGGACACCCTTATGCCTGAACATGGTGTTCGTTATGGACAGTCTATGACTGGCACAGAAGTCCAACAACATAACACCACTCTGATTCAGATCGGGGGGGCCGTTCCTCCCAATCACACCCCTCCAGGTCTCACTGTCATTGCCCACGTGAGCATTGAAGTCCCCCAGCAGAATGAGGGAGTCTCCGGTAGGAGCATTCTCCAGTTTCTCCCCCAGAGACTCCAAAAAGGGTAGGTACTCTGAACTGCTGTTTGGCGCATAGGCACAAATAACAGTCAGGACTCGTCCCCCCACCCAAGGCGGAGGGAGGCTACCCTCTCGTTCACTGGGGTAAACCCCAATGTACTGGCACACAGCCGGGGGGCAATAAGTATGCCCACACCTGCTCTGCGCCTCTCACCACGGGCAACTCCAGAGTGGAAGAGAGTCCAACCCCTCTCAAGAGTACTGGTTCCAGATCCCAAGCCGTGCGTCGAGGTGAGTCCGACTATATCTAACGGTCTGATGAAGTTTCAACAATAAACAACAAACTTTGTATTATGAGAAAGAACCAGACTCATTCTTCAGGAATCCGAAAATAAGCTCTATTTTACGAGTTATGCACGAATTCGGATTCTCCTATAAAACGAATTCCTTAACTCAAACCAAGTTAAGACTGCTTTGTCCTTCATATTTATTCATGTCTAATCAAGTTTCAATGATAAACAACGTTGTACTTTGTAGAATGAGAAAGAACTTCTTCAGCAATAAGCATCTCTCGACAAATGACGAAATACAGATTTTGCTATAAAATTAATTGCTATCAGCCTGACTTAAAACTGTTTGTCTTCCTTATTTATCCACTTCAAATCAAGTTTCAACAATTAAAAAAATGTTGTAGTTTAGGAAAGAACAAATTAATCTTGAGCAATCAGTATAAAAAGAGGGTGGGCAAAGGTGCGAATGTCAAACCATACATGATCAAAACAGGGAGCGGAGGTGTTTGGCTGAGACAAGGTGTGAATGTCCACCCATAATTAATGAAAAGCGGGCAACAAGTAGGTTCGAATGCCCAACCATACATCATCAAAAGCAGGAGTGGATATGTTCGGCTACAAGAAGGTTTGAACGTCTGACCATAGTTTGTAAAAAGCGGGTAAGAAAAGGTTCGAATGCCCGAACATACACCATCAAAGGAGGGAGCGGAGGTGTTCCGCTGTAAGAAGGTGTGAATGTCCGACCATAGTTGGTAAAAAGCGGGTAAGAAAAGGTTAAAATACCAGACTGTACACAATCAATAGCGGGAGCGGAGTTGTTCGGCTACTAAAAGATGTGAAAGTCCGACTATGGTTTGTAAAAAGCGGGTAAGAAAAGGTGCTAATGCCCGACAATGTATGATCAAAAGAGGGAGCGGAGGTTTTCGGCTACAAGAAGGTTTGAATGTCCGACCATAGTTTGTAAAAAGCGGGTAAGAAAAGGTTCAAATGCCTGACTATACACCATCAAAAGCGGGAGCGGAGGTGTTCCGCTGTAAGAAGGTGTAAATGTCCGACCATAGTTTGTAAAAAGCGGGTAAGAAAAGGTTAAAATACCCGACTGTACACAATCAATAGCAGGAGCGGAGTTGTTTGGCTACAAGAAGGTGTGAAAGTCCGACCACGGTTTGTAAAAAGCGGGTAAGAAAAGGTTCGAATGCCCGAATATATACCATCAAAAGTGGAAGTGGATGTGTTCGGCTGCAAGAAGGTGTGAACGTCCGACCAAAGTTTGTAAAAAGCAGTTAAGAAAAGGTTCGAATATCCAACCAAACATAATCAAAAGCGGGAGCAGAGCTGTTCAACTGCAAGTAGGTGTGAATGTCAGATCATAATTTGCAAAAAGCTGATGAGAAAGGGTGAGAATGCCCGGCTATACACCATCAAATGCGGGAGCGGAAGTGTTCGGCTGTGAGTAGGTGTGAATGTCCGACCATAATTGCTGAAAAATGTGTTAGAAGAGACTAGAATGCCGGACAAGACATCATCAAATGCGGGAGCGGAGTTGTTCAGCTGTGAGTAGGTGTGAATCTCCAAGCATAGTTTGTAAAAAGGGGGTAAGAATAGGTTCGAATGCCCGAACATACACTATCAAAACAGGGAGCTGAGGTGGCTCAGCTGCAAGGTGTGAATGTGTGACTATAGTTTGTAAATAAGGTGCGAATGCCCAACAATGTATAATCAAAAGAGGGAGCGGAGGTTTTCG
The DNA here is from genome assembly GCF_036924035.1 of Leuresthes tenuis. Lineage (NCBI taxonomy): Eukaryota > Metazoa > Chordata > Actinopteri > Atheriniformes > Atherinopsidae > Leuresthes > Leuresthes tenuis. The sequence continues at coordinate 104,119 of NW_027325398.1, read as the reverse complement.
GCTACAAGAAGGTTTGAATGTCCGACCATAGATTGTAAAAAGCGGGTAAGAAAAGGTTCAAATGCCTGACTATACACCATCAAAAGCGGGAGCAGAGGTGTTCCGCTGTAAGACGGTGTGAATGTCCGACCATATTTGGTAAAAAGCGGGTAAGAAAAGGTTAAAATACCCGACTGTACACAATCAATAGCGGGAGAGGAGGTGTTCAGCTGCAAGAAGGTGTGAATGTCCACCCATAATTACTGAAAAATGGGTAAGAAAAGGTGCGAATGCCCAACCATACATTATCAAAAGCAGGTGTGAATGTCAGATCATAATTTGCAAAAAGCTGATGAGAAAGGGTGAGAATGCCCGACTATACACCATCAAATGCGGGAGCGGAGTTGTTCGGCTGTGAGTAAGTGTGAATCTCCGACCATAATTGCTGAAAAATGTGTTAGAAAAGGTAAGAATGCCGGTCCATACATCATCAAAAGCGGGAGAGGTGGTGTTCGGCTGCAAGAAGGTGTGAACGTCCGACTAAAGTTCAAATATATTAACAAAAGCGGGAGGAGAGGTCTTCGGATGAGAGTGGTTGAGAATTTCCAACCATAATCTATAAAATGCGGTGAAAAAAAAGGTGTTATAGAACACTGAAAGGTGGAGCGGAAGTGTTCGGCTGCAAGAAGGTGTGAATGTCCGACTATATTTGGTGAAAAGCAGGTGAAGCAAGGTCTGAATGCCCAACCTTACATCATCAAAAGCGAGATCAGAGGTGTTTGGCTGCATGAAGGCCATAGTTTGCCAAAAGCGGGTAAGCTGCGAATGACCGACTAAATATCAACAAAAGGTCTTCGGATGCAAGTGGGTGTGAATATCCCACCATACAAGTATGGTGGAGAGGAAGCTGTGAACAGCCGACCATAGTTTGCAAAAAGCGGGTGAGACAAGGTGCGAATGTCCAACCATACATGATCAAAACAGGGAGCAGAGGTGTTTGGCTGTGACAAGGTGTGAATGTCCACCCAAAATTAATGAAAAGCGGGCAAAAAGTAGGTTTGAATGCCCAAGCATACATCATCAAAAGAAGGAGTGGATGTGTTCGGCTACAAGAAGGTTTGAATGTCCGAGCATAGTTTGTAAAAAGCGGGTAAGAAAAGGTTCGAATGCCCAAACATACACCATCAAAAGAGGGAGCGGACGTATTCCGCTGTAAGAAGGTGTGAATGTCCGACCATAGTTGGTAAAAAGTGGGTAAGAAAAGGTTAAAATACCCGACTGTACACAATCAATAGCGGGAGCGGATGTGTTTGGCTACAAGAATGTGTGACAGTCCGACCATGGTTTGTAAAAAACGGGTAAGAAAAGGTGCGAATGCCCGACAATGTATGAACAAAAGAGGGAGCGGAGGTTTTCGGCTACAAGAAGGTTTGAATGTCCGACCATAGTTTGTAAAAAGCTGCTAAGAAAAGGTTCCAATGCCTGAATATATACCATCAAAAGCGGAAGCGGAGGTGTTCGGCTACAAGAAGGTGTGAAAGTTCAACCATGGTTTGTAAAAAGCTGCTAAGAAAAGGTTCGAATGCCCGAATATATACCATCAAAAGCGGAAGTGGAGGTGTTCGGCTGCAAGAAGGTGTGAACGTCCGACCAAAGTTTGCAAAAAGCAGTTAAGAAATGGTTGGAATGCCCGAATATATACCATCAAAAGCGGGAGCAGAGCTGTTCGACTGCAAGTAGGTGTGAATGTCCAGCCATAATTACTCACAAACGGGTAAGAAAAGGTAGTATTGCCAGACCATACATGATCAAAACAGGGAGCTGAGGTGGTTCAGCTGCAAGGTGTGAATGTCTGACTATAGTTTGTAAAAAGCGGGTAAGACAAGGTGCGAATGCCCGACAATGTATGATCAAAAGAGGGAGTGGAGGTCTTCGGCTGCAAGGTCTGAATGTCCAACCATAATTTCTAAAAACCGGGTAAGAAAAGGCTCGAAAGCCCGACTATACACAATCAAAAGCGGGAGCGGGAGGTTTTCAGCTGCAAATCCTTCACTCAAACCAAGTGAAAACTGCTTTGTCCTTCATATTTATCAATGTCTAGATTTACTTCAACAAAGAACAACATTGTATTTTGCAGTAGTAGAAAGAGCAACACTTGAAGGAACAGGAATCCGAGAATAAGCTTATTTTCATACGTTCTGCATGATTTGGGATTTTATGTATAAAATGAATTCCTTTACTCAAACTATGTTAAAACTGCTTTGTCCTTCATATTTATCAATGTCTAGATTGACTTCAACAAAGAACAACATTGTATTTTGCAGTAGAAGAAATAGCAACACTGAAGGATCAGGAATCCGAAAACAAGCTTATTTTCATACGTTCTGCTTGATTTGGGATTTTGCTATAAAATTAATTCCTTCACTCAAACAAAGTGGAAACTGCTTTGTCCTTCATATTTATCAATGTCTATATCGATTTCAACAAAGAACAAGGCTGTATTTTGCAGTATAGGAAAGAGCAACACTGGAGGATCAGGAATCCGAGAATAAGCTTACTTTCATGAGTCCTACACGATTTCGGATTTTCCTATAAAATGAATTGCTTTGCTCAAACCAAGTTAAAATTGCTTTGTCCTTCATAGTTATCCATGTCTAAAATGTATCAAGCATAAAGTTCCTCATATTACCCTGAATGAGAAAGAAGCATCCCTTTGGTTGAGCAATACGTTCCTTTTGCGGAGTTATGCATGATTTCGGATTTTGCTATAAAATTCATTCCTTCACACCTTTTTTTTTCACCGCATTTTATAGATTATGGTTGGAAATTTCAACCACTCTAATACGAAGACCTCTCCTCCCGCTTTTGTTAATATATTTGAACTTTAGTTGGACATTCACCCCTTTTTGCAGCTAAACCACCTCAGCTCCCTGTTTTGATCATGTATGGTCTGGCAATACTACATTTTCTTACCCGTTTGTGAGTAATTATGGCTGGATATTCACACCTACTTGCAGCTGAACAAAATCTCTCTCGCTTTTAATTATGTTTGGATATTCGAACCTTTTCTTTACTGCTTTTTGCCAACTTTGGTCGGACGTTCACACCTTCTTGCAGCCGAACACCTCCGCATCCGCTTTTGATGGTATATATTCTGGCATTCGAACCTTTTCTTACCAGCTTTTTACAAACGATGGTCGGACATTCACACCGTCTTACAGCGGAACATCTCCGCTCCCGCTTTTGATGGTGTATAGTCAAGCATTTGAACCTTTTCTTACCCGCTTTTTACAAACTATGGTCGGACATTCAAACCTTCTTGTAGCCGAAAACCTCTGCTCCCTCTTTTGATTATACATTGCCGGGCATTCGCACCTTATCTTACCCGCTTTTTACAAACTATAGTCAGACATTCACACCTTGGTGCTGAACCACCTCAGCTCCCTGTTTTGATCATGTATGGTCTGGCAATACTACCTTTTCTTACCCGTTTGTGAGTAATTATGGCTGGACATTCACACCTACTTGCAGTCGAACAGCTCTGCTCCCGCTTTTGATTATGTTTGGTTGGATATTCGAACCTTTTCTTAACTGCTTTTTACAAACTCCGCTCCCCCTATTGATTGTGTACAGTCGGGTATTTTAACCTTTTCTTACCCACTTTTTACCAACTATGGTCGGACATTCACACCTTCTTACAGCGGAAAACCTCCGCTCCCTCTTTTGATGGTGTATGTTTGGGCATTTGAACCTTTTCTTACCCGCTTTTTACAAACTATGCTCGGACATTCAAACCTTCTTGTAGCCGAACACATCCACTCCTTCTTTTGATGATGTATGCTTGGGCATTCAAACCTACTTTTTGCCCGCTTTTCATTAATTTTGGGTGGACATTCACACCTTGTCACAGCCAAACACCTTTGCTCCCTGTTTTGATCATGTATGGTTGGACATTCGCACCTTGTCTCACCCGCTTTTTGCAAACTATGGTCGGCTGTTCACAGCTTCCTCTCCACCATACTTGTATGGTGGGATGTTCACACCCAGTTGCATCCGAAGACCTCCGCCCCCACTTTTGTTGATATTTAGTTGGTCATTCGCAGCTTACCCGCTTTTGGCAAACTATGGCCTTCTTGCAGCCAAACACCTCTGATCTCGCTTTTGATAATGTAAGGTTGGGCATTCAGACCTTGCTTCACCTGCTTTTCACCAAATATAGTCGGACATTCACACCTTCTTGCAGCCGAACATTTCCGCTCCACCTTTTAGTGTTCTATCACACCTTTTTTTCACCGAATTTTATAGATTATGGTTGGAAATTCTCAACCACTCTCATCCGAAGACCTCTCCTCCCGCTTTTGTTAATATATTTGAACTTTAGTGAGTCATTCACACCTTCTTGCAGCTGAACCACCTCCGCTCCCTGTTTTGATCATGTATGGTCTGGCAATACTACCTTTTCTTACCCGTTTGTGAGTAATTATGGCTGGACATTCACACCTACTTGCAGCCGAACACCACCTCTCTCGCTTTTGATGATGTATGGACCGGCATTCTTACCTTTTCTAACACATTTTTCAGAAATTACGGTCGGAGATTCACACCTACTCACAGCCGAACAACTCCGCTCCCGCATTTGATGGTGTGCAGTCGGACATTCTCACCCTTTCTCATCAGCTTTTTGCAAATTATGATCTGACATTCACACCTACTTGCAGTCGAAAAGCTATGCTCCCGCTTTTGATTATGTTTGGTTGGTTATTCAAACCTTTTCTTAACTGCTTTTTACAAACTTTGGTTGGACGTTCACACCTTCTTGTAGCCGAACACATCCACTCCTGCTTTTGATGATGTATGGTTGGGCATTCGCACCTTTTTTTTACCCATTTGTCAGGAATAATGGGTGGACATTCACACCTTCTTGCAGCTGAACACCTCCTCTCCCACTTATGATCATGTGCGGTTTGATTTTCGAAAATTTTCTTTCATGTTTTCTAGCAATTATTGATGGACATTTAGACCTTCTTGCAGCTGAACACCTCCGCTCCTGCTTTTGATCATACCTTGTCAGGCATTCGCACCATGTCTTACCCGCTTTTTACAAACTTTAGTCGAACATTTACACCTTTTTGCAGCCGAACACCACCTCTCTCGCTTTTGATGATGTATGGTCCGGCATTCTTTCCTTTTCTAACACATTTTTCAGCAATTATGGTCGGACATTCACACCTACTCAGAGCCGAACACCTCCGCTCCCGCATTTGATGGTGTATAGTCGGGCATTTTCACCCTTTCTCATCAGCTTTTTGCAAATTATGATCTGACATTCACACCTGCTTTTGATAATGTATGGTTGGGCATTCGCACCTTTTTTTACCCATTTTTCAGGAATTATGGGTGGGCATTCACACCTTCTTGCAGCTGAACACCTCCTCTCCTTCTTATGATCATGTGCGGATGATATTCGAAAATTTTCTTTCATGTTTTAAAGCAATTATTGATGGACATTCAGACCTTCTTGCAGCTGAACCACTCTGCTCCCGCTTTTGATGGTGTATAGTCGGGCTTTCGAGCCTTTCCTTCCCGGTTTTTACAAATTATGGTTGGACATTCAGACCTTCTTGCAGCCGAACACCTCCGCTCCCTCTTTTGATCATACATTGTCGGGCATTAGCACCTTTTCTTACCCGCTTTTTACAAACCATAGTCGGACTTTCACATCTTTTAGTAGCTGAACAACTCCGCTCCCGCTATTGATTGTGTACAGTCGGGTATTTTAACCTTTTCTTACCCGCTTTTTACCAACTATGGTCGGACATTCACACCTTCTTACAGCGGAACACCTCCGCTCCCTCTTTTGATGGTGTATGTTCGGGCAGTCAAACCTTTTCTTACCTGCTTTTTACAAACTATGGTCAGACATTCAACCCTTCTTGGAGCCGAACACATCCACTCCTGCTTTTGATTATGTATAGTTGGGCATTCGCACCTTTTCTTACCCATTTTTCAGTAATTATGGGTGTACATTCACACCTTCTTGCAGCCGAACACCTCCGCTCCCTCTTTTGATCATACATTTTCGGGCATTCGCACCTTTTCTTACCCGCTTTTTACAAACCATGGTCGGACTTTCACACTTTTTAGTAGCCAAACAACACCGCACCCGCTACTGATTGTGTACAGTCGGGTATTTTAACCTTTTCTTACCCGTTTTTTACCAACTATGGTCGGACATTCACACCTTCTTACAGCGGAACACCTCCGCTCCCTCCTTTGATGGTGTATGTTTGGGTATTCGAACCTTTTCTTACCCGCTTTTTACAAACTATGGTCAGACGTTCAAACCTTCTTGTAGCCGAACATATCCACTCCTGCTTTTGATGATGTATGGTTGGGCATTCGAACCTACTTGTTGCCCGCTTTTCATTAATTATGGGTGGACATTCACACCTTGTCTCAGCCAAACACCTCCGCTCCCTGTTTTGATCATGTATGGTTTGACATTCGCACCTTTGCTTACCCTCTTTTTATACTGATTGCTCAAGATTAAGTTGTTCTTTCTCAAACTACAAAATTTTTTTAATTGTTGAAACTTGATTTGAAGTGGATAAATAAGGAAGACAAACAGTTTTAAGTCAGGCTGATAGCAATTAATTTTATAGCAAAATCTGTATTTCGTCATTTGTCGAGAGATGCTTATTGCTGAAGAAGTTCTTTCTCATTCTACAAAGTACAACGTTGTTTATCATTGAAACTTGATTAGACATGAATAAATATGAAGGACAAAGCAGTCTTAACTTGGTTTGAGTTAAGGAATTCGTTTTATAGGAGAATCCGAATTCGTGCATAACTCGTAAAATAGAGCTTATTTTCGGATTCCTAAAGAATGAGTCTGGTTCTTTCTCATAATACAAAGTTTGTTGTTTATTGTTGAAACTTCATCAGACCGTTAGATATAGTCGGACTCACCTCGACGCACGGCTTGGGATCTGGAACCAGTACTCTTGAGAGGGGTTGGACTCTCTTCCACTCTGGAGTTGCCCGTGGTGAGAGGCGCAGAGCAGGTGTGGGCATACTTATTGCCCCCCGGCTGTGTGCCAGTACATTGGGGTTTACCCCAGTGAACGAGAGGGTAGCCTCCCTCCGCCTTTGGGTGGGGGGACGAGTCCTGACTGTTGTTTGTGCCTATGCGCCAAACAGCAGTTCAGAGTACATACCCTTTTTGGAGTCTCTGGGGGAGGCACTGGAGAATGCTCCTACCGGAGACTCCCTCATTCTGCTGGGGGACTTCAATGCTCACGTGGGCAATGACAGTGAGACCTGGAGGGGTGTGATTGGGAGGAACGGCCCCCCCGATCTGAATCAGAGTGGTGTTATGTTGTTGGACTTCTGTGCCAGTCATAGACTGTCCATAACGAACACCATGTTCAGGCATAAGGGTGTCCATATGTGCACTTGGCACCAGGACACCCTTGGCCGCAGTTCGATGATCAACTTTGTGGTTGTATCATCGGACTTGCGGCCGTATGTCCTGGACACTCGGGTGAAGAGATGGGCGGAGCTGATCACCACCTGGTGGTGAGTTGGCTCCGCTGGTGGGGGAGGATGCCGATCAGACCTGGCAGGCCCAAACGTATTGTGAGGGTCTGCTGGGAGCGTTTGTCAGAATCCCCCGTCAGAAGGAGCTTTAACTCCCACCTCCGGCAGAGCTTCAACCATATTTGAGGTGGGGGACATTGAGTCCGAATGGGCCATGTTCCGTGACTCCATTGCCGAGGCAGCTGGTCGGAGTTGTGGCCGTAAGGTGGTCGGTGCCTGTCGTGGCGGCAACCCTCGAACCTGCTGGTGGACAGCTGAAGAAGGAGTCCTATCGGGCCTTTTTGGCCAGTGGGACCCTGGAAGAAGCTGATAGGTACCGACGGGCCAGACGGGCCATGGCTTCGGCGGTTGCTGAGGCAAAAACTCGGGCCTGGGAGGAGTTCGGTGAGACCATGGAGAACGATTTCCGGACGGCCTCGAAAAGATTCTGGTCCACCATCCGGCGTCTCAGGGGGGGTGAAGCGGCTCACAGTCAACACTGTTTACAGTGGGGACGGGGCTTTGCTGACCTCAACTAGGGATGTTGTGAGTCGGTGGGGGGAGTACTTCGAGGAACTCCTCAATCCTACCAACACGTGCTCGGAAGAGGCAGAGTCGGAGAGTTCGGAGACGGGGCCTCCCATTTCTGGGGCTGAGGTTGCCGAGGTGGTTAAAAAGCTCCTCGGTGGCAAGGCCCCGGGGGTGGATGAGGTCCGTCCTGAGTTTCTCAAGGCTCTGGATGTTGTAGGGCTGTCTTGGCTGACACGCCTCTGCAGTATCGCGTGGACATCGGGGACAGTGCCTCTGGACTGGCAGATTGGGGTGGTGGTCCCCCTCTTTAAAAAGGGGGACCGGAGGGTGTGTTCCAACTATAGGGGTATCACACTCCTCAGCCTCCCTGGTAAGGTCTATTCGGGGGTATTGGAGAGGAGGATCCGTCGGATAATCGAGCCTCGGATTCAGGAGATGCAGTGTGGCTTTCGTCCTGGCCGTGGAACAGTGGACCAGCTTTATACCCTCGGCAGGATCCTGGAGGGTGCATGGGAGTTCGCCCAACCAGTCTACATGTGTTTTGTGGACTTGGAGAAAGCGTTCGACCGTGTCCCTCGTGGAGTCCTGTGGGGGGTGCTCCGGGAATATGGAGTGCCGGACCCCTTGATAGGGGCCGTTCGGTCTCTGTATGACCGGTGCCAGAGTTTGGTCCGCATTGCCGGCAGTAAGTCGGATACGTTTCCAGTGAGAGTTGGACTCCGTCAGGGCTGCCCTTTGTCACCGATTCTGTTCCTAACTTTTATGGACAGAATTTCTAGGCGGAGCCAGGGCGTTGAGGGTGTCCCATTTGGCGACCTCAGAATCGGGTCTCTGCTTTTTGCAGATGATGTGGTTCTGTTAGCGTCGTCAGGCCGTGACCTTCAGCTCTCACTGGAGTGATTCGCAGCCAAGTGTGAAGCGGCTGGGATGAGAATCAGCACCTCCAAATCCGAGACTATGGTTCTCAGCCGGAAAAGGGTGGAATGCTCTCTCCGGGTCGGGAATGAGATCCTTCCCCAAGAGGAGGAGTTCAAGTATCTCGGGGTCTTGTTCACGAGTGACGGACGAATGGAGCGGGAGATTGACGGGCGGATCGGTGCGGCGCCTGCAGTGTTGCAGGCTCTGCACCGACCCGTCGTTGTGAAGAGGGAGCTGAGCCAGAAGGCGAAGCTCTCTACTTACTGGTCAATCTACGTTCCCATCCTCACCTATGGTCACGAGTTGTGGGTAGTGACCGAAAGAACAAGATCGCGAATACAAGCGGCCGAAATGGGTTTCCTCCGCAGGGTGTCTGGGCTCTCCCTTAGAGATAGGGTGAGAAGCTCAGTCATCCGGGAGGGGCTCGGAGTAGAACCGCTGCTCCTCCGCATTGAGAGGAGTCAGATGAGGTGGCTCGGGCATCTGGTTAGGATGCCCCCTGGGCGCCTCCCTGGGGAGGTGTTCCGGGCACGTCCCACTGGGAGGAGACCCCGGGGGAGACCCAGGACACGTTGGAGAGACTATGTCTCTCGGCTGGCCTGGGAACGCCTCGGGGTCCCCCCGGAAGAGCTGGAGGAAGTGGCCGGGGACAGAGACGTCTGGGTTTCTCTGCTCAAGCTGCTGCCCCCGCGACCCGACCCCCGGATAAGCGGCAGATGATGGTTGGATGGATGGATATATCCTCCACCAACCAGACTTACAACCCCCGACTAGGGTAGCAGAATTTTTAAGCATCTGTACCCCAAAACTACTATCAAAAATATATAAATTATTGTCTAAGATAGATGACACAATGTCTCTTCCATCCTCAAAAGGGGAGGCAGATTTATCCATCAGTTCTGGTCATAGCTTCTAACCACAAATATGTTTGAACACCTTCATAAAGACTCAAAATCCTAATTTACAGCTCATACAATACAAAATCCTTCATAGAACACACTATACAGGACAAAGGATGTTCAGGATGGGTCTAACACACTCAAACATCTGCTCACATTGCACAGATAACACACCTGATGATTATGCACACGCTTTGTGGTTTTCTGCGCCTGTCCAGAAGTTCTGGCTTGAAGTCTGTGAGGACCTATCAACATGGCTAAAGTGTAGCATCCCTGCATGCCCCACACTGTGCATACTGGGTGACTTAGACAACATCAACATGGAAATTAACTCAGCACACATGGTTGTCACAGTGTTATGTATCGCAAAGAAAACTATTCTCATGAACTGGAAAGCGAAGAACAATCTGTGTATTAACCAGTTTAGAAATTTTCTTTTAGATTATATTAGCATGGAAACAATGTCTGCCTCCTCAAAACATCAATTGGCTGAATTTCATTCTCTCTGGTCCCCTCTGATTAGTTTTATCACATAGTGGTGGTGGTGGGTTGCTGGGTGATGGTGGGTCTCAGGCCCGGGCTGCTGCGACTGGTGTGACCGGGTGGTTTGTTTGTTTGTTTTTTGATGTTGTTTGTTTGTTTTTTGTAGAGGTCCTCCTGGGTGGGGTTGGGTTGAGTGGGGTGGGGCGGGATGGGTACCTTCTGGGGGTACAGTAGCTCCCGGAATATGGTCGCTGCAGGCCCCGAGCCTGGTGGACATCAGGCCCTCCTGCCCATTGTTGGCTCCCAGGTAGCGGGGATGCCTATTGCAGCCAGTCCCTGGCTGCCCTCTCTGGGGGAGAGTAGCTCCCCCGGTATATATCCCCATACCCCTCTCCCTTCTGGCTCCTGTACACAGCACACACTCACACATGAAGGGTTTTGGGGGCGTGTGTGTTCGGTGGGGTGTAGTGGATGGGGCCACGTAGGTGGTCCCCTTTAGTTGCACTCTGCAGTTCCCTGCCCCTGTTTTAATTACACCTTAGACATTACTACTTATCAAACACACTCACACACACACATTAGGTCTTGGGGGGTGGTTACACTGAGTGGCATCTGGTGGGCGGGGCTCTTTGGGTATGTAGGCTGCCCAGAGTGCCGCGCTCCCAGTTCTACAAGTTTGGCTGCCCCTCAATTTAAATTGCTCACTATTAGAAAATATTGAAGAGCCAGAAGGGTGAGGGGAGGGGTCTTCTTCGCACACCCCTGCTTCCTGGTGTCTGCTCGGGGCAGGAGGGGCCAGGAGGATTAATTAATTGTTCTGCTGGTTCGGGGTCTGTGGTGGCTGGGGGGTTGCTGGCCTCCTGGTGTGCCCGCTGCACTACACCCCAGCAGAGTCGAGGGAGGTAGGATGTGTGGATTTATGGGACGTGAAAGTGTGTGTGGTAATGATTGGGCCTGGATCTGGGACTTGCTGTCGCCTGGCCTGCCTGTGTTTCTCCCGATGGGGCATCAGCGTTGCCTCTCCCCACTGCTCGCGACTTCACCCACCTGTGGGCACGTCTTGACTCCCAGGGCACTTGGCCAGGGGCGCTGGGGCAGGCGCTGACCCACTTTGTGGCTGTCTGGGGCGCTTGGCCCTCCTGGGTATTGGGTGGGGCCTCTGCCGGGGGGTTTGGGGGCGCTCGGGCTCCTGGGGCCCAGGTCCAGTGCACGGCCCATGTCTGGGTGGCTGGGGCCTGGCGGGGTCGGTGGGCTGTTACCCCTGGTTCCCGGAGTGCCTCTGCCCTATGCTTATGGGGGCTCTTTCCGGGGGCTTCCTCTGCAGTCTTCTGGGTGGATGCGTGGTTGCCCCTGCAGTGGGCTGCCTGGGTTCTGTGCTCTGTGGGGGCTGCTGGTGGCCTGGGTCTTGTGGCCCTCTCTGCCTGCTTCTGATTGCTTGGGGGGGGGGCTGTGGATTGTGGCCCTGTACGCTTATACACTCATAACTAAGCACGGTTATCATGTAGGTCCTGTGCCATGGTTGTTGCATGTTCTCACACACACACACACACATTCATTAGTCCAGTAGCATGGTCACTAAGCAGTTGATGTATTATCATGTCGTCTCAGGTCATCTATATCCACAGCTGTGTTGTATGCGATTGCCGCTTCTTGTGCTTGTTTTTGTTTGTTTGTGTGTTTGTTTTTTCTCTGCTTGTCTGCTTTCAGGTGCTCCTGGTGGCGCTAAGGCTGGATTCCCCTCATAGGCCATGGATTGTTGTCTGTTTTGTTTTTTACAGGTGTAGCAGCTGGTTGTCTGGTTTTTGTTTCTATTTTTGTTCTGTTTCCTCTTCTTTCCTCTTCTTCTTTCCTTGTCCCCCAGTCCGGTTCAGTTCAGTTCATGTCATATATTGTAAACAGAAATAAATAAATTGGCATCAAGGGGAGCTTTACATTTATAAAACTTCCCTTGGCAAAACAAATCTGGTTGGCATCAAAGGTATTCAGACTACAATTCTTCTGACATAATGCTGAACAGGACAAGGGGAAAAAAAAGTAAAGAAGACAGTTCTGCCGAAAGCCAGGGATAGACCTGTTCTAAGTTCTATACTTTTTAAAAGGGGCGTGTTTATCAACTATGGAATTAGAAGATTTACAAAAATGGTCAAGTGCTAGATCTTCATCTGGGATTTTAACAGTGTCATATAACTATTCAACAGATCAGTTAAAAAAAAGCCTGCTCATGGAGATGTTTCAGGATCTGGATACCAAGCGTGGACCTAATGTTTTCATTTTTGCAATTCTGATACAGGCTATTGAGCAGTGATAACTAACACCAAGTTCAGATACTGCGGATTTTTTACCTTTGATTAGTTAAGATTGAGCCAATCAGGGACAACCTTGAAGGATCTCTTTGGTTTTGTAGGATCTGTAATTACCTGAGAAAGGTTGATATTGGTACACACCTTTTTTAAATGATCAGAGGCAGAGTTCAACTTGTTTAAATTAAAATTGCCACACAGAGATTGGGTTTAGGCCACATGCACACAGAATGACATCAACAAATATAAGAAATATTAAACATTTACACATAGATTTTTGAATATATGTAGAGGAATGATACTTTGAAATGTGCTCATTGCGGAGTTATGATCAGTTGAGTAATGAAGGTTGAACTATTCTGGGAAAGAGGTTCTATTCCCAGCATCATGATGGACACTCCTGATATAGAAGGTTTCGCTAACGCATTGGAATTGTTTTACTATTTTCATAAGCATGTGCAATGAAGAATTGCTTGCTGCTGATAAATGCAAAGAAGAACAGCTTACACATAGATGCTCACATATAGGCTGCTGAATGCAATGAAGACCTGCTTATCAAGTAAAGTTCAATGTCAATGTGTAATATTCAATTAGGATTTGCAAAACAGTGAAGTTAAACAATGATTGGGTCCATAGTCGGTATGAGAAGACTACAGGAATATTTACCTGGGTGTACGTTCAAACAGAGATGAGAAAATTACGATAAATAATTGTTTGTTTGTTTGTTAGTATGTATATGAATGTTATGTGTATAAACTGTGTTGAGTTATAGTTACTCAGTAGTGTCTCAGTGAAACAACCGACGGGGGAAGCCTTGCGGTGACAACAAAAGCAGTGTTTTACTGATCAGTCAAGTTGCTCCAGTGTACTCCATACAAACTGGTTGGCTACTGAAGGGATAGAAAATGGGGAATACTTGTTTTAAAGCAAACAAGGAATTAGATGGGAAAAATACATGTTTTAACGGGACCCAGACAATATTAAATACTCAGACAGATGGGAGAAGAAGTGTAGTTTTGTAGGAAATCACAAAATTATTACATAGAATTAGTGAAATCAATTGAAGAATGCCTTTCTGAAGAGCTGTTTACCACAGATGAGCAGCTTTGCGACCAAGCACATTGTAGATCGCTTTACTGCCAAAATGATCTAATTTAATGGATTGGTTTAGACATGCATAACAGCATTTTAAGAACAAAGAGAGAAACAAAAAGGGACAACGCTTCATGGTGGAAGGAGATGTATAAATAACTGTGTATATGATGAAGGGGGTGGCAACACCCATTCCGAAATCCCGCCATTCCGACATCCCGCTATTCCGACATCCCACCATTCTGACATACCACCATTCCGACATACCACCATTCCGACATGCAAACGTCCCACCATTCCGACATCCCACCATTGCGACATCCCGCAATTCTGACGTTCAAATGTCCCACCATTCCGACAAGGCTTTCCGTATAAGGAAATGTGTGTTACTCAACAGGTGAGTCCCTTCTTTCTGTTCATGCAATTTATATGTTTAACACATGTTTATAGACAAGCGTTATTAAAAACACAAAGTCTTGGCAACTAGAGGAGGAGAAGCAGTCCGCGGTGGTTTTCAATCACACACTCCAATGCCACTTGTTTCAACTTCCGAAAATTTAATCCAGGAAAAAAAGGCTTACAAACATGGACCAAAACGGCTCCATAACACGCACAAGAATCCAAAAGAAACGAAAGTTAACTAAAAGAAAGCAAATAAACTGTATGAAGTGGTCAAAATTGGTTTTACGCATGCCTATGTGCGTCTGGCACATGCGTCTTCGGGCTCTCCCACGTTGGTTTGTGGATGAAAGCTATATGTTCAGCTGTAATGTCATGTAAAAACAATCTCTACATGACATTTAGTCCCAGGTGTGACCAGTTAGGTCCTTAAGATATCAACAGGCTGTATAAAGCTACAACCGTTGCGGCTGTGTGTTTGTGCCAAATGCGCAAAACCCATCCGCGCTTCCCAAAATTGGAGTGAGTACTCATAAATCACGTGAATAACATGAATAAACGTTTTTACTGCATTTTGTTGTGTTTTATACGTTCTATGCTGTCATTTCTATCTTCTCCTATTGGCAAGGCAAGGCAGAGTGCTCGCAACTGTGTCCTGTGCAGTAGCCGTGATATCTGTAATTGCAATTATTACTTTTGCATATGATGACAGCGTGCAAAAGACGCATGGGCTCTGTGGAGAGCTCCGCTCCAGCTGGCTGCTGTGACAGCTCACTGACACTGTATTTCTGCTTAATCAGTTTCAGTCTCGCCAGAGTTACATTAATATCTGTATTTTTATATTTGAAATTCAGGGGATTTTGATAATAGATTATTAAAGTTTGTTTGCGAGGCTGTGGCCTCTGCATGTGCAAAGCTTGTGCGCCAAACTTTAGGGCGTATTTGCGCCGGCATATCATTAGTGCAAAATGTTTTGGGTAAAAAATAGGCTATTAAAAGGAACTGTCGGAATGGCGGTATGTTAAAAAAAAAAAAAAACATACCGCCATTCCGACCATAGGAGGAAAAAAGTGTCGGAATGGTGGGACGTTTGATAAAAAATTAAGTGTCGCCATTCCGACAATTGGAGACCCATGTCGGAATGGCGAGATGTCGGAATGGCAGCATGTAACCATGATGAAGGAGAGACCATTTGAGCAGCACAGCCATTTCGCAGCACAGGGACAGCAATCCAAGTTACAGGATCTCCCACGTGGTATCACCTGTCACATTATGTCAAGGCATCAAAAGAAGAAAAAATCACCAAACTCAAGGACAAAAAGACAAAGACTCCGGTGAACGAAGACAGAGGACTGACAAACCAGAAATACAAAAGGATTCTCGATATCAAGATCCAGAAGAAGAGGCTAACAATGCCACGAACACTTACGATGCTGGGAATGATGCCAGCAATGAACAGAGAAGAAGATTCAGTGTCATCAATCTGCATTACGTGCCTCTAATGAGGGGGTGAATATAGAATCCTCAACGATTACAACGTCTCTGGGAACTGTGACAACAACAAGGTTTAAACCATTTTGATATATATTGTAACCTATTGTCTAAGGAATAGTGCTGAAAATGAGGTAAATCTAATCCACCACTGTCCTTGGTCTTCTGTAGGGTTTTTAAACTAATACGTGGTGGTTTGTTTTTCCACAGAAATTTGGAGATGCATGAATCTAGTGACTTAAACCAAGTAGCAGATGGTTTTATGGGGATCATTGAGAACAAATAGTTAACTTTTGGTAGTATCATCATTTTAATGGATGTAACTCTCCCCATAAGTGATATAGGTAAGGACTTCCAACGAGAGATCGTCCTCTACTGTCTTTAATAATTGCACATAATTTAGCTTTGTTAGCACTGAGAGCCTGGAGGAAATGTTTATGCCTAAATATCTAATATTTCCTGACTGTAAAGTGATCGCAGGTATATTATGGACCCTACAGTTAATGGGCAGAACTGTGGTCTTAGACCAGTTGATAGAGTAGTCAGAAAGTGCTGAGAATTTATTTATGACTGTGATCGTGTGACTGAGAGACGTCTGTGAGTTCTGAAGGAAAAGTAATACATCATCAGCATAAAGACTTATTTTATGCTCAATATTTTGGGATTAATTACTCACAAACGGGTAAGAAAAGGTAGTATTGCCAGACCATACATGATCAAAACAGGGAGCGGAGGTGGTTCAGCTGCAAGGTGTGAATGTCTGACTATAGTTTGTAAAAAGCGGGTAAGATAAGGTGCGAATGCCCGACAATGTATGATCAAAAGAGGGAGCGGAGGGTTTTGGCTACAAGAAGGTTTGAATGTCCGACCATAGTTTGTAAAAAGCGGGTAAGAAAAGGTTACCATACATCATCAAAAGCAGGAGTGGATGTGTTCGGCTACAAGAAGATTTGAATGTCCATCAATAATTGCTTTAAAACATGAAAGAAAATTTTCGAATGTCAAACCGCACATGATCATAAGCGGGAGAGGAGTTGTTCAGCTGCAAGAAGGTGTGAATGTCCACCCATAATTACTGAAAAATGGGTAAGAAAAGGTGAAAATGCCCAACCATACATCATCAAAAGCAGGAGTGGATGTGTTCGGCTACAAGAAGGTTTGAATGTCCGACCATAGTTTGTAAAAAGCGGGTAAGAAAAGGTTCGAATGCCCGAACATAGACCATCAAAAGAGGGAGCGGAGGTGTTCCGCTGTAAGAAGGTGTAAATGTCCGACCATAGTTGGTAAAAAGCGGGTAAGAAAAGGTTAAAATACCCGACTGTACACAATCAATAGCGGGAGCGGAGTTGTTTGGCTACAAGAAGGTGTGAAAGTCCGACCACGGTTTGTAAAAAGCGGGTAAGAAAAGGTTCGAATGCCCGAATATATACCATCAAAAGTGGAAGTGGATGTGTTCGGCTGCAAGAAGGTGTGAACGTCCGACCAAAGTTTGTAAAAAGCAGTTAAGAAAAGGTTCGAATATCCAACCAAACATAATCAAAAGCGGGAGCAGAGCTGTTTGACTGCAAGTAGGTGTGAATGTCAGATCATAATTTGCAAAAAGCTGATGAGAAAGGGTGAGAATGCCCGGCTATACACCATCAAATGCGGGAGCGGAAGTGTTTGGCTGTGAGTAGGTGTGAATGTCCAACCATAATTGCTGAAAAATGTGTTAGAAGAGACTAGAATGCCGGCCAAGACATCATCAAATGCGGGAGCGGAGTTGTTCGGCTGTGAGTAGGTGTGAATCTCCGAGCATAGTTTGTAAAAAGGGGGTAAGAATAGGTTCGAATGCCCGAACATACACTATCAAAACAGGGAGCTGAGGTGGCTCAGCTGCAAGGTGTGAATGTCTGACTATAGTTTGTAAATAAGGTGCGAATGCCCAACAATGTATAATCAAAAGAGGGAGCGGAGGTTTTCGGCTACAAGAAGGTTTGAATGTCCGACCATAGTTTGTAAAAAGCGGGTAAGAAAAGGTTCAAATGCCTGACTATACACCATCAAAAGCGGGAGAGGAGGTGTTCCGCTGTAAGACGGTGTGAATGTCCGACCATATTTGGTAAAAAGCGGGTAAGAAAAGGTTAAAATACCCGACTGTACACAATCAATAGCGGGAGAGGAGGTGTTCAGCTGCAAGAAGGTGTGAATGTCCACCCATAATTACTGAAAAATGGGTAAGAAAAGGTGCGAATGCCAAACCATACATTATCAAAAGCAGGTGTGAATGTCAGATCATAATTTGCAAAAAGCTGATGAGAAAGGGTGAGAATGCCCGACTATACACCATCAAATGCGGGAGCGGTGTTGTTCGGCTGTGAGTAAGTGTGAATCTCCGACCATAATTGCTGAAAAATGTGTTAGAAAAGGTAAGAATGCCGGTCCATACATCATCAAAAGCGGGAGAGGTGGTGTTCGGCTGCAAGTAGGTGTGAATGTCCAGCCATAATTACTAACAAACGGGTAAGAAAAGGTAGTATTGCCAGACCATACATGATCAAAACAGGGAGCGGAGGTGGTTCAGCTGCAAGAAGGTGTGAATGTCCGACTAAAGTTCAAATATATTAACAAAAGTGGGAGGAGAGGTCTTCGGATGAGAGTGGTTGAGAATTTCCAACCATAATCTATAAAATGCGGTGAAAAAAAAGGTGTGATAGAACACTAAAAGGTGGAGCGGAAGTGTTCGGCTGCAAGAAGGTGTGTATGTCCGACTATATTTGGTGAAAAGCAGGTGAAGCAAGGTCTGAATGCTCAACCTTACATCATCAAAAGCGAGATCAGAGGTGTTTGGCTGCATGAAGGCCATAGTTTGCCAAAAGCGGGTAAGCTGCGAATGACCAACTAAATATCAACAAAAGTGGGGGCGGAGGTCTTCGGATGCAACTGGGTGTGAACATCCCACCATACAAGTATGGTGGAGAGGAAGCTGTGAACAGCCGACCATAGTTTGCAAAAAGCGGGTGAGACAAGGTGCGAATGTCCAACCATACATGATCACAACAGGGAGCGGAGGTGTTTGGCTGTGACAAGGTGTGAATGTCCACCCAAAATTAATGAAAAGCGGGCAAAAAGTAGGTTTGAATGCCCAAGCATACATCATCAAAAGAAGGAGTGGATGTGTTCGGCTACAAGAAGGTTTCAATGTCCGAGCATAGTTTGTAAAAAGCGGGTAAGAAAAGGTTCGAATGCCCAAACATACACCATCAAAAGAGGGAGCGGAGGTGTTCCGCTGTAAGAAGGTGTGAATGTCCCACCATAGTTGGTAAAAAACGGGTAAGAAAAGGTTAAAATACCCGACTGTACACAATCAATAGCGGGAGCGGATGTGTTTGGCTACAAGAATGTGTGACAGTCCGACCATGGTTTGTAAAAAACGTGTAAGAAAAGGTGCGAATGCCAAACAATGTATGATCAAAAGAGGGAGCGGAGGTTTTCGGCTACAAGAAGGTTTGAATGTCCGACCATAGTTTGTAAAAAGCGGGTAAGAAAAGGTTCAAATGCCTGACTATACACCATCAAAAGCGGGAGCGGAGGTGTTCGGCTACAAGAAGGTGTGAAAGTTCAACCATGGTTTGTAAAAAACTGCTAAGAAAAGGTTCGAATGCCCGAATATATACCATCAAAAGCGGAAGCGGAGGTGTTCGGCTGCAAGAAGGTGTAAACGTCCGACCAAAGTTTGCAAAAAGCAGTTAAGAAAAGGTTCGAATGCCCGAATATATACCATCAAAAGCGGGAGGGAAGGTGTTCGGCTGCAAGAAGGTGTGAACGTCCGACCAAAGTTTGCAAAAAGCAGTTAAGAAAAGGTTCGAATGCCCGAATATATACCATCAAAAGCGGGAGCAGAGCTGTTCGACTGCAAGTAGGTGTGAATGTCCAGCCATAATTACTCACAAACGGGTAAGAAAAGGTAGTATTGCCAGACCATACATGATCAAAACAGGGAGCTGAGGTGGTTCAGCTGCAAGGTGTGAATGTCTGACTATAGTTTGTAAAAAGCGGGTAAGACAAGGTGCGAATGCCCGACAATGTATGATCAAAAGAGGGAGTGGAGGTCTTCGGCTGCAAGGTCTGAATGTCCAACCATAATTTCTAAAAACCGGGTAAGAAAAGGCTCGAAATTCCGACTATACACAATCAAAAGCGGGAGCGGGAGGTTTTCAGCTGTAAATCCTTCACTCAAACCAAGTGAAAACTGCTTTTTCCTTCATATGTATCAATGTCTAGATCGACTTCAACAAAGAACAACATTGTACTTTAAAGTAAAGAAAGAGCAAATCAAAAGTTTTAGGAATCCGAGAATAAGCTTCTTTTCATACGTTCTGCATGATTTGGGATTTTATGTATAAAATGAATTCCTTCACTCAAACCAAGTGAAAACTACTTTGTCCTTCATATTTATCAATGTCTAGATTTACTTCAACAAAGAACAACATTGTATTTTGCAGTAGAAGAAATAGCAACACTGAAGGATCAGGAATCCGAAAACAAGCTTATTTTCATACGTTCTGCTTGATTTGGGATTTTGCTATAAAATTAATTCCTTCACTCAAACAAAGTGGAAACTGCTTTGTCCTTCATATTTATCAATGTCTAGATTTACTTCAACAAAGAACAACATTGTATTTTGCAGTAGTAGAAAGAGCAACACTTGAAGGAACAGGAATCCGAGAATAAGCTTATTTTCATACGTTCTGCATGATTTGGGATTTTATGTATAAAATGAATTCCTTTACTCAAACTATGTTAAAACTGCTTTGTCCTTCATATTTATCAATGTCTAGATTGACTTCAACAAAGAACAACATTGTATTTTGCAGTAGAAGAAATAGCAACACTGAAGGATCAGGAATCCGAAAACACGCTTATTTTCATACGTTCTGCTTGATTTGGGATTTTGCTATAAAATTAATTCCTTCACTCAAACAAAGTGGAAACTGCTTTGTCCTTCATATTTATCAATGTCTATATCGATTTCAACAAAGAACAAGGCTGTATTTTGCAGTATAGGAAAGAGCAACACTGGGGGATCAGGAATCCGAGAATAAACTTACTTTCATCAGTCCTGCACGATTTCGGATTTTCCTATAAAATGAATTGCTTTGCTCAAACCAAGTTAAAATTGCTTTGTCCTTCATAGTTATCCATGTCTAAAATGTATCAAGCATAAAGTTCCTCATATTACCCTGAATGAGAAAGAAGCATCCCTTTGGTTGAGCAATACGTTCCTTTTGCGGAGTTATGCATGATTTCGGATTTTGCTATAAAATTCATTCCTTCACACCTTTTTCTTTCACCGCATTTTATAGATTATGGTTGGAAATTTCAACCACTCTAATCCGAAGACCTCTCCTCCCGCTTTTGTTAATATATTTGAACTTTAGTTGGACATTCACCCCTTTTTGCAGCTAAACCACCTCCGCTCCCTGTTTTGATCATGTATGGTCTGGCAATACTACATTTTCTTACCCGTTTGTGAGTAATTATGGCTGGATATTCACACCTACTTGCAGCTGAACACAATCTCTCTCGCTTTTAATTATGTTTGGATATTCGAACCTTTTCTTTACTGCTTTTTGCCAACTTTGGTCGGACGTTCACACCTTCTTGCAGACGAACACCTCCGCTTCCGCTTTTGATGGTATATATTCGGGCATTCGAACCTTTTCTTACCAGCTTTTTACAGACGATGGTTGGACTTTCACACCTTCTTGTAGCCGAACAACTCCGCTCCCGCTATTGATTGTGTACAGTCGGGTATTTTAACCTTTTCTTACCCGCTTTTTACCAACTATGGTCGGACATTCACACCGTCTTACAGCGGAACATCTCCGCTCCCGCTTTTGATGGTGTATAGTCAGGCATTTGAACCTTTTCTTACCCGCTTTTTACAAACTATGGTCGGACATTCAAACCTTCTTGTAGCCGAAAACCTCTGCTCCCTCTTTTGATTATACATTGTCGGGCATTCGCACCTTATCGTACCCGCTTTTTACAAACTATAGTCAGACATTCACACCTTGGTGCTGAACCACCTCAGCTCCCTGTTTTGATCATGTATGGTCTGGCAATACTACCTTTTCTTACCCGTTTGTGAGTAATTATGGCTTGACATTCACACCTACTTGCAGTCGAACAGCTCTGCTCCCGCTTTTGATTATGTTTTGTTGGATATTCGAACCTTTTGTTAACTGCTTTTTACAAACTTTGGTCGGACGTTCACACCTTCTTGCAGCCGAACACCTCCGCTTCCGCTTTTGATGGTATATATTCGGGCATTCGAACCTTTTCTTAGCAGCTTTTTACAAACCATGGTTGGACTTTCACACCTTCTTGTAGCCGAACAACTCCGCTCCCCCTATTGATTGTGTACAGTCGGGTATTTCAACCTTTTCTTACCCACTTTTTACCAACTATGGTCGGACATTCACACCTTCTTACAGCGGAACACCTCCGCTCTCTCTTTTGATGGTGTATGTTTGGGCATTCGAACCTTTTCTTACCCGCTTTTTACAAACTATGCTCGGACATTCAAACCTTCTTGTAGCCGAACACATCCACTCCTTCTTTTGATAATGTATGCTTGGGCATTCAAACCTACTTTTCGCCCGCTTTTCATTAATTTTGGGTGGACATTCACACCTTGTCACAGCCAAACACCTCCGCTCCCTGTTTTGATCATGTATGGTTGGACATTCGCACCTTGTCTCACCCGATTTTTGCAAACTATGGTCGGCTGTTCACAGCTTCCTCTCCTCCATACTTGTATGGTGGGATATTCACACCCACTTGCATCCGAAGACCTTTTGTTGATATTTAGTCGGTCATTCGCAGCTTACCCGCTTTTTACAAACTATAGTCAGACATTCACACTTTGGTGCTGAACCACCTCAGCTCCCTGTTTTGATCATGTATGGTCTGGCAATACTACCTTTTCTTACCCGTTTGTGAGTAATTATGGCTGGATATTCACACCTACTTGCAGTCGAACAGCTCTGCTCCCGCTTTTGATTATGTTTGGTTGGATATTCGAACCTTTTCTTAACTGCTTTTTACAAACTTTGGTCGGACGTTCACACCTTCTTGCAGCCAAACACCTCCGCTTCAGCTTTTGATGGTATATATTCGGACATTCGAACCTTTTCTTAGCAGCTTTTTACAAACCATGGTTGGACTTTCACACCTTCTTGTAGCCGAACAACTCCGCTCCCGCTATTGATTGTGTACAGTCGGGTATTTTAACCTTTTCTTACCCGCTTTTTACCAACTATGGTCGGACATTCACACCGTCTTACAGCGGAACACCTCCGCTCCCGCTTTTGATGGTGTATTGTCAGGCATTTGAACCTTTTCTTACCCGCTTTTTACAAACTATGGTCGGACATTCAAACCTTCTTGTAGCCAAAAACCTCCGCTCCCTCTTTTGATCATACATTGTCGGGCATTCGCACCTTTTCTTACCCGTTTTTTACAAACCATGGTCGGACTTTCAAACCTTCTTGTAGCCCAACACATCCACTCCTGCTTTTGATGATGTATGTTTGGGCATTCGCACCTTTTCTTACCCGTTTGTGAGTAATTATGGCTGGACATTCACACCTACTTGCAGTCGAACAGCTCTGCTCCCGCTTTTGATTATGTTTGGTTGGATATTCGAACCTTTTCTTAACTGCTTTTTACAAACTTTGGTCGGACGTTCACACCTTCTTGCAGCCAAACACCTCCGCTTCAGCTTTTGATGGTATATATTCGGACATTCGAACCTTTTCTTAGCAGCTTTTTACAAACCATGGTTGGACTTTCACACCTTCTTGTAGCCGAACAACTCCGCTCCCGCTATTGATTGTGTACAGTCGGGTATTTTAACCTTTTCTTACCCGCTTTTTTCCAACTATGGTCGGACATTCACACCGTCTTACAGCGGAACACCTCCGCTCCCGCTTTTGATGGTGTATTGTCAGGCATTTGAACCTTTTCTTACCCGCTTTTTACAAACTATGGTCGGACATTCAAACCTTCTTGTAGCCAAAAACCTCCGCTCCCTCTTTTGATCATACATTGTCGGGCATTCGCACCTTTTCTTACCCGTTTTTTACAAACCATGGTCGGACTTTCAAACCTTCTTGTAGCCCAACACATCCACTCCTGCTTTTGATGATGTATGTTTGGGCATTCGCACCTTTTCTTACCCGTTTGTGAGTAATTATGGCTGGACATTCACACCTACTTGCAGTCGAACAGCTCTGCTCCCGCTTTTGATTATGTTTGGTTGGATATTCGAACCTTTTCTTAACTGCTTTTTACAAACTTTGGTCGGACGTTCACACCTTCTTGCAGCCAAACACCTCCGCTTCCGCTTTTGATGGTATATATTCGGACATTCGAACCTTTTCTTAGCAGCTTTTTACAAACCATGGTTGGACTTTCACACCTTCTTGTAGCCGAACAACTCCGCTCCCGCTATTGATTGTGTACAGTCGGGTATTTTAACCTTTTCTTACCCGCTTTTTACCAACTATGGTCGGACATTCACACCGTCTTACAGCGGAACACCTCCGCTCCCGCTTTTGATGGTGTATTGTCAGGCATTTGAACCTTTTCTTACCCGCTTTTTACAAACTATGGTCGGACATTGAAACCTTCTTGTAGCCAAAAACCTCCGCTCCCTCTTTTGATCATACATTGTCGGGCATTCGCACCTTTTCTTACCCGTTTTTTACAAACCATGGTCGGACTTTCAAACCTTCTTGTAGCCCAACACATCCACTCCTGCTTTTGATGATGTATGTTTGGGCATTCGCACCTTTTCTTACCCATTTTTCAGTAATTATGGGTGGACATTCACACCTTCTTACGGCTGAACACCTCCTCTCCCGCTTATGATGGTGTATAGTCGGGCTTTCAAGCCTTTTCTTACCCGGTTTTTACAAATTATAGTTGGACATTCAGACCTTCTTACAGCCGAAAACCTCCACTCCCTCTTTTGATCATACATTGTCGGGCATTAGCACCTTTTCTTACCCGCTTTTTACAAACCATAGTCGGACTTTCACATCTTTTAGTAGCCGAACAACTCCGCTCCCGCTATTGATTGTGTACAGTCGGGTATTTCAACCTTTTCTTACCCGCTTTTTACCAACTATGGTCGGACATTCACACCTTCTTACAGCGGAACACCTCCGCTCCCTCTTTTGATGGTGTATGTTCGGGCAGTCAAACCTTTTCTTACCTGCTTTTTACAAACTATGGTCAGACATTCAACCCTTCTTGGAGCCGAACACATCCACTCCTGCTTTTGATTATGTATAGTTGGGCATTCGCACCTTTTCTTACCCATTTTTCAGTAATTATGGGTGTACATTCACACCTTCTTGCAGCCGAACACCTCCGCTCCCTCTTTTGATCATACATTTTCGGGCATTCGCACCTTTTCTTACCCGCTTTTTACAAACCATGGTCGGACTTTCACACCTTTTAGTAGCCGAACAACTCCGCACCCGCTACTGATTGTGTACAGTCGGGTATTTTAACCTTTTCTTACCCGTTTTTTACCAACTATGGTCGGACATTCACACCTTCTTACAGCGGAACACCTCCGCTCCCTCCTTTGATGGTGTATGTTCGGGCATTCGAACCTTTTCTTACCCGCTTTTTACAAACTATGGTCAGACGTTCAAACCTTCTTGTAGCCGAACATATCCACTCCTGCTTTTGATGATGTATGGTTGGGCATTCGAACCTACTTGTTGCCCGCTTTTCATTAATTATGGGTGGACATTCACACCTTGTCTCAGCCAAACACCTCCGCTCCCTGTTTTGATCGTGTATGGTTTGACATTCGCACCTTTGCTTACCTTCTTTTTATACTGATTGCTCAAGATTAAGTTGTTCTTTCTCAAACTACAAAATTTTTTTAATTATTGAAACTTGATTTGAAGTGGATAAATAAGGAAGACAAACAGTTTTAAGTCAGGCTGATAGCAATTAATTTTATAGCAAAATCTGTATTTCGTCATTTGTCGAGAGATGCTTATTGCTGAAGAAGTTCTTTCTCATTCTACAAAGTACAACGTTGTTTATCATTGAAACTTAATTAGACATGAATAAATATGAAGGACAAAGCAGTCTTAACTTGGTTTGAGTTAAGGAATTCGTTTTATAGGAGAATCCGAATTCGTGCATAACTCGTAAAATACAGCTTATTTTGGATTCCTAAAGAATGAGTCTGGTTCTTTCTCATAATACAAAGTTTGTTGTTTATTGTTGAAACTTCATCAGACCGTTAGATATAATCGGACTCACCTCGACGCACGGCTTTGGATCTGGAACCAGTACTCTTGAGAGGGGTTGGACTCTCTTCCACTCTGGAGTTGCCCGTGGTGAGAGGCGCAGAGCAGGTGTGGGCATACTTATTGCCCCCCGGCTGTGTGCCAGTACATTGGGGTTTACCCCAGTGAACGAGAGGGTAGCCTCCCTCCGCCTTGGGTGGGGGGACGAGTCCTGACTGTTGTTTGTGCCTATGCGCCAAACAGCAGTTCAGAGTACCTACCCTTTTTGGAGTCTCTGGGGGAGGCACTGGAGAATGCTCCTACCGGAGACTCCCTCATTCTGCTGGGGGACTTCAATGCTCACGTGGGCAATGACAGTGAGACCTGGAGGGGTGTGATTGGGAGTAACGGCCCCCCCCGATCTGAATCAGAGTGGTGTTATGTTGTTGGACTTCTGTGCCAGTCATAGACTGTCCATAACGAACACCATGTTCAGGCATAAGGGTGTCCATATGTGCACTTGGCACCAGGACACCCTTGGCCGCAGTTCGATGATCGACTTTGTGGTTGTATCATCGGACTTGCGGCCGTATGTCCTGGACACTCGGGTGAAGAGAGGGGCGGAGCTGTCAACTGATCACCACCTGGTGGTGAGTGGGCTCCGCTGGTGGGGGAGGATGCCGATCAGACCTGGCAGGCCCAAACGTATTGTGAGGGTCTGCTGGGAGCGTTTGTCAGAATCCCCCGTCAGAAGGAGCTTTAACTCCCACCTCTGGCAGAGCTTCAACCATATTTGAGGTGGGGGACATTGAATGGGCCACGGCTTCGGCGGTTGCTGAGGCAAAAACTCGGGCCTGGGAGGAGTTCGGTGAGACCATGGAGAACGATTTCCGGACGGCCTCGAAAAGATTCTGGTCCACCATCCGGCGTCTCAGGGGGGGGAAGCGGCTCACAGTCAACACTGTTTACAGTGCGGACGGGGCTTTGCTGACCTCAACTAGGGATGTTGTGAGTCGGTGGGGGGAGTACTTCGAGGAACTCCTCAATCCTACCAACACGTGCTCGGAAGAGGCAGAGTCGGAGAGCTCGGAGACGGGGCCTCCCATTTCTGGGGCTGAGGTTGCCGAGGTGGTTAAAAAGTTCCTCGGTGGCAAGGCGGATGAGGTCCGTCCTGAGTTTCTCAAGGCTCTGGATGTTGTAGGGCTGTCTTGGCTGACACGCCTCTGCAGTATCGCGTGGACATCGGGGACAGTGCCTCTGGACTGGCAGATTGGGGTGGTGGTCCCCCTCTTTAAAAAGGGGGACCGGAGGGTGTGTTCCAACTATAGGGGTATCACACTCCTCAGCCTCCCTGGTAAGGTCTATTCGGGGGTATTGGAGAGGAGGATCCGTCGGATAATCGAGCCTCGGATTCAGGAGATGCAGTGTGGCTTTCGTCCTGGCCGTGGAACAGTGGACCAGCTCTATACCCTCGGCAGGATCCTGGAGGGTGCATGGGAGTTCGCCCAACCAGTCTACATGTGTTTTGTGGACTTGGAGAAAGCGTTCGACCGTGTCCCTCGTGGAGTCCTATGGGGGGTGCTCCGGGAATATGGAGTGCCGGACCCCTTGATAGGGGCTGTTCGGTCTCTGTATGACCGGTGCCAGAGTTTGGTCCGCATTGCCGGCAGTAAGTCGTATACGTTTCCGGTGAGAGTTGGACTCCGTCAGGGCTGCCCTTTGTCACCGATTCTGTTCCTAACTTTTATGGACAGAATTTCTAGGCGGAGCCAGGGCGTTGAGGGTGTCCCATTTGGCGACCTCAGAATCGGGTCTCTGCTTTTTGCAGATGATGTGGTTCTGTTAGCGTCGTCAGGCCGCGACCTTCAGCTCTCACTGGAGTGATTCGCAGCCGAGTGTGAAGCGGCTGGGATGAGAATCAGCACCTCCAAATCCGAGACTATGGTTCTCAGCCGGAAAAGGGTGGAATGCTCTCTCCGGGTCGGGAATGAGATCCTTCCCCAAGAGGAGGAGTTCAAGTATCTCGGGGTCTTGTTCACGAGTGACGGACGAATGGAGCGGGAGATTGACGGGCGGAAGAGGGAGCTGAGCCAGAAGGCGAAGCTCTCTACTTACTGGTCAATCTACGTTCCCATCCTCACCTATGGTCACGAGTTGTGGGTAGTGACCGAAAGAACAAGATCGCGAATACAAGCGGCCGAAATGGGTTTCCTCCGCAGGGTGTCTGGGCTCTCCCTTAGAGATAGGGTGAGAAGCTCAGTCATCCGGGAGGGGCTCGGAGTAGAACCGCTGCTCCTCCGCATTGAGAGGAGTCAGATGAGGTGGCTCGGGCATCTGGTTAGGATGCCCCCTGGGCGCCTCCCTGGGGAGGTGTTCCAGGCACGTCCCACTGGGAGGAGACCCCGGGGGAGACCCAGGACACGTTGGAGAGACTATGTCTCTCGGCTGGCCTGGGAACGCCTCGGGGTCCCCCCAGAAGAGCTGGAGGAAGTGGCTGGGGACAGAGACGTCTGGGTTTCTCTGCTCAAGCTGCTGCCCCCGCGACCCGACCCCCGGATAAGCGGCAGATGATGGATGGATGGATGGATATATCCTCCACCAACCAGACTTACAACCCCCGACTAGGGTAGCAGAATTTCTAAGCAGCTGTACCCCAAAACTACTATCAAAAATATATAAATTATTGTCTAAGATAGATGACACAATGTCTCTTCCATCCTCAAAATGGGAGGCAGATTTATCCATCAGTTCTGGTCATAGCTTTTAACCACAAATATGTTTGAACACCTTCATAAAGACTCGAAATCCTAATTTACAGCTCATACAATACAAAATCCTTCATAGAACACACTATACAGGACAAAGGATGTTCAGGATGGGTCTAACACACTCAAACATCTGCTCACATTGCACAGATAACACACCTGATGATTATGCACACGCTTTGTGGTTTTCTGCGCCTGTCCGAAGTTCTGGCTTGAAGTCTGTGAGGACCTATCAACATGGCTTGAGTGTAGCATCCCTGCATGCCCCACACTGTGCATACTGGGTGACTTAGACAACATCAACATGGAAATTAACTCAGCACACATGGTTGTCACAGTGTTATGTATTGCAAAGAAAACTATTCTCATGAACTGGAAAGCGAAGAACAATCTGTGTATTAACCAGTTTAGAAATTTTCTTTTAGATTATATTAGCATGGAAACAATGTCTGCCTCCTCAAAACATCAATTGGCTGAATTTCATTCTCTCTGGTCCCCTCTGATTAGTTTTATCACATAGTGGTGGTGGTGGGTTGCTGGGTGATGGTGGGTATCAGGCCCGGGCTACTGCGACTGGTGTGACCGGGTGGTTTGTTTGTTTGTTTTTTGTAGAGGTCCTCCGGGGTGGGGTTGGGTTGAGTGGGGTGGGGCGGGATGGGTACCTTCTGGGGGCACAGTAGCTCCCGGAATATGGTCGCTGCAGGCCCCGAGCCTGGTGGACATCAGGCCCTCCTGCCCATTGTTGGCTCCCAGGTAGCGGGGATGCCTATTGCAGCCAGTCCCTGGCTGCCCTCTCTTGGGGAGAGTAGCTCCCCCGGTATATATCCCCATACCCCTCTCCCTTCTGGCTCCTGTACACAGCACACACTCACACATGAAGGGTTTTGGGGGCGTGTGTGTTCGGTGGGGTGTAGTGGATGGGGCCACGTAGGTGGTCCCCTTTGGTTGCACTCTGCAGTTCCCTGCCCCTGTTTTAATTACACCTTAGACATTACTACTTATCAAACACACTCACACACACACATTAGGTCTTGGGGGGTGGTTACACTGAGTGGCATCTGGTGGGCGGGGCTCTTTGGGTATGTAGGCTGCCCAGAGTGCCGCGCTCCCAGTTCTACAAGTTTGGCTGCCCCTCAATTTTAATTGCTCACTATTAGAAAATATTGAAGAGCCAGAAGGGTGAGGGGAGGGGTCTTCTTCGCACACCCCTGCTTCCTGGTGTCTGCTCGGGGCAGGAGGGGCCAGGAGGATTAATTAATTGTTCTGCTGGTTCGGGGTCTGTGGTGGCTGGGGGGTTGCTGGCCTCCTGGTGTGCCCGCTGCACTACACCCCAGCAGAGTCGAGGGAGGTAGGATGTGTGGATGTGTGGATGTATGGGACGTGAAAGTGTGTGTGGTAATGATTGGGCCTGGATCTGGGACTTGCTGTCGCCTGGCCTGCCTGTGTTTCTCCCGATGGGGCATCAGCGTTGCCTCTCCCCACTGCTCGCGACTTCACCCACCTGTGGGCACGTCTTGACTCCCAGGGCACTTGGCCAGGGGCGCTGGGGCAGGCGCTGACCCACTTTGTGGCTGTCTGGGGCGCTTGGCCCTCCTGGGTATTGGGTGGGGCCTCGGCCGGGGGGTTTGGGGGCGCTCGGGCTCCTGGGGCCCAGGTCCAGTGCACGGCCCATGTCTGGGCGGCTGGGGCCTGGCGGGGTCGGTGGGCTGTTGCCCCTGGTTCCCGGAGTGCCTCTGCCCTATGCTTATGGGGGCTCTTTCCGGGGGCTTCCTCTGCAGTCTTCTGGGTGGATGCGTGGTTGCCCCTGCGGTGGGCTGCCTGGGTTCTGTGCTCTGTGGGGGCTGCTGGTGGCCTGGGTCTTGTGGCCCTCTCTGCCTGCTTCTGATTGCTTGGGGGGGGGGCTGTGGATTGTGGCCCTGTACGCTTATACACTCATAACTAAGCACGGTTATCATGTAGGTCCTGTGCCATGGGTGTTGCATGTTCTCACACACACACACACAAAGTCATTAGTCCAGTAGCATGGTCACTAAGCAGTTGATGTATTATCATGTCGTCTCAGGTCATCTATATCCACAGCTGTGTTGTATGCGATTGCCGCTTCTTGTGCTTGTTTTTGTTTGTTTGTGTGTTTGTTTTTTCTCTGCTTGTCTGCTTTCAGGTGCTCCTGGTGGCGCTAAGGCTGGATTCCCCTCATAGGCCATGGATTGTTGTCTGTTTTGTTTTTTACAGGTGTAGCAGCTGGTTGTCTGGTTTTTGTTTCTATTTTTGTTCTGTTTCCTCTTCTTTCCTCTTCTTCTTTCCTTGTCCCCCGGTCCGGTTCAGTTCAGTTCATGTCATATATTGTAAACAGAAATAAATAAATGGGCATCAAGGGGAGCTTTACATTTATAAAACTTCCCTTGGCAAAACAAATCTGTTTGGCATCAAAGGTATTCAGACTACAATTCTTCTGACATAATGCTGAACAGGACAAGGGGGAAAAAAAGTAAAGAAGACAGTTCTGCCGAAAGCCAGGGATAGACCTGTTCTAAGTTCTATACTTTTTAAAAGGGGCGTGTTTATCAACTGTGGAATTAGAAGATTTACAAAAATGGTCAAGTGCTAGATCTTCATCTGGGATTTTAACAGTGTCATATAACTATTCAACAGATCAGTTAAAAAAAAGCCTGCTCATGGAGATGTTTCAGGATCTGGATACCAAGCGTGGACCTAATGTTTTCATTTTTGCAATTCTGATACAGGCTATTGAGCAGTGATAACTAACACCAAGTTCAGATACTGCGGATTTTCTACCTTTGATTTGTTAAGATTGAGCCAATCAGGGAACACCTTGAAGGATCTCTTTGGTTTTGTAGGATCAGTAATTACCTGAGAAAGGTTGATATTGGTACACACCTTTTTTAAATGATCAGAGGCAGAGTTCAACTTGTTTAAATTAAAATTGCCACACAGAGATTGGGTTTAGGCCACATGCACACAGAATGACATCAACAAATATTAGAAATATTAAACATTTGCACATAGATTTTTGAATATATGTAGAGGAATGATACTTTGAAATGTGCTCATTGCGGAGTTATGATCAGTTGAGTAATGAAGGTTGAACTATTCTGGGAAAGAGGTTCTATTCCCAGCATCATGATGGACACTCCTGATATAGAAGGTTTCGCTAACGCATTGGAATTGTTTTACTATTTTCATATGCATGTGCAATGAAGAATTGCTTGCTGCTGATAAATGCAAAGAAGAACAGCTTACACATAGATGCTCACATATAGGCTGCTGAATGCAATGAAGACCTGCTTATCAAGTAAAGTTCAATGTCAATGTGTAATATTCAATTAGGATTTGCAAAACAGTGAAGTTAAACAATGAATGGGTCCATAGTCGGTATGAGAAGACTACAGGAATATTTACCTGGGTGTACGTTCAAACAGAGATGAGAAAATTGCGATAAATAATTGTTTGTTTGTTTGTTAGTATGTATATGAATGTTATGTGTATAAACTGTGTTGAGTTATAGTTACTCAGTAGTGTCTCAGTGAAACAACCGACGGGGGAAGCCTTGCGGTGACAACAAAAGCAGTGTTTTACTGATCAGTCAAGTTGCTCCAGTGTACTCCATACAAACTGGTTGGCTACTGAAGGGATAGAAAATGGGGAATACTTGTTTTAAAGCAAACAAGGAATTAGATGGGAAAAATACATGTTTTAACGGGACCCAGACAATATTAAATACTCAGACAGATGGGAGAAGAAGTGTAGTTTTGTAGGAAATCACAAAATTATTACATAGAATTAGTGAAATCAATTGAAGAATGCCTTTCTGAAGAGCTGTTTACCACAGATGAGCAGCTTTGCGACCAAGCACATTGTAGATCGCTTTACTGCCAAAATGATCTAATTTAATGGATTGGTTTAAACATGCATAACAGCATTTTAAGAACAAAGAGAGAAACAAAAAGGGACAACGCTTCATGGTGGAAGGTGATGTATAAATAACTGTGTATATGATGAAGGGGGTGGCAACACCCATTCCGAAATCCCGCCATTCCGAAATCCCGCTATTCCGACATCCCACCATTCCGACATACCACCATTCCGACATACCACCATTCCGACATGCAAACGTCCCACCATTCCGACATCCCACCATTGCGACATCCCGCTATTCTGACGTTCAAATGTCCCACCATTCCGACAAGGCTTTCCGTATAAGGAAATGTGTGTTACTCAACAGGTGAGTCCCTTCTTTCTGTTCATGCAATTTATATGTTTAACATGTTTATAGACAAGCGTTATTAAAAACACAAAGTCTCGGCAACTGGAGGAGGAAAAGCAGTCCGCGGTGGTTTTCAATCACACACTCCAATGCCACTTGTTTCAACTTCCGAAAATTTAATCCAGGAAAAAAAGGCTTACAAACATGGACCAAAACGGCTCCATAACACGCACAAGAATCCAAAAGAAACGAAAGTTAACTAAAAGAAAGTAAATAAACAGTATGAAGTGGTCAAAATTGGTTTTACGCATGCCTATGTGCGTCTGGCACATGCGTCTTCGGGCTCTCCCACGTTGGTTTGTGGATGAAAGCTATATGTTCAGCTGTAATGTCAAGTAAAAACAATCTCTACATGACATTTACTCCCAGGTGTGACCAGTTAGGTCCTTAAGATATCAACAGGCTGTATAAAGCTACAACCGTTGCGGCTGTGTGTTTGTGCCAAATGCGCAAAACCCATCCGCGCTTCCCAAAATTGGAGTGAGTACTCATAAATCACGTGAATAACATGAATAAACGTTTTTACTGCATTTTGTTGTGTTTTATACGTTCTATGCTGTCATTTCTATCTTCTTCTATTGGCAAGGCAAGGCAGAGTGCTCGCAACTGTGTCCTGTGCAGTAGCCGTGATATCTGTAATTGCAATTATTACTTTTGCATATGATGACAGCGTGCAAAAGACGCATGGGCTCTGTGGAGAGCTCCGCTCCAGCTGGCTGCTGTGACAGCTCACTGACACTGTATTTCTGCTTAATCAGTTTCAGTCTCGCCAGAGTTACATTAATATCTGTATTTTTATATTTGAAATTCAGGGGATTTTGATAATAGATTATTAAAGTTTGTTTGCGAGGCTGTGGCCTCTGCATGTGCAAAGCTTGTGCGCCAAACTTTAGGGCGTATTTGCGCCGGCATATCATTAGTGCAAAATGTTTTGGGTAAAAAATAGGCTATTAAAAGGAACTGTCGGAATGGCGGTATGTTAAAAAAAAACAAAAAACATACCGCCATTCCGACCATAGGAGGAAAAAAGTGTCGGAATGGTGGGACGTTTGATAAAAAATTAAGTGTCGCCATTCCGACAATTGGAGACCCATGTCGGAATGGCGAGATGTCGGAATGGCAGCATGTAACCATGATGAAGGAGAGACCATTTGAGCAGCACAGCCATTTCGCAGCACAGGGACAGCAATCCAAGTTACAGGATCTCCCACGTGGTATCACCTGTCACATTGTGTCAAGGCATCAAAAGAAGAAAAAATCACCAAACTCAAGGACGAAAAGACAAAGACTCCGGTGAACGAAGACAGAGGACTGACAAACCAGAAATACAAAAGGATTCTCGATATCAAGATCCAGAAGAAGAGGCTAACAATGCCACGAACACTTACGATGCTGGGAATGATGCCAGCAATGAACAGAGAAGAAGATTCAGTGTCATCAATCTGCATTACGTGCCTCTAATGAGGGGGTGAATATAGAATCCTCAACGATTACAACGTCTCTGGGAACTGTGACAACAACAAGGTTTAAACCATTTTGATATATATTGTAACCTATTGTCTAAGGAATAGTGCTGAAAATGAGGTAAATCTAATCCACCACTGTCCTTGGTCTTCTGTAGGGTTTTTAAACTAATACGTGGTGGTTTGTTTTTCCACAGAAATTTGGAGATGCATGAATCTAGTGACTTAAACCAAGTAGCAGATGGTTTTATGGGGATCATTGAGAACAAATAGTTAACTTTTGGTAGTATCATCATTTTAATGGATGTAACTCTCCCCATAAGTGATATAGGTAAGGACTTCCAACGAGAGATCGTCCTCTACTGTCTTTAATAATTGCACATAATTTAGCTTTGTTAGCTCTGAGAGCCTGGAGGAAATGTTTATGCCTAAATATCTAATATTTCCTGACTGTAAAGTGATCGCAGGTATATTATGGACCCTACAGTTAATGGGCAGAACTGTGGTCTTAGACCAGTTGATAGAGTAGTCAGAAAGTGCTGAGAATTTATTTAAGAGTGTGATCGTGTGACTGAGAGACGTCTGTGAGTTCTGAAGGAAAAGTAATACATCATCAGCATAAAGACTTATTTTATGCTCAATATTTTGGGATTAATTACTCACAAACGGGTAAGAAAAGGTAGTATTGCCAGACCATACATGATCAAAACAGGGAGCGGAGGTGGTTCAGCTGCAAGGTGTGAATGTCTGACTATAGTTTGTAAAAAGCGGGTAAGATAAGGTGCGAATGCCCGACAATGTATGATCAAAAGAGGGAGCAGAGGTTTTTGGCTACAAGAAGGTTTGAATGTCCGACCATAGTTTGTAAAAAGCGGGTAAGAAAAGGTTACCATACATCATCAAAAGCAGGAGTGGATGTGTTCGGCTACAAGAAGATTTGAATGTCCATCAATAATTGCTTTAAAACATGAAAGAAAATTTTCGAATATCAAACCGCACATGATCATAAGCAAGAGGAGTTGTTCAGCTGCAAGAAGGTGTGAATGTCCACCCATAATTACTGAAAAATGGGTAAGAAAAGGTGAAAATGCCCAACCATACATCATCAAAAGCAGGAGTGGATGTGTTCGGCTACAAGAAAGTTTGAATGTCCGACCATAGTTTGTAAAAAGCGGGTAAGAAAAGGTTTGAATGCCCGAACATAGACCATCAAAAGAGGGAGCGGAGGTGTTCCGCTGTAAGAAGGTGTAAATGTCCGACCATAGTTGGTAAAAAGCGGGTAAGAAAAGGTTAAAATACCCGACTGTACACAATCAATAGCGGGAGCGGAGTTGTTTGGCTACAAGAAGGTGTGAAAGTCCGACCACGGTTTGTAAAAAGCGGGTAAGAAAAGGTTCGAATGCCCGAATATATACCATCAAAAGTGGAAGTGGATGTGTTCGGCTGCAAGAAGGTGTGAACGTCCGACCAAAGTTTGTAAAAAGCAGTTAGGAAAAGGTTCGAATATCCAACCAAACATAATCAAAAGCGGGAGCACAGCTGTTTGACTGCAAGTAGGTGTGAATGTCAGATCATAATTTGCAAAAAGCTGATGAGAAAGGGTGAGAATGCCCGGCTATACACCATCAAATGTGGGAGCGGAAGTGTTCGGCTGTGAGTAGGTGTGAATGTCCAACCATAATTGCTGAAAAATGTGTTAGAAGAGACTAGAATGCCGGACAAGACATCATCAAATGCGGGAGCGGAGTTGTTCGGCTGTGAGTAGGTGTGAATCTCCGAGCATAGTTTGTAAAAAGGGGGTAAGAATAGGTTCGAATGCCCGAACATACACTATCAAAACAGGGAGCTGAGGTGGCTCAGCTGCAAGGTGTGAATGTCTGACTATAGTTTGTAAATAAGGTGCGAATGCCCAACAATGTATAATCAAAAGAGGGAGCGGAGGTTTTCGGCTACAAGAAGGTTTGAATGTCCGACCATAGTTTGTAAAAAGCGTGTAAGAAAAGGTTCAAATGCCTGACTATACACCATCAAAAGCTGGAGAGGAGGTGTTCCGCTGTAAGACGGTGTGAATGTCCAACCATATTTGGTAAAAAGCGGGTAAGAAAAGGTTAAAATACCCGACTGTACACAATCAATAGCGGGAGCGGATGTGTTTGGCTACAAGAATGTGTGACAGTCCGCCCATGGTTTGTAAAAAACGGGTAAGAAAAGGTGCGAATGCCAAACAATGTATGATCAAAAGAGGGAGCGGAGGTTTTCGGCTACAAGAAGGTTTGAATGTCCGACCATAGTTTGTAAAAAGCGGGTAAGAAAAGGTTCGAATGCCCGAATATATACCATCAAAAGCGGGAGCAGAGCTGTTCGACTGCAAGTAGGTGTGAATATCCAGCCATAATTACTCACAAACGGGTAAGAAAAGGTAGTATTGCCAGACCATACATGATCAAAACAGGGAGCTGAGGTGTTTCAGCTGCAAGGTGTGAATGTCTGACTATAGTTTGTAAAAAGCGGGTAAGAAAAGGTTTGAATGCCCGAACATAGACCATCAAAAGAGGGAGCGGAGGTGTTCCGCTGTAAGAAGGTGTAAATGTCCGACCATAGTTGGTAAAAAGCGGGTAAGAAAAGGTTAAAATACCCGACTGTACACAATCAATAGCGGGAGCGGAGTTGTTTGGCTACAAGAAGGTGTGAAAGTCCGACCACGGTTTGTAAAAAGCGGGTAAGAAAAGGTTCGAATGCCCGAATATATACCATCAAAAGTGGAAGTGGATGTGTTCGGCTGCAAGAAGGTGTGAACGTCCGACCAAAGTTTGTAAAAAGCAGTTAGGAAAAGGTTCGAATATCCAACCAAACATAATCAAAAGCGGGAGCACAGCTGTTTGACTGCAAGTAGGTGTGAATGTCAGATCATAATTTGCAAAAAGCTGATGAGAAAGGGTGAGAATGCCCGGCTATACACCATCAAATGTGGGAGCGGAAGTGTTCGGCTGTGAGTAGGTGTGAATGTCCAACCATAATTGCTGAAAAATGTGTTAGAAGAGACTAGAATGCCGGACAAGACATCATCAAATGCGGGAGCGGAGTTGTTCGGCTGTGAGTAGGTGTGAATCTCCGAGCATAGTTTGTAAAAAGGGGGTAAGAATAGGTTCGAATGCCCGAACATACACTATCAAAACAGGGAGCTGAGGTGGCTCAGCTGCAAGGTGTGAATGTCTGACTATAGTTTGTAAATAAGGTGCGAATGCCCAACAATGTATAATCAAAAGAGGGAGCGGAGGTTTTCGGCTACAAGAAGGTTTGAATGTCCGACCATAGTTTGTAAAAAGCGTGTAAGAAAAGGTTCAAATGCCTGACTGTACACAATCAATAGCGGGAGCGGATGTGTTTGGCTACAAGAATGTGTGACAGTCCGCCCATGGTTTGTAAAAAACGGGTAAGAAAAGGTGCGAATGCCAAACAATGTATGATCAAAAGAGGGAGCGGAGGTTTTCGGCTACAAGAAGGTTTGAATGTCCGACCATAGTTTGTAAAAAGCGGGTAAGAAAAGGTTCGAATGCCCGAATATATACCATCAAAAGCGGGAGCAGAGCTGTTCGACTGCAAGTAGGTGTGAATATCCAGCCATAATTACTCACAAACGGGTAAGAAAAGGTAGTATTGCCAGACCATACATGATCAAAACAGGGAGCTGAGGTGTTTCAGCTGCAAGGTGTGAATGTCTGACTATAGTTTGTAAAAAGCGGGTAAGACAAGGTGCGAATGCCCGACAATGTATGATCAAAAGAGGGAGTGGAGGTCTTCGGCTGCAAGGTCTGAATGTCCAACCATAATTTCTAAAAACCGGGTAAGAAAAGGCTCGAAATTCCGACTATACACAATCAAAAGCGGGAGCGGGAGGTTTTCAGCTGTAAATCCTTCACTCAAACCAAGTGAAAACTGCTTTTTCCTTCATATGTATCAATGTCTAGATCGACTTCAACAAAGAACAACATTGTACTTTGCAGTAAAGAAAGAGCAAATCAAAAGTTTTAGGAATCCGAGAATAAGCTTATTTTCATGAGTTCTGCACGATTATTGATTTTACTATAAATGAATGCCTTCACTCAAACTATGTTAAAACTCCTTTGTCCTTCATATTTATCAATGTCTAGATTGACTTCAACAAAGAACAACACTGGATTTTGCAGTAGAAGAAAGAGCAACACTGAAGGATCAGTAATCCGAGAATAAGCTTATTTTAGTACGTTCTGCATGATTTGGGATTTTATGTATAAAATGAATTCCTTCACTCAAACCAAGTTAAAACTGCTTTGTCCTTCATATTTATCAATGTCTAGATCGACTTCAACAAAGAACAACATTGTATTTTGCAGTAGAAGAAAAAGCAAGACTGAAGGATCAGGAATCCGAGAATAAGCTTCTTTTCATACGTTCTGCATGATTTGGGATTTTATGTATAAAATGAATTCCTTCACTCAAACCAAGTGAAAACTACTTTGTACTTCATATTTATCAATGTCTAGATTTACTTCAACAAAGAACAACATTGTATTTTGCAGTAGAAGAAATAGCAACACTGAAGGATCAGGAATCCGAAAACAAGCTTATTTTCATACGTTCTGCTTGATTTGGGATTTTGCTATAAAATTAATTCCTTCACTCAAACAAAGTGGAAACTGCTTTGTCCTTCATATTTATCAATGTCTAGATTTACTTCAACAAAGAACAACATTGTATTTTGCAGTAGTAGAAAGAGCAACACTTGAAGGAACAGGAATCCGAGAATAAGCTTATTTTCATACGTTCTGCATGATTTGGGATTTTATGTATAAAATGAATTCCTTTTACTCAAACTATGTTAAAACTGCTTTGTCCTTCATATTTATCAATGTCTAGATTGACTTCAACAAAGAACAACATTGTATTTTGCAGTAGAAGAAATAGCAACACTGAAGGATCAGGAATCCGAAAACACGCTTATTTTCATACGTTCTGCTTGATTTGGGATTTTGCTATAAAATTAATTCCTTCACTCAAACAAAGTGGAAACTGCTTTGTCCTTCATATTTATCAATGTCTATATCGATTTCAACAAAGAACAAGGCTGTATTTTGCAGTATAGGAAAGAGCAACACTGGGGGATCAGGTATCCGAGAATAAGCTTACTTTCATGAGTCCTGCACGATTTCGGATTTTCCTATAAAATGAATTGCTTTGCTCAAACCAAGTTAAAATTGCTTTGTCCTTCATAGTTATCCATGTCTAAAATGTATCAAGCATAAAGTTCCTCATATTACCCTGAATGAGAAAGAAGCATCCCTTTGGTTGAGCAATACGTTCCTTTTGCGGAGTTATGCATGATTTCGGATTTTGCTATAAAATTCATTCCTTCACACCTTTTTTTTCCACCGCATTTTATAGATTATGGTTGGAAATTTCAACCACTCTAATCCGAAGACCTCTCCTCCCGCTTTTGTTAATATATTTGAACTTTAGTTGGACATTCACCCCTTTTTGCAGCTAAACCACCTCCGCTCCCTGTTTTGATCATGTATGGTCTGGCAATACTACATTTTCTTACCCGTTTGTGAGTAATTATGGCTGGATATTCACACCTACTTGCAGCTGAACACAATCTCTCTCGCTTTTAATTATGTTTGGATATTCGAACCTTTTCTTTACTGCTTTTTGCCAACTTTGGTCGGACGTTCACACCTTCTTGCAGCCGAACACCTCCGCTTCCGCTTTTGATGGTATATATTCGGGCATTCGAACCTTTTCTTACCAGCTTTTTACAGACGATGGTTGGACTTTCACACCTTCTTGTAGCCGAAAAACTCCGCTCCCGCTATTGATTGTGTACAGTCGGGTATTTTAACCTTTTCTTACCCGCTTTTTACCAACTATGGTCGGACATTCACACCGTCTTACAGCGGAACATCTCCGCTCCCGCTTTTGATGGTGTATAGTCAGGCATTTGAACCTTTTCTTACCCGCTTTTTACAAACTATGGTCGGACATTCAAACCTTCTTGTAGCCGAAAACCTCTGCTCCCTCTTTTGATTATACATTGTCGGGCATTCGCACCTTATCGTACCCGCTTTTTACAAACTATAGTCAGACATTCACACCTTGGTGCTGAACCACCTCAGCTCCCTGTTTTGATCATGTATGGTCTGGCAATACTACCTTTTCTTACCCGTTTGTGAGTAATTATGGCTGGACATTCACACCTACTTGCAGTCGAACAGCTGTGCTCCCGCTTTTGATTTTGTTTGGTTGGATATTCGAACCTTTTCTTAATTGCTTTTTACAAACTTTGGTCGGACGTTCACACCTTCTTGCAGCCGAACACCTCCGCTTCCGCTTTTGATGGTATATATTCGGGCATTCGAACCTTTTCTTACCAGCTTTTTACAAACCATGGTTGGACTTTCACACCTTCTTGTAGCCGAACAACTCCGCTCCCCCTATTGATTGTGTACAGTCGGGTATTTTAACCTTTTCTTACCCAATTTTTACCAACTATGGTCGGACATTCACACCTTCTTACAGCGGAACATCTCCGCTCCCGCTTTTGATGGTGTATGTTTGGGCATTCGAACCTTTTCTTACCCGCTTTTTACAAACTATGGTCGGACATTAAAACCTTCTTGTAGCCGAAAACCTCTGCTCCCTCTTTTGATAATACATTGTTGGGCATTCGCACCTTATCGTACCCGCTTTTTACAAACTATAGTTAGACATTCACACCTTGGTGCTGATCCACCTCAGCTCCCTGTTTTGATCATGTATGGTCTGGCAATACTACCTTTTCTTACCCGTTTGTGAGTAATTATGGCTGGACATTCACACCTACTTGCAGTCGAACAGCTCTGCTCCCGCTTTTGATTATGTTTGGTTGGATATTCTAACCTTTTCTTTACTGCTTTTTACAAACTTTGGTCGGACGTTCACACCTTCTTGCAGCCGAACACCTCCGCTTCCGCTTTTGATGGTATATATTCGGGCATTTGAACCTTTTCTTACCAGCTTTTTACAAACCATGGTTGGACTTTCACACCTTCTTGTAGCCGAACAACTCCGCTCCCCCTATTGATTGTGTACAGTTGGGTATTTTAACCTTTTCTTACCCACTTTTTACAAACTATGGTCGGACATTCACACCTTCTTACAGCGGAACACCTCCGCTCCCTCTTTTGATGGTGTATGTTTGGGCATTCGAACCTTTTCTTACCCGCTTTTTACAAACTATGCTCGGACATTCAAACCTTCTTGTAGCCGAACACATCCACTCCTTCTTTTGATGATGTATGCTTGGGCATTCAAACCTACTTTTCGCCCGCTTTTCATTAATTTTGGGTGGACATTCACACCTTGTCACAGCCAAACACCTCCGCTCCCTGTTTTGATCATGTATGGTTGGACATTCGCACCTTGTCTCACCCGATTTTTGCAAACTATGGTCGGCTGTTCACAGCTTCCTCTCCACCATACTTGTATGGTGAGATATTCACACCCACTTGCATCCGAAGACCTTTTGTTGATATTTAGTCGGTCATTCGCAGCTTACCCGCTTTTTACAAACTATAGTCGGATTTTCACACCTTGGTGCTGAACCACCTCAGCTCCCTGTTTTGATCATGTATGGTCTGGCAATACTACCTTTTCTTACCCGTTTGTGAGTAATTATGGCTGGACATTCACACCTACTTGCAGTCGAACAGCTCTGCTCCCGCTTTTGATTATGTTTGGTTGGATATTCGAACCTTTTGTTAACTGCTTTTTACAAACTTTGGTTGGACGTTCACACCTTCTTGCAGCCGAACACCTTCGCTTCCGCTTTTGATGGTATATATTCGGGCATTCGAACCTTTTCTTAGCAGCTTTTTACAAACCATGGTTGGACTTTCACACCTTCTTGTAGCCGAACAACTCCGCTCCCCCTATTGATTGTGTACAGTCGGGTATTTTAACCTTTTCTTACCCACTTTTTACCAACTATGGTCGGACATTCACACCTTCTTACAGCGGAACACCTCCGCTCCCTCTTTTGATGGTGTATGTTTGGGCATTCGAACCTTTTCTTACCCGCTTTTTACAAACTATGCTCGGACATTCAAACCTTCTTGTAGCCGAACACATCCACTCCTTCTTTTGATGATGTATGCTTGGGCATTCAAACCTACTTTTCGCCCGCTTTTCATTAATTTTGGGTGGACATTCACACCTTGTCACAGCCAAACACCTCCGCTCCCTGTTTTGATCATGTATGGTTGGACATTCGCACCTTGTCTCACCCGATTTTTGCAAACTATGGTCGGCTGTTCACAGCTTCCTCTCCACCATACTTGTATGGTGGGATATTCACACCCACTTGCATCCGAAGACCTTTTGTTGATATTTAGTCGGTCATTCGCAGCTTACCCGCTTTTTACAAACTATAGTCAGACATTCACACCTTGGTGCTGAACCACCTCAGCTCCCTGTTTTGATCATGTATGGTCTGGCAATACTACCTTTTCTTACCCGTTTGTGAGTAATTATGGCTGGACATTCACACCTACTTGCAGTCGAACAGCTCTGCTCCCGCTTTTGATTATGTTTGGTTGGATATTCGAACCTTTTCTTAACTGCTTTTTACAAACTTTGGTCGGACGTTCACACCTTCTTGCAGCCAAACACCTCCGCTTCAGCTTTTGATGGTATATATTCGGACATTCGAACCTTTTCTTAGCAGCTTTTTACAAACCATGGTTGGACTTTCACACCTTCTTGTAGCCGAACAACTCCGCTCCCGCTATTGATTGTGTACAGTCGGATATTTTAACCTTTTCTTACCCGCTTTTTACCAACTATGGTCGGACATTCACACCGTCTTACAGCGGAACACCTCCGCTCCCGCTTTTGATGGTGTATTGTCAGGCATTCGAACCTTTTCTTACCCGCTTTTTACAAACTATGCTCGGACATTCAAACCTTCTTGTAGCCGAACACATCCACTCCTTCTTTTGATGATGTATGCTTGGGCATTCAAACCTACTTTTCGCCCGCTTTTCATTAATTTTGGGTGGACATTCACACCTTGTCACAGCCAAACACCTCCGCTCCCTGTTTTGATCATGTATGGTTGGACATTCGCACCTTGTCTCACCCGATTTTTGCAAACTATGGTCGGCTGTTCACAGCTTCCTCTCCACCATACTTGTATGGTGGGATATTCACACCCACTTGCATCCGAAGACCTTTTGTTGATATTTAGTCGGTCATTCGCAGCTTACCCGCTTTTTACAAACTATAGTCAGACATTCACACCTTGGTGCTGAACCACCTCAGCTCCCTGTTTTGATCATGTATGGTCTGGCAATACTACCTTTTCTTACCCGTTTGTGAGTAATTATGGCTGGACATTCACACCTACTTGCAGTCGAACAGCTCTGCTCCCGCTTTTGATTATGTTTGGTTGGATATTCGAACCTTTTGTTAACCGCTTTTTACAAACTTTGGTTGGACGTTCACACCTTCTTGCAGCCGAACACCTCCGCTTCCGCTTTTGATGGTATATATTCGGGCATTCGAACCTTTTCTTAGCAGCTTTTTAC
This sequence comes from Leuresthes tenuis, assembly GCF_036924035.1. NCBI lineage: Eukaryota > Metazoa > Chordata > Actinopteri > Atheriniformes > Atherinopsidae > Leuresthes > Leuresthes tenuis. Next base: position 60,030 of record NW_027325398.1, on the reverse strand, counting down.
AAACCATGGTTGGACTTTCACACCTTCTTGTAGCCGAACAACTCCGCTCCCCCTATTGATTGTGTACAGTCGGGTATTTTAACCTTTTCTTACCCACTTTTTTACCAACTATGGTCGGACATTCACACCTTCTTACAGCGGAACACCTCCGCTCCCTCTTTTGATGGTGTATGTTTGGGCATTCGAACCTTTTCTTACCCGCTTTTTACAAACTATGCTCGGACATTCAAACCTTCTTGTAGCCGAACACATCCACTCCTTCTTTTGATGATGTATGCTTGGGCATTCAAACCTACTTTTCGCCCGCTTTTCATTAATTTTGGGTGGACATTCACACCTTGTCACAGCCAAACACCTCCGCTCCCTGTTTTGATCATGTATGGTTGGACATTCGCACCTTGTCTCACCCGATTTTTGCAAACTATGGTCGGCTGTTCACAGCTTCCTCTCCACCATACTTGTATGGTGGGATATTCACACCCACTTGCATCCGAAGACCTTTTGTTGATATTTAGTCGGTCATTCGCAGCTTACCCGCTTTTTACAAACTATAGTCAGACATTCACACCTTGGTGCTGAACCACCTCAGCTCCCTGTTTTGATCATGTATGGTCTGGCAATACTACCTTTTCTTACCCGTTTGTGAGTAATTATGGCTGGACATTCACACCTACTTGCAGTCGAACAGCTCTGCTCCCGCTTTTGATTATGTTTGGTTGGATATTCGAACCTTTTCTTAACTGCTTTTTACAAACTTTGGTCGGACGTTCACACCTTCTTGCAGCCAAACACCTCCGCTTCAGCTTTTGATGGTATATATTCGGACATTCGAACCTTTTCTTAGCAGCTTTTTACAAACCATGGTTGGACTTTCACACCTTCTTGTAGCCGAACAACTCCGCTCCCGCTATTGATTGTGTACAGTCGGGTATTTTAACCTTTTCTTACCCGCTTTTTACCAACTATGGTCGGACATTCACACCGTCTTACAGCGGAACACCTCCGCTCCCGCTTTTGATGGTGTATTGTCAGGCATTTGAACCTTTTCTTACCCGCTTTTTACAAACTATGGTCGGACATTCAAACCTTCTTGTAGCCAAAAACCTCCGCTCCCTCTTTTGATCATACATTGTCGGGCATTCGCACCTTTTCTTACCCGTTTTTTACAAACCATGGTCGGACTTTCAAACCTTCTTGTAGCCCAACACATCCACTCCTGCTTTTGATGATGTATGTTTGGGCATTCGCACCTTTTCTTACCCGTTTGTGAGTAATTATGGCTGGACATTCACACCTACTTGCAGTCGAACAGCTCTGCTCCCGCTTTTGATTATGTTTGGTTGGATATTCGAACCTTTTCTTAACTGCTTTTTACAAACTTTGGTCGGACGTTCACACCTTCTTGCAGCCAAACACCTCCGCTTCCGCTTTTGATGGTATATATTCGGACATTCGAACCTTTTCTTAGCAGCTTTTTACAAACCATGGTTGGACTTTCACACCTTCTTGTAGCCGAACAACTCCGCTCCCGCTATTGATTGTGTACAGTCGGGTATTTTAACCTTTTCTTACCCGCTTTTTACCAACTATGGTCGGACATTCACACCGTCTTACAGCGGAACACCTCCGCTCCCGCTTTTGATGGTGTATTGTCAGGCATTTGAACCTTTTCTTACCCGCTTTTTACAAACTATGGTCGGACATTCAAACCTTCTTGTAGCCAAAAACCTCCGCTTCCGCTTTTGATGGTATATATTCGGACATTCAAACCTTTTTTTAGCAGCTTTTTACAAACCATGGTTGGACTTTCACACCTTCTTGTAGCCGAACAACTCCGCTCCCGCTATTGATTGTGTACAGTCGGATATTTTAACCTTTTCTTACCCGCTTTTTACCAACTATGGTCGGACATTCACACCGTCTTACAGCGGAACACCTCCGCTCCCGCTTTTGATGGTGTATTGTCAGGCATTCGAACCTTTTCTTACCCGCTTTTTACAAACTATGCTCGGACATTCAAACCTTCTTGTAGCCGAACACATCCACTCCTTCTTTTGATGATGTATGCTTGGGCATTCAAACCTACTTTTCGCCCGCTTTTCATTAATTTTGGGTGGACATTCACACCTTGTCACAGCCAAACACCTCCGCTCCCTGTTTTGATCATGTATGGTTGGACATTCGCACCTTGTCTCACCCGATTTTTGCAAACTATGGTCGGCTGTTCACAGCTTCCTCTCCACCATACTTGTATGGTGGGATATTCACACCCACTTGCATCCGAAGACCTTTTGTTGATATTTAGTCGGTCATTCGCAGCTTACCCGCTTTTTACAAACTATAGTCAGACATTCACACCTTGGTGCTGAACCACCTCAGCTCCCTGTTTTGATCATGTATGGTCTGGCAATACTACCTTTTCTTACCCGTTTGTGAGTAATTATGGCTGGACATTCACACCTACTTGCAGTCGAACAGCTCTGCTCCCGCTTTTGATTATGTTTGGTTGGATATTCGAACCTTTTGTTAACCGCTTTTTACAAACTTTGGTTGGACGTTCACACCTTCTTGCAGCCGAACACCTCCGCTTCCGCTTTTGATGGTATATATTCGGGCATTCGAACCTTTTCTTAGCAGCTTTTTACAAACCATGGTTGGACTTTCACACCTTCTTGTAGCCGAACAACTCCGCTCCCCCTATTGATTGTGTACAGTCGGGTATTTTAACCTTTTCTTACCCACTTTTTTACCAACTATGGTCGGACATTCACACCTTCTTACAGCGGAACACCTCCGCTCCCTCTTTTGATGGTGTATGTTTGGGCATTCGAACCTTTTCTTACCCGCTTTTTACAAACTATGCTCGGACATTCAAACCTTCTTGTAGCCGAACACATCCACTCCTTCTTTTGATGATGTATGCTTGGGCATTCAAACCTACTTTTCGCCCGCTTTTCATTAATTTTGGGTGGACATTCACACCTTGTCACAGCCAAACACCTCCGCTCCCTGTTTTGATCATGTATGGTTGGACATTCGCACCTTGTCTCACCCGATTTTTGCAAACTATGGTCGGCTGTTCACAGCTTCCTCTCCACCATACTTGTATGGTGGGATATTCACACCCACTTGCATCCGAAGACCTTTTGTTGATATTTAGTCGGTCATTCGCAGCTTACCCGCTTTTTACAAACTATAGTCAGACATTCACACCTTGGTGCTGAACCACCTCAGCTCCCTGTTTTGATCATGTATGGTCTGGCAATACTACCTTTTCTTACCCGTTTGTGAGTAATTATGGCTGGACATTCACACCTACTTGCAGTCGAACAGCTCTGCTCCCGCTTTTGATTATGTTTGGTTGGATATTCGAACCTTTTCTTAACTGCTTTTTACAAACTTTGGTCGGACGTTCACACCTTCTTGCAGCCAAACACCTCCGCTTCAGCTTTTGATGGTATATATTCGGACATTCGAACCTTTTCTTAGCAGCTTTTTACAAACCATGGTTGGACTTTCACACCTTCTTGTAGCCGAACAACTCCGCTCCCGCTATTGATTGTGTACAGTCGGGTATTTTAACCTTTTCTTACCCGCTTTTTACCAACTATGGTCGGACATTCACACCGTCTTACAGCGGAACACCTCCGCTCCCGCTTTTGATGGTGTATTGTCAGGCATTTGAACCTTTTCTTACCCGCTTTTTACAAACTATGGTCGGACATTCAAACCTTCTTGTAGCCAAAAACCTCCGCTCCCTCTTTTGATCATACATTGTCGGGCATTCGCACCTTTTCTTACCCGTTTTTTACAAACCATGGTCGGACTTTCAAACCTTCTTGTAGCCCAACACATCCACTCCTGCTTTTGATGATGTATGTTTGGGCATTCGCACCTTTTCTTACCCGTTTGTGAGTAATTATGGCTGGACATTCACACCTACTTGCAGTCGAACAGCTCTGCTCCCGCTTTTGATTATGTTTGGTTGGATATTCGAACCTTTTCTTAACTGCTTTTTACAAACTTTGGTCGGACGTTCACACCTTCTTGCAGCCAAACACCTCCGCTTCCGCTTTTGATGGTATATATTCGGACATTCGAACCTTTTCTTAGCAGCTTTTTACAAACCATGGTTGGACTTTCACACCTTCTTGTAGCCGAACAACTCCGCTCCCGCTATTGATTGTGTACAGTCGGGTATTTCAACCTTTTCTTACCCGCTTTTTACCAACTATGGTCGGACATTCACACCTTCTTACAGCGGAACACCTCCGCTCCCTCTTTTGATGGTGTATGTTCGGGCAGTCAAACCTTTTCTTACCTGCTTTTTACAAACTATGGTCAGACATTCAACCCTTCTTGGAGCCGAACACATCCACTCCTGCTTTTGATTATGTATAGTTGGGCATTCGCACCTTTTCTTTCCCATTTTTCAGTAATTATGGGTGTACATTCACACCTTCTTGCAGCCAAACACCTCCGCTCCCTCTTTTGATCATACATTTTCGGGCATTCGCAACTTTTCTTACCCGCTTTTTACAAACCATGGTCGGACTTTCACACCTTTTAGTAGCCGAACAACTCCGCACCCGCTACTGATTGTGTACAGTCGGGTATTTTAACCTTTTCTTACCCGTTTTTTACCAACTATGGTCGGACATTCACACCTTCTTACAGCGGAACACCTCCGCTCCCTCCTTTGATGGTGTATGTTCGGGCATTCGAACCTTTTCTTACCCGCTTTTTACAAACTATGGTCAGACGTTCAAACCTTCTTGTAGCCGAACATATCCACTCCTGCTTTTGATGATGTATGGTTGGGCATTCACACCTTGTCTCAGCCAAACACCTCCGCTCCCTGTTTTAATCATGTATGGTTTGACATTCGCACCTTTGCTTACCTTCTTTTTATACTGATTGCTCAAGATTAAGTTGTTCTTTCTCAAACTACAAAATTTTTTTAATTATTGAAACTTGATTTGAAGTGGATAAATAAGGAAGACAAACAGTTTTAAGTCAGGCTGATAGCAATTAATTTTATAGCAAAATCTGTATTTCGTCATTTGTCGAGAGATGCTTATTGCTGAAGAAGTTCTTTCTCATTCTACAAAGTACAACGTTGTTTATCATTGAAACTTGATTAGACATGAATAAATATGAAGGACAAAGCAGTCTTAACTTGGTTTGAGTTAAGGAATTTGTTTTATAGGAGAATCCGAATTCGTGCATAACTCGTAAAATAGAGCTTATTTTCGGATTCCTAAAGAATGAGTCTGGTTCTTTCTCATAATACAAAGTTTGTTGTTTATTGTTGAAACTTCATCAGACCGTTAGATATAGTCGGACTCACCTCGACGCACGGCTTGGGATCTGGAACCAGTACTCTTGAGAGGGGTTGGACTCTCTTCCACTCTGGAGTTGCCCGTGGTGAGAGGCGCAGAGCAGGTGTGGGCATACTTATTGCCCCCCGGCTGTGTGCCAGTACATTGGGGTTTACCCCAGTGAACGAGAGGGTAGCCTCCCTCCGCCTTGGGTGGGGGGACGAGTCCTGACTGTTGTTTGTGCCTATGCGCCAAACAGCAGTTCAGAGTACCTACCCTTTTTGGAGTCTCTGGGGGAGGCACTGGAGAATGCTCCTACCGGAGACTCCCTCATTCTGCTGGGGGACTTCAATGCTCACGTGGGCAATGACAGTGAGACCTGGAGGGGTGTGATTGGGAGTAACGGCCCCCCCCGATCTGAATCAGAGTGGTGTTATGTTGTTGGACTTCTGTGCCAGTCATAGACTGTCCATAACGAACACCATGTTCAGGCATAAGGGTGTCCATATGTGCACTTGGCACCAGGACACCCTTGGCCGCAGTTCGATGATCGACTTTGTGGTTGTATCATCGGACTTGCGGCCGTATGTCCTGGACACTCGGGTGAAGAGAGGGGCGGAGCTGTCAACTGATCACCACCTGGTGGTGAGTTGGCTCCGCTGGTGGGGGAGGATGCCGATCAGACCTGGCAGGCCCAAACGTATTGTGAGGGTCTGCTGGGAGCGTTTGTCAGAATCCCCCGTCAGAAGGAGCTTTAACTCCCACCTCTGGCAGAGCTTCAGCCATATTTGAGGTGGGGGACATTGAATGGGCCACGGCTTCGGCGGTTGCTGAGGCAAAAACTCGGGCCTGGGAGGAGTTCGGTGAGACCATGGAGAACGATTTCCGGACGGCCTCGAAAAGATTCTGGTCCACCATCCGGCGTCTCAGGGGGGGGAAGCGGCTCACAGTCAACACTGTTTACAGTGCGGACGGGGCTTTGCTGACCTCAACTAGGGATGTTGTGAGTCGGTGGGGGGAGTACTTCGAGGAACTCCTCAATCCTACCAACACGTGCTCGGAAGAGGCAGAGTCGGAGAGCTCGGAGACGGGGCCTCCCATTTCTGGGGCTGAGGTTGCCGAGGTGGTTAAAAAGTTCCTCGGTGGCAAGGCCCCGGGGGTGGATGAGGTCCGTCCTGAGTTTCTCAAGGCTCTGGATGTTGTAGGGCTGTCTTGGCTGACACGCCTCTGCAGTATCGCGTGGACATCGGGGACAGTGCCTCTGGACTGGCAGATTGGGGTGGTGGTCCCCCTCTTTAAAAAGGGGGACCGGAGGGTGTGTTCCCACTATAGGGGTATCACACTCCTCAGCCTCCCTGGTAAGGTCTATTCGGGGGTATTGGAGAGGAGGATCCGTCGGATAATCGAGCCTCGGATTCAGGAGATGCAGTGTGGCTTTCGTCCTGGCCGTGGAACAGTGGACCAGCTCTATACCCTCGGCAGGATCCTGGAGGGTGCATGGGAGTTCGCCCAACCAGTCTACATGTGTTTTGTGGACTTGGAGAAAGCGTTCGACCGTGTCCCTCGTGGAGTCCTGTGGGGGGTGCTCCGGGAATATGGAGTGCCGGACCCCTTGATAGGGGCCGTTCGGTCTCTGTATGACCGGTGCCAGAGTTTGGTCCGCATTGCCGGCAGTAAGTCGGATACGTTTCCGGTGAGAGTTGGACTCCGTCAGGGCTGCCCTTTGTCACCGATTCTGTTCCTAACTTTTATGGACAGAATTTCTAGGCGGAGCCAGGGCGTTGAGGGTGTCCCATTTGGTGACCTCAGAATCGGGTCTCTGCTTTTTGCAGATGATGTGGTTCTGTTAGCGTCGTCAGGCCGCGACCTTCAGCTCTCACTGGAGTGATTCGCAGCCGAGTGTGAAGCGGCTGGGATGAGAATCAGCACCTCCAAATCCGAGACTATGGTTCTCAGCCGGAAAAGGGTGGAATGCTCTCTCCGGGTCGGGAATGAGATCCTTCCCCAAGAGGAGAAGTTCAAGTATCTCGGGGTCTTGTTCACGAGTGACGGACGAATGGAGCGGGAGATTGACGGGCGGATCGGTGCGGCACCTGCAGTGTTGCAGGCTCTGCACCGACCCGTCGTTGTGAAGAGGGAGCTGAGCCAGAAGGCGAAGCTCTCTACTTACTGGTCAATCTACGTTCCCATCCTCACCTATGGTCACGAGTTGTGGGTAGTGACCGAAAGAACAAGATCGCGAATACAAGCGGCCGAAATGGGTTTCCTCCGCAGGGTGTCTGGGCTCTCCCTTAGAGATAGGGTGAGAAGCTCAGTCATCCGGGAGGGGCTCGGAGTAGAACCGCTGCTCCTCCGCATTGAGAGGAGTCAGATGAGGTGGCTCGGGCATCTGGTTAGGATGCCCCCTGGGCGCCTCCCTGGGGAGGTGTTCCGGGCACGTCCCACTGGGAGGAGACCCCGGGGGAGACCCAGGACACGTTGGAGAGACTATGTCTCTCGGCTGGCCTGGGAACGCCTCGGGGTCCCCCCGGAAGAGCTGGAGGAAGTGGCCGGGGACAGAGACGTCTGGGTTTCTCTGCTCAAGCTGCTGCCCCCGCGACCCGACCCCCGGATAAGCGGCAGATGATGGATGGATGGATGGATATATCCTCCACCAACCAGACTTACAACCCCCGACTAGGGTAGCAGAATTTCTAAGCAGCTGTACCCCAAAACTACTATCAAAAATATATAAATTATTGTCTAAGATAGATGACACAATGTCTCTTCCATCCTCAAAATGGGAGGCAGATTTATCCATCAGTTCTGGTCATAGCTTCTAACCACAAATATGTTTGAACACCTTCATAAAGACTCGAAATCCTAATTTACAGCTCATACAATACAAAATCCTTCATAGAACACACTATACAGGACAAAGGATGTTCAGGATGGGTCTAACACACTCAAACATCTGCTCACATTGCACAGATAACACACCTGATGATTATGCACACGCTTTGTGGTTTTCTGCGCCTGTCCAGAAGTTCTGGCTTGAAGTCTGTGAGGACCTATCAACATGGCTTAAGTGTAGCATCCCTGCATGCCCCACACTGTGCATACTGGGTGACTTAGACAACATCAACATGGAAATTAACTCAGCACACATGGTTGTCACAGTGTTATGTATCGCAAAGAAAACTATTCTCATGAACTGGAAAGCGAAGAACAATCTGTGTATTAACCAGTTTAGAAATGTTCTTTTAGATTATATTAGCATGGAAACAATGTCTGCCTCCTCAAAACATCAATTGGCTGAATTTCATTCTCTCTGGTCCCCTCTGATTAGTTTTATCACATAGTGGTGGTGGTGGGTTGCTGGGTGATGGTGGGTCTCAGGCCCTGGCTGCTGCGACTGGTGTGACCGGGTGGTTTGTTTGTTTGTTTTTTGTAGAGGTCCTCCGGGGTGGGGTTGGGTTGAGTGGGGTGGGGCGGGATAGGTACCTTCTGGGGGTACAGTAGCTCCTGGAATATGGTTGCTGCAGGCCCCGAGCCTGGTGGACATCAGGCCCTCCTGCCCATTGTTGGCTCCCAGGTAGCGGGGATGCCTATTGCAGCCAGTCCCTGGCTGCCCTCTCTGGGGGAGAGTAGCTCCCCCGGTATATATCCCCATACCCATCTCCCTTCTGGCTCCTGTACACAGCACACACTCACACATGAAGGGTTTTGGGGGCGTGTGTGTTCGGTGGGGTGTAGTGGATGGGGCCACGTAGGTGGTCCCCTTTGGTTGCACTCTGCAGTTCCCTGCCCCTGTTTTAATTACACCTTAGACATTACTACTTATCAAACACACTCACACACACACATTAGGTCTTGGGGGGTGGTTACACTGAGTGGCATCTGGTGGGTGGGGCTCTTTGGGTATGTAGGCTGCCCAGAGTGCCGCGCTCCCAGTTCTACAAGTTTGGCTGCCCCTCAATTTTAATTGCTCACTATTAGAAAATATTGAAGAGCCAGAAGGGTGAGGGGAGGGGTCTTCTTCGCACACCCCTGCTTCCTGGTGTCTGCTCGGGGCAGGAGGGGCCAGGAGGATTAATTAATTGTTCTGCTGGTTCGGGGTCTGTGGTGGCTGGGGGGTTGCTGGCCTCCTGGTGTGCCCGCTGCACTACACCCCAGCAGAGTCGAGGGAGGTAGGATGTGTGGATGATTGGGCCTGGATCTGGGACTTGCTGTCGCCTGGCCTGCCTGTGTTTCTCCCGATGGGGCATCAGCGTTGCCTCTCCCCACTGCTCGCGACTTCACCCACCTGTGGGCACGTCTTGACTCCCAGGGCACTTGGCCAGGGGCGCTGGGGCAGGCGCTGACCCACTTTGTGGCTGTCTGGGGCGCTTGGCCCTCCTGGGTATTGGGTGGGGCCTCTGCCGGGGGGTTTGGGGGCGCTCGGGCTCCTGGGGCCCAGGTCCAGTGCACGGCCCATGTCTGGGCGGCTGGGGCCTGGCGGGGTCGGTGGGCTGTTGCCCCTGGTTCCCGGAGTGCCTCTGCCCTATGCTTATGGGGGCTCTTTCCGGGGGCTTCCTCTGCAGTCTTCTGGGTGGATGCGTGGTTGCCCCTGCGGTGGGCTGCCTGGGTTCTGTGCTCTGTGGGGGCTGCTGGTGGCCTTGGTCTTGTGGCCCTCTCTGCCTGCTTCTGATTGCTTGGGGGGGGCTGTGGATTGTGGCCCTGTACGCTTATACACTCATAACTAAGCACGGTTATCATGTAGGTCCTGTGCCATGGGTGTTGCATGTTCTCACACACACACACACACATTCATTAGTCCAGTAGCATGGTCACTAAGCAGTTGATGTATTATCATGTCGTCTCAGGTCATCTATATCCACAGCTGTGTTGTATGCGATTGCCGCTTCTTGTGCTTGTTTTTGTTTGTTTGTGTGTTTGTTTTTTCTCTGCTTGTCTGCTTTCAGGTGCTCCTGGTGGCGCTAAGGCTGGATTCCCCTCATAGGCCATGGATTGTTGTCTGTTTTGTTTTTTACAGGTGTAGCAGCTGGTTGTCTGGTTTTTGTTTCTATTTTTGTTCTGTTTCCTCTTCTTTCCTCTTCTTCTTTCCTTGTCCCCCGGTCCGGTTCAGTTCAGTTCATGTCATATATTGTAAACAGAAATAAATAAATGGGCATCAAGGGGAGCTTTACATTTATAAAACTTCCCTTGGCAAAACAAATCTGTTTGGCATCAAAGGTATTCAGACTACAATTCTTCTGACATAATGCTGAACAGGACAAGGGGGAAAAAAAGTAAAGAAGACAGTTCTGCCGAAAGCCAGGGATAGACCTGTTCTAAGTTCTATACTTTTTAAAAGGGGCGTGTTTATCAACTGTGGAATTAGAAGATTTACAAAAATGGTCAAGTGCTAGATCTTCATCTGGGATTTTAACAGTGTCATATAACTATTCAACAGATCAGTTAAAAAAAAGCTTGCTCATGGAGATGTTTCAGGATCTGGATACCAAGCGTGGACCTAATGTTTTCATTTTTGCAATTCTGATACAGGCTATTGAGCAGTGATAACTAACACCAAGTTCAGATACTGCGGATTTTCTACCTTTGATTTGTTAAGATTGAGCCAATCAGGGACAACCTTGAAGGATCTCTTTGGTTTTGTAGGATCAGTAATTACCTGAGAAAGGTTGATATTGGTACACACCTTTTTTAAATGATCAGAGGCAGAGTTCAACTTGTTTAAATTAAAATTGCCACACAGAGATTGGGTTTAGGCCACATGCACACAGAATGACATCAACAAATATAAGAAATATTAAACATTTACACATAGATTTTTGAATATATGTAGAGGAATGATACTTTGAAATGTGCTCATTGCGGAGTTATGATCAGTTGAGTAATGAAGGTTGAACTATTCTGGGAAAGAGGTTCTATTCCCAGCATCATGATGGACACTCCTGATATAGAAGGTTTCGCTAACGCATTGGAATTGTTTTACTATTTTCATATGCATGTGCAATGAAGAATTGCTTGCTGCTGATAAATGCAAAGAAGAACAGCTTACACATAGATGCTCACATATAGGCTGCTGAATGCAATGAAGACCTGCTTATCAAGTAAAGTTCAATGTCAATGTGTAATATTCAATTAGGATTTGCAAAACAGTGAAGTTAAACAATGAATGGGTCCATAGTCGGTATGAGAAGACTACAGGAATATTTACCTGGGTGTACGTTCAAACAGAGATGAGAAAATTGCGATAAATAATTGTTTGTTTGTTTGTTAGTATGTATATGAATGTTATGTGTATAAACTGTGTTGAGTTATAGTTACTCAGTAGTGTCTCAGTGAAACAACCGACGGGGGAAGCCTTGCGGTGACAACAAAAGCAGTGTTTTACTGATCAGTCAAGTTGCTCCAGTGTACTCCATACAAACTGGTTGGCTACTGAAGGGATAGAAAATGGGGAATACTTGTTTTAAAGCAAACAAGGAATTAGATGGGAAAAATACATGTTTTAACGGGACCCAGACAATATTAAATACTCAGACAGATGGGAGAAGAAGTGTAGTTTTGTAGGAAATCACAAAATTATTACATAGAATTAGTGAAATCAATTGAAGAATGCCTTTCTGAAGAGCTGTTTACCACAGATGAGCAGCTTTGCGACCAAGCACATTGTAGATCGCTTTACTGCCAAAATGATCAAATTTAATGGATTGGTTTAAACATGCATAACAGCATTTTAAGAACAAAGAGAGAAACAAAAAGGGACAACGCTTCATGGTGGAAGGTGATGTATAAATAACTGTGTATATGATGAAGGGGGTGGCAACACCCATTCCGAAATCCCGCCATTCCGAAATCCCGCTATTCCGACATCCCACCATTCCGACATACCACCATTCCGACATACCACCATTTCGACATGCAAACGTCCCACCATTCCGACATCCCACCATTGCGACATCCCGCTATTCTGACGTTCAAATGTCCCACCATTCCGACAAGGCTTTCCGTATAAGGAAATGTGTGTTACTCAACAGGTGAGTCCCTTCTTTCTGTTCATGCAATTTATATGTTTAACATGTTTATAGACAAGCGTTATTAAAAACACAAAGTCTCGGCAACTGGAGGAGGAGAAGCAGTCCGCGGTGGTTTTCAATCACACACTCCAATGCCACTTGTTTCAACTTCCGAAAATTTAATCCAGGAAAAAAAGGCTTACAAACATGGACCAAAACGGCTCCATAACACGCACAAGAATCCAAAAGAAACGAAAGTTAACTAAAAGAAAGCAAATAAACAGTATGAAGTGGTCAAAATTGGTTTTACGCATGCCTATGTGCGTCTGGCACATGCGTCTTCGGGCTCTCCCACGTTGGTTTGTGGATGAAAGCTATATGTTCAGCTGTAATGTCAAGTAAAAACAATCTCTACATGACATTTACTCCCAGGTGTGACCAGTTAGGTCCTTAAGATATCAACAGGCTGTATAAAGCTACAACCGTTGCGGCTGTGTGTTTGTGCCAAATGCGCAAAGCCCATCCACGCTTCCAAAAATTGGAGTGAGTACTCATAAATCACGTGAATAACATGAATAAACGTTTTTACTGCATTTTGTTGTGTTTTATACGTTCTATGCTGTCATTTCTATCTTCTCCTATTGGCAAGGCAAGGCAGAGTGCTCGCAACTGTGTCCTGTGCAGTAGCCGTGATATCTGTAATTGCAATTATTACTTTTGCATATGATGACAGCGTGCAAAAGACGCATGGGCTCTGTGGAGAGCTCCGCTCCAGCTGGCTGCTGTGACAGCTCACTGACACTGTATTTCTGCTTAATCAGTTTCAGTCTCGCCAGAGTTACATTAATATCTGTATTTTTATATTTGAAATTCAGGGGATTTTGATAATAGATTATTAAAGTTTGTTTGCGAGGCTGTGGCCTCTGCATGTGCAAAGCTTGTGCGCCAAACTTTAGGGCGTATTTGCGCCGGCATATCATTAGTGCAAAATGTTTTGGGTAAAAAATAGGCTATTAAAAGGAACTGTCGGAATGGCGGTATGTTAAAAAAAAACAAAAAACATACCGCCATTCCGACCATAGGAGGAAAAAAGTGTCGGAATGGTGGGACGTTTGATAAAAAATTAAGTGTCGCCATTCCGACAATTGGAGACCCATGTCGGAATGGCGAGATGTCGGAATGGCAGCATGTAACCATGATGAAGGAGAGACCATTTGAGCAGCACAGCCATTTCGCAGCACAGGGACAGCAATCCAAGTTACAGGATCTCCCACGTGGTATCACCTGTCACATTGTGTCAAGGCATCAAAAGAAGAAAAAATCACCAAACTCAAGGACGAAAAGACAAAGACTCCGGTGAACGAAGACAGAGGACTGACAAACCAGAAATACAAAAGGATTCTCGATATCAAGATCCAGAAGAAGAGGCTAACAATGCCACGAACACTTACGATGCTGGGAATGATGCCAGCAATGAACAGAGAAGAAGATTCAGTGTCATCAATCTGCATTACGTGCCTCTAATGAGGGGGTGAATATAGAATCCTCAACGATTACAACGTCTCTGGGAACTGTGACAACAACAAGGTTTAAACCATTTTGATATATATTGTAACCTATTGTCTAAGGAATAGTGCTGAAAATGAGGTAAATCTAATCCACCACTGTCCTTGGTCTTCTGTAGGGTTTTTAAACTAATACGTGGTGGTTTGTTTTTCCACAGAAATTTGGAGATGCATGAATCTAGTGACTTAAACCAAGTAGCAGATGGTTTTATGGGGATCATTGAGAACAAATAGTTAACTTTTGGTAGTATCATCATTTTAATGGATGTAACTCTCCCCATAAGTGATATAGGTAAGGACTTCCAACGAGAGATCGTCCTCTACTGTCTTTAATAATTGCACATAATTTAGCTTTGTTAGCTCTGAGAGCCTGGAGGAAATGTTTATGCCTAAATATCTAATATTTCCTGACTGTAAAGTGATCGCAGGTATATTATGGACCCTACAGTTAATGGACAGAACTGTGGTCTTAGACCAGTTGATAGAGTAGTCAGAAAGTGCTGAGAATTTATTTATGAGTGTGATCGTGTGACTGAGAGACGTCTGTGAGTTCTGAAGGAAAAGTAATACATCATCAGCATAAAGACTTATTTTATGCTCAATATTTTGGGATTAATTACTCACAAACGGGTAAGAAAAGGTAGTATTGCCAGACCATACATGATCAAAACAGGAAGCGGAGGTGGTTCAGCTGCAAGGTGTGAATGTCTGACTATAGTTTGTAAAAAGCGGGTAAGATAAGGTGCGAATGCCCGACAATGTATGATCAAAAGAGGGAGCGGAGTGTTTTGGCTACAAGAAGGTTTGAATGTCCGACCATAGTTTGTAAAAAGCGGGTAAGAAAAGGTTACCATACATCATCAAAAGCAGGAGTGGATGTGTTCGGCTACAAGAAGATTTGAATGTCCATCAATAATTGCTTTAAAACATGAAAGAAAATTTTCGAATATCAAACCGCACATGATCATAAGCGGGAGAGGAGTTGTTCAGCTGCAAGAAGGTGTGAATGTCCACCCATAATTACTGAAAAATGGGTAAGAAAAGGTGAAAATGCCCAACCATACATCATCAAAAGTAGGAGTGGATGTGTTCGGCTACAAGAAAGTTTGAATGTCCGACCATAGTTTGTAAAAAGCGGGTAAGAAAAGGTTCGAATGCCCGAACATAGACCATCAAAAGAGGGAGCGGAGGTGTTCCGCTGTAAGAAGGTGTAAATGTCCGACCATAGTTGGTAAAAAGCGGGTAAGAAAAGGTTAAAATACCCGACTGTACACAATCAATAGCGGGAGCGGAGTTGTTTGGCTACAAGAAGGTGTGAAAGTCCGACCACGGTTTGTAAAAAGCGGGTAAGAAAAGGTTCGAATGCCCGAATATATACCATCAAAAGTGGAAGTGGATGTGTTCAGCTGCAAGAAGGTGTGAACGTCCGACCAAAGTTTGTAAAAAGCAGTTAAGAAAAGGTTCGAATATCCAACCAAACATAATCAAAAGCGGGAGCAGAGCTGTTCGACTGCAAGTAGGTGTGAATGTCAGATCATAATTTGCAAAAAGCTGATGAGAAAGGGTGAGAATGCCCGGCTATACACCATCAAATGTGGGAGCGGAAGTGTTCGGCTGTGAGTAGGTGTGAATGTCCAACCATAATTGCTGAAAAATGTGTTAGAAGAGACTAGAATGCCGGACAAGACATTATCAAATGCGGGAGCGGAGTTGTTCGGCTGTGAGTAGGTGTGAATCTCCGAGCATAGTTTGTAAAAAGGGGGTAAGAATAGGTTCGAATGCCCGAACATACACTATCAAAACAGGGAGCTGAGGTGGCTCAGCTGCAAGGTGTGAATGTCTGACTATAGTTTGTAAATAAGGTGCGAATGCCCAACAATGTATAATCAAAAGAGGGAGCGGAGGTTTTCGGCTACAAGAAGGTTTGAATGTCCGACCATAGTTTGTAAAAAGCGGGTAAGAAAAGGTTCAAATGCCTGACTATACACCATCAAAAGCGGGAGCAGAGGTGTTCCGCTGTAAGACGGTGTGAATGTCCGACCATATTTGGTAAAAAGCGGGAAAGAAAAGGTTAAAATACCCGACTGTACACAATCAATAGCGGGAGAGGAGGTGTTCAGCTGCAAGAAGGTGTGAATGTCCACCCATAATTACTGAAAAATGGGTAAGAAAAGGTGCGAATGCCAAACCATACATTATCAAAAGCAGGTGTGAATGTCAGATCATAATTTGCAAAAAGCTGATGAGAAAGGGTGAGAATGCCCGACTATACACCATCAAATGCGGGAGCGGAGTTGTTCGGCTGTGAGTAAGTGTGAATCTCCGACCATAATTGCTGAAAAATGTGTTAGAAAAGGTAAAAATGCCGGTCCATACATCATCAAAAGCGGGAGAGGTGGTGTTCGGCTGCAAGTAGGTGTGAATGTCCAGCCATAATTACTAACAAACGGGTAAGAAAAGGTAGTATTGCCAGACCATACATGATCAAAACAGGGAGCGGAGGTGGTTCAGCTGCAAGAAGGTGTGAATGTCCGACTAAAGTTCAAATATATTAACAAAAGCGGGAGGAGAGGTCTTCGGATGAGAGTGGTTGAGAATTTCCAACCATAATCTATAAAATGCGGTGAAAAAAAAGGTGTGATAGAACACTAAAAGGTGGAGCGGAAGTGTTCGGCTGCAAGAAGGTGTGAATGTCCGACTATATTTGGTGAAAAGCAGGTGAAGCAAGGTCTGAATGCCCAACCTTACATATTCAAAAGCGAGATCAGAGGTGTTTGGCTGCATGAAGGCCATAGTTTGCCAAAAGCGGGTAAGCTGCAAATGACCGACTAAATATCAACAAAAGGTCTTCGGATGCAAGTGGGTGTGAATATCCCACCATACAAGTATGGTGGAGAGGAAGCTGTGAACAGCCGACCATAGTTGGCAAAAATCGGGTGAGAAAAGGTGCGAATGTCCAACCATACATGATCAAAACAGGGAGCGGAGGTGTTTGGCTGTGACAAGGTGTGAATGTCCACCCAAAATTAATGAAAAGCGGGCAACAAGTAGGTTTGAATGCCCAACCATACATCATCAAAAGCAGGAGTGGATGTGTTCGGCTACAAGAAGGTTTGAATGTCCGAGCATAGTTTGTAAAAAGCGGGTAAGAAAAGGTTCGAATGCCCAAACATACACCATCAAAAGAGGGAGCGGAGGTGTTCCGCTGTAAGAAGGTGTGAATGTCCGACCATAGTTGGTAAAAAACGGGTAAGAAAAGGTTAAAATACCCGACTGTACACAATCAATAGGGGGAGCGGAGTTGTTCGGCTACAAGAAGGTGTGAAAGTCCAACCATGGTTTGTAAAAAGCTGGTAAGAAAATGTTCGAATGCCCGAATATATACCATCAAAAGCGGAAGCGGAGGTGTTCGACTGCAAGTAGGTGTGAATGTCCAGCCATAATTACTCACAAACGGGTAAGAAAAGGTAGTATTGCCAGACCATACATGATCAAAACAGGGAGCTGAGGTGGTTCAGCTGCAAGGTGTGAATGTCTGACTATAGTTTGTAAAAAGCGGGTAAGACAAGGTGCGAATGCCCAACAATATATGATCAAAAGAGGGAGTGGAGGTCTTCGGCTGCAAGGTCTGAATGTCCAACCATAATTTCTAAAAACCGGGTAAGAAAAGGCTCGAAATTCCGACTATACACAATCAAAACAGGGAGCGGGAGGTTTTCAGCTGCAAATCCTTCACTCAAACCAAGTGAAAACTGCTTTGTCCTTCATATTTATCAATGTCTAGATCGACTTCAACAAAGAACAACATTGTACTTTGCAGTAAAGAAAGAGCAAATCAAAAGTTTTAGGAATCCGAGAATAAGCTTATTTTCATGAGTTCTGCACGATTATTGATTTTACTATAAATGAATGCCTTCACTCAAACTATGTTAAAACTGCTTTGTCCTTCATATTTATCAATGTCTAGATTGACTTCAACAAAGAACAACACTGGATTTTGCAGTAGAAGAAAGAGCAACACTGAAGGATCAGTAATCCGAGAATAAGCTTATTTTCATACGTTCTGCATGATTTGGGATTTTATGTATAAAATGAATTCCTTCACTCAAACCAAGTTAAAACTGCTTTGTCCTTCATATTTATCAATGTCTAGATCGACTTCAACAAAGAACAACATTGTATTTTGCAGTAGAAGAAAAAGCAACACTGAAGGATCAGGAATCCGAGAATAAGCTTCTTTTCATACATTCTGCATGATTTGGGATTTTATGTATAAAATGAATTCCTTCACTCAAACCAAGTGAAAACTGCTTTGTCCTTCATATTTATCAATGTCTAGATTTACTTCAACAAAGAACAACATTGTATTTTGCAGTAGTAGAAAGAGCAACACTTGAAGGAACAGGAATCCGAGAATAAGCTTATTTTCATACGTTCTGCATGATTTGGGATTTTATGTATAAAATGAATTCCTTTACTCAAACTATGTTAAAACTGCTTTGTCCTTCATATTTATCAATGTCTAGATTGACTTCAACAAAGAACAACATTGTATTTTGCAGTAGAAGAAATAGCAACACTGAAGGATCAG
Source organism: Leuresthes tenuis (assembly GCF_036924035.1). NCBI lineage: Eukaryota > Metazoa > Chordata > Actinopteri > Atheriniformes > Atherinopsidae > Leuresthes > Leuresthes tenuis. The sequence continues at coordinate 41,549 of NW_027325398.1, read as the reverse complement.
GAATCCGAAAACACGCTTATTTTCATACGTTCTGCTTGATTTGGGATTTTGCTATAAAATTAATTCCTTCACTCAAACAAAGTGGAAACTGCTTTGTCCTTCATATTTATCAATGTCTATATCGATTTCAACAAAGAACAAGGCTGTATTTTGCAGTATAGGAAAGAGCAACACTGGAGGATCAGGAATCCGAGAATAAGCTTACTTTCATGAGTCCTGCACGATTTCGGATTTTCCTATAAAATGAATTGCTTTGCTCAAACCAAGTTAAAATTGCTTTGTCCTTCATAGTTATCCATGTCTAAAATGTATCAAGCATAAAGTTCCTCATATTACCCTGAATGAGAAAGAAGCATCCCTTTGGTTGAGCAATACGTTCCTTATGCGGAGTTATGCATGATTTCGGATTTTGCTATAAAATTCATTCCTTCACACCTTTTTTTTTCACCGCATTTTATAGATTATGGTTGGAAATTTAAACCACTCTAATCCGAAGACCTCTCCTCCCGCTTTTGTTAATATATTTGAACTTTTGTTGGACATTCACCCCTTTTTGCAGCTAAACCACCTCCGCTCCCTGTTTTGATCATGTATGGTCTGGCAATACTACATTTTCTTACCCGTTTGTGAGTAATTATGGCTGGATATTGACACCTACTTGCAGCTGAAAACAATCTCTCCCGCTTTTAATTATGTTTGGATATTCGAACCTTTTCTTTACTGCTTTTTGCCAACTTTGGTCGGACGTTCACACCTTCTTGCAGCCGAACACCTCCGCTTCCGCTTTTGATGGTATATATTCGGGCATTCGAACCTTTTCTTACCAGCTTTTTACAAACGATGGTTGGACTTTCACACCTTCTTGTAGCCGAACAACTCCGCTCCCGCTATTGATTGTGTACAGTCGGGTATTTTAACCTTTTCTTACCCGCTTTTTACCAACTATGGTCGGACATTCACACCGTCTTACAGCGGAACATCTCCGCTCCCGCTTTTGATGGTGTATAGTCAGGCATTCGAACCTTTTCTTACCCGCTTTTTACAAACTATGGTTGGACATTCAAACCTTCGTGTAGCCGAAAACCTCTGCTCCCTCTTTTGATTATACATTGTCGGGCATTCGCACCTTATCTTACCCGCTTTTTACAAACTATAGTCAGACATTCACACCTTGCAGCTGAACCACCTCAGCTCCCTGTTTTGATCATGTATGGTCTGGCAATACTACCTTTTCTTACCCGTTTGTGAGTAATTATGGCTGGACATTCACACCTACTTGCAGTCGAACAGCTCTGCTCCCGCTTTTGATTATGTTTGGTTGGATATTCGAACCTTTTCTTAACTGCTTTTTACAAACTTTGGTCGGACGTTCACACCTTCTTGCAGCCGAAAACCTCCGCTTCCGCTTTTGATGGTATATATTCGGGCATTCGAACCTTTTCTTACCAGCTTTTCACAAACCATGGTTGGACTTTCACATCTTCTTGTAGCCGAACAACTCCGCTCCCCCTATTGATTGTGTACAGTCGGGTATTTTAACCTTTTCTTACCCACTTTTTACCAACTATGGTCGGACATTCACACCTTCTTACAGCGGAACACCTCCGCTCCCTCTTTTGATGGTGTATGTTTGGGCATTCGAACCTTTTCTTACCCGCTTTTTACAAACTATGCTCGGACATTCAAACCTTCTTGTAGCCGAACAAATCCACTCCTTCTTTTGATGATGTATGCTTGGGCATTCAAACCTACTTTTTGCCCGCTTTTCATTAATTTTGGGTGGACATTCACACCTTGTCACAGCTAAACACCTCCGCTCCCTGTTTTTATCATGTATGGTTGGACATTCGCACCTTGTCTCACCCGCTTTTTGCAAACTATGGTCGGCTGTTCACAGCTTCCTCTCCACCATACTTGTATGGTGGGATGTTCACACCCAGTTGCATCCGAAGACCTCCGCCCCCACTTTTGTTGATATTTAGTTGGTCATTCGCAGCTTACCCGCTTTTGGCAAACTATGGCCTTCTTGCAGCCAAACACCTCTGATCTCGCTTTTGATAATGTAAGGTTGGGCATTCAGACCTTGCTTCACCTGCTTTTCACCAAATATAGTCGGACATTCACACCTTCTTGCAGCCGAACACTTCCGCTCCACCTTATAGTGTTCTATCAAACCTTTTTTTCACCGAATTTTATAGATTATGGTTGGAAATTCTCAACCACTCTCATCCGAAGACCTCTCCTCCCGCTTTTGTTAATATATTTGAACTTTAGTGAGACATTCACACCTTCTTGCAGCTGAACCACCTCCGCTCCCTGTTTTGATCATGTATGGTCTGGCAATACTACCTTTTCTTACCCGTTTGTGAGTAATTATGGCTGGACATTCACACCTACTTGCAGCCGAACACCACCTCTCTCGCTTTTGATGATTTATGGACCGGCATTCTTACCTTTTCTAACACATTTTTCAGAAATTACGGTCGGAGATTCACACCTACTCACAGCCGAACAACTCCGCTCCCGCATTTGATGGTGTGCAGTCGGACATTCTCACCCTTTCTCATCAGCTTTTTGCAAATTATGATCTGACATTCACACCTGCTTTTGATAATGTATGGTTGGGCATTCGCAATTTTTTTTACCCATTTTTCAGGAATTATGGGTGGATATTCACACCTTCTTGCAGCTGAACACCTCCTCTCCTTCTTATGATCATGTGCGGATGATATTCGAAAATTTTCTTTCATGTTTTAAAGCAATTATTGATGGACATTCAGACCTTCTTGCAGCTGAACCACTCTGCTCCCGCTTTTGATGGTGTATAGTCGGGCTTTCGAGCCTTTCCTTCCCGGTTTTTACAAATTATGGTTGGACATTCAGACTTTCTTGCAGCCGAACACCTCCGCTCCCTCTTTTGATCATACATTGTCGGGCATTAGCACCTTTTCTTACCCGCTTTTTACAAACCATAGTCGGACTTTCACATCTTTTAGTAGCCGAACAACTCCGCTCCCGCTATTGATTGTGTACAGTCGGGTATTTTAACCTTTTCTTACCCGCTTTTTACCAACTATGGTCGGACATTCACACCTTCTTACAGCGGAACACCTCCGCTCCCTCTTTTGATGGTGTATGTTCGGGCAGTCAAACCTTTTCTTACCTGCTTTTTACAAACTATGGTCAGACATTCAACCCTTCTTGGAGCCGAACACATCCACTCCTGCTTTTGATTATGTATAGTTGGAAATTCGCACCTTTTCTTACCCATTTTTCAGTAATTATGGGTGTACATTCACACCTTCTTGCAGCCAAAAACCTCCGCTCCCTCTTTTGATCATACATTTTCGGGCATTCGCACCTTTTCTTACCCGCTTTTTACAAACCATGGTCGGACTTTCACACCTTTTAGTAGCCGAACAACTCCGCACCCGCTACTGATTGTGTACAGTCGGGTATTTTAACCTTTTCTTACCCGTTTTTTACCAACTATGGTCGGACATTCACACCTTCTTACAGCGGAACACCTCCGCTCCCTCCTTTGATGGTGTATGTTCGGGCATTCGAACCTTTTCTTACCCGCTTTTTACAAACTATGGTCAGACGTTCAAATCTTCTTGTAGCCGAACATATCCACTCCTGCTTTTGATGATGTATGGTTGGGCATTCGAACCTACTTGTTGCCCGCTTTTCATTAATTATGGGTGGACATTCACACCTTGTCTCAGCCAAACACCTCCGCTCCCTGTTTTGATCATGTATGGTTTGACATTCGCACCTTTGCTTACCCTCTTTTTATACTGATTGCTCAAGATTAAGTTGTTCTTTCTCAAACTACAAAATTTTTTTAATTGTTGAAACTTGATTTGAAGTGGATAAATAAGGAAGACAAACAGTTTTAAGTCAGGCTGATAGCAATTAATTTTATAGCAAAATCTGTATTTCGTCATTTGTCAAGAGATGCTTATTGCTGAAGAAGTTCTTTCTCATTCTACAAAGTACAACGTTGTTTATCATTGAAACTTGATTAGACATGAATAAATATGAAGGACAAAGCAGTCTTAACATGGTTTGAGTTAAGGAATTCGTTTTATAGGAGAATCCGAATTCGTGCATAACTCGTAAAATAGAGCTTATTTTCGGATTCCTGAAGAATGAGTCTGGTTCTTTCTCATAATACAAAGTTTGTTGTTTATTGTTGAAACTTCATCAGACCGTTAGATATAGTCGGACTCACCTCGACGCACGGCTTGGGATCTGGAACCAGTACTCTTGAGAGGGGTTGGACTCTCTTCCACTCTGGAGTTGCCCGTGGTGAGAGGCGCAGAGCAGGTGTGGGCATACTTATTGCCCCCCGGCTGTGTGCCAGTACATTGGGGTTTACCCCAGTGAACGAGAGGGTAGCCTCCCTCCGCCTTTGGGTGGGGGGACGAGTCCTGACAGTTGTTTGTGCCTATGCGCCAAACAGCAGTTCAGAGTACCTACCCTTTTTGGAGTCTCTGGGGGAGGCACTGGAGAATGCTCCTACCGGAGACTCCCTCATTCTGCTGGGGGACTTCAATGCTCACGTGGGCAATGACAGTGAGACCTGGAGGGGTGTGATTGGGAGGAACGGCCCCCCCGATCTGAATCAGAGTGGTGTTATGTTGTTGGACTTCTGTGCCAGTCATAGACTGTCCATAACGAACACCATGTTCAGGCATAAGGGTGTCCATATGTGCACTTGGCACAAGGACACCCTTGGCCGCAGTTCGATGATCGACTTTGTGGTTGTATCATCGGACTTGCGGCCGTATGTCCTGGACACTCGGGTGAAGAGAGGGGCGGAGCTGTCAACTGATCACCACCTGGTGGTGAGTTGGCTCCGCTGGTGGGGGAGGATGCCGATCAGACCTGGCAGGCCCAAACGTATTGTGAGGGTCTGCTGGGAGCGTTTGTCAGAATCCCCCGTCAGGAGGAGCTTTAACTCCCACCTCCGGCAGAGCTTCAACCATATTTGAGGTGGGGGACATTGAGTCCGAATGGGTCATGTTCCGTGACTCCATTGCCGAGGCAGCTGGTCGGAGTTGTGGCCGTAAGGTGGTCGGTGCCTGTCGTGGCGGCAACCCTCGAACCTGCTGGTGGACACCAGTGGTGAGGGAAGCCGTCAAGCTGAAGAAGGAGTCCTATCGGGCCTTTTTGGCCAGTGGGACCCTGGAAGAAGCTGATAGGTACCGACGGGCCAGATGGGCCGCGGCTTCGGCGGTTGCTGAGGCAAAAACTCGGGCCTGGGAGGAGTTCGGTGAGACCATGGAGAACGATTTCCGGACGGCCTCGAAAAGATTCTGGTCCACCATCCGGCGTCTCAGGGGGGGGGGAGCGGCTCACAGTCAACACTGTTTACAGTGGGGACGGGGCTTTGCTGACCTCAACTAGGGATGTTGTGAGTCGGTGGGGGGAGTACTTCGAGGAACTCCTCAATCCTACCAACACGTGCTCGGAAGAGGCAGAGTCGGAGAGCTCGGAGACGGGGCCTCCCATTTCTGGGGCTGAGGTTGCCGAGGTGATTAAAAAGCTCCTCGGTGGCAAGGCCCCGGGGGTGGATGAGGTCCGACCTGAGTTTCTCAAGGCTCTGGATGTTGTAGGGCTGTCTTGGCTGACACGCCTCTGCAGTATCGCGTGGACATCGGGGACAGTGCCTCTGGACTGGCAGATTGGGGTGGTGGTCCCCCTCTATACCCTCGGCAGGATCCTGGAGGGTGCATGGGAGTTCGCCCAACCAGTCTACATGTGTTTTGTGGACTTGGAGAAAGCGTTCGACCGTGTCCCTTGTGGAGTCCTGTGGGGGGTGCTCCGGGAATATGGAGTGCCGGACCCCTTGATAGGGGCCGTTCGGTCTCTGTATGACCGGTGCCAGAGTTTGGTCCGCATTGCCGGCAGTAAGTTGGATACGTTTCCGGTGAGAGTTGGACTCCGTCAGGGCTGCCCTTTGTCACCGATTCTGTTCCTAACTTTTATGGACAGAATTTCTAGGCGGAGCCAGGGCGTTGAGGGTGTCCCATTTGGCGACCTCAGAATCGGGTCTCTGCTTTTTGCAGATGATGTGGTTCTGTTAGCGTCGTCAGGCCGTGACCTTCAGCTCTCACCGGAGTGATTCGCAGCCGAGTGTGAAGCGGCTGGGATGAGAATCAGCACCTCCAAATCCGAGACTATGGTTCTCAGCCGGAAAATGGTGGAATGCTCTCTCCGGGTCGGGAATGAGATCCTTCCCCAAGAGGAGGAGTTCAAGTATCTCGGGGTCTTGTTCACGAGTGACGGACGAATGGAGCGGGAGATTGACGGGCGGATCGGTGCGGCGCCTGCAGTGTTGCAGGCTCTGCACCGACCCGTCGTTGTGAAGAGGGAGCTGAGCCACAAGGCGAAGCTCTCTACTTACTGGTCAATCTACGTTCCCATCCTCACCTATGGTCACGAGTTGTGGGTAGTGACCGAAAGAACAAGATCGCGAATACAAGCGGCCGAAATGGGTTTCCTCCGCAGGGTGTCTGGGCTCTCCCTTAGAGATAGGGTGAGAAGCTCAGTCATCCGGGAGGGGCAGATGGCTGTGAGGTGGCTCAGGCATCTGGTTAGGATGCCCCCTGGGCGCCTCCCTGGGGAGGTGTTCCGGGCACGTCCCACTGGGAGGAGACCCCGGGGGAGACCCAGGACACGTTGGAGAGACTATGTCTCTCGGCTGGCCTGGGAACGCCTCGGGGTCCCCCCGGAAGAGCTGGAGGAAGTGGCCGGGGACAGAGACGTCTGGGTTTCTCTGCTCAAGCTGCTGCCCCCGCGACCCGACCGCGGCAGATGATGGATGGATGGATGGATATATCCTCCACCAACCAGACTTACAACCCCCGACTAGGGTAGCAGAATTTCTAAGCATCTGTACCCCAAAACTACTATCAAAAATATATAAATTATTGTCTAAGATAGATGACACAATGTCTCTTCCATCCTCAAAATGGGAGGCAGATTTATCCATCAGTTCTGGTCATAGCTTCTAACCACAAATATGTTTGAACACCTTCATAAAGACTCGAAATCCTAATTTACAGCTCATACAATACAAAATCCTTCATAGAACACACTATACAGGACAAAGGATGTTCAGGATGGGTCTAACACACTCAAACATCTGCTCACATTGCACAGATAACACACCTGATGATTATGCACACGCTTTGTGGTTTTTCTGCGCCTGTCCAGAAGTTCTGGCTTGAAGTCTGTGAGGACCTATCAACATGGCTAAAGTGTAGCATCCCTGCATGCCCCACACTGTGCATACTGGGTGACTTAGACAACATCAACATGGAAATTAACTCAGCACACGTGGTTGTCACAGTGTTATGTATCGCAAAGAAAACTATTCTCATGAACTGGAAAGCGAAGAACAATCTGTGTATTAACCAGTTTAGAAATTTTCTTTTAGATTATATTAGCATGGAAACAATGTCTGCTTCCTCAAAACATCAATTGGCTGAATTTCATTCTCTCTGGTCCCCTCTGATTAGTTTTATCACATAGTGGTGGTGGTGGGTTGCTGGGTGATGGTGGGTCTCAGGCCCGGGCTGCTGCGACTGGTGTGACCGGGTGGTTTGTTTGTTTGTTTTTTGATGTTGTTTGTTTGTTTTTTGTAGAGGTCCTCCTGGGTGGGGTTGGGTTGAGTGGGGTGGGGCGGGATGGGTACCTTCTGGGGGCTCCCGGAATATGGTCGCTGCAGGCCCCGAGCCTGGTGGACATCAGGCCCTCCTGCCCATTGTTGGCTCCCAGGTAGCGGGGATGCCTATTGCAGCCAGTCCCTGGCTGCCCTCTCTGGGGGAGAGTAGCTCCCCCGTTATATATCCCCATACCCCTCTCCCTTCTGGCTCCTGTACACAGCACACACTCACACATGAAGGGTTTTGGGGGCGTGTGTGTTCGGTGGGGTGCAGTGGATGGGGCCACGTAGGTGGTCCCCTTTGGTTGCACTCTGCAGTTCCCTGCCCCTGTTTTAATTACACCTTAGACATTACTACTTATCAAACACACTCACACACACACATTAGGTCTTGGGGGGTGGTTACACTGAGTGGCATCTGGTGGGCGGGGCTCTTTGGGTATGTAGGCTGCCCAGAGTGCCGCGCTCCCAGTTCTACAAGTTTGGCTGCCCCTCAATTTTAATTGCTCACTATTAGAAAATATTGAAGAGCCAGAAGGGTGAGGGGAGGGGTCTTCTTCGCACACCCCTGCTTCCTGGTGTCTGCTCGGGGCAGGAGGGGCCAGGAGGATTAATTAATTGTTCTGCTGGTTCGGGGTCTGTGGTGGCTGGGGGGTTGCTGGCCTCCTGGTGTGCCCGCTGCACTACACCCCAGCAGAGTCGAGGGAGGTAGGATGTGTGGATGATTGGGCCTGGATCTGGGACTTGCTGTCGCCTGGCCTGCCTGTGTTTCTCCCGATGGGGCATCAGCGTTGCCTCTCCCCACTGCTCGCGACTTCACCCACCTGTGGGCACGTCTTGACTCCCAGGGCACTTGGCCAGGGGCGCTGGGGCAGGCGCTGACCCACTTTGTGGCTGTCTGGGGCGCTTGGCCCTCCTGGGTATTGGGTGGGGCCTCTGCCGGGGGGTTTGGGGGCGCTCGGGCTCCTGGGGCCCAGGTCCAGTGCACGGCCCATGTCTGGGCGGCTGGGGCCTGGCGGGGTCGGTGGGCTGTTGCCCCTGGTTCCCGGAGTGCCTCTGCCCTATGCTTATGGGGGCTCTTTCCGGGGGCTTCCTCTGCAGTCTTCTGGGTGGATGCGTGGTTGCCCCTGCGGTGGGCTGCCTGGGTTCTGTGCTCTGTGGGGGCTGCTGGTGGCCTGGGTCTTGTGGCCCTCTCTGCCTGCTTCTGATTGCTTGGGGGGGGGGCTGTGGATTGTGGCCCTGTACGCTTATACACTCATAACTAAGCACGGTTATCATGTAGGTCCTGTGCCATGGGTGTTGCATGTTCTCACACACACACACACACATTCATTAGTCCAGTAGCATGGTCACTAAGCAGTTGATGTATTATCATGTCGTCTCAGGTCATCTATATCCACAGCTGTGTTGTATGCGATTGCCGCTTCTTGTGCTTGTTTTTGTTTGTTTGTGTGTTTGTTTTTTCTCTGCTTGTCTGCTTTCAGGTGCTCCTGGTGGCGCTAAGGCTGGATTCCCCTCATAGGCCATGGATTGTTGTCTGTTTTGTTTTTTACAGGTGTAGCAGCTGGTTGTCTGGTTTTTGTTTCTATTTTTGTTCTGTTTCCTCTTCTTTCCTCTTCTTCTTTCCTTGTCCCCCGGTCCGGTTCAGTTCAGTTCATGTCATATATTGTAAACAGAAATAAATAAATGGGCATCAAGGGGAGCTTTACATTTATAAAACTTCCCTTGGCAAAACAAATCTGTTTGGCATCAAAGGTATTCAGACTACAATTCTTCTGACATAATGCTGAACAGGACAAGGGGAAAAAAAAGTAAAGAAGACAGTTCTGCCGAAAGCCAGGGATAGACCTGTTCTAAGTTCTATACTTTTTAAAAGGGGCGTGTTTATCAACTATGGAATTAGAAGATTTACAAAAATGGTCAAGTGCTAGATCTTCATATGGGATTTTAACAGTGTCATATAACTATTCAACAGATCAGTTAAAAAAAAGCCTGCTCATGGAGATGTTTCAGGATCTGGATACCAAGCGTGGACCTAATGTTTTCATTTTTGCAATTCTGATACAGGCTATTGAGCAGTGATAACTAACACCAAGTTCAGATACTGCGGATATTCTACCTTTGATTTGTTAAGATTGAGCCAATCAGGGACAACCTTGAAGGATCTCTTTGGTTTTGTAGGATCTGTAATTACCTGAGAAAGGTTGATATTGGTACACACCTTTTTTAAATGATCAGAGGCAGAGTTCAACTTGTTTAAATTAAAATTGCCACACAGAGATTGGGTTTAGGCCACATGCACACAGAATGACATCAACAAATATAAGAAATATTAAACATTTACACATAGATTTTTGAATATATGTAGAGGAATGATACTTTGAAATGTGCTCATTGCGGAGTTATGATCAGTTGAGTAATGAAGGTTGAACTATTCTGGGAAAGAGGTTCTATTCCCAGCATCATGATGGACACTCCTGATATAGAAGGTTTCGCTAACGCATTGGAATTGTTTTACTATTTTCATATGCATGTGCAATGAAGAATTGCTTGCTGCTGATAAATGCAAAGAAGAACAGCTTACACATAGATGCTCACATATAGGCTGCTGAATGCAATGAAGACCTGCTTATCAAGTAAAGTTCAATGTCAATGTGTAATATTCAATTAGGATTTGCAAAACAGTGAAGTTAAACAATGAATGGGTCCATAGTCGGTATGAGAAGACTACAGGAATATTTACCTGGGTGTACGTTCAAACAGAGATGAGAAAATTGCGATAAATAATTGTTTGTTTGTTTGTTAGTATGTATAGGAATGTTATGTGTATAAACTGTGTTGAGTTATAGTTACTCAGTAGTGTCTCAGTGAAACAACCGACGGGGGAAGCCTTGCGGTGACAACAAAAGCAGTGTTTTACTGATCAGTCAAGTTGCTCCAGTGTACTCCATACAAACTGGTTGGCTACTGAAGGGATAGAAAATGGGGAATACTTGTTTTAAAGCAAACAAGGAATTAGATGGGAAAAATACATGTTTTAACGGGACCCAGACAATATTAAATACTCAGACAGATGGGAGAAGAAGTGTAGTTTTGTAGGAAATCACAAAATTATTACATAGAATTAGTGAAATCAATTGAAGAATGCCTTTCTGAAGAGCTGTTTACCACAGATGAGCAGCTTTGCGACCAAGCACATTGTAGATCGCTTTACTGCCAAAATGATCTAATTTAATGGATTGGTTTAGACATGCATAACAGCATTTTAAGAACAAAGAGAGAAACAAAAAGGGACAACGCTTCATGGTGGAAGGTGATGTATAAATAACTGTGTATATGATGAAGGGGGTGGCAACACCCATTCCGAAATCCCGCCATTCCGACATCCCGCTATTCCGACATCCCACCATTCCGACATACCACCATTTCGACAAACCACCATTCCGACATGCAAACGTCCCACCATTCCGACATTCCGTTACTCAACAGGTGAGTCCCTTCTTTCTGTTCATGCAATTTATATGTTTAACATGTTTATAGACAAGCGTTATTAAAAACACAAAGTCTCGGCAACTGGAGGAGGAGAAGCAGTCCGCGGTGGTTTTCAATCACACACTCCAATGCTACTTGTTTCAACTTCCGAAAATTTAATCCAGGAAAAAAAGGCTTACAAACATGGACCAAAACGGCTCCATAACACGCACAAGAATCCAAAAGAAACGAAAGTTAACTAAAAGAAAGCAAATAAACAGTATGAAGTGGTCAAAATTGGTTTTACGCATGCCTATGTGCGTCTGGCACATGCGTCTTCGGGCTCTCCCACGTTGGTTTGTGGATGAAAGCTATATGTTCAGCTGTAATGTCATGTAAAAACAATCTCTACATGACATTTACTCCCAGGTGTGACCAGTTAGGTCCTTAAGATATCAACAGGCTGTATAAAGCTACAACCGTTGCGGCTGTGTGTTTGTGCCAAATGCGCAAAACCCATCCGCGCTTCCCAAAATTGGAGTGAGTACACATAAATCACGTGAATAACATGAATAAACGTTTTTACTGCATTTTGTTGTGTTTTATACGTTCTATGCTGTCATTTCTATCTTCTCCTATTGGCAAGGCAAGGCAGAGTGCTCGCAACTGTGTCCTGTGCAGTAGCCGTGATATCTGTAATTGCAATTATTACTTTTGCATATGATGACAGCGTGCAAAAGACGCATGGGCTCTGTGGAGAGCTCCGCTCCAGCTGGCTGCTGTGACAGCTCACTGACACTGTATTTCTGCTTAATCAGTTTCAGTCTCGCCAGAGTTACATTAATATCTGTATTTTTATATTTGAAATTCAGGGGATTTTGATAATAGATTATTAAAGTTTGTTTGCGAGGCTGTGGCCTCTGCATGTGCAAAGCTTGTGCGACAAACTTTAGGGCGTATTTGCGCCGGCATATCATTAGTGCAAATTGTTTTGGGTAAAAAATAGGCTATTAAAAGGAACTGTCGGAATGGCGGTATGTTAAAAAAAACAAAAAACATACCGCCATTCCGACCATAGGAGGAAAAAAGTATCGGAATGGTGGGACGTTTGATAAAAAATTAAGTGTCGCCATTCCGACAATTGGAGACCCATGTCGGAATGGCGAGATGTCGGAATGGCAGCATGTAACCATGATGAAGGAGAGACCATTTGAGCAGCACAGCCATTTCGCAGCACAGGGACAGCAATCCAAGTTACAGGATCTCCCACGTGGTATCACCTGTCACATTGTGTCAAGGCATCAAAAGAAGAAAAAATCACCAAACTCAAGGACAAAAAGACAAAGACTCCGGTGAACGAAGACAGAGGACTGACAAACCAGAAATACAAAAGGATTCTCGATATCAAGATCCAGAAGAAGAGGCTAACAATGCCACGAACACTTACGATGCTGGGAATGATGCCAGCAATGAACAGAGAAGAAGATTCAGTGTCATCAATCTGCATTACGTGCCTCTAATGAGGGGGTGAATATAGAATCCTCAACGATTACAACGTCTCTGGGAACTGTGACAACAACAAGGTTTAAACCATTTTGATATATATTGTAACCTATTGTCTAAGGAATAGTGCTGAAAATGAGGTAAATCTAATCCACCACTGTCCTTGGTCTTCTGTAGGGTTTTTAAACTAATACGTGGTGGTTTGTTTTTCCACAGAAATTTGGAGATGCATGAATCTAGTGACTTAAACCAAGTAGCAGATGGTTTTATGGGGTTCATTGAGAACAAATAGTTAACTTTTGGTAGTATCATCATTTTAATGGATGTAACTCTCCCCATAAGTGATATAGGTAAGGACTTCCAACGAGAGATCGTCCTCTACTGTCTTTAATAATTGCACATAATTTAGCTTTGTTAGCTCTGAGAGCCTGGAGGAAATGTTTATGCCTAAATATCTAATATTTCCTGACTGTAAAGTGATCGCAGGTATATTATGGACCCTACAGTTAATGGGCAGAACTGTGGTCTTAGACCAGTTGATAGAGTAGTCAGAAAGTGCTGAGAATTTATTTATGAGTGTGATCGTGTGACTGAGAGACGTCTGTGAGTTCTGAAGGAAAAGTAATACATCATCAGCATAAAGACTTATTTTATGCTCAATATTTTGGGATTAATTACTCACAAACGGGTAAGAAAAGGTAGTATTGCCAGACCATACATGATCAAAACAGGGAGCGGAGGTGGTTCAGCTGCAAGGTGTGAATGTCTGACTATAGTTTGTAAAAAGCGGGTAAGATAAGGTGCGAATGCCCGACAATGTATGATCAAAAGAGGGAGCGGAGTGTTTTGGCTACAAGAAGGTTTGAATATCCGACCATAGTTTGTAAAAAGCGGGTAAGAAAAGGTTACCATACATCATCAAAAGCAGGAGTGGATGTGTTCGGCTACAAGAAGATTTGAATGTCCATCAATAATTGCTTTAAAACATGAAAGAAAATTTTCGAATATCAAACCGCACATGATCATAAGCGGGAGAGGAGTTGTTCAGCTGCAAGAAGGTGTGAATGTCCACCCATAATTACTGAAAAATGGGTAAGAAAAGGTGAAAATGCCCAACCATACATCATCAAAAGCAGGAGTGGATGTGTTCGGCTACAAGAAAGTTTGAATGTCCGACCATAGTTTGTAAAAAGCGGGTAAGAAAAAGTTCGAATGCCCGAACATAGACATTCAAAAGAGGGAGCGGAGGTGTTCCGCTGTAAGAAGGTGTAAATGTCCGACCATAGTTGGTAAAAAACGGGTAAGAAAAGGTTAAAATACCCGACTGTACACAATCAATAGGGGGAGCGGAGTTGTTTGGCTACAAGAAGGTGTGAAAGTCCGACCACGGTTTGTAAAAAGCGGGTAAGAAAAGGTTCGAATGCCCGAATATATACCATCAAAAGTGGAAGTGGATGTGTTCGGCTGCAAGAAGGTGTGAACGTCCGACCAAAGTTTGTAAAAAGCAGTTAAGAAAAGGTTCGAATATCCAACCAAACATAATCAAAAGCGGGAGCAGAGCTGTTCGACTGCAAGTAGGTGTGAATGTCAGATCATAATTTGCAAAAAGCTGATGAGAAAGGGTGAGAATGCCCGGCTATACACCATCAAATGCGGGAGCGGAAGCGTTCGGCTGTGAGTAGGTGTGAATGTCCAACCATAATTGCTGAAAAATGTGTTAGAAGAGACTAGAATGCCGGACAAGACATCATCAAATGCGGGAGCGGAGTTGTTCGGCTGTGAGTAGGTGTGAATCTCCGATTATAGTTTGTAAAAAGGGGGTAAGAATAGGTTCGAATGCCCGAACATACACTATCAAAACAGGGAGCTGAGGTGGCTCAGCTGCAAGGTGTGAATGTGTGACTATAGTTTTTAAATAAGGTGCGAATGCCCAACAATGTATAATCAAAAGAGGGAGCGGAGGTTTTCGGCTACAAGAAGGTTTGAATGTCCAACCATAGTTTGTAAAAAGCGGGTAAGAAAAGGTTCAAATGCCTGACTATACACCATCAAAAGCGGGAGCAGAGGTGTTCCGCTGTAAGACGGTGTGAATGTCCGACCATATTTGGTAAAAAGCGGGTAAGAAAAGTTTAAAATACCCGACTGTACACAATCAATAACGGGAGAGGAGGTGTTCAGCTGCAAGAAGGTGTGAATGTCCACCCATAATTACTGAAAAATGGGTAAGAAAAGGTGCGAATGCCAAACCTTACATTATCAAAAGCAGGTGTGAATGTCAGATCATAATTTGCAAAAAGCTGATGAGAAAGGGTGAGAATGCCCGACTATACACCATCAAATGCGGGAGCGGAGTTGTTCGGCTGTGAGTAAGTGTGAATCTCCGACCATAATTGCTGAAAAATGTGTTAGAAAGGGTAAGAATGCCGGTCCATACATCATCAAAAGCGGGAGAGGTGGTGTTCGGCTGCAAGTATGTGTGAATGTCCAGCCATAATTACTAACAAACGGGTAAGAAAAGGTAGTATTGCCAGACCATACATGATCAAAACAGGGAGCGGAGGTGGTTCAGCTGCAAGAAGGTGTGAATGTCCGACTAAAGTTCAAATATATTAACAAAAGCGGGAGGAGAGGTCTTCGGATGAGAGTGGTTGAGAATTTCCAACCATAATCTATAAAATGCGGTGAAAAAAAAGGTGTGATAGAACACTAAAAGGTGGAGCGGAAGTGTTCGGCTGCAAGAAGGTGTGAATGTCCGACTATATTTGGTGAAAAGCAGGTGAAGCAAGGTCTGAATGCCCAACCTTACATCATCAAAAGCGAGATCAGAGGTGTTTGGCTGCATGAAGGCCATAGTTTGCCAAAAGTGGGTAAGCTGCGAATGACCGACTAAATATCAACAAAAGGTCTTCGGATGCAAGTGGGTGTGAATATCCCACCATACAAGTATAGTGGAGAGGAAGCTGTGAACAGCCGACCATAGTTGGCAAAAAGCGGGTGAGAAAAGGTGCGAATGTCCAACCATACATGATCAAAACAGGGAGCGGAGGTGTTTGGCTGTGACAAGGTGTGAATGTCCACCCAAAATTAATGAAAAGCGGGCAACAAGTAGGTTTGAATGCCCAACCATACATCATCAAAAGCAGGACTGGATGTGTTCGGCTACAAGAAGGTTTGAATGTCCGAGCATAGTTTGTAAAAAGCGGGTAAGAAAAGGTTCGAATGCCCAAACATACACCATCAAAAGAGGGAGCGGAGGTGTTCCGCTGTAAGAAGGTGTGAATGTCCGACCATAGTTGGTAAAAAACGGGTAAGAAAAGGTTAAAATACCCGACTGTACACAATCAATAGGGGGAGCGGAGTTGTTCGGCTACAAGAAGGTGTGAAAGTCCAACCATGGTTTGTAAAAAGCTGGTAAGAAAATGTTCGAATGCCCGAATATATACCATCAAAAGTGGAAGCGGAGGTGTTCGACTGCAAGTAGGTATGAATGTCCAGCCATAATTACTCACAAACGGGTAAGAAAAGGTAGTATTGCCAGACCATACATGATCAAAACAGGGAGCTGAGGTGGTTCAGCTGCAAGGTGTGAATGTCTGACTATAGTTTGTAAAAAGCGGGTAAGACAAGGTGCGAATGCCCGACAATATATGATCAAAAGAGGGAGTGGAGGTCTTCGGCTGCAAGGTCTGAATGTCCAACCATAATTTCTAAAAACCGGGTAAGAAAAGGCTCGAAATTCCGACTATACACAATCAAAAGCGGGAGCGGGAGGTTTTCAGCTGCAAATCCTTCACTCAAACCAAGTGAAAACTGCTTTGTCCTTCATATTTATCAATGTCTAGATCGACTTCAACAAAGAACAACATTGTACTTTGCAGTAAAGAAAGAGCAAATCAAAAGTTTTAGGAATCCGAGAATAAGCTTATTTTCATGAGTTCTGCACGATTATTGATTTTACTATAAATGAATGCCTTCACTCAAACTATGTTAAAGGTACCCATCCCGCCCCACCCCACTCAACCCAACCCCACCCAGGAGGACCTCTACAAAAAACAAACAAACAACATCAAAAAACAAACAAACAAACCACCCGGTCACACCAGTCGCAGCAGCCCGGGCCTGAGACCCACCATCACCCAGCAACCCACCACCACCACTATGTGATAAAACTAATCAGAGGGGACCAGAGAGAATGAAATTCAGCCAATTGATGTTTTGAGGAGGCAGACATTGTTTCCATGCTAATATAATCTAAAAGAAAATTTCTAAACTGGTTAATACACAGATTGTTCTTCGCTTTCCAGTTCATGAGAATAGTTTTCTTTGCGATACATAACACTGTGACAACCATGTGTGCTGAGTTAATTTCCATGTTGATGTTGTCTAAGTCACCCAGTATGCACAGTGTGGGGCATGCAGGGATGCTACACTTTAGCCATGTTGATAGGTCCTCACAGACTTCAAGCCAGAACTTCTGGACAGGCGCAGAAAACCACAAAGCGTGTGCATAATCATCAGGTGTGTTATCTGTGCAATGTGAGCAGATGTTTGAGTGTGTTAGACCCATCCTGAACATCCTTTGTCCTGTATAGTGTGTTCTATGAAGGATTTTGTATTGTATGTGCTGTAAATTAGGATTTCAAGTCTTTATGAAGGTGTTCAAACATATTTGTGGTTAGAAGCTATGACCAGAACTGATGGATAAATCTGCCTCCCATTTTGAGGATGGAAGAGACATTGTGTCATCTATCTTAGACAATAATTTATATATTTTTGATAGTAGTTTTGGGGTACAGATGCTTAGAAATTCTGCTACCCTAGTCGGGGGTTGTAAGTCTGGTTGGTGGAGGATATATCCATCCATCCATCCATCATCTGCCGCTTATCCGGGGGTCGGGTCGCGGGGGCAGCAGCTTGAGCAGAGAAACCCAGACGTCTCTGTCCCCGGCCACTTCCTCCAGCTCTTCCGGGGGGACCCCGGGGTGTTCCCAGGCCAGCCGAGAGACATAGTCTCTCCAACGTGTCCTGGGTCTCCCCCGGGGTCTCCTCCCAGTGCGACGTGCCCGGAACACCTCCCCAGGGAGGCGCCCAGGGGGCATCCTAACCAGATGCCCGAGCCACCTCATCTGACTCCTCTCAATGCGGAGGAGCAGCGGTTCTACTCCGAGCCCCTCCCGGATGACTGAGCTTCTCACCCTATCTCTAAGGGAGAGCCCAGACACCCTGCGGAGGAAACCCATTTCGGCCGCTTGTATTCGCGATCTTGTTCTTTCGGTCACTACCCACAACTCGTGACCATAGGTGAGGATGGGAACGTAGATTGACCAGTAAGTAGAGAGCTTCGCCTTCTGGCTCAGCTCCCTCTTCACAATGACGGGTCGGTGCAGAGCCTGCAACACTGCAGGCGCCGCACCGATCCGCCCGTCAATCTCCCGCTCCATTCGTCCGTCACTCGTGAACAAGACCCCGAGATACTGGAACTCCTCCTCTTGGGGAAGGATCTCATTCCCGACCCGGAGAGAGCATTCCACCCTTTTCCGGCTGAGAACCATAGTCTCGGATTTGGAGGTGCTGATTCTCATCCCAGCCGCTTCACACTCGGCTGCGAATCACTCCAGTGAGAGCTGAAGGTCACGGCCTGACGACGCTAACAGAACCACATCATCTACAAAAAGCAGAGACCCGATTCTGAGGTCGCCAAATGGGACACTCTCAACGCCCTGGCTCCGCCTAGAAATTCTGTCCATAAAAGTTAGGAACAGAATCGGTGACAAAGGGCAGCCCTGACGGAGTCCAACTCTCACCGGAAACGTATCCGACTTACTGCCGGCAATGCGGACCAAACTCTGGCACCGGTCATACAGAGACCGAACGGCCCCTATCAAGGGGTCCGGCACTCCATATTCCCGGAGCACCCCCCACAGGACTCCACGAGGGACACGGTCGAACGCTTTTTCCAAGTCCACAAAACACATGTAGACTGGTTGGGCGAACTCCCATGCACCCTCCAGGATCCTGCCGAGGGTATAGAGCTGGTCCACTGTTCCACGGCCAGGACGAAAGCCACACTGCATCTCCTGAATCCGAGGCTCGATTATCCGACGGATCCTCCTCTCCAATACCCCCGAATAGACCTTACCAGGGAGGCTGAGGAGTGTGATACCCCTATAGTTGGAACACACCCTCCGGTCCCCCTTTTTAAAGAGGGGGACCACCACCCCAATCTGCCAGTCCAGAGGCACTGTCCCCGATGTCCACGCGATACTGCAGAGGCGTGTCAGCCAAGACAGCCCTACAACATCCAGAGCCTTGAGAAACTCAGGACGGACCTCATCCACCCCCGGGGCCTTGCCACCGAGGAGCTTTTTAACCACCTCGGCAACCTCAGCCCCAGAAATGGGAGGCCCCGTCTCCGAGCTCTCCGACTCTGCCTCTTCCGAGCACGTGTTGGTAGGATTGTGGAGTTCCTCGAAGTACTCCCCCCACCGACTCACAACATCCCTAGTTGAGGTCAGCAAAGCCCCGTCCCCACTGTAAACAGTGTTGACTGTGAGCCGCTTCCCCCCCCCTGAGACGCCGGATGGTGGACCAGAATCTTTTCGAGGCCGTCCGGAAATCGTTCTCCATGGTCTCACCGAACTCCTCCCAGGCCCGAGTTTTTGCCTCAGCAACCGCCGAAGCCGTGGCCCGTCTGTCCCGTCGGTACCTATCAGCTTCTTCCAGGGTCCCACTGGCCAAAAAGGCCCGATAGGACTCCTTCTTCAGCTTGACGGCTTCCCTCACCACTGGTGTCCACCAGCAGGTTCGAGGGTTGCCGCCACGACAGGCACCGACCACCTTACGGCCACAACTCCGACCAGCTGCCTCGGCAATGGAGTCACGGAACATGGCCCATTCGGACTCAATGTCCCCCACCTCAAATATGGTTGAAGCTCTGCCGGAGGTGGGAGTTAAAGCTCCTTCTGACGGGGGATTCTGACAAACGCTCCCAGCAGACCCTCACAATACGTTTGGGCCTGCCAGGTCTGATCGGCATCCTCCCCCACCAGCGGAGCCAACTCACCACCAGGTGGTGATCAGTTGACAGCTCCGCCCCTCTCTTCACCCGAGTGTCCAGGACATACGGCCGCAAGTCCGATGATACAACCACAAAGTCGATCATCGAACTGCGGCCAAGGGTGTCCTGGTGCCAAGTGCACATATGGACACCCTTATGCCTGAACATGGTGTTCGTTATGGACAGTCTATGACTGGCACAGAAGTCCAACAACATAACACCACTCTGATTCAGATCGGGGGGGCCGTTCCTCCCAATCACACCCCTCCAGGTCTCACTCTCATTGCCCACGTGAGCATTGAAGTCCCCCAGCAGAATGAGGGAGTCTCCGGTAGGAGCATTCTCCAGGGCCTCCCCCAGAGACTCCAAAAAGGGTAGGTACTCTGAACTGCTGTTTGGCGCATAGGCACAAACAACAGTCAGGACTCGTCCCCCCACCCAAAGGCGGAGGGAGGCTACCCTCTCGTTCACTGGGGTAAACCCCAATGTACTGGCACACAGCCGGGGGGCAATAAGTATGCCCACACCTGCTCTGCGCCTCTCACCACGGGCAACTCCAGAGTGGAAGAGAGTCCAACCCCTCTCAAGAGTACTGGTTCCAGATCCCAAGCCGTGCGTCGAGGTGAGTCCGA
Organism: Leuresthes tenuis; assembly: GCF_036924035.1. NCBI lineage: Eukaryota > Metazoa > Chordata > Actinopteri > Atheriniformes > Atherinopsidae > Leuresthes > Leuresthes tenuis. The sequence goes on along the minus strand of NW_027325398.1, from coordinate 21,208 downwards.
CTATATCTAACGGTCTGATGAAGTTTCAACAATAAACAACAAACTTTGTATTATGAGAAAGAACCAGACTCATTCTTTAGAATTCCGAAAATAAGCTCTATTTTACGAGTTATGCACGAATTCGGATTCTCCTATAAAACGAATTCCTTAACTCAAACCAAGTTAAGACTGCTTTGTCCTTCATATTTATTCATGTCTAATCAAGTTTCAATGATAAACAAAGTTGTACTTTTTAGAATGAGAAAGAACTTCTTCAGCAATAAGCATCTCTCGACAAATGACGAAATACAGATTTTGCTATAAAATTAATTGCCATCAGCCTGACTTAAAACTGTTTGTCTTCCTTATTTATCCACTTCAAATCAAGTTTCAACAATTAAAAAAATTTTGTAGTTTGAGAAAGAACAACTTAATCTTGAGCAATCAGTATAAAAAGAAGGTAAGCAAAGGTGCGAATGTCAAACCATACATGATCAAAACAGGGAGCGGAGGTGTTTGGCTGAGACAAGGTGTGAATGTCCACCCATAATTAATGAAAAGCGGGCAACAAGTAGGTTCGAATGCCCAACCATACATCATCAAAAGCAGGAGTGGATATGTTCGGCTACAAGAAGGTTTGAACGTCTGACCATAGTTTGTAAAAAGCGGGTAAGAAAAAGTTCGAATGCCCGAACATACACCATCAAAGGAGGGAGCGGAGGTGTTCCGCTGTAAGAAGGTGTTAATGTCCGACCATAGTTGGTAAAAAACGGGTAAGAAAAGGTTAAAATACCCGACTGTACACAATCAGTAGCGGGTGCGGAGTTGTTCGGCTACTAAAAGGTGTGAAAGTCCGACCATGGTTTGTAAAAAGCGGGTAAGAAAAGGTGCGAATGCCCGAAAATGTATGATCAAAAGAGGGAGCGGAGGTGGTCGGCTGCAAGAAGGTGTGAATGTACACCCATAATTACTGAAAAATGGGTAAGAAAAGGTGCGAATGCCCAACTATACATAATCAAAAGCAGGAGTGGATGTGTTCGGCTCCAAGAAGGGTTGAATGTCTGACCATAGTTTGTAAAAAGCAGGTAAGAAAAGGTTTGACTGCCCGAACATACACCATCAAAAGAGGGAGCGGAGGTGTTCCGCTGTAAGAAGGTGTGAATGTCCGACCATAGTTGGTAAAAAGCGGGTAAGAAAAGGTTAAAATACCCGACTGTACACAATCAAAAGCGGGAGCGGAGTTGTTCGGCTACTAAAAGATGTGAAAGTCCGACTATGGTTTGTAAAAAGCGGGTAAGAAAAGGTGCTAATGCCCGACAATGTATGATCAAAAGAGGGAGTGGAGGTTTTCGGCTGTAAGAAGGTCTGAATGTCCAACTATATTTTGTAAAATCCGGGTAAGAAAAGGCTTGAAAGCCTGACTATACACCATCATAAGCGGGAGAGGAGGTGTTCAGCTGCAAGAAGGTGTGAATGGCCACCCATAATTACTGAAAAATGGGTATGAAAAGGTGCGAATGCCCAAACATACATCATCAAAAGCAGGAGTGGATGTGTTGGACTACAAGAAGGTTTGAAAGTCCCACCATGGTTTGTAAAAAACGGGTAAGAAAAGCTGCGAATGCCCGACAATGTATGATCAAAAGAGGGAGCGGAGGTTTTTGGCTACAAGAAGGTTTGAATGTCCGACCATAGTTTGTAAAAAGCGGGTAAGAAAAGGTTCAAATGCCTGACAATACACCATCAAAAGCGGGAGCGGAGATGTTCCGCTGTAAGACGGTGTGAATGTCCGACCATAGTTGGTAAAAAGCAGGTAAGAAAAGGTTCAAATGCCTGACAATACACCATCAAAAGCGGGAGCGGAGATGTTCCGCTGTAAGACGGTGTGAATGTCTGACCATAGTTGGTAAAAAGCGGGTAAGAAAAGGTTAAAATACCCGACTGTACACAATCAATAGCGGGAGCGGAGTTTTTCGGCTACAAGAAGGTGTGAAAGTCCAACCATGGTTTGTAAAAAGCTGCTAAGAAAGGCTTCGAATGCCCGAATATATACCATCAAAAGCGGAAGCGGAGGTGTTCGGCTGCAAGAAGGTGTGAACGTCCGACCAAAGTTTGTAAAAAGCAGTTAAGAAAAGGTTCGAATATCCAACCAAACATAATCAAAAGCGGGAGCAGAGCTGTTCGACTGCAAGTAGGTGTGAATGTCCAGCCATAATTACTCACAAACGGGTAAGAAAAGGTAGTATTGCCAGACCATACATGATCAAAACAGGGAGCTGAGGTGGTTCAGCACCAAGGTGTGAATGTCTGACTATAGTTTGTAAAAAGCGGGTAAGATAAGGTGCGAATGCCCGACAATGTATGATAAAAAGAGGGAGCAGAGGTTTTCGGCTGCAAGAAGGTCTGAATGTAGATCCAAAATTCCTGAGAAATGGGTAAAAAATAGGTGCGAATGCCAAACCATACATCATCAAAAGCAGGAGTGGATGTGTTCGGCTACAAGAAGATTTGAATGTCCATCAATAATTGCTTTAAAACATGAAAGAAAATTTTCGAATATCAAACCGCACATGATCATAAGCGGGAGAGGAGTTGTTCAGCTGCAAGAAGGTGTGAATGTCCACCCATAATTACTGAAAAATGGGTAAGAAAAGGTGAAAATGCCCAACCATACATCATCAAAAGCAGGAGTGGATGTTTTCGGCTACAAGAAGGTTTGAATGTCTGACCATAGTTTGTAATAAGCGGGTAAGAAAAGGTTCGAATGCCCGAACATAGACCATCAAAAGAGGGAGCGGAGGTGTTCCGCTGTAAGAAGGTGTAAATGTCCGACCATAGTTGGTAAAAAGCGGGTAAGAAAAGGTTAAAATACCCGACTGTACACAATCAATAGCGGGAGCGGAGTTGTTTGGCTACAAGAAGGTGTGAAAGTCCGACCACGGTTTGTAAAAAGCGGGTAAGAAAAGGTTCGAATGCCCGAATATATACCATCAAAAGTGGAAGTGGATGTGTTCGGCTGCAAGAAGGTGTGAACGTCCGACCAAAGTTTGTAAAAAGCAGTTAAGAAAAGGTTCGAATATCCAACCAATCATAATCAAAAGCGGGAGCAGAGCTGTTCGACTGCAAGTAGGTGTGAATGTCCAGCCATAATTACTCACAAACGGGTAAGAAAAGGTAGTATTGCCAGACCATACATGATCAAAACAGGGAGCTGAGGTGGTTCAGCACCAAGGTGTGAATGTCTGACTATAGTTTGTAAAAAGCGGGTAAGATAAGGTGCGAATGCCCGACAATGTATGATCAAAAGAGGGAGCAGAGGTTTTCGGCTGCAAGAAGGTCTGAATGTCCATCCAAAATTCCTGAGAAATGGGTAAAAAATAGGTGCGAATGCCAAACCATACATCATCAAAAGCAGGAGTGGATGTGTTCGGCTACAAGAAGATTTGAATGTCCATCAATAATTGCTTTAAAACATGAAAGAAAATTTTCGAATATCAAACCGCACATGATCATAAGCGGGAGACGAGTTGTTCAGCTGCAAGAAGGTGTGAATGTCCACCCATAATTACTGAAAAATGGGTAAGAAAAGGTGAAAATGCCCAACCATACATCATCAAAAGCAGGAGTGGATGTGTTCGGCTACAAGAAGGTTTGAATGTCTGACCATAGTTTGTAATAAGCGGGTAAGAAAAGGTTCGAATGCCCGAACATAGACCATCAAAAGAGGGAGCGGAGGTGTTCCGCTGTAAGAAGGTGTAAATGTCCGACCATAGTTGGTAAAAAGCGGGTAAGAAAAGGTTAAAATACCCGACTGTACACAATCAATAGCGGGAGCGGAGTTGTTTGGCTACAAGAAGGTGTGAAAGTCCGACCACGGTTTGTAAAAAGCGGGTAAGAAAAGGTTCGAATGCCCGAATATATACCATCAAAAGTGGAAGTGGATGTGTTCGGCTGCAAGAAGGTGTGAACGTCCGACCAAAGTTTGTAAAAAGCAGTTAAGAAAAGGTTCGAATATCCAACCAAACATAATCAAAAGCGGGAGCAGAGCTGTTCGACTGCAAGTAGGTGTGAATGTCAGATCATAATTTGCAAAAAGCTGATGAGAAAGGGTGAGAATGCCCGGCTATACACCATCAAATGCGGGAGTGGAAGTGTTCGGCTGTGAGTAGGTGTGAATGTCCGACCATAATTGCTGAAAAATGTGTTAGAAGAGACTAGAATGCCGGACAAGACATCATCAAATATGGGAGCGGAGTTGTTCGGCTGTGAGTAGGTGTGAATCTCCGAGCATAGTTTGTAAAAAGGGGGTAAGAATAGGTTCGAATGCCCGAACATACACTATCAAAACAGGGAGCTGAGGTGGCTCAGCTGCAAGGTGTGAATGTCTGACTATAGTTTGTAAATAAGGTGCGAATGCCCAACAATGTATAATCAAAAGAGGGAGCGGAGGTTTTCGGCTACAAGAAGGTTTGAATGTCCGACCATAGTTTGTAAAAAGCGGGTAAGAAAAGGTTCAAGCGCCTGACTATACACCATCAAAAGCGGGAGCAGAGGTGTTCCGCTGTAAGACGGTGTGAATATCCGACCATATTTGGTAAAAAGCGGGTAAGAAAAGGTTAAAATACCCGACTGTACATAATCAAAAGCGGGAGCAGAGCTGTTCGACTGCAAGTAGGTGTGAATGTCCAGCCATAATTACTCACAAACGGGTAAGAAAAGGTAGTATTGCCAGACCATACATGATCAAAACAGGGAGCTGAGGTGGTTCAGCACCAAGGTGTGAATGTCTGACTATAGTTTGTAAAAAGCGGGTAAGATAAGGTGCGAATGCCCGACAATGTATGATCAAAAGAGGGAGCAGAGGTTTTCGGCTGCAAGAAGGTCTGAATGTCCATCCAAAATTCCTGAGAAATGGGTAAAAAATAGGTGCGAATGCCAAACCATACATCATCAAAAGCAGGAGTGGATGTGTTCGGCTACAAGAAGATTTGAATGTCCATCAATAATTGCTTTAAAACATGAAAGAAAATTTTCGAATATCAAACCGCACATGATCATAAGCGGGAGAGGAGTTGTTCAGCTGCAAGAAGGTGTGAATGTCCACCCATAATTACTGAAAAATGGGTAAGAAAAGGTGAAAATGCCCAACCATACATCATCAAAAGCAGGAGTGGATGTGTTCGGCTACAAGAAGGTTTGAATGTCTGACCATAGTTTGTAATAAGCGGGTAAGAAAAGGTTCGAATGCCCGAACATAGACCATCAAAAGAGGGAGCGGAGGTGTTCCGCTGTAAGAAGGTGTAAATGTCCGACCATAGTTGGTAAAAAGCGGGTAAGAAAAGGTTAAAATACCCGACTGTACACAATCAATAGCGGGAGCGGAGTTGTTTGGCTACAAGAAGGTGTGAAAGTCCGACCACGGTTTGTAAAAAGCGGGTAAGAAAAGGTTCGAATGCCCGAATATATACCATCAAAAGTGGAAGTGGATGTGTTCGGCTGCAAGAAGGTGTGAACGTCCGACCAAAGTTTGTAAAAAGCAGTTAAGAAAAGGTTCGAATATCCAACCATACATCATCAAAAGCAGGAGTGGATGTGTTGGATTACAAGAAGGTTTGAAAGTCCCACCATGGTTTGTAAAAAACGGGTAAGAAAAGGTGCGAATGCCCGACAATGTATGATCAAAAGAGGGAGCGGAGGTTTTTGGCTGCAAGAAGGTGTGAACGTCCGACCAAAGTTTGTAAAAAGCAGTTAAGAAAAGGTTCGAATATCCAACCAAACATAATCAAAAGCGGGAGCAGAGCTGTTCGACTGCAAGTAGGTGTGAATGTCCAGCCATAATTACTCACAAACGGGTAAGAAAAGGTAGTATTGCCAGACCATACATGATCAAAACAGGGAGCTGAGGTGGTTCAGCACCAAGGTGTGAATGTCTGACTATAGTTTGTAAAAAGCGGGTAAGATAAGGTGCGAATGCCCGACAATGTATGATCAAAAGAGGGAGCAGAGGTTTTCGGCTGCAAGAAGGTCTGAATGTCCATCCAAAATTCCTGAGAAATGGGTAAAAAATAGGTGCGAATGCCAAACCATACATCATCAAAAGCAGGAGTGGATGTGTTCGGCTACAAGAAGATTTGAATGTCCATCAATAATTGCTTTAAAACATGAAAGAAAATTTTCGAATATCAAACCGCACATGATCATAAGCGGGAGAGGAGTTGTTCAGCTGCAAGAAGGTGTGAATGTCCACCCATAATTACTGAAAAATGGGTAAGAAAAGGTGAAAATGCCCAACCATACATCATCAAAAGCAGGAGTGGATGTGTTCGGCTACAAGAAGGTTTGAATGTCTGACCATAGTTTGTAATAAGCGGGTAAGAAAAGGTTCGAATGCCCGAACATAGACCATCAAAAGAGGGAGCGGAGGTGTTCCGCTGTAAGAAGGTGTAAATGTCCGACCATAGTTGGTAAAAAGCGGGTAAGAAAAGGTTAAAATACCCGACTGTACACAATCAATAGCGGGAGCGGAGTTGTTTGGCTACAAGAAGGTGTGAAAGTCCGACCACGGTTTGTAAAAAGCGGGTAAGAAAAGGTTCGAATGCCCGAATATATACCATCAAAAGTGGAAGTGGATGTGTTCGGCTGCAAGAAGGTGTGAACGTCCGACCAAAGTTTGTAAAAAGCAGTTAAGAAAAGGTTCGAATATCCAACCATACATCATCAAAAGCAGGAGTGGATGTGTTGGACTACAAGAAGGTTTGAAAGTCCCACCATGGTTTGTAAAAAACGGGTAAGAAAAGGTGCGAATGCCCGACAATGTATGATCAAAAGAGGGAGCGGAGGTTTTTGGCTGCAAGAAGGTGTGAACGTCCGACCAAAGTTTGTAAAAAGCAGTTAAGAAAAGGTTCGAATATCCAACCAAACATAATCAAAAGCGGGAGCAGAGCTGTTCGACTGCAAGTAGGTGTGAATGTCCAGCCATAATTACTCACAAACGGGTAAGAAAAGGTAGTATTGCCAGACCATACATGATCAAAACAGGGAGCTGAGGTGGTTCAGCACCAAGGTGTGAATGTCTGACTATAGTTTGTAAAAAGCGGGTAAGATAAGGTGCGAATGCCCGACAATGTATGATCAAAAGAGGGAGCAGAGGTTTTCGGCTGCAAGAAGGTCTGAATGTCCATCCAAAATTCCTGAGAAATGGGTAAAAAATAGGTGCGAATGCCAAACCATACATCATCAAAAGCAGGAGTGGATGTGTTCGGCTACAAGAAGATTTGAATGTCCATCAATAATTGCTTTAAAACATGAAAGAAAATTTTCGAATATCAAACCGCACATGATCATAAGCGGGAGAGGAGTTGTTCAGCTGCAAGAAGGTGTGAATGTCCACCCATAATTACTGAAAAATGGGTAAGAAAAGGTGAAAATGCCCAACCATACATCATCAAAAGCAGGAGTGGATGTGTTCGGCTACAAGAAGGTTTGAATGTCTGACCATAGTTTGTAATAAGCGGGTAAGAAAAGGTTCGAATGCCCGAACATAGACCATCAAAAGAGGGAGCGGAGGTGTTCCGCTGTAAGAAGGTGTAAATGTCCGACCATAGTTGGTAAAAAGCGGGTAAGAAAAGGTTAAAATACCCGACTGTACACAATCAATAGCAGGAGCGGAGTTGTTTGGCTACAAGAAGGTGTGAAAGTCCGACCACGGTTTGTAAAAAGCGGGTAAGAAAAGGTTCGAATGCCCGAATATATACCATCAAAAGTGGAAGTGGATGTGTTCGGCTGCAAGAAGGTGTGAACGTCCGACCAAAGTTTGTAAAAAGCAGTTAAGAAAAGGTTCGAATATCCAACCAAACATAATCAAAAGCGGGAGCAGAGCTGTTCGACTGCAAGTAGGTGTGAATGTCAGATCATAATTTGCAAAAAGCTGATGAGAAAGGGTGAGAATGCCCGGCTATACACCATCAAATGCGGGAGTGGAAGTGTTCGGCTGTGAGTAGGTGTGAATGTCCGACCATAATTGCTGAAAAATGTGTTAGAAGAGACTAGAATGCCGGACAAGACATCATCAAATATGGGAGCGGAGTTGTTCGGCTGTGAGTAGGTGTGAATCTCCGAGCATAGTTTGTAAAAAGGGGGTAAGAATAGGTTCGAATGCCCGAACATACACTATCAAAACAGGGAGCTGAGGTGGCTCAGCTGCAAGGTGTGAATGTCTGACTATAGTTTGTAAATAAGGTGCGAATGCCCAACAATGTATAATCAAAAGAGGGAGCGGAGGTTTTCGGCTACAAGAAGGTTTGAATGTCCGACCATAGTTTGTAAAAAGCGGGTAAGAAAAGGTTCAAGCGCCTGACTATACACCATCAAAAGCGGGAGCAGAGGTGTTCCGCTGTAAGACGGTGTGAATATCCGACCATATTTGGTAAAAAGCGGGTAAGAAAAGGTTAAAATACCCGACTGTACACAATCAATAGCGGGAGAGGAGGTGTTCAGCTGCAAGAAGGTGTGAATGTCCACCCATAATTACTGAAAAATGGGTAAGAAAAGGTGCGAATGCCCAACCATACATTATCAAAAGCAGGTGTGAATGTCAGATCATAATTTGCAAAAAGCTGATGAGAAAGGGTGAGAATGCCCGACTATACACCATCAAATGCGGGAGCGGAGTTGTTCGGCTGTGAGTAAGTGTGAATGTCCGACCATAATTGCTGAAAAATGTGTTAGAAAAGGTAAGAATGCCGGTCCATACATCATCAAAAGCGGGAGAGGTGGTGTTCGGCTGCAAGTAGGTGTGAATGTCCAGCCATAATTACTAACAAACGGGTAAGAAAAGGTAGTATTGCCATACCATACATGATCAAAACAGGGAGCGGAGGTGATTCAGCTGCAAGAAGGTGTGAATGTCCGACTAAAGTTCAAATATATTAACAAAAGCGGGAGGAGAGGTCTTCGGATGAGAGTGGTTGAGAATTTCCAACCATAATCTATAAAATGCGGTGAAAAAAAAGGTGTGATAGAACACTAAAAGGTGGAGCGGAAGTGTTCGGCTGCAAGAAGGTGTGAACGTCCGACCAAAGTTTGTAAGAAGCAGTTAAGAAAAGGTTCGAATATCCAACCAAACATAATCAAAAGCGGGAGCAGAGCTGTTCGACTGCAAGTAGGTGTGAATGTCCAGCCATAATTACTCACAAACGGGTAAGAAAAGGTAGTATTGCCAGACCATACATGATCATAACAGGGAGCTGAGGTGGTTCAGCACCAAGGTGTGAATGTCTGACTATAGTTTGTAAAAAGCGGGTAAGATAAGGTGCGAATGCCCGACAATGTATGATCAAAAGAGGGAGCAGAGGTTTTCGGCTGCAAGAAGGTCTGAATGTCCACCCAAAATTCCTTAGAAATGGGTAAAAAATAGGTGCGAATGCCAAACCATACATCATCAAAAGCAGGAGTGGATGTGTTCGGCTACAAGAAGATTTGAATGTCCATCAATAATTGCTTTAAAACATGAAAGAAAATTTTCGAATATCAAACCGCACATGATCATAAGCGGGAGAGGAGTTGTTCAGCTGCAAGAAGGTGTGAATGTCCACCCATAATTACTGAAAAATGGGTAAGAAAAGGTGAAAATGCCCAACCATACATCATCAAAAGCAGGAGTGGATGTGTTCGGCTACAAGAAGGTTTGAATGTCTGACCATAGTTTGTAATAAGCGGGTAAGAAAAGGTTCGAATGCCCGAACATAGACCATCAAAAGAGGGAGCGGAGGTGTTCCGCTGTAAGAAGGTGTAAATGTCCGACCATAGTTGGTAAAAAGCGGGTAAGAAAAGGTTAAAATACCCGACTGTACACAATCAATAGCGGGAGCGGAGTTGTTTGGCTACAAGAAGGTGTGAAAGTCCGACCACGGTTTGTAAAAAGCGGGTAAGAAAAGGTTCGAATGCCCGAATATATACCATCAAAAGTGGAAGTGGATGTGTTCGGCTGCAAGAAGGTGTGAACGTCCGACCAAAGTTTGTAAAAAGCAGTTAAGAAAAGGTTCGAATATCCAACCAAACATAATCAAAAGCGGGAGCAGAGCTGTTCGACTGCAAGTAGGTGTGAATGTCAGATCATAATTTGCAAAAAGCTGATGAGAAAGGGTGAGAATGCCCGGCTATACACCATCAAATGCGGGAGTGGAAGTGTTCGGCTGTGAGTAGGTGTGAATGTCCGACCATAATTGCTGAAAAATGTGTTAGAAGAGACTAGAATGCCGGACAAGACATCATCAAATATGGGAGCGGAGTTGTTCGGCTGTGAGTAGGTGTGAATCTCCGAGCATAGTTTGTAAAAAGGGGGTAAGAATAGGTTCGAATGCCCGAACATACACTATCAAAACAGGGAGCTGAGGTGGCTCAGCTGCAAGGTGTGAATGTCTGACTATAGTTTGTAAATAAGGTGCGAATGCCCAACAATGTATAATCAAAAGAGGGAGCGGAGGTTTTCGGCTACAAGAAGGTTTGAATGTCCGACCATAGTTTGTAAAAAGCGGGTAAGAAAAGGTTCAAGCGCCTGACTATACACCATCAAAAGCGGGAGCAGAGGTGTTCCGCTGTAAGACGGTGTGAATATCCGACCATATTTGGTAAAAAGCGGGTAAGAAAAGGTTAAAATACCCGACTGTACACAATCAATAGCGGGAGAGGAGGTGTTCAGCTGCAAGAAGGTGTGAATGTCCACCCATAATTGCTGAAAAATGGGTAAGAAAAGGTGCGAATGCCCAACCATACATTATCAAAAGCAGGTGTGAATGTCAGATCATAATTTGCAAAAAGCTGATGAGAAAGGGTGAGAATGCCCGACTATACACCATCAAATGCGGGAGCGGAGTTGTTCGGCTGTGAGTAAGTGTGAATGTCCGACCATAATTGCTGAAAAATGTGTTAGAAAAGGTAAGAATGCCGGTCCATACATCATCAAAAGCGGGAGAGGTGGTGTTCGGCTGCAAGTAGGTGTGAATGTCCAGCCATAATTACTAACAAACGGGTAAGAAAAGGTAGTATTGCCATACCATACATGATCAAAACAGGGAGCGGAGGTGATTCAGCTGCAAGAAGGTGTGAATGTCCGACTAAAGTTCAAATATATTAACAAAAGCGGGAGGAGAGGTCTTCGGATGAGAGTGGTTGAGAATTTCCAACCATAATCTATAAAATGCGGTGAAAAAAAAGGTGTGATAGAACACTAAAAGGTGGAGCGGAAGTGTTCGGCTGCAAGAAGGTGTGAACGTCCGACCAAAGTTTGTAAGAAGCAGTTAAGAAAAGGTTCGAATATCCAACCAAACATAATCAAAAGCGGGAGCAGAGCTGTTCGACTGCAAGTAGGTGTGAATGTCCAGCCATAATTACTCACAAACGGGTAAGAAAAGGTAGTATTGCCAGACCATACATGATCATAACAGGGAGCTGAGGTGGTTCAGCACCAAGGTGTGAATGTCTGACTATAGTTTGTAAAAAGCGGGTAAGATAAGGTGCGAATGCCCGACAATGTATGATCAAAAGAGGGAGCAGAGGTTTTCGGCTGCAAGAAGGTCTGAATGTCCACCCAAAATTCCTGAGAAATGGGTAAAAGATAGGTGCGAATGCCAAACCATACATCATCAAAAGCAGGAGTGGATGTGTTCGGCTACAAGAAGATTTGAATGTCCATCAATAATTGCTTTAAAACATGAAAGAAAATTTTCGAATATCAAACCGCACATGATCATAAGCGGGAGAGGAGTTGTTCAGCTGCAAGAAGGTGTGAATGTCCACCCATAATTACTGAAAAATGGGTAAGAAAAGGTGAAAATGCCCAACCATACATCATCAAAAGCAGGAGTGGATGTGTTCGGCTACAAGAAAGTTTGAATGTCCGACCATAGTTTGTAAAAAGCGGGTAAGAAAAGGTTCGAATGCCCGAACATAGACATTCAAAAGAGGGAGCGGAGGTGTTCCGCTGTAAGAAGGTGTAAATGTCCGACCATAGTTGTTAAAAAACGGGTAAGAAAAGGTTAAAATACCCGACTGTACACGATCAATAGGGGGAGCGGAGTTGTTTGGCTACAAGAAGGTGTGAAAGTCCGACCACGGTTTGTAAAAAGCGGGTAAGAAAAGGTTCGAATGCCCGAATATATACCATCAAAAGTGGAAGTGGATGTGTTCGGCTGCAAGAAGGTGTGAACGTCCGACCAAAGTTTGTAAAAAGCAGTTAAGAAAAGGTTCGAATATCCAACCAAACATAATCAAAAGCGGGAGCAGAGCTGTTCGACTGCAAGTAGGTGTGAATGTCAGATCATAATTTGCAAAAAGCTGATGAGAAAGGGTGAGAATGCCCGGCTATACACCATCAAATGCGGGAGCGGAAGTGTTCGGCTGTGAGTAGGTGTGAATGTCCAACCATAATTGCTGAAAAATGTGTTAGAAGAGACTAGAATGCCGGACAAGACATCATCAAATGCGGGAGCGGAGTTGTTCGGCTGTGAGTAGGTGTGAATCTCCGAGCATAGTTTGTAAAAAGGGGGTAAGAATAGGTTCGAATGCCCGAACATACACTATAAAAACAGGGAGCTGAGGTGGCTCAGCTGCAAGGTGTGAATGTCTGACTATAGTTTGTTAATAAGGTGCGAATGCCCAACCATACATTATCAAAAGCAGGTGTGAATGTCAGATCATAATTTGCAAAAAGCTGATGAGAAAGGGTGAGAATGCCCGACTATACACCATCAAATGCGGGAGCGGAGTTGTTCGGCTGTGAGTAAGTGTGAATCTCCGACCATAATTGCTGAAAAATGTGTTAGAAAAGGTAAGAATGCCGGTCCATACATCATCAAAAGCGGGAGAGGTGGTGTTCGGCTGCAAGTAGGTTTGAATGTCCAGCCATAATTACTAACAAACGGGTAAGAAAAGGTAGTATTGCCAGACCATACATGATGAAAACAGGGAGCGGAGGTGGTTAAGCTGCAAGAAGGTGTGAATGTCCGACTAAAGTTCAAATATATTAACAAAAGCGGGAGGAGAGGTCTTCGGATGAGAGTGGTTGAGAATTTCCAACCATAATCTATAAAATGCGGTGAAAAAAAAGGTGTGATAGAACACTAAAAGGTGGAGCGGAAGTGTTCGGCTGCAAGAAGGTGTGAATGTCCGACTATATTTGGTGAAAAGCAGGTGAAGCAAGGTCTGAATGCCCAACCTTACATCATCAAAAGCGAGATCAGAGGTGTTTGGCTGCATGAAGGCCATAGTTTGCCAAAAGCGGGTAAGCTGCGAATGACCGACTAAATATCAACAAAAGGTCTTCGGATGCAAGTGGGTGTGAATATCCCACCATACAAGTATGGTGGAGAGGAAGCTGTGAACAGCCGACCATAGTTGGCAAAAAGCGGGTGAGAAAAGGTGCGAATGTCCAACCATACATGATCAAAACAGGGAGCGGAGGTGTTTGGCTGTGACAAGGTGTGAATGTCCACCCAAAATTAATGAAAAGCGGGCAACAAGTAGGTTTGAATGCCCAACCATACATCATCAAAAGCAGGAGTGGATGTGTTCGGCTACAAGAAGGTTTGAATGTCCGAGCATAGTTTGTAAAAAGCGGGTAAGAAAAGGTTCGAATGCCCAAACATACACCATCAAAAGAGGGAGCGGAGGTGTTCCGCTGTAAGAAGGTGTGAATGTCCGACCATAGTTGGTAAAAAACGTGTAAGAAAAGGTTAAAATACCCGACTGTACACAATCAATAGGGGGAGCGGAGTTGTTCGGCTACAAGAAGGTGTGAAAGTCCAACCATGGTTTGTAAAAAGCTGGTAAGAAAATGTTCGAATGCCCGAATATATACCATCAAAAGCGGAAGCGGAGGTGTTCGACTGCAAGTAGGTGTGAATGTCCAGCCATAATTACTCACAAACGGGTAAGAAAAGGTAGTATTGCCAGACCATACATGATCAAAACAGGGAGCTGAGGTGGTTCAGCTGCAAGGTGTGAATGTCTGACTATAGTTTGTAAAAAGCGGGTAAGACAAGGTGCGAATGCCCGACAATATATGATCAAAAGAGGGAGTGGAGGTCTTCGGCTGCAAGGTCTGAATGTCCAACCATAATTTCTAAAAACCGGGTAAGAAAAGGCTCGAAATTCCGACTATACACAATCAAAAGCGGGAGCGGGAGGTTTTCAGCTGCAAATCCTTCACTCAAACCAAGTGATAACTGCTTTGTCCTTCATATTTATCAATGTCTAGATCGACTTCAACAAAGAACAACATTGTACTTTGCAGTAAAGAAAGAGCAAATCAAAAGTTTTAGGAATCCGAGAATAAGCTTATTTTCATGAGTTCTGCACGATTATTGATTTTACTATAAATGAATGCCTTCACTCAAACTATGTTAAAACTGCTTTGTCCTTCATATTTATCAATGTCTAGATTGACTTCAACAAAGAACAACACTGGATTTTGCAGCAGAAGAAAGAGCAACACTGAAGGATTAGTAATCCGAGAATAAGCTTATTTTCATACGTTCTGCATGATTTGGGATTTTATGTATAAAATGAATTCCTTCACTCAAACCAAGTTAAAACTGATTTGTCCTTCATATTTATCAATGTCTAGATCGACTTCAACAAAGAACAACATTGTATTTTGCAGTAGAAGAAAAAGCAACACTGAAGGATCAGGAATCCGAGAATAAGCTTCTTTTCATACGTTCTGCATGCACGTTTCTTACCCGTTTGTGAGTAATTATGGCTGGATATTGACACCTACTTGCAGCTGAACACAATCTCTCTCGCTTTTAATTATGTTTGGATATTCGAACCTTTTCTTTACTGCTTTTTGCCAACTTTGGTCGGACGTTCACACCTTCTTGCAGCCGAACACCTCCGCTTCCGCTTTTGATGGTATATATTCGGGCATTCGAAACTTTTCTTACCAGCTTTTTACAAACGATGGTTGGACTTTCACACCTTCTTGTAGCCGAACAACTCCGCTCCCGCTATTGATTGTGTACAGTCGGGTATTTTAACCTTTTCTTACCCGCTTTTTACCAACTATGGTCGGACATTTACACCTTCTTACAGCGGAACACCTCCGCTCCCTCTTTTGATGGTCTATGTTCGGGCATTCAAACCTTTTCTTACCCGCTTATTACAAATTATTGATGGACATTCAAATCTTCTTGTAGCCGAACACATCCACTCCTGCTTTTGATGATGTATGGTAACCTTTTCTTACCCGCTTTTTACAAACTATGGTCGGATATTCAAACCTTCTTGTAGCCAAAACACTCCGCTCCCTCTTTTGATCATACATTGTCGGGCATTCGCACCTTATCTTACCCGCTTTTTACAAACTATAGTCAGACATTCACACCTTGCAGCTGAACCACCTCCGCTCCCTGTTTTGATCATGTATGGTCTGGCAATACTACCTTTTCTTACCCGTTTGTGAGTAATTAATCCCAAAATATTGAGCATAAAATAAGTCTTTATGCTGATGATGTATTACTTTTCCTTCAGAACTCACAGACGTCTCTCAGTCACACGATCACACTCATAAATAAATTCTCAGCACTTTCTGACTACTCTATCAACTGGTCTAAGACCACAGTTCTGCCCATTAACTGTAGGGTCCATAATATACCTGCGATCACTTTACAGTCAGGAAATATTAGATATTTAGGCATAAACATTTCCTCCAGGCTCTCAGAGCTAACAAAGCTAAATTATGTGCAATTATTAAAGACAGTAGAGGACGATCTCTCGTTGGAAGTCCTTACCTATATCACTTATGGGGAGAGTTACATCCATTAAAATGATGATACTACCAAAAGTTAACTATTTGTTCTCAATGAACCCCATAAAACCATCTGCTACTTGGTTTAAGTCACTAGATTCATGCATCTCCAAATTTCTGTGGAAAAACAAACCACCACGTATTAGTTTAAAAACCCTACAGAAGACCAAGGACAGTGGTGGATTAGATTTACCTCATTTTCAGCACTATTCCTTAGACAATAGGTTACAATATATATCAAAATGGTTTAAACCTTGTTGTTGTCACAGTTCCCAGAGACGTTGTAATCGTTGAGGATTCTATATTCACCCCCTCATTAGAGGCACGTAATGCAGATTGATGACACTGAATCTTCTTCTCTGTTCATTGCTGGCATCATTCCCAGCATCGTAAGTGTTCGTGGCATTGTTAGCCTCTTCTTCTGGATCTTGATATCGAGAATCCTTTTGTATTTCTGGTTTGTCAGTCCTCTGTCTTCGTTCACCGGAGTCTTTGTCTTTTTGTCCTTGAGTTTGGTGATTTTTTCTTCTTTTGATGCCTTGACACAATGTGACAGGTGATACCACGTGGGAGATCCTGTAACTTGGATTGCTGTCCCTGTGCTGCGAAATGGCTGTGCTGCTCAAATGGTCTCTCCTTCATCATGGTTACATGCTGCCATTCCGACATCTCGCCATTCCGACATGGGTCTCCAATTGTCGGAATGGCGACACTTAATTTTTTATCAAACGTCCCACCATTCCGATACTTTTTTCCTCCTATGGTCGGAATGGCGGTATGTTTTTTGTTTTTTTTAACATACCGCCATTCCGACAGTTCCTTTTAATAGCCTATTTTTTACCCAAAACAATTTGCACTAATGATATGCCGGCGCAAATACGCCCTAAAGTTTGTCGCACAAGCTTTGCACATGCAGAGGCCACAGCCTCGCAAACAAACTTTAATAATCTATTATCAAAATCCCCTGAATTTCAAATATAAAAATACAGATATTAATGTAACTCTGGCGAGACTGAAACTGATTAAGCAGAAATACAGTGTCAGTGAGCTGTCACAGCAGCCAGCTGGAGCGGAGCTCTCCACAGAGCCCATGCGTCTTTTGCACGCTGTCATCATATGCAAAAGTAATAATTGCAATTACAGATATCACGGCTACTGCACAGGACACAGTTGCGAGCACTCTGCCTTGCCTTGCCAATAGGAGAAGATAGAAATGACAGCATAGAACGTATAAAACACAACAAAATGCAGTAAAAACGTTTATTCATGTTATTCACGTGATTTATGTGTACTCACTCCAATTTTGGGAAGCGCGGATGGGTTTTGCGCATTTGGCACAAACACACAGCCGCAACGGTTGTAGCTTTATACAGCCTGTTGATATCTTAAGGACCTAACTGGTCACACCTGGGAGTAAATGTCATGTAGAGATTGTTTTTACATGACATTACAGCTGAACATATAGCTTTCATCCACAAACCAACGTGGGAGAGCCCGAAGACGCATGTGCCAGACGCACATAGGCATGCGTAAAACCAATTTTGACCACTTCATACTGTTTATTTGCTTTCTTTTAGTTAACTTTCGTTTCTTTTGGATTCTTGTGCGTGTTATGGAGCCGTTTTGGTCCATGTTTGTAAGCCTTTTTTTCCTGGATTAAATTTTCGGAAGTTGAAACAAGTAGCATTGGAGTGTGTGATTGAAAACCACCGCGGACTGCTTCTCCTCCTCCAGTTGCCGAGACTTTGTGTTTTTAATAACGCTTGTCTATAAACATGTTAAACATATAAATTGCATGAACAGAAAGAAGGGACTCACCTGTTGAGTAACGGAATGTCGGAATGGTGGGACGTTTGCATGTCGGAATGGTGGTTTGTCGAAATGGTGGTATGTCGGAATGGTGGGATGTCGGAATAGCGGGATGTCGGAATGGCGGGATTTCGGAATGGGTGTTGCCACCCCCTTCATCATATACACAGTTATTTATACATCACCTTCCACCATGAAGCGTTGTCCCTTTTTGTTTCTCTCTTTGTTCTTAAAATGCTGTTATGCATGTCTAAACCAATCCATTAAATTAGATCATTTTGGCAGTAAAGCGATCTACAATGTGCTTGGTCGCAAAGCTGCTCATCTGTGGTAAACAGCTCTTCAGAAAGGCATTCTTCAATTGATTTCACTAATTCTATGTAATAATTTTGTGATTTCCTACAAAACTACACTTCTTCTCCCATCTGTCTGAGTATTTAATATTGTCTGGGTCCCGTTAAAACATGTATTTTTCCCATCTAATTCCTTGTTTGCTTTAAAACAAGTATTCCCCATTTTCTATCCCTTCAGTAGCCAACCAGTTTGTATGGAGTACACTGGAGCAACTTGACTGATCAGTAAAACACTGCTTTTGTTGTCACCGCAAGGCTTCCCCCGTCGGTTGTTTCACTGAGACACTACTGAGTAACTATAACTCAACACAGTTTATACACATAACATTCCTATACATACTAACAAACAAACAAACAATTATTTATCGCAATTTTCTCATCTCTGTTTGAACGTACACCCAGGTAAATATTCCTGTAGTCTTCTCATACCGACTATGGACCCATTCATTGTTTAACTTCACTGTTTTGCAAATCCTAATTGAATATTACACATTGACATTGAACTTTACTTGATAAGCAGGTCTTCATTGCATTCAGCAGCCTATATGTGAGCATCTATGTGTAAGCTGTTCTTCTTTGCATTTATCAGCAGCAAGCAATTCTTCATTGCACATGCATATGAAAATAGTAAAACAATTCCAATGCGTTAGCGAAACCTTCTATATCAGGAGTGTCCATCATGATGCTGGGAATAGAACCTCTTTCCCAGAATAGTTCAACCTTCATTACTCAACTGATCATAACTCCGCAATGAGCACATTTCAAAGTATCATTCCTCTACATATATTCAAAAATCTATGTGTAAATGTTTAATATTTCTTATATTTGTTGATGTCATTCTGTGTGCATGTGGCCTAAACCCAATCTCTGTGTGGCAATTTTAATTGAAACAAGTTGAACTCTGCCTCTGATCATTTTAAAAAAGGTGTGTACCAATATCAACCTTTCTCAGGTAATTACAGATCCTACAAAACCAAAGAGATCCTTCAAGGTTGTCCTGATTGGCTCAATCTTAACAAATCAAAGGTAGAAAATCCGCAGTATCTGAACTTGGTGTTAGTTATCACTGCTCAATAGCCTGTATCAGAATTGCAAAAATGAAAACATTAGGTCCACGCTTGGTATCCAGATCCTGAAACATCTCCATGAGCAGGCTTTTTTTTAACTGATCTGTTGAATAGTTATATGACACTGTTAAAATCCCATATGAAGATCTAGCACTTGACCATTTTTGTAAATCTTCTAATTCCATAGTTGATAAACACGCCCCTTTTAAAAAGTATAGAACTTAGAACAGGTCTATCCCTGGCTTTCGGCAGAACTGTCTTCTTTACTTTTTTTTCCCCTTGTCCTGTTCAGCATTATGTCAGAAGAATTGTAGTCTGAATACCTTTGATGCCAAACAGATTTGTTTTGCCAAGGGAAGTTTTATAAATGTAAAGCTCCCCTTGATGCCCATTTATTTATTTCTGTTTACAATATATGACATGAACTGAACTGAACCGGACCGGGGGACAAGGAAAGAAGAAGAGGAAAGAAGAGGAAACAGAACAAAAATAGAAACAAAAACCAGACAACCAGCTGCTACACCTGTAAAAAACAAAACAGACAACAATCCATGGCCTATGAGGGGAATCCAGCCTTAGCGCCACCAGGAGCACCTGAAAGCAGACAAGCAGAGAAAAAACAAACACACAAACAAACAAAAACAAGCACAAGAAGCGGCAATCGCATACAACACAGCTGTGGATATAGATGACCTGAGACGACATGATAATACATCAACTGCTTAGTGACCATGCTACTGGACTAATGAATGTGTGTGTGTGTGTGTGAGAACATGCAACACCCATGGCACAGGACCTACATGATAACCGTGCTTAGTTATGAGTGTATAAGCGTACAGGGCCACAATCCACAGCCCCCCCCCAAGCAATCAGAAGCAGGCAGAGAGGGCCACAAGACCCAGGCCACCAGCAGCCCCCACAGAGCACAGAACCCAGGCAGCCCACCGCAGGGGCAACCACGCATCCACCCAGAAGACTGCAGAGGAAGCCCCCGGAAAGAGCCCCCATAAGCATAGGGCAGAGGCACTCCGGGAACCAGGGGCAACAGCCCACCGACCCCGCCAGGCCCCAGCCGCCCAGACATGGGCCGTGCACTGGACCTGGGCCCCAGGAGCCCGAGCGCCCCCAAACCCCCCGGCAGAGGCCCCACCCAATACCCAGGAGGGCCAAGCGCCCCAGACAGCCACAAAGTGGGTCAGCGCCTGCCCCAGCGCCCCTGGCCAAGTGCCCTGGGAGTCAAGACGTGCCCACAGGTGGGTGAAGTCGCGAGCAGTGGGGAGAGGCAACGCTGATGCCCCATCGGGAGAAACACAGGCAGGCCAGGCGACAGCAAGTCCCAGATCCAGGCCCAATCATTACCACACACACTTTCACGTCCCATACATCCACACATCCACACATCCTACCTCCCTCGACTCTGCTGGGGTGTATTGCAGCGGGCACACCAGGAGGCCAGCAACCCCCCAGCCACCACAGACCCCGAACCAGCAGAACAATTAATTAATCCTCCTGGCCCCTCCTGCCCCGAGCAGACACCAGGAAGCAGGGGTGTGCGAAGAAGACCCCTCCCTCACAATACGTTTGGGCCTGCCAGGTCTGAAAAGGTAAGAATGCCGGTCCATACATCATCAAAAGCGGGAGAGCTTGTACACCCTATCTCTAAGGGAGAGCCCAGACACCCTGCAGAGGAAACCCATTTCGGCCGCTTGTATTCGCGATCTTGTTCTTTCGGTCACTACCCACAACTCGTGACCATAGGTGAGGATGGGAACGTAGATTGACCAGTAAGTAGAGAGCTTCGCCTTCTGGCTCAGCTCCCTCTTCACAACGACGGGTCGGTGCAGAGCCTGCAACACTGCAGGCGCCGCACCGATCCGCCCGTCAATCTCCCGCTCCATTCGTCCGTCACTCGTGAACAAGACCCCGAGATACTTGAACTCCTCCTCTTGGGGAAGGATCTCATTCCCGACCCGGAGAGAGCTTCTCAAACTACAAAATTTTTTTAATTGTTGAAACTTGATTTGAAGTGGATAAATAAGGGAGACAAACAGTTTTAAGTCAGGCTGATAGCAATTAATTTTATAGCAAAATCTGTATTTCGTCATTTGTCGAGAGATGCTTATTGCTGAAGAAGTTCTTTCTCATTCTACAAAGTACAACGTTGTTTATCATTGAAACTTGATTAGACATGAATA